>NC_140588.1:91862450-92539495 GCF_964204655.1 Triturus cristatus
TAAACATTAAAAAATTTCCATTTCTGACCATCTGGAGAAATTTCGACAGGTCACGGGTTATCGTTTTTCATCAGAAAATTGATTTTTTGGACTTTAGAAAAATTGATTCAAAATATCATTTGGATTGTGCCTCATGTTGAATAACTACTTTTTAAAGCCTCAATGTGACCAAAATTGCCATTTTTACACACTTTTTCTCCTACTAGAAGCTTTTTTTTCCGACCAATTTCAGGCATTAAAATGACTCTAAACACACTTCTTTTAGTTCCAAAAGTGATAATTCATATGCAATAGTCATTTACAGTCAAAAAAATTAAACATTCAAAAATTACCATTTCGGAAAATTTGGAGAAAGTTCAACAGGTCACGGGTCATCGTTTTTCATCAGAAAATTGATTTTTGGACTTTAGAAAAATTGATTCAAAATGTCATTTGAATTGTGCCTCATGTTGAATAACTACTTTTTAAAGCCTCGATGTGACCAAAATTGCCATTTTTACAGACTTTTTCTCCTACTAGAAGCTTCTATTTTGACCAACTTCAGGCATTAAAATGACTCTAAACACACTTATTTTAGTTCCACAAGTGATAATTCACTTGCAATAGTCATTTACAGTCAAAAAATTAAACATTAAAAAATTTCCATTTCTGACCATCTGGAGAAATTTCGACAGGTCACGGGTTATCGTTTTTCATCAGAAAATGGATTTTTTGGACTTTAGAAAAATTGATTCAAAATGTCATTTGGATTGTCCTCATGTTGAATAACTACTTTTTAAAGCCTCAATGTGACCAAAATTGCCATTTTTACAGACTTTTTCTCCTACTAGAAGCTTCTATTTCGACCAATTTCAGGCATTAAAATGACTCTAAACACACTTATTTTAGTTCCAAAAGTGATAATTCACATGCAATAGTCATTTACAGTCAAAAAATAAAACATTAAAAAATTACCATTTCTGACCATCTGGAGAAATTTCGACAGGTCGCGGGTCATCGTTTTTCATCAGAAAATGGATTTTTTGGACTTTAGAAAAATTGATTAAAAATGTCATTTGGATTGTTCCTCATGTTGAATAACTACTTTTTAAAGCCTCAATGTGACCAAAATTGCCATTTTTACACACTTTTTCTCCTACTAGAAGCTTCTATCTTGACCAATTTCAGGCATTAAAATGACTCTAAACACACTTCTTTTAGTTCCAAAAGTGATAATTCATATGCAATAGTCATTTACAGTCAAAAAAATTAAACATTAAAAAAATACCATTTCTGACCATCTGGAGAAAGTTCAACAGGTCACGGGTCATCGTATTTCATCAGAAAATTGATTTTTGGACTTTAGAAAAATTGATTCAAAATGTCATTTGAATTGTGCCTCATGTTGAATAACTACTTTTTAAAGCCTCGATGTGACCAAAATTGCCATTTTTACAGACTTTTTCTCCTACTAGAAGCTTCTATTTCGACCAACTTCAGGCATTAAAATGACTCTAAACACACTTATTTTAGTTCCAAAAGTGATAATTCACATGCAATAGTCATTTACAGTAAAAAAATAAAACATTAAAAAATTACCATTTCTGACCATCTGGAGAAATTTCAACAGGTCACGGGTCATCGTTTTTCATCACAAAATTGATTTTTTGGACTTTAGAAAAATTGATTCAAAATATCATTTGGATTGTGCCTCATGTTGAATAACTACTTTTTAAAGCCTCAATTTGACCAAAATTGCCATTTGTACAGACTTTTTCTCCTACTAGAAGCTTCTATTTCGAACAATTGCAGGCATTAAAATGACCCTAAACACACTTATTTTAGTTCCAAAAGTGATAATTCACATGCAATAGTCATTTACAGTCAAAAAATAAAACATTAAAAAATTACCATTTTTGACCATCTGGAGAAATTTCGACAGGTCACGGGTCATCGTTTTTCATCAGAAAATTGATTTTTTGGACTTTAGAAAAATTGATTCAAAATATCATTTGGATTGTGCCTCATGTTGAATAACTACTTTTTAAAGCCTCAATGTGACCAAAATTGCCATTTTTACAGACTTTTTCTCCTACTAGAAGCTTCTATTTCGAACAATTTCAGGCATTAAAATGACTCTAAACACACGTATTTTAGTTCCAAAAGTGATAATTCACATGCAATAGTCATTTACAGTCAAAAAATAAAACATTAAAAAATTACCATTTCTGACCATCTGGAGAAATTTCGACAGGTCGCGGGTCATCGTTTTTCATCAGAAAATGGATTTTTTGGACTTTAGAAAAATTGATTAAAAATGTCATTTGGATTGTTCCTCATGTTGAATAACTACTTTTTAAAGCCTCAATGTGACCAAAATTGCCATTTTTACAGACTTTTTCTCCTACTAGAAGCTTCTATTTCGACCAACTTCAGGCATTAAAATGACTCTAAACACACTTATTTTAGTTCCACAAGTGATAATTCACTTGCAATAGTCATTTACAGTCAAAAAATTAAACATTAAAAAATTTCCATTTCTGACCATCTGGAGAAATTTCGACAGGTCACGGGTTATCGTTTTTCATCAGAAAATGGATTTATTGGACTTTAGAAAAATTGATTCAAAATATCATTTGGATTGTGCCTCATGTTGAATAACTACTTTTCAAAGCCTCAATGTGACCAAAATTGCCATTTTTACACACTTTTTCTCCTACTAGAAGCTTTTTTTTCCGACCAATTTCAGGCATTAAAATGACTCTAAACACACTTCTTGTAGTTCCAAAAGTGATAATTCATATGCAATAGTCATTTACAGTCAAAAAAATTAAACATTCAAAAATTACCATTTCGGACCATCTGGAGAAAGTTCAACAGGTCACGGGTCATCGTTTTTCATCAGAAAATTGATTTTTGGACTTTAGAAAAATTGATTCAAAATGTCATTTGAATTGTGCCTCATGTTGAATAACTACTTTTTAAAGCCTCGATGTGACCAAAATTGCCATTTTTACAGACTTTTTCTCCTACTAGAAGCTTCTATTTCGACCAACTTCAGGCATTAAAATGACTCTAAACACACTTATTTTAGTTCCACAAGTGATAATTCACTTGCAATAGTCATTTACAGTCAAAAAATTAAACATTAAAAAATTTCCATTTCTGACCATCTGGAGAAATTTCGACAGGTCACGGGTTATCGTTTTTCATCAGAAAATGGATTTTTTGGACTTTAGAAAAATTGATTCAAAATGTCATTTGGATTGTCCTCATGTTGAATAACTACTTTTTAAAGCCTCAATGTGACCAAAATTGCCATTTTTACAGACTTTTTCTCCTACTAGAAGCTTCTATTTCGACCAATTTCAGGCATTAAAATGACTCTAAACACACTTATTTTAGTTCCAAAAGTGATAATTCACATGCAATAGTCATTTACAGTCAAAAAATAAAACATTAAAAAATTACCATTTCTGACCATCTGGAGAAATTTCGACAGGTCGCGGGTCATCGTTTTTCATCAGAAAATGGATTTTTTGGACTTTAGAAAAATTGATTAAAAATGTCATTTGGATTGTTCCTCATGTTGAATAACTACTTTTTAAAGCCTCAATGTGACCAAAATTGCCATTTTTACAGACTTTTTCTCCTACTAGAAGCTTCTATTTCGACCAACTTCAGGCATTAAAATGACTCTAAACACACTTATTTTAGTTCCACAAGTGATAATTCACTTGCAATAGTCATTTACAGTCAAAAAATTAAACATTAAAAAATTTCCATTTCTGACCATCTGGAGAAATTTCGACAGGTCACGGGTTATCGTTTTTCATCAGAAAATTGATTTTTTGGACTTTAGAAAAATTGATTCAAAATATCATTTGGATTGTGCCTCATGTTGAATAACTACTTTTTAAAGCCTCAATGTGACCAAAATTGCCATTTTTACACACTTTTTCTCCTACTAGAAGCTTTTTTTTCCGACCAATTTCAGGCATTAAAATGACTCTAAACACACTTCTTTTAGTTCCAAAAGTGATAATTCATATGCAATAGTCATTTACAGTCAAAAAAATTAAACATTCAAAAATTACCATTTCGGACCATCTGGAGAAAGTTCAACAGGTCACGGGTCATCGTTTTTCATCAGAAAATTGATTTTTGGACTTTAGAAAAATTGATTCAAAATGTCATTTGAATTGTGCCTCATGTTGAATAACTACTTTTTAAAGCCTCGATGTGACCAAAATTGCCATTTTTACAGACTTTTTCTCCTACTAGAAGCTTCTATTTTGACCAACTTCAGGCATTAAAATGACTCTAAACACACTTATTTTAGTTCCACAAGTGATAATTCACTTGCAATAGTCATTTACAGTCAAAAAATTAAACATTAAAAAATTTCCATTTCTGACCATCTGGAGAAATTTCGACAGGTCACGGGTTATCGTTTTTCATCAGAAAATGGATTTTTTGGACTTTAGAAAAATTGATTCAAAATGTCATTTGGATTGTCCTCATGTTGAATAACTACTTTTTAAAGCCTCAATGTGACCAAAATTGCCATTTTTACAGACTTTTTCTCCTACTAGAAGCTTCTATTTCGACCAATTTCAGGCATTAAAATGACTCTAAACACACTTATTTTAGTTCCAAAAGTGATAATTCACATGCAATAGTCATTTACAGTCAAAAAATAAAACATTAAAAAATTACCATTTCTGACCATCTGGAGAAATTTCGACAGGTCGCGGGTCATCGTTTTTCATCAGAAAATGGATTTTTTGGACTTTAGAAAAATTGATTAAAAATGTCATTTGGATTGTTCCTCATGTTGAATAACTACTTTTTAAAGCCTCAATGTGACCAAAATTGCCATTTTTACACACTTTTTCTCCTACTAGAAGCTTCTATCTTGACCAATTTCAGGCATTAAAATGACTCTAAACACACTTCTTTTAGTTCCAAAAGTGATAATTCATATGCAATAGTCATTTACAGTCAAAAAAATTAAACATTAAAAAAATACCATTTCTGACCATCTGGAGAAAGTTCAACAGGTCACGGGTCATCGTATTTCATCAGAAAATTGATTTTTGGACTTTAGAAAAATTGATTCAAAATGTCATTTGAATTGTGCCTCATGTTGAATAACTACTTTTTAAAGCCTCGATGTGACCAAAATTGCCATTTTTACAGACTTTTTCTCCTACTAGAAGCTTCTATTTCGACCAACTTCAGGCATTAAAATGACTCTAAACACACTTATTTTAGTTCCAAAAGTGATAATTCACATGCAATAGTCATTTACAGTAAAAAAATAAAACATTAAAAAATTACCATTTCTGACCATCTGGAGAAATTTCAACAGGTCACGGGTCATCGTTTTTCATCACAAAATTGATTTTTTGGACTTTAGAAAAATTGATTCAAAATATCATTTGGATTGTGCCTCATGTTGAATAACTACTTTTTAAAGCCTCAATTTGACCAAAATTGCCATTTGTACAGACTTTTTCTCCTACTAGAAGCTTCTATTTCGAACAATTGCAGGCATTAAAATGACCCTAAACACACTTATTTTAGTTCCAAAAGTGATAATTCACATGCAATAGTCATTTACAGTCAAAAAATAAAACATTAAAAAATTACCATTTTTGACCATCTG
Source organism: Triturus cristatus (assembly GCF_964204655.1). Classification (NCBI taxonomy): domain Eukaryota; kingdom Metazoa; phylum Chordata; class Amphibia; order Caudata; family Salamandridae; genus Triturus; species Triturus cristatus. Next base: position 91,868,101 of record NC_140588.1, read on the forward strand.
GAGAAATTTCGACAGGTCACGGGTCATCGTTTTTCATCAGAAAATTGATTTTTTGGACTTTAGAAAAATTGATTCAAAATATCATTTGGATTGTGCCTCATGTTGAATAACTACTTTTTAAAGCCTCAATGTGACCAAAATTGCCATTTTTACAGACTTTTTCTCCTACTAGAAGCTTCTATTTCGAACAATTTCAGGCATTAAAATGACTCTAAACACACGTATTTTAGTTCCAAAAGTGATAATTCACATGCAATAGTCATTTACAGTCAAAAAATAAAACATTAAAAAATTACCATTTCTGACCATCTGGAGAAATTTCGACAGGTCGCGGGTCATCGTTTTTCATCAGAAAATGGATTTTTTGGACTTTAGAAAAATTGATTAAAAATGTCATTTGGATTGTTCCTCATGTTGAATAACTACTTTTTAAAGCCTCAATGTGACCAAAATTGCCATTTTTACAGACTTTTTCTCCTACTAGAAGCTTCTATTTCGACCAACTTCAGGCATTAAAATGACTCTAAACACACTTATTTTAGTTCCACAAGTGATAATTCACTTGCAATAGTCATTTACAGTCAAAAAATTAAACATTAAAAAATTTCCATTTCTGACCATCTGGAGAAATTTCGACAGGTCACGGGTTATCGTTTTTCATCAGAAAATGGATTTATTGGACTTTAGAAAAATTGATTCAAAATATCATTTGGATTGTGCCTCATGTTGAATAACTACTTTTTAAAGCCTCAATGTGACCAAAATTGCCATTTTTACACACTTTTTCTCCTACTAGAAGCTTTTTTTTCCGACCAATTTCAGGCATTAAAATGACTCTAAACACACTTCTTTTAGTTCCAAAAGTGATAATTCATATGCAATAGTCATTTACAGTCAAAAAAATTAAACATTCAAAAATTACCATTTCGGACCATCTGGAGAAAGTTCAACAGGTCACGGGTCATCGTTTTTCATCAGAAAATTGATTTTTGGACTTTAGAAAAATTGATTCAAAATGTCATTTGAATTGTGCCTCATGTTGAATAACTACTTTTTAAAGCCTCGATGTGACCAAAATTGCCATTTTTACAGACTTTTTCTCCTACTAGAAGCTTCTATTTCGACCAACTTCAGGCATTAAAATGACTCTAAACACACTTATTTTAGTTCCACAAGTGATAATTCACTTGCAATAGTCATTTACAGTAAAAAAATTAAACATTAAAAAATTTCCATTTCTGACCATCTGGAGAAATTTCGACAGGTCACGGGTTATCGTTTTTCATCAGAAAATGGATTTTTTGGACTTTAGAAAAATTGATTCAAAATGTCATTTGGATTGTCCTCATGTTGAATAACTACTTTTTAAAGCCTCAATGTGACCAAAATTGCCATTTTTACAGACTTTTTCTCCTACTAGAAGCTTCTATTTCGACCAATTTCAGGCATTAAAATGACTCTAAACACACTTATTTTAGTTCCAAAAGTGATAATTCACATGCAATAGTCATTTACAGTCAAAAAATAAAACATTAAAAAATTACCATTTCTGACCATCTGGAGAAATTTCGACAGGTCGCGGGTCATCGTTTTTCATCAGAAAATGGATTTTTTGGACTTTAGAAAAATTGATTAAAAATGTCATTTGGATTGTTCCTCATGTTGAATAACTACTTTTTAAAGCCTCAATGTGACCAAAATTGCCATTTTTACACACTTTTTCTCCTACTAGAAGCTTCTATCTTGACCAATTTCAGGCATTAAAATGACTCTAAACACACTTCTTTTAGTTCCAAAAGTGATAATTCATATGCAATAGTCATTTACAGTCAAAAAAATTAAACATTAAAAAAATACCATTTCTGACCATCTGGAGAAAGTTCAACAGGTCACGGGTCATCGTTTTTCATCAGAAAATTGATTTTTGGACTTTAGAAAAATTGATTCAAAATGTCATTTGAATTGTGCCTCATGTTGAATAACTACTTTTTAAAGCCTCGATGTGACCAAAATTGCCATTTTTACAGACTTTTTCTCCTACTAGAAGCTTCTATTTCGACCAACTTCAGGCATTAAAATGACTCTAAACACACTTATTTTAGTTCCAAAAGTGATAATTCACATGCAATAGTCATTTACAGTCAAAAAATAAAACATTAAAAAATTACCATTTCTGACCATCTGGAGAAATTTCGACAGGTCACGGGTCATCGTTTTTCATCAGAAAATTTATTTTTTGGACTTTAGAAAAATTGATTCAAAATATCATTTGGATTGTGCCTCATGTTGAATAACTACTTTTTAAAGCCTCAATGTGACCAAAATTGCCATTTTTACAGACTTTTTCTCCTACTAGAAGCTTCTATTTCGAACAATTTCAGGCATTAAAATGACTCGAAACACACTTATTTTAGTTCCAAAAGTGATAATTCACATGCAATAGTCATTTGCAGTCAAAAATTAAAACATTCAAAAATTACCATTTCTGACCATCTGGAGAAATTTCGACAGGTCGCGGGTCATCGTTTTTCATCAGAAAATTGATTTTTTGGACTTTAGAAAAATTGATTCAAAATATCATTTGGATTGTGCCTCATGTTGAATAACTACTTTTTAAAGCCTCAATGTGACCAAAATTGCCATTTTTACAGACTTTTTCTCCTACTAGAAGCTTCTATTTCGAACAATTTCAGGCATTAAAATGACTCTAAACACACTTATTTTAGTTCCAAAAGTGATAATTCACATGCAATAGTCATTTACAGTCAAAAAATAAAACATTAAAAAATTACCATTTCTGACCATCTGGAGAAATTTCGACAGGTCGCGGGTCATCGTTTTTCATCAGAAAATGGTTTTTTTGTACTTTAGAAAAAATTGATTCAAAATGTCATTTGGATTGTGCCTCATGTTGAATAACTACTTTTTAAAACCTCAATGTGACCAAAATTGCCATTTTTACAGACTTTTTCTCCTACTAGAAGCTTCTATTTCGACCAATTTCAGGCATTAAAATGACTCTAAACACACTTATTTTAGTTCCAAAAGTGATAATTCACATGCGATAGTCATTTATAGTCAAAAAATTAAACATTAAAAAATTACCATTTCTGACCATCTGGAGAAATTTCGACAGGTCGCGGGTCATCGTTTTTCATCAGAAAATGGATTTTTTGGACTTTAGAAAAATTGATTCAAAATGTCATTTGGATTGTTCCTCATGTTGAATAACTACTTTTTAAAGCCTCAATGTGACCAAAATTGCCATTTTTACAGACTTTTTCTCCTACTAGAAGCTTCTATTTCGACCAACTTCAGGCATTAAAATGACTCTAAACACACTTATTTTAGTTCCACAAGTGATAATTCACTTGCAATAGTCATTTACAGTCAAAAAATTAAACATTAAAAAATTTCCATTTCTGACCATCTGGAGAAATTTCGACAGGTCACGGGTTATCGTTTTTCATCAGAAAATGGATTTTTTGGACTTTAGAAAAATTGATTCAAAATATCATTTGGATTGAGCCTCATGTTGAATAACTACTTTTTAAAGCCTCAATGTGACCAAAATTGCCATTTTTACACACTTTTTCTCCTACTAGAAGCTTTTTTTTCCGACCAATTTCAGGCATTAAAATGACTCTAAACACACTTCTTTTAGTTCCAAAAGTGATAATTCATATGCAATAGTCATTTACAGTCAAAAAAATTAAACATTCAAAAATTACCATTTCGGACCATCTGGAGAAAGTTCAACAGGTCACGGGTCATCGTTTTTCATCAGAAAATTGATTTTTGGACTTTAGAAAAATTGATTCAAAATGTCATTTGAATTGTGCCTCATGTTGAATAACTACTTTTTAAAGCCTCGATGTGACCAAAATTGCCATTTTTACAGACTTTTTCTCCTACTAGAAGCTTCTATTTCGACCAACTTCAGGCATTAAAATGACTCTAAACACACTTATTTTAGTTCCACAAGTGATAATTCACTTGCAATAGTCATTTACAGTCAAAAAATTAAACATTAAAAAATTTCCATTTCTGACCATCTGGAGAAATTTCGACAGGTCACGGGTCATCGTTTTTACTTTTTCATCAGAAAATGGATTTTTTGGACTTAAGAAAAATTGATTCAAAATATCATTTGGATTGTGCCTCATGTTGAATAACTACTTTTTAAAGCCTTAATGTGACCAAAATTGCCATTTGTACAGACTTTTTCTCCTACTAGAAGCTTCTATTTCGAACAATTTCAGGCATTAAAATGACTCTAAACACACTTATTTTAGTTCCAAAAGTGATAATTCATATGCAATAGTCATTTACAGTCAAAAAAATTAAACATTAACAAATTATCATTTCTGACCATCTGGAGAAAGTTCAACAGGTCACGGGTCATCGTTTTTCATCAGAAAATTGATTTTTGGACTTTAGAAAAAATGATTCAAAATGTCATTTGAATTGTGCCTCATGTTGAATAACTACTTTTTAAAGCCTCGATGTGACCAAAATTGCCATTTTTACAGACTTTTTCTCCTACTAGAAGCTTCTATTTCGACCAACTTCAGGCATTAAAATTACTCTAAACACACTTATTTTAGTTCCACAAGTGATAATTCACCTGCAATAGTCATTTACAGTCAAAAAATTAAACATTAAAAAATTTCCATTTCTGACCATCTGGAGAAATTTCGACAGGTCACGGGTCATCGTTTTTCATCAGAAAATGGATTTTTTGGACTTTAGAAAAACTGATTCAAAATGTCATTTGGATTGTGCCTCATGTTGAATAACTACTTTTTAAAGCCTCAATGTGACCAAAATTGCCATTTTTACAGACTTTTTCTCCTACTAGAAGCTTCTATTTCGACCAATTTCAGGCATTAAAATGACTCTAAACACACTTATTTTAGTTCCAAAAGTGATAATTCACATGCAATAGTCATTTACAGTCAAAAAATAAAACATTCAAAAATTACCATTTCTGACCATCTGGAGAAATTTCGACAGGTCGCGGGTCATCGTTTTTCATCAGAAAATGGATTTTTTGGACTTTAGAAAAATTGGTTCAAAATGTCATTTGGATTGTGCCTCATGTTGAATAACTACTTTTTAAAGCCTCAATGTGACCAAAATTGCCATTTTTACAGACTTTTTCTCCTACTAGAAGCTTCTATTTCGACCAATTTCAGGCATTAAAATGACTCTAAACACACTTATTTTAGTTCCAAAAGTGATAATTCATATGTGTTAGAACCGGCGGTCTCTAGTTGGCAGAGGTATACACTTCTGACCAATAGGGACCAACCAACTCTAGTCAGGGAAAGGGGATTACACACTCAGATAACCCCTGCTACCCCCTTGGTAGCTTGGCAGAGCAGACAGGCTTATCTCAGAGGCAGTGTGTTAAGCATTTATGACCACATACAGTAATAAAGTGAATACACTACAGATGGACACGACACAGAAGTTATTATAAAAATAGTATTTTTATATAAGGCTTAGCACAAGACCAAATAACGACAAAAATATACCACAGTCTTAATAAATACTCTTTGGAAGGAAAAATAATAGTTCAAGTAAGGTTTCTTCTTGGCAAATAGTTCTTTAGCAAAGTATTCTTCTGAGCACAGTTCTTTGGCAACAATGTAACCCCCCACAGGAGTCACACGACGTCGAGTCTACAAGATTCCCAAGGTTCGGCGTCGACCGCGAGGAGCGCTACGTCGAGCCTGGAGTCGCAACAGACCCCACAAGTACAGTACCTGGAGAAACGAAGAAAACGATGATCCACGGCGTCGAGATCGGCGTCGAGGTCGTGCCTCGGAGTCGGGTCAATCCGCAGCGGCGTCGAGGGATGTCGGGCCGGAGCAGCGCTCACGGCGTCGAGAAGGGCGTCGAGTCGATGCGATCAGCAGCGGCGTCAGGACGGGGTCGCTTGGAGGTAGAGCCGATACTCACTCCTCACTGGCGTCGATACCGGCGTCGAGACGGAGTCACTTGGAGCCGGGGCCGATACCCACTGCTCACTAGCGTTGCTGCTGGCGTCGAGACTGCAGATTTTCCCTTGGGTACTGGAAACAACACTTTCCAGAAATTCAGCAAATGGTGAAGTCCTTTGGCCCTGTGACTTCAGCAGGAGACTGGCACTCTTCCAGTCCTTGGAGATTTCCTAGCAAGTGTTCAGAGAGTACACACCAAGTTCCTCTCTCCTTGTTCCTTGGCAAAAATAAAGAAGCAGCTTTCAGGTTCCTCCACAGCAAAACAGCACTCTGGCAGAAAGGGGAGGCAAGTCCTTAGATCAGCAGGCTTCTTGTCCTTGGTACAGGTTTCCTTGTCAGAAGTGATCTCTGTTCTTGGTTCAGGGGTCCTTCTCTTATACCCCTTTTTCCCTTTGTTCCCTTTGTCCAAGCAGGGCGATTCCCACCATCTCAGGTTTGTTGTGGGTGTTGCCAGGCAGAGGCACCTGGCCTATTCACTGAGCAGGGCAGAGTCCTCAGCTGCCCAGCAGGAGGCGGAGCCAGTATTGTCACTGGCAGGAGCAGGGCTATCAGTCGCCCAGCAGGAGGCGGAGCCAGTATTGTGTCAGGCAGGGCAGGCTACTCTTCCCTCACTCTATGTGTAAACGCCCCATTCACCCCACACTGACTCACTCAGACCTCTGGAGCCACCCAGCCCCTGACACACACACCAAACCAGCAGAGACCGGTAGATAGTTGGACAAGAAAATAGCCACTTTCTAAAAGTGCTATTTTCAAACATAGAATTTAAAAACCATCCATCCTAAAGGGTGTGTTATTAAATTCTGAGTTCAGGGATACTAAACTCGACTTGCTACCATGCTCCCTGAGTCAGATAGATTATAATGGAGTTAATAATCAGTCTGCCCAGTCTGGCCTATTGGAGGCAGGTAGCCCTTCAATAGTAAAAAATGAAAATGGCTGTAATTCACTATTAGGTCATGCCACACACATCAGGGCATGACCTACCTTTTACCAACAATGCACCCCGCCCTAGGGCCTACCATAGAGGTGTCTGAAATGTGGCAAAGTGAAGGTTTAGAGACTGGCAAGTAGGTTTCCTTGCCAAGTCGACATGGCAGTCAGGGACTGCACGCAGGCGCTGCGGTGGCATGCCCGAGACACATTTTACACGCTGCTTCTGTGGGTGGCACAACCAGTGCTGCAAGCCCACCAGCAGCAGTTAACTTACACGCCCTTGGCACCCGCAGTGCACTAGACTAGGGTCTGAACAGTAAGTCAACCAAGCCAATCATGGTAACACCAATCAATGTAACAATTTAACATAGGGAGCACTTGCACTGTGGCACTGATCAGCAGTGGCACAGTGCCCAAAGCAATAATCCAGCAAAAACATCGTAAACAGAGGAGGCAAACAGAAAAAAATGGAGGAGAGACTCATGCCAATGATGCCAGGTCTAACACGTGTCCCCTCCAGCTGAAATGTGGGGAGAACTACCCTTCACCCAGGGAGTCCTCATCACTAAGGCGGAAAAATCTGGACAGACCATCAGCATTGGCGTGATCTGTACCAGGGCGGTGTTCCACCGTAAAGTCCATCCCCTGTAGGGAAATGGACCACCTCAACAGCTTTGGGTTCTCACCCCTCATCTGCATTAACCATCTGAGGGGCCTTTGGTCTGTCTGAACCCGGAAGTGAGTCCCAAACAGGTAGGGTCTTAGCTTCTTCAGCGCCCAGACCACAGCAAATGCCTCACGCTCTATCGCACTCCACCTTTGTTCCCTGGGAAGTAACCTCCGGCTGATGAAGGCTACAGGTAAGTCTCGGCCCTCCTCATTCATCTGTGCTAGAACAGCCCCCACACCATGCTCTGAAGCGTCCGTCTGGACAATGAATTCTTTTGAAAAGTCGGGTGCCTGGAGGACCGGTGCTGTACACATTGCAGTTTTCAGGGTGTCAAAGGCTTTCTGACAGGCGTCAGTCCAGATCACAAGTCTCGGCTGCTTCCGGGAAGTCAGCGAGGTCAAGGGGTGCACAATGTTGCCATACCCCTTGACAAACCTCCTGTAGTAACCCGTGAGACCCAAGAAGGCTCTCACCTGAGTCTGGGTTTTGGGCGGTTCCCAAGCCAGGATGGTATCTATCTTGGGTTGCAGGGGGGCCACCTTGCCGCTCCCTACTTGGTGCCCCAAGTACACCACTGAACCCTGCCCAATCTGGCACTTACTAGCCTTGATTGTGAGGCCTGCTCTGCGCAGGGCCAACAACACTTCCTGGAGGTGGCGCAAGTGTTCCTCCCAGCTGGCGCTGAACACTGCTATATCGTCCAGGTAGGCGGCGCTGAAATCTTCCAGCCCGGCCAATACCTGGTTAACCAACCTCTGGAATGTGGCAGGGGCATTCTTCATCCCAAAGGGCATCACACGGAACTGGTAGTGCCCATCTGGTGTGGAGAATGCAGACCTCTCTTTTGCCCCATCAGTCAAGGCGATCTGCCAGTACCCAAACGTTAGATCAAACGTACTAAGGTACCGGGCAGCCCCCAACCGATCGATGAGCTCATCAGCTCTGGGGATGGGGTGCGCGTCAGTCTTGGTGACCGAATTGAGTCCTCGGTAATCCACACAGAACCGAAGTTCTGGTGAAGCACCAGGCGCTGCAGCCTTTGGGACCAAGACCACTGGGCTGGCCCAAGGACTGCTAGAGGACTCAACCACCCCTAAGGCAAACATCTTGGAGACCTCCTCCTTGATGTATGCTCTGACCTTGTCAGTCACCCTGTAGGCATTGTGCCTCACAGGAGTGCTGTCCCCGGTGTCCACATCATGGACACACCACTGAGTGACACCAGGGATTAAGGAGAACAGATCAGGGAATTGTACCAACAGGTGGCGACAATCTTGCTGCTGCTCAGGGGTGAGTGTGTCAGAGAGGACAACACCATCCACTGACCCATCTTTTTCTTTTGCACACAGGAGGTCAGGAAGAGGCTCACTCTCCTCCTCCATCCCAGCATCTGTGGCAAGGAGCATGCCCACTTCGGACCTTTCCAAGTGGGGCTTTAACCGGTTGACATGCAGGACCCTTAAGGGGTTCCTGGGAGACTTCAAGTCCACCAAGTAGGTGACATCGCTCTTTTTCTCCACAACCTCAAATGGTCCGGTCCACCTGTCCTTGAGCGCACAAGGTTCCACAGGGGCCATGACCCAAACTTTCTGACCAGGTTGAAGCTCAACCAGAGTGGCATTCTGATCGTACCACCGCTTCATCTCTTCCTGGCTGGCCTCCAGATTTGCCTGAGCAAGATCTCTGAAGCGCCGAGTCTGGTTCCTAAAGGACAGCATGTAACTATATACATCCTGGGGAGGTTTCCTGGGAGATTGCTCCCAGCCTTCTTTGACCAGACTCAAAGGTCCTCTTACCGGGTGACCATACAAAAGCTCAAAGGGGCTGAACCCTAGAGACTTTTGTGGCACCTCACGGTAAGCAAACAGCAGGCATGGCAAGAGGACGTCCCATTTACGCCTCATTGGTTCTTCAAGACCCATGATCATGCCTTTTAGGGTCCGGTTGAATCTCTCAACCAGCCCATTACCTTGAGGGTGGTAAGGAGTGGTAAACTTGTAGGTTACCCCACACTCCTTCCACAGAGACTTCATATAATTCGAAATGAAGTTGGTGCCCCGGTCTGACACCACCTCTCTGGGGAACCCCATGCGGGAGAAAACACCCATCAGTGCCCGTCCCACCACGGGGGCCGTCACTGTTCAGAGAGGGATGGCTTCCGGGTACCGGGTGGCATGGTCCACCAAGACCAGGATAAACCTGTTGCCCATGGCTGTCTTGGGGTCCAGTGGCCCCACAATGTCAATTCCCACTCGCTCAAAGGGGGTACTGACGACGGGAAAAGGTTGGAGGGGAGCCTTCTGCTTCCGCCCACTTTTCCCACTTGCCTGGCAAGTTTGACAGGTCCTACAATGGATATCTGAATCCCTTCTCATCTGAGGCCAATAAAAATGGGTGACAAGCCTGTCATAGGTCTTGTCCTGCCCCAGATGTCAGCTAACGGAACGTCATGAGCCAACCCCAGTAGGAAGGCTCTGAAGCGCTGGGGTACCACCAGCACACGGGCTGACCCAGGCTCAGCAGCCTTAGGCTCGCTATACAGGAGGTCGTTCTCCCAGTAGACCCAATGTGATCCTGACTGATCACCTGTCGTTTGGGCTGAGGCCTGCTGCCTCATACCCACGAGAGAAGGGCACACTTTCTGTTCAGCACAAAATTCCTCCCTGGAGGGACCACCATCCTGCTGCCAATGGGTCAGCTCGGGCAGGTCTCCCAGTTCGGCCACTTGTTCTCCTGTCGGTTCCAGGGCATCCCCCTCAGGGTCTGCTCCCTCCTGGACCGCGGGAACGATGGGGGACGGTTTCCCGCGCCCCCTGCCTCTTCTCTTCACGGTTGGGACCTGGGCCATACTTTCAGGCTCCGGGCCCCCATCAACACCCTTACTGACTGACATGGACCGGGTGGTCGCACACACCCACTCAGGCAGACCCAACATTTCCAGATGCGATTTTCTCTCCACCTTAGCCCAAGGGGAGTCCTCCAAATCATTGCCCAGGAGACAATCAACAGGCATGGCGGGCCTCACAGCAACCTGAAGAGTACCTGAGACCCCCCCCCCACTCAAAGGGAACTTGAGCTACCTCACACTGACTCTGTGAGTTGTCAGCAGCTACAACGGGGTAGAATGCATGAGGGACCACCTGCTCTCTGGACACCAAGTGACACTTGACAGCTGTCACACTCGCTCCGGTGTCTCTGAGAGCTTCCACCCTATGGCCATTAATGGTCACCCACTGCCTATATTTCTTAGTGTTACTAGGCAGAGGGGTTGGAGGGACCATTTCCACGTCTCCTAAAGAGACCAGGGACATTTCTGCGGGACCCCACCCACCGGGGGCACCCATCTCCTCCCCTCCCAGGGCTACACTCGCTACCTGACGAGGGGGTGCACGCGGCGGTGCATTCGAATCCTTCATGGGACACTGGGGATCATAATAACGGTGTCCCACCTGCTTACAGGCATAGCAGGTCATGGGGCCCCTGTGAACAGGTTTACCTGTCGGGGCCTCTGGCTTCTTTACAGGGGGAGGCTGGGAACCATTCCCTTGGTTCCCTTGGGGACTACTTTAGGGCCCTTTCTGAAACTCCCTCTGTTTACCCCTGTCCCCCCCACTCTTCTGCTGGGGACCCTGCCCACCTTTGGCTGAGTCTCCCACTGGACCCTTGTGGACCCTGGTACTGACCCAGCGGTCCGCCTCCTCAGCAAGTTTTCTAGGGTTAGATAGCTTGCTATCAACAAGGTGCTGGCGTAGCTCTGGAAAACAGTTATTAGACAAGTGCTCCCAAGCAAACAAATCATAAAGAGCATCATAACTATCAACCTTGCTACCCTTTATCCAACCATCCATGGTTCTGCAGAAAAAAGACACATATTCAAAGCACGTAGTACCAGGCAACTTCTTACATTCTCTAAAGGTTTGTCTGTACTTTTCTGGAGCTAAGCCATATCTCAGCATTAAAGCATCTTTCATATGAGTATAAGACATCCTATCCTCAGCAGGAAGGCTCAACAAGGTATCTCTCCCCTCGTTTGTAAAGCGGCTCCACAACCCCGTTCCCCAATCCTTCTCAGGGACCCGGTGGGCCAACAATGCTAACTCATACGCTTTAAACCATTGGCTAATATCTTCATTCTTACTGTAATCCTTGATCACATCTTTAGGAAAATAAAACCTACTTTCTGCAGGCACAGATGGAGTGCTGCCACCAGAGGGATTCAACTCTAAACTCTTAGTTTTAAGCTCCATCTCCCTCACCATCTTCTCACGTTCAAACGCTAATTTCTCTCTCTCAAAATCTAATCTTTTGCTCTCCATTTCAGCTTCTCTCTTGCTTCTCGCATTCTCTAATTCCAACTGCCCTCCTAATTTAAGTTTTGCCATTTCTAACTTGTACCCCCTCTCCTTCTCCCTGTCTTCTAATTCTTCGGGGGAAAGGCTCCTAGAGGATGCACTACTGCCTGGAGATGACACTGGCCCACCTGTGGGCTCTTCCTCTTCTTCTTCCTCTTCCGGTACCACCACCGGATCAGAGGGATTTCTGGCCTCTAACCAGGCCTTCAGCGCTTTGAGGAAGTCGTCTTTCCTTGTGAGACCTGTGGTAGGAACTTTAAACTGCTTGCAAAATCCTTTTAGATCTTTTAGCGTGTAGGAATCTATCTTCTCCTTATCAAATTCCCCCACAACATTCTCCACAGGTGTAGCAGCTCCGGCATTCTCCATGGTAAAAACTGGCAGTGTTTAGAAAAATCAGATCCAGGAAAGCGGAGAACAAAAATAGGATATCCTACCAAACAGACTGTGGCTGCGTTATGGTCTGCTTCCACTATGTAGCGTACACTAATCACTGCACATGAGTCATAAATGCAAAGTTCAAATCCTCACCGCTGACCACCAATGTTAGAACCGGCGGTCTCTAGTTGGCAGAGGTATACACTTCTGACCAATAGGGACCAACCAACTCTAGTCAGGGAAAGGGGATTACACACTCAGATAACCCCTGCTACCCCCTTGGTAGCTTGGCAGAGCAGACAGGCTTATCTCAGAGGCAGTGTGTTAAGCATTTATGACCACATACAGTAATAAAGTGAATACACTACAGATGGACACGACACAGAAGTTATTATAAAAATAGTATTTTTATATAAGGCTTAGCACAAGACCAAATAACGACAAAAATATACCACAGTCTTAATAAATACTCTTTGGAAGGAAAAATAATAGTTCAAGTAAGGTTTCTTCTTGGCAAATAGTTCTTTAGCAAAGTATTCTTCTGAGCACAGTTCTTTGGCAACAATGTAACCCACCACAGGAGTCACACGACGTCGAGTCTACAAGATTCCCAAGGTTCGGCGTCGACCGCGAGGAGCGCTACGTCGAGCCTGGAGTCGCAACAGACCCCACAAGTACAGTACCTGGAGAAACGAAGAAAACGATGATCCACGGCGTCGAGATCGGCGTCGAGGTCGTGCCTCGGAGTCGGGTCAATCCGCAGCGGCGTCGAGGGATGTCGGGCCGGAGCAGCGCTCACGGCGTCGAGAAGGGCGTCGAGTCGATGCGATCAGCAGTGGCGTCAGGACGGGGTCGCTTGGAGGTAGAGCCGATACTCACTCCTCACTGGCGTCGATACCGGCGTCGAGACGGAGTCACTTGGAGCCGGGGCCGATACCCACTGCTCACTAGCGTTGCTACTGGCGTCGAGACTGCAGATTTTCCCTTGAGTACTGGAAACAACACTTTCCAGAAATTCAGCAAATGGTGAAGTCCTTTGGCCCTGTGACTTCAGCAGGAGACTGGCACTCTTCCAGTCCTTGGAGATTTCCTAGCAAGTGTTCAGAGAGTACACACCAAGTTCCTCTCTCCTTGTTCCTTGGCAAAAATAAAGAAGCAGCTTTCAGGTTCCTCCACAGCAAAACAGCACTCTGGCAGAAAGGGGAGGCAAGTCCTTAGATCAGCAGGCTTCTTGTCCTTGGTACAGGTTTCCTTGTCAGAAGTGATCTCTGTTCTTGGTTCAGGGGTCCTTCTCTTATACCCCTTTTTCCCTTTGTTCCCTTTGTCCAAGCAGGGCGATTCCCACCATCTCAGGTTTGTTGTGGGTGTTGCCAGGCAGAGGCACCTGGCCTATTCACTGAGCAGGGCAGAGTCCTCAGCCGCCCAGCAGGAGGCGGAGCCAGTATTGTCACTGGCAGGAGCAGGGCTATCAGTCGCCCAGCAGGAGGCGGAGCCAGTATTGTGTCAGGCAGGGCAGGCTACTCTTCCCTCACTCTATGTGTAAACGCCCCATTCACCCCACACTGACTCACTCAGACCTCTGGAGCCACCCAGCCCCTGACACACACACCAAACCAGCACAGACCGGTAGATAGTTGGACAAGAAAATAGCCACTTTCTAAAAGTGCTATTTTCAAACATAGAATTTAAAAACCATCCATCCTAAAGGGTGTGTTATTAAATTCTGAGTTCAGGGATACTAAACTCGACTTGCTACCATGCTCCCTGAGTCAGATAGATTATAATGGAGTTAATAATCAGTCTGCCCAGTCTGGCCTATTGGAGGCAGGTAGCCCTTCAATAGTGAAAAACGAAAATGGCTGTAATTCACTATTAGGTCATGCCACACACATCAGGGCATGACCTACCTTTTACCAACAATGCACCCCGCCCTAGGGCCTACCATAGAGGTGTCTGAAATGTGGCAAAGTGAAGGTTTAGAGACTGGCAAGTAGGTTTCCTTGCCAAGTCAACATGGCAGTCAGGGACTGCACGCAGGCGCTGCGGTGGCAGGCCCGAGACACATTTTACACGCTGCTTCTGTGGGTGGCACAACCAGTGCTGCAAGCCCACCAGCAGCAGTTAACTTACACGCCCTTGGCACCCGCAGTGCACTAGACTAGGGTCTGAACAGTAAGTCAACCAAGCCAATCATGGTAACACCAATCAATGTAACAATTTAACATAGGGAGCACTTGCACTGTGGCACTGATCAGCAGTGGCACAGTGCCCAAAGCAACAATCCAGCAAAAACATCGTAAACAGAGGAGGCAAACAGAAAAAAATGGAGGAGAGACTCATGCCAATGATGCCATGTCTAACAATATGCAATAGTCATTTACAGTCAAAAAAATTAAACATTAAAAAATTACCATTTCTGACCATCTGGAGAAAGTTCAACAGGTCACGGGTCATCGTTTTTCATCAGAAAATTGATTTTTGGACTTTAGAAAAAATGATTCAAAATGTCATTTGAATTGTGCCTCATGTTGAATAACTACTTTTTAAAGCCTCGATGTGACCAAAATTGCCATTTTTACAGACTTTTTCTCCTACTAGAAGCTTCTATTTCGACCAACTTCAGGCATTAAAATGACTCTAAACACACTTATTTTAGTTCCACAAGTGATAATTCACTTGCAATAGTCATTTACAGTCCAAAAATTAAACATTAAAAAATTTCCATTTCTGACCATCTGGAGAAATTTCGACAGGTCACGGGTCATCGTTTTTCATCAGAAAATGGATTTTTTGGACTTTAGAAAAACTGATTCAAAATGTCATTTGGATTGTGCCTCATGTTCAATAACTACTTTTTAAAGCCTCAATGTGACCAAAATTGCCATTTTTACAGACTTTTTCTCCTACTAGAAGCTTCTATTTCGACCAATTTCAGGCATTAAAATGACTCTAAACACACTTATTTTAGTTCCAAAAGTGATAATTCACATGCAATAGTCATTTACAGTCAAAAAATAAAACATTAAAAAATTACCATTTCTGACCATCTGGAGAAATTTCGACAGGTCACGGGTCATCGTTTTTCATCAGAAAATTGATTTTTGGACTTTAGAAAAATTGCTTAAAAATATCATTTGGATTGTTCCTCATGTTGAATAACTACTTTTTAAAGCCTCAATGTGACCAAAATTGCCCTTTTTACACACTTTTTCTCCTACTAGAAGCTTCTATTTCGACCAATTTCAGGCATTAAAATGACTCTAAACACACTTCTTTTAGTTCCAAAAGTGATAATTCATATGCAATAGTCATTTACAGTCAAAAAAATTAAACATTCAAAAATTACCATTTCTGACCATCTGGAGAAAGTTCAACAGGTCACGGGTCATCGTTTTTCATCAGAAAATTGATTTTTGGACTTTAGAAAAATTGATTCAAAATGTCATTTGAATTTTGCCTCATGTTGAATAACTACTTTTTAAAGCCTCAATGTGACCAAAATTGCCATTTTTACAGACTTTTTCTCCTACTAGAAGCTTCTATTTCGACCAACTTCAGGCATTAAAATGACTCTAAACACACTTATTTTAGTTCCACAAGTGATAATTCACTTGCAATAGTCATTTACAGTCAAAAAATTAAACATTAAAAAATTTCCATTTCTGACCATCTGGAGAAATTTCGACAGGTCACGGGTTATCGTTTTTCATCAGAAAATGGATTTTTGGGACTTTAGAAAAATTGATTCAAAATGTCATTTGGATTGTGCCTCATGTTGAATAACTACTTTTTAAAGCCTCAATGTGACCAAAATTGCCATTTTTACAGACTTTTTCTCCTACTAGAAGCTTCTATTTCGACCAATTTCAGGCATTAAAATGACTCTAAACACACTTATTTTAGTTCCAAAAGTGATAATTCACATGCAATAGTCATTTACAGTCAAAAAATAAAACATTAAAAAATTACCATTTCTGACCATCTGGAGAAATTTCGACAGGTCGCGGGTCATCGTTTTTCATCAGAAAATGGATTTTTTGGACTTTAGAAAAATTGATTAAAAATGTCATTTGGATTGTTCCTCATGTTGAATAACTACTTTTTAAAGCCTCAATGTGACCAAAATTGCCATTTTTACACACTTTTTCTCCTACTAGAAGCTTCTATCTTGACCAATTTCAGGCATTAAAATGACTCTAAACACACTTCTTTTAGTTCCAAAAGTGATAAATCATATGCAATAGTCATTTACAGTCAAAAAAATTAAACATTAAAAAAATACCATTTCTGACCATCTGGAGAAAGTTCAACAGGTCACGGGTCATCGTTTTTCATCAAAAAATTGATTTTTGGACTTTAGAAAAATTGATTCAAAATGTCATTTGAATTGTGCCTCATGTTGAATAACCACTTTTTAAAGCCTCGATGTGACCAAAATTGCCATTTTTACAGACTTTTTCTCCTACTAGAAGCTTCTATTTCGACCAACTTCAGGCATTAAAATGACTCTAAACACACTTATTTTAGTTCCAAAAGTGATAATTCACATGCAATAGTCATTTACAGTCAAAAAATAAAACATTAAAAAATTACCATTTCTGACCATCTGGAGAAATTTCATCAGGTCACGGGTCATCGTTTTTCATCAGAAAATTGATTTTTTGGACTTTAGAAAAACTTATTCAAAATATCATTTGGATTGTGCCTCATGTTGAATAACTACTTTTTAAAGCCTCAATGTGACCAAAATTGCCATTTGTACAGACTTTTTCTCCTACTAGAAGCTTCTATTTCGAACAATTGCAGGCATTAAAATGACCCTAAACACACTTATTTTAGTTCCAAAAGTGATAATTCACATGCAATAGTCATTTACAGTCAAAAAATAAAACATTAAAAAATTACCATTTCTGACCATCTGGAGAAATTTCGACAGGTCACGGGTCATCGTTTTTCATCAGAAAATTGATTTTTTGGACTTTAGAAAAATTGATTCAAAATATCATTTGGATTGTGCCTCATGTTGAATAACTACTTTTTAAAGCCTCAATGTGACCAAAATTGCCATTTTTACAGACTTTTTCTCCTACTAGAAGCTTCTATTTCGAACAATTTCAGGCATTAAAATGACCGTAAACACACTTATTTTAGTTCCAAAAGTGATAATTCACATGCAATAGTCATTTACAGTCAAAAAATAAAACGTTCAAAAATTACCATTTCTGACCATCTGGAGAAATTTCGACAGGTCGCGGGTCATCGTTTTTCATCAGAAAATGGATTTTTTGGACTTTAGAAAAATTGATTCAAAATGTCATTTGGATTGTGCCTCATGTTGAATAACTACTTTTTAAAGCCTCAATGTGACCAAAATTGCCATTTTTACAGACTTTTTCTCCTACTAGAAGCTTCTATTTCGACCAATTTCAGGCATTAAAATGACTCTAAACACACTTATTTTAGTTCCAAAAGTGATAATTCATATGCAATAGTCATTTACAGTCAAAAAATAAAACATTAAAAAATTACCATTTCTGACCATCTGGAGAAATTTCGACAGGTCGCGGGTCATCGTTTTTCATCAGAAAATGGATTTTTTGGACTTTAGAAAAAATTGATTCAAAATGTCATTTGGATTGTGCCTCATGTTGAATAACTACTTTTTAAAACCTCAATGTGACCAAAATTGCCATTTTTACAGACTTTTTCTCCTACTAGAAGCTTCTATTTCGACCAATTTCAGGCATTAAAATGACTCTAAACACACTTATTTTAGTTCCAAAAGTGATAATTCACATGCGATAGTCATTTACAGTCAAAAAATTAAACATTAAAAAATTACCATTTCTGACCATCTGGAGAAATTTCGACAGGTCGCGGGTCATCGTTTTTCATCAGAAAATGGATTTTTTGGACTTTAGAAAAATTGATTAAAAATGTCATTTGGATTGTTCCTCATGTTGAATAACTACTTTTTAAAGCCTCTATGTGACCAAAATTGCCATTTTTACAGAGTTTTTCTCCTACTAGAAGCTTCTATTTCGACCAACTTCAGGCATTAAAATGACTCTAAACACACTTATTTTAGTTCCACAAGTGATAATTCACTTGCAATAGTCATTTACAGTCAAAAAATTAAACATTAAAAAATTTCCATTTCTGACCATCTGGAGAAATTTCGACAGGTCACGGGTTATCGTTTTTCATCAGAAAATGGATTTTTTGGACTTTAGAAAAATTGATTCAAAATATCATTTGGATTGTGCCTCATGTTGAATAACTACTTTTTAAAGCCTCAATGTGACCAAAATTGCCATTTTTACAGACTTTTTCTCCTACTAGAAGCTTCTATTTCGACCAATTTCAGGCATTAAAATGACTCTAAACACACTTATTTTAGTTCCAAAAGTGATAATTCACATGCAATAGTCATTTACAGTCAAAAAATAAAACATTCAAAAATTACCATTTCTGACCATCTGGAGAAATTTCGACAGGTCGCGGGTCATCGTTTTTCATCAGAAAATGGATTTTTTGGACTTTAGAAAAATTGATTCAAAATGTCATTTGGATTGTGCCTCATGTTGAATGACTACTTTTTAAAGCCTCAATGTGACCAAAATTGCCATTTTTACAGACTTTTTCTCCTACTAGAAGCTTCTATTTCGACCAACTCAGGCATTAAAATGACTCTAAACACACTTATTTTAGTTCCACAATTGATAATTCACTTGCAATAGTCATTTACAGTCAAAAAATTAAACATTAAAAAATTTCCATTTCTGACCATCTGGAGAAATTTCGACAGGTCAGGGGTTATCGTTTTTCATCAGAAAATGGATTTTTTGGACTTTAGAAAAATTGATTCAAAATATCATTTGGATTGTGCCTCATGATGAATAACTACTTTTTAAAGCCTCAATGTGACCAAAATTACCATTTTTACAGACTTTTTCTCCTACTAGAAGCTTCTATTTCGACCAATTTCAGGCATTAAAATGACTCTAAACACACTTATTTTAGTTCCAAAAGTGATAATTCATATGCAATAGTCATTTACAGTCAAAAAAATTAAACATTAAAAAATTACCATTTCTGACCATCTGGAGAAAGTTCAACAGGTCACGGGTCATCGTTTTTCATCAGAAAATTGATTTTTGGACTTTAGAAAAAATGATTCAAAATGTCATTTGAATTGTGCCTCATGTTGAATAACTACTTTTTAAAGCCTCGATGTGACCAAAATTGCCATTTTTACAGACTTTTTCTCCTACTAGAAGCTTCTATTTCGACCAATTTCAGGCATTAAAATGACTCTAAACACACTTATTTTAGTTCCAAAAGTGATAATTCATATGCAATAGTCATTTACAGTCAAAAAATAAAACATTAAAAAATTACCATTTCTGACCATCTGGAGAAATTTCGACAGGTCGCGGGTCATCGTTTTTCATCAGAAAATGGATTTTTTGGACTTTAGAAAAAATTGATTCAAAATGTCATTTGGATTGTGCCTCATGTTGAATAACTACTTTTTAAAACCTCAATGTGACCAAAATTGCCATTTTTACAGACTTTTTCTCCTACTAGAAGCTTCTATTTCGACCAATTTCAGGCATTAAAATGACTCTAAACACACTTATTTTAGTTCCAAAAGTGATAATTCACATGTGATAGTCATTTACAGTCAAAAAATTAAACATTAAAAAATTACCATTTCTGACCATCTGGAGAAATTTCGACAGGTCGCGGGTCATCGTTTTTCATCAGAAAATGGATTTTTTGGACTTTAGAAAAATTGATTAAAAATGTCATTTGGATTGTTCCTCATGTTGAATAACTACTTTTTAAAGCCTCAATGTGACCAAAATTGCCATTTTTACAGACTTTTTCTCCTACTAGAAGCTTCTATTTCGACCAACTTCAGGCATTAAAATGACTCTAAACACACTTATTTTAGTTCCACAAGTGATAATTCACTTGCAATAGTCATTTACAGTCAAAAAATTAAACATTAAAAAATTTCCATTTCTGACCATCTGGAGAAATTTCGACAGGTCACGGGTTATCGTTTTTCATCAGAAAATGGATTTTTTGGACTTTAGAAAAATGTATTCAAAATATCATTTGGATTGTGCCTCATGTTGAATAACTACTTTTTAAAGCCTCAATGTGACCAAAATTGCCATTTTTACAGACTTTTTCTCCTACTAGAAGCTTCTATTTCGAACAATTTCAGGCATTTAAGTGACTCTAAACACACTTATTTTAGTTCCAAAAGTGATAATTCACATGCAATAGTCATTTACAGTCAAAAAATAAAACATTAAAAAATTACCATTTCTGACCATCTGGAGAAATTTCGACAGGTCACGGGTCATCGTTTTTCATCAGAAAATTGATTTTTGGACTTTAGAAAAATTGCTTAAAAATATCATTTGGATTGTTCCTCATGTTGAATAACTACTTTTTAAAGCCTCAATGTGACCAAAATTGCCATTTTTACACACTTTTTCTCCTACTAGAAGCTTCTATTTCGACCAATTTCAGGCATTAAAATGACTCTAAACACACTTCTTTTAATTCCAAAAGTGATAATTCATATGCAATAGTCAGTTACAGTCAAAAAAATTAAACATTCAAAAATTACCATTTCTGACCATCTGGAGAAAGTTCAACAGGTCACGGGTCATCGTTTTTCATCAGAAAATTGATTTTTGGACTTTAGAAAAATTGATTCAAAATGTCATTTGAATTGTGCCTCATGTTGAATAACTACTTTTTAAAGCCTCGATGTGACCAAAATTGCCATTTTTACAGACTTTTTCTCCTACTAGAAGCTTCTATTTCGACCAACTTCAGGCATTAAAATGACTCTAAACACACTTATTTTAGTTCCACAAGTGATAATTCACTTGCAATAGTCATTTACAGTCAAAAAATTAAACATTAAAAAATTTCCATTTCTGACCATCTGGAGAAATTTCGACAGGTCACGGGTTATCGTTTTTCATCAGAAAATGGATTTTTTGGACTTTAGAAAAATTGATTCAAAATATCATTTGGATTGTGCCTCATGTTGAATAACTACTTTTTAAAGCCTCAATGTGACCAAAATTGCCATTTTTACAGACTTTTTCTCCTACTAGAAGCTTCTATTTCGACCAATTTCAGGCATTAAAATGACTCTAAACACACTTATTTTAGTTCCAAAAGTGATAATTCACATGCAATAGTCATTTACAGTCAAAAAATAAAACATTCAAAAATTACCATTTCTGACCATCTGGAGAAATTTCGACAGGTCGCGGGTCATCGTTTTTCATCAGAAAATGGATTTTTTGGACTTTAGAAAAATTGATTCAAAATGTCATTTGGATTGTGCCTCATGTTGAATGACTACTTTTTAAAGCCTCAATGTGACCAAAATTGCCATTTTTACAGACTTTTTCTCCTACTAGAAGCTTCTATTTCGACCAACTCAGGCATTAAAATGACTCTAAACACACTTATTTTAGTTCCACAATTGATAATTCACTTGCAATAGTCATTTACAGTCAAAAAATTAAACATTAAAAAATTTCCATTTCTGACCATCTGGAGAAATTTCGACAGGTCAGGGGTTATCGTTTTTCATCAGAAAATGGATTTTTTGGACTTTAGAAAAATTGATTCAAAATATCATTTGGATTGTGCCTCATGTTGAATAACTACTTTTTAAAGCCTCAATGTGACCAAAATTACCATTTTTACAGACTTTTTCTCCTACTAGAAGCTTCTATTTCGACCAATTTCAGGCATTAAAATGACTCTAAACACACTTATTTTAGTTCCAAAAGTGATAATTCATATGCAATAGTCATTTACAGTCAAAAAAATTAAACATTAAAAAATTACCATTTCTGACCATCTGGAGAAAGTTCAACTGGTCACGGGTCATCGTTTTTCATCAGAAAATTGATTTTTGGACTTTAGAAAAAATG
Organism: Triturus cristatus; assembly: GCF_964204655.1. Taxonomy (NCBI): domain Eukaryota; kingdom Metazoa; phylum Chordata; class Amphibia; order Caudata; family Salamandridae; genus Triturus; species Triturus cristatus. Next base: position 91,890,428 of record NC_140588.1, read on the forward strand.
ATTCAAAATGTCATTTGAATTGTGCCTCATGTTGAATAACTACTTTTTAAAGCCTCGATGTGACCAAAATTGCCATTTTTACAGACTTTTTCTCCTACTAGAAGCTTCTATTTCGACCAACTTCAGGCATTAAAATGACTCTAAACACACTTATTTTAGTTCCACAAGTGATAATTCACTTGCAATAGTCATTTACAGTCAAAAATTGAAACATTAAAAAATTTCAATTTCTGACCATCTGGAGAAATTTCGACAGGTCACGGGTCATCGTTTTTCATCAGAAAATGGATTTTTTGGACTTTAGAAAAACTGATTCAAAATGTCATTTGGATTGTGCCTCATGTTGAATAACTACTTTTTAAAGCCTCAATGTGACCAAAATTGCCATTTTTACAGACTTTTTCTCCTACTAGAAGCTTCTATTTCGACCAATTTCAGGCATTAAAATGACTCTAAACACACTTATTTTAGTTCCAAAAGTGATAATTCACATGCAATAGTCATTTACAGTAAAAAAATAAAACATAAAAAAATTACCATTTCTGACCATCTGGAGAAATTTCGACAGGTCACGGGTCATCGTTTTTCATCAGAAAATTGATTTTTGGACTTTAGAAAAATTGATTAAAAATATCATTTGGATTGTTCCTCATGTTGAATAACTACTTTTTAAAGCCTCAATGTGACCAAAATTGCCATTTTTACACATTTTTTCTCCTACTAGAAGCTTCTATTTCGACCAATTTCAGGCATTAAAATGACTCTAAACACACTTCTTTTAGTTCCAAAAGTGATAATTCATATGCAATAGTCATTTACAGTCAAAAAAATTAAACATTCAAAAATTACCATTTCTGACCATCTGGAGAAAGTTCAACAGGTCACGGGTCATTGTTTTTCATCAGAAAATTGATTTTTGGACTTTAGAAAAATTGATTCAAAATGTCATTTGAATTGTGCCTCATGTTGAATAACTACTTTTTAAAGCCTCGATGTGACCAAAATTGCCATTTTTACAGACTTTTTCTCCTACTAGAAGCTTCTATTTCGACCAATTTCAGGCATTAAAATGACTCTAAACACACTTATTTTAGATCCAAAAGTGATAATTCATATGCAATAGTCATTTACAGTCAAAAAATAAAACATTAAAAAATTACCATTTCTGACCATCTGGAGAAATTTCGACAGGTCGCGGGTCATCGTTTTTCATCAGAAAATGGATTTTTTGGACTTTAGAAAAAATTGATTCAAAATGTCATTTGGATTGTGCCTCATGTTGAATAACTACTTTTTAAAACCTCAATGTGACCAAAATTGCCATTTTTACAGACTTTTTCTCCTACTAGAAGCTTCTATTTCGACCAATTTCAGGCATTAAAATGACTCTAAACACACTTATTTTAGTTCCACAAGTGATAATTCACTTGCAATAGTCATTTACAGTCAAAAAATTAAACATTAAAAAATTTCCATTTCTGACCATCTGGAGAAATTTCGACAGGTCACGGGTTATCGTTTTTCATCAGAAAATGGATTTTTTGGACTTTAGAAAAATTGATTCAAAATGTCATTTGGATTGTGCCTCATGTTGAATAACTACTTTTTAAAGCCTCAATGTGACCAAAATTGCCATTTTTACAGACTTTTTCTCCTACTAGAAGCTTCTATTTCGACCAATTTCAGGCATTAAAATGACTCTAAACACACTTATTTTAGTTCCAAAAGTGATAATTCATATGCAATAGTCATTTACAGTCAAAAAATAAAACATAAAAAAATTACCATTTCTGACCATCTGGAGAAATTTCGACAGGTCGCGGGTCATCGTTTTTCTTCAGAAAATGGATTTTTTGGACTTTAGAAAAAATTGATTCAAAATGTCATTTGGATTGTGCCTCATGTTGAATAACTACTTTTTAAAACCTCAATGTGACCAAAATTGCCATTTTTACAGACTTTTTCTCCTACTAGAAGCTTCTATTTCGACCAATTTCAGGCATTAAAATGACTCTAAACACACTTATTTTAGTTCCAAAAGTGATAATTCACATGTGATAGTCATTTACAGTCAAAAAATTAAACATTAAAAAATTACCATTTCTGACCATCTGGAGAAATTTCGACAGGTCGCGGGTCATCGTTTTTCATCAGAAAATGGATTTTTTGGACTTTAGAAAAATTTATTAAAAATGTCATTTGGATTGTTCCTCATGTTGAATAACTACTTTTTAAAGCCTCAATGTGACCAAAATTGCCATTTTTACAGACTTTTTCTCCTACTAGAAGCTTCTATTTCGACCAACTTCAGGCATTAAAATGACTCTAAACACACTTATTTTAGTTCCACAAGTGATAATTCACTTGCAATAGTCATTTACAGTCAAAAAATTAAACATTAAAAAATTTCCATTTCTGACCATCTGGAGAAATTTCGACAGGTCACGGGTTATCGTTTTTCATCAGAAAATGGATTTTTTGGACTTTAGAAAAATGTATTCAAAATATCATTTGGATTGTGCCTCATGTTGAATAACTACTTTTTAAAGCCTCAATGTGACCAAAATTGCCATTTTTACAGACTTTTTCTCCTACTAGAAGCTTCTATTTCGAACAATTTCAGGCATTTAAGTGACTCTAAACACACTTATTTTAGTTCCAAAAGTGATAATTCACATGCAATAGTCATTTACAGTCAAAAAATAAAACATTAAAAAATTACCATTTCTGACCATCTGGAGAAATTTCGACAGGTTGCGGGTCATCGTTTTTCATCAGAAAATGGATTTTTTGGACTTTAGAAAAATTGATTCAAAATGTCATTTGGATTGTGCCTCATGTTGAATAACTACTTTTTAAAGCCTCAATGTGACCAAAATTGCCATTTTTACAGACTTTTTCTCCTACTAGAAGCTTCTATTTCAACCAATTTCAGGCATTAAAATGACTCTAAACACACTTATTTTAGTTCCAAAAGTGATAATTCACATGCAATAGTCATTTACAGTCAAAAAATAAAACATTCAAAAATTACCATTTCTGACCATCTGGAGAAATTTCGACAGGTCGCGGGTCATCGTTTTTCATCAGAAAATGGATTTTTTGGACTTTAGAAAAATTGATTCAAAATGTCATTTGGATTGTGCCTCATGTTGAATAACTACTTTTTAAAGCCTCAATGTGACCAAAATTGCCATTTTTACAGACTTTTTCTCCTACTAGAAGCTTCTATTTCGACCAACTTCAGGCATTAAAATGACTCTAAACACACTTATTTTAGTTCCACAATTGATAATTCACTTGCAATAGTCATTTACAGTCAAAAAATTAAACATTAAAAATTTCCATTTCTGACCATCTGGAGAAATTTCGACAGGTCACGGGTTATCGTTTTTCATCAGAAAATGGATTTTTTGGACTTTAGAAAAATTGATTCAAAATATCATTTGGATTGTGCCTCATGTTGAATAACTACTTTTTAAAGCCTCAATGTGACCAAAATTGCCATTTTTACAGACTTTTTCTCCTACTAGAAGCTTCTATTTCGACCAATTTCAGGCATTAAAATGACTCTAAACACACTTCTTTTAGTTCCAAAAGTGATAATTCATATGCAATAGTCATTTACAGTCAAAAAAATTAAACATTCAAAAATTACCATTTCTGACCATCTGGAGAAAGTTCAACAGGTCACGGGTCATTGTTTTTCATCAGAAAATTGATTTTTGGCCTTTAGAAAAATTGATTCAAAATGTCATTTGGATTGTTCCTCATGTTGAATAACTACTTTTTAAAGCCTCAATGTGACCAAAATTGCCATTTTTACAGACTTTTTCTCCTACTAGAAGCTTCTATTTCGAACAATTTCAGGCATTTAAATGACTCTAAACACACTTATTTTAGTTCCAAAAGTGATAATTCACATGCAATAGTCATTTACAGTCAAAAAATAAAACATTCAAAAATTACCATTTCTGACCATCTGGAGAAATTTCGACAGGTCGCGGGTCATCGTTTTTCATAAGAAAATGGATTTTTTGGACTTTAGAAAAATTGATTAAAAATGTCATTTGGATTGTTCCTCATGTTGAATAACTACTTTTTAAAGCCTCAATGTGACCAAAATTGCCATTTTTACAGACTTTTTCTCCTACTAGAAGCTTCTATTTCGACCAATTTCAGGCATTAAAATGACTCTAAACACACTTATTTTAGTTCCAAAAGTGATAATTCATATGCAATAGTCATTTACAGTCAAAAAATAAAACATTAAAAAATTACCATTTCTGACCATCTGGAGAAATTTCGACAGGTCGCGGGTCATCGTTTTTCATCAGAAAATGGATTTTTTGGACTTTAGAAAAAATTGATTCAAAACGTCATTTGGATTGTGCCTCATGTTGAATAACTACTTTTTAAAACCTCAATGTGACCAAAATTGCCATTTTTACAGACTTTTTCTCCTACTAGAAGCTTCTATTTCGACCAATTTCAGGCATTAAAATGACTCTAAACACACTTATTTTAGTTCCAAAAGTGATAATTCACATGCGATAGTCATTTACAGTCAAAAAATTAAACATTAAAAAATTACCATTTCTGACCATCTGGAGAAATTTCGACAGGTCGCGGGTCATCGTTTTTCATCAGAAAATGGATTTTTTGGACTTTAGAAAAATTGATTAAAAATGTCATTTGGATTGTTCCTCATGTTGAATAACTACTTTTTAAAGCCTCTATGTGACCAAAATTGCCATTTTTACAGACTTTTTCTCCTACTAGAAGCTTCTATTTCGACCAACTTCAGGCATTAAAATGACTCTAAACACACTTATTTTAGTTCCACAAGTGATAATTCACTTGCAATAGTCATTTACAGTCAAAAAATTAAACATTAAAAAATTTCCATTTCTGACCATCTGGAGAAATTTCGACAGGTCACGGGTTATCGTTTTTCATCAGAAAATGGATTTTTTGGACTTTAGAAAAATTGATTCAAAATATCATTTGGATTGTGCCTCATGTTGAATAACTACTTTTTGAAGCCTCAATGTGACCAAAATTGCCATTTTTACAGACTTTTTCTCCTACTAGAAGCTTCTATTTCGAACAATTTCAGGCATTTAAATGACTCTAAACACACTTATTTTAGTTCCAAAAGTGATAATTCACATGCAATAGTCATTTACAGTCAAAAAATAAAACATTCAAAAATTACCATTTCTGACCATCTGGAGAAATTTCGACAGGTCGCGGGTCATCGTTTTTCATCAGAAAATGGATTTTTTGGAATTTAGAAAAATTGATTCAAAATGTCATTTGGATTGTGCCTCATGTTGAATAACTACTTTTTAAAGCCTCAATGTGACCAAAATTGCCATTTTTACAGACTTTTTCTCCTACTAAAGCTTCTATTTCGACCAACTTCAGGCATTAAAATGACTCTAAACACACTTATTTTAGTTCCACAATTGATAATTCACTTGCAATAGTCATTTACAGTCAAAAAATTAAACATTAAAAAATTTCCATTTCTGACCATCTGGAGAAATTTCGACAGGTCAGGGGTTATCGTTTTTCATCAGAAAATGGATTTTTTGGACTTTAGAAAAATTGATTCAAAATATCATTTGGATTGTGCCTCATGTTGAATAACTACTTTTTAAAGCCTCAATGTGACCAAAATTACCATTTTTACAGACTTTTTCTCCTACTAGAAGCTTCTATTTCGAACAATTTCAGGCATTTAAATGACTCTAAACACACTTATTTTAGTTCCAAAAGTGATAATTCACATGCAATAGTCATTTACAGTCAAAAAATAAAACATTCAAAAATTACCATTTCTGACCATCTGGAGAAATTTCGACAGGTCGCGGGTCATCGTTTTTCATCAGAAAATGGATTTTTTGGACTTTAGAAAAATTGATTCAAAATGTCATTTGGATTGTGCCTCATGTTGAATAACTACTTTTTAAAGCCTCAATGTGACCAAAATTGCCATTTTTACAGACTTTTTCTCCTACTAGAAGCTTCTATTTCGAACAATTTCAGGCATTAAAATGACTCTAAACACACCTATTTTAGTTCCAAAAGTGATAATTCACATGCAATAGTCATTTACAGTCAAAAAATAAAACATTCAAAAATTACCATTTCTGACCATCTGGAGAAATTTCGACAGGTCGTGGGTCATCGTTTTTCATCAGAAAATGGATTTTTTGGACTTTAGAAAAATTGATTCAAAATGTCATTTGGATTGTGCCTCATGTTGAATAACTACTTTTTAAAGCCTCAATGTGACCAAAATTGCCATTTTTACAGACTTTTTCTCCTACTAGAAGCTTCTATTTCGACCAATTTCAGGCAGTAAAATGACTCTAAACACACTTATTTTAGTTCCAAAAGTGATAATTCACATGCAATAGTCATTTACAGTCAAAAAATAAAACATTCAAAAATTACCATTTCTGACCATCTGGAGAAATTTCGACAGGTCGCGGGTCATCGTTTTTCATCAGAAAATGGATTTTTTGGACTTTAGAAAAAATTGATTCAAAATGTCATTTGGATTGTGCCTCATGTTGAATAACTACTTTTTAAAACCTCAATGTGACCAAAATTGCCATTTTTACAGACTTTTTCTCCTACTAGAAGCTTCTATTTCGACCAATTTCAGGCATTAAAATGACTCTAAACACACTTATTTTAGTTCCAAAAGTGATAATTCACATGCGATAGTCATTTACAGTCAAAAAATTAAACATTAAAAAATTACCATTTCTGACCATCTGGAGAAATTTCGACAGGTCGCGGGTCATCGTTTTTCATAAGAAAATGGATTTTTTGGACTTTAGAAAAATTGATTAAAAATGTCATTTGGATTGTTCCTCATGTTGAATAACTACTTTTTAAAGCCTCAATGTGACCAAAATTGCCATTTTTACACACTTTTTCTCCTACTAGAAGCTTCTATCTTGACCCTTTTCAGGCATTAAAATGACTCTAAACACACTTCTTTTAGTTCCAAAAGTGATAATTCATATGCAATAGTCATTTACAGTCAAAAAAATTAAACATTAAAAAAATACTATTTCTGACCATCTGGAGAAAGTTCAACAGGTCACGGGTCATCGTTTTTCATCAGAAAATTGATTTTTGGACTTTAGAAAAATTGATTCAAAATGTCATTTGAATTGTGCCTCATGTTGAATAACTACTTTTTAAAACCTCAATGTGAACAAAATTGCCATTTTTACAGACTTTTTCTCCTACTAGAAGCTTCCATTTCGACCAATTTCAGGCATTAAAATGACTCTAAACACACTTATTTTAGTTCCAAAAGTGATAATTCACATGCGATAGTCATTTACAGTCAAAAAATTAAACATTAAAAAATTACCATTTCTGACCATCTGGAGAAATTTCGACAGGTCGCGGGTCATCGTTTTTCATCAGAAAATGGATTTTTTGGACTTTAGAAAAAATTGATTCAAAACGTCATTTGGATTGTGCCTCATGTTGAATAACTACTTTTTAAAACCTCAATGTGACCAAAATTGCCATTTTTACAGACTTTTTCTCCTACTAGAAGCTTCTATTTCGACCAACTTCAGGCATTAAAATGACTCTAAACACACTTATTTTAGTTCCACAAGTGATAATTCACTTGCAATAGTCATTTACAGTCAAAAAATTAAACATTAAAAAATTTCCATTTCTGACCATCTGGAGAAATTTCGACAGGTCGCGGGTCATCGTTTTCTCATCAGAAAATGGATTTTTTGGACTTTAGAAAAATTGATTCAAAATGTCATTTGGATTGTGCCTCATGTTGAATAACTACTTTTTAAAGCCTCAATGTGACCAAAATTGCCATTTTTACAGACTTTTTCTCCTACTAGAAGCTTCTATTTCGACCAATTTCAGGCATTAAAATGACTCTAAACACACTTATTTTAGTTCCAAAAGTGATAATTCACATGCAATAGTCATTTACAGTCAAAAAATAAAACATTCAAAAATTACCATTTCTGACCATCTGGAGAAATTTCGACAGGTCGCGGGTCATCGTTTTTCATCAGAAAATGGATTTTTTGGACTTTAGAAAAATTGATTCAAAATGTCATTTGGATTGTGCCTCATGTTGAATAACTACTTTTTAAAGCCTCAATGTGACCAAAATTGCCATTTTTACAGACTTTTTCTCCTACTAAAGCTTCTATTTCGACCAACTTCAGGCATTAAAATGACTCTAAACACACTTATTTTAGTTCCACAATTGATAATTCACTTGCAATAGTCATTTACAGTCAAAAAATTAAACATTAAAAAATTTCCATTTCTGACCATCTGGAGAAATTTCGACAGGTCAGGGGTTATCGTTTTTCATCAGAAAATGGATTTTTTGGACTTTAGAAAAATTGATTCAAAATATCATTTGGATTGTGCCTCATGTTGAATAACTACTTTTTAAAGCCTCAATGTGACCAAAATTACCATTTTTACAGACTTTTTCTCCTACTAGAAGCTTCTATTTCGAACAATTTCAGGCATTTAAATGACTCTAAACACACTTATTTTAGTTCCAAAAGTGATAATTCACATGCAATAGTCATTTACAGTCAAAAAATAAAACATTCAAAAATTACCATTTCTGACCATCTGGAGAAATTTCGACAGGTCGCGGGTCATCGTTTTTCATCAGAAAATGGATTTTTTGGACTTTAGAAAAATTGATTCAAAATGTCATTTGGATTGTGCCTCATGTTGAATAACTACTTTTTAAAGCCTCAATGTGACCAAAATTGCCATTTTTACAGACTTTTTCTCCTACTAGAAGCTTCTATTTCGAACAATTTCAGGCATTAAAATGACTCTAAACACACTTATTTTAGTTCCAAAAGTGATAATTCACATGCAATAGTCATTTACAGTCAAAAAATAAAACATTCAAAAATTACCATTTCTGACCATCTGGAGAAATTTCGACAGGTCGCGGGTCATCGTTTTTCATCAGAAAATTGATTTTTTGGACTTTAGAAAAATTGATTCAAAATGTCATTTGGATTGTGCCTCATGTTGAATAACTACTTTTTAAAGCCTCAATGTGACCAAAATTGCCATTTTTACAGACTTTTTCTCCTACTAGAAGCTTCTATTTCGACCAACTTCAGGCATTAAAATGACTCTAAACACACTTATTTTAGTTCCACAATTGATAATTCACTTGCAATAGTCATTTACAGTCAAAAAATTAAACATTAAAAAATGTCCATTTCTGACCATCTGGAGAAATTTCGACAGGTCAGGGTTTATCGTTTTTCATCAGAAAATGGATTTTTTGGACTTTAGAAAAATTGATTCAAAATATCATTTGGATTGTGCCTCATGTTGAATAACTACTTTTTAAAGCCTCAATGTGACCAAAATTACCATTTTTACAGACTTTTTCTCCTACTAGAAGCTTCTATTTCGACCAATTTCAGGCATTAAAATGACTCTAAACACACTTATTTTAGTTCCAAAAGTGATAATTCATATGCAATAGTCATTTACAGTCAAAAAAATTAAACATTAAAAAATTACCATTTCTGACCATCTGGAGAAAGTTCAACAGGTCACGGGTCATCGTTTTTCATCAGAAAATTGATTTTTGGACTTTAGAAAAAATGATTCAAAATGTCATTTGAATTGTGCCTCATGTTGAATAACTACTTTTTAAAGCCTCGATGTGACCAAAATTGCCATTTTTACAGACTTTTTCTCCTACTAGAAGCTTCTATTTCGACCAATTTCAGGCATTAAAATGACTCTAAACACACTTATTTTAGTTCCAAAAGTGATAATTCACATGCGATAGTCATTTACAGTCAAAAAATTAAACATTAAAAAATTACCATTTCTGACCATCTGGAGAAATTTCGACAGGTCGCGGGTCATCGTTTTTCATAAGAAAATGGATTTTTTGGACTTTAGAAAAATTGATTAAAAATGTCATTTGGATTGTTCCTCATGTTGAATAACTACTTTTTAAAGCCTCAATGTGACCAAAATTGCCATTTTTACAGACTTTTTCTCCTACTAGAAGCTTCTATTTCGACCAATTTCAGGCATTAAAATGACTCTAAACACACTTATTTTAGTTCCAAAAGTGATAATTCATATGCAATAGTCATTTACAGTCAAAAAATAAAACATTAAATAATTACCATTTCTGACCATCTGGAGAAATTTCGACAGGTCGCGGGTCATCGTTTTTCATCAGAAAATGGATTTTTTGGACTTTAGAAAAAATTGATTCAAAACGTCATTTGGATTGTGCCTCATGTTGAATAACTACTTTTTAAAACCTCAATGTGACCAAAATTGCCATTTTTACAGACTTTTTCTCCTACTAGAAGCTTCTATTTCGACCAATTTCAGGCATTAAAATGACTCTAAACACACTTATTTTAGTTCCAAAAGTGATAATTCACATGCGATAGTCATTTACAGTCAAAAAATTAAACATTAAAAAATTACCATTTCTGACCATCTGGAGAAATTTCGACAGGTCGCGGGTCATCGTTTTTCATCAGAAAATGGATTTTTTGGACTTTAGAAAAATTGATTAAAAATGTCATTTGGATTGTTCCTCATGTTGAATAACTACTTTTTAAAGCCTCTATGTGACCAAAATTGCCATTTTTACAGACTTTTTCTCCTACTAGAAGCTTCTATTTCGACCAACTTCAGGCATTAAAATGACTCTAAACACACTTATTTTAGTTCCACAAGTGATAATTCACTTGCAATAGTCATTTACAGTCAAAAAATAAAACATTCAAAAATTACCATTTCTGACCATCTGGAGAAATTTCGACAGGTCGCGGGTCATCGTTTTTCATCAGAAAATGGATTTTTTGGACTTTAGAAAAATTGATTCAAAATGTCATTTGGATTGTGCCTCATGTTGAATAACTACTTTTTAAAGCCTCAATGTGACCAAAATTGCCATTTTTACAGACTTTTTCTCCTACTAGAAGCTTCTATTTCGACCAATTTCAGGCATTAAAATGACTCTAAACACACTTATTTTAGTTCCAAAAGTGATAATTCATATGCAAAAGTCATTTACAGTCAAAAAAATTAAACATTAAAAAATTACCATTTCTGACCATCTGGAGAAAGTTCAACAGGTCACGGGTCATCGCTTTTCATCAGAAAATTGATTTTTGGACTTTAGAAAAAATGATTCAAAATATCATTTGAATTGTGCCTCATGTTGAATAACTACTTTTTAAAGCCTCGATGTGACCAAAATTGCCATTTTTACAGACTTTTTCTCCTACTAGAAGCTTCTATTTCGACCAATTTCAGGCATTAAAATGAATCTAAACACACTTATTTTAGTTCCAAAAGTGATAATTCACATGCGATAGTCATTTACAGTCAAAAAATTAAACATTAAAAAATTACCATTTCTGACCATCTGGAGAAATTTCGACAGGTCGCGGGTCATCGTTTTTCATAAGAAAATGGATTTTTTGGACTTTAGAAAAATTGATTAAAAATGTCATTTGGATTGTTCCTCATGTTGAATAACTACTTTTTAAAGCCTCAATGTGACCAAAATTGCCATTTTTACAGACTTTTTCTCCTACTAGAAGCTTCTATTTCGACCAATTTCAGGCATTAAAATGACTCTAAACACACTTATTTTAGTTCCAAAAGTGATAATTCATATGCAATAGTCATTTACAGTCAAAAAATAAAACATTAAAAAATTACCATTTCTGACCATCTGGAGAAATTTCGACAGGTCGCGGGTCATCGTTTTTCATCAGAAAATGGATTTTTTGGACTTTAGAAAAAATTGATTCAAAACGTCATTTGGATTGTGCCTCATGTTGAATAACTACTTTTTAAAACCTCAATGTGACCAAAATTGCCATTTTTACAGACTTTTTCTCCTACTAGAAGCTTCTATTTCGACCAATTTCAGGCATTAAAATGACTCTAAACACACTTATTTTAGTTCCAAAAGTGATAATTCACATGCGATAGTCATTTACAGTCAAAAAATTAAACATTAAAAAATTACCATTTCTGACCATCTGGAGAAATTTCGACAGGTCGCGGGTCATCGTTTTTCATCAGAAAATGGATTTTTTGGACTTTAGAAAAATTGATTAAAAATGTCATTTGGATTGTTCCTCATGTTGAATAACTACTTTTTAAAGCCTCTATGTGACCAAAATTGCCATTTTTACAGACTTTTTCTCCTACTAGAAGCTTCTATTTCGACCAACTTCAGGCATTAAAATGACTCTAAACACACTTATTTTAGTTCCACAAGTGATAATTCACTTGCAATAGTCATTTACAGTCAAAAAATTAAACATTAAAAAATTTCCATTTCTGACCATCTGGAGAAATTTCGACAGGTCGCGGGTCATCGTTTTCTCATCAGAAAATGGATTTTTTGGACTTTAGAAAAATTGATTCAAAATGTCATTTGGATTGTGCCTCATGTTGAATAACTACTTTTTAAAGCCTCAATGTGACCAAAATTGCCATTTTTACAGACTTTTTCTCCTACTAGAAGCTTCTATTTCGAACAATTTCAGGCATTTAAATGACTCTAAACACACTTATTTTAGTTCCAAAAGTGATAATTCACATGCAATAGTCATTTACAGTCAAAAAATAAAACATTCAAAAATTACCATTTCTGACCATCTGGAGAAATTTCGACAGGTCGCGGGTCATCGTTTTTCATCAGAAAATGGATTTTTTGGACTTTAGAAAAATTGATTCAAAATGTCATTTGGATTGTGCCTCATGTTGAATAACTACTTTTTAAAGCCTCAATGTGACCAAAATTGCCATTTTTACAGACTTTTTCTCCTACTAGAAGCTTCTATTTCGAACAATTTCAGGCATTAAAATGACTCTAAACACACTTATTTTAGTTCCAAAAGTGATAATTCACATGCAATAGTCATTTACAGTCAAAAAATAAAACATTCAAAAATTACCATTTCTGACCATCTGGAGAAATTTCGACAGGTCGCGGGTCATCGTTTTTCATCAGAAAATGGATTTTTTGGACTTTAGAAAAATTGATTCAAAATGTCATTTGGATTGTGCCTCATGTTGAATAACTACTTTTTAAAGCCTCAATGTGACCAAAATTGCCATTTTTACAGACTTTTTCTCCTACTAGAAGCTTCTATTTCGACCAACTTCAGGCATTAAAATGACTCTAAACACACTTATTTTAGTTCCACAATTGATAATTCACTTGCAATAGTCATTTACAGTCAAAAAATTAAACATTAAAAAATGTCCATTTCTGACCATCTGGAGAAATTTCGACAGGTCAGGGTTTATCGTTTTTCATCAGAAAATGGATTTTTTGGACTTTAGAAAAATTGATTCAAAATATCATTTGGATTGTGCCTCATGTTGAATAACTACTTTTTAAAGCCTCAATGTGACCAAAATTACCATTTTTACAGACTTTTTCTCCTACTAGAAGCTTCTATTTCGACCAATTTCAGGCATTAAAATGACTCTAAACACACTTATTTTAGTTCCAAAAGTGATAATTCATATGCAATAGTCATTTACAGTCAAAAAAATTAAACATTAAAAAATTACCATTTCTGACCATCTGGAGAAAGTTCAACAGGTCACGGGTCATCGTTTTTCATCAGAAAATTGATTTTTGGACTTTAGAAAAAATGATTCAAAATGTCATTTGAATTGTGCCTCATGTTGAATAACTACTTTTTAAAGCCTCGATGTGACCAAAATTGCCATTTTTACAGACTTTTTCTCCTACTAGAAGCTTCTATTTCGACCAATTTCAGGCATTAAAATGACTCTAAACACACTTATTTTAGTTCCAAAAGTGATAATTCACATGCGATAGTCATTTACAGTCAAAAAATTAAACATTAAAAAATTACCATTTCTGACCATCTGGAGAAATTTCGACAGGTCGCGGGTCATCGTTTTTCATAAGAAAATGGATTTTTTGGACTTTAGAAAAATTGATTAAAAATGTCATTTGGATTGTTCCTCATGTTGAATAACTACTTTTTAAAGCCTCAATGTGACCAAAATTGCCATTTTTACAGACTTTTTCTCCTACTAGAAGCTTCTATTTCGACCAATTTCAGGCATTAAAATGACTCTAAACACACTTATTTTAGTTCCAAAAGTGATAATTCATATGCAATAGTCATTTACAGTCAAAAAATAAAACATTAAATAATTACCATTTCTGACCATCTGGAGAAATTTCGACAGGTCGCGGGTCATCGTTTTTCATCAGAAAATGGATTTTTTGGACTTTAGAAAAAATTGATTCAAAACGTCATTTGGATTGTGCCTCATGTTGAATAACTACTTTTTAAAACCTCAATGTGACCAAAATTGCCATTTTTACAGACTTTTTCTCCTACTAGAAGCTTCTATTTCGACCAATTTCAGGCATTAAAATGACTCTAAACACACTTATTTTAGTTCCAAAAGTGATAATTCACATGCGATAGTCATTTACAGTCAAAAAATTAAACATTAAAAAATTACCATTTCTGACCATCTGGAGAAATTTCGACAGGTCGCGGGTCATCGTTTTTCATCAGAAAATGGATTTTTTGGACTTTAGAAAAATTGATTAAAAATGTCATTTGGATTGTTCCTCATGTTGAATAACTACTTTTTAAAGCCTCTATGTGACCAAAATTGCCATTTTTACAGACTTTTTCTCCTACTAGAAGCTTCTATTTCGACCAACTTCAGGCATTAAAATGACTCTAAACACACTTATTTTAGTTCCACAAGTGATAATTCACTTGCAATAGTCATTTACAGTCAAAAAATAAAACATTCAAAAATTACCATTTCTGACCATCTGGAGAAATTTCGACAGGTCGCGGGTCATCGTTTTTCATCAGAAAATGGATTTTTTGGACTTTAGAAAAATTGATTCAAAATGTCATTTGGATTGTGCCTCATGTTGAATAACTACTTTTTAAAGCCTCAATGTGACCAAAAATGCCATTTTTACAGACTTTTTCTCCTACTAGAAGCTTCTATTTCGACCAATTTCAGGCATTAAAATGACTCTAAACACACTTATTTTAGTTCCAAAAGTGATAATTCATATGCAAAAGTCATTTACAGTCAAAACAATTAAACATTAAAAAATTACCATTTCTGACCATCTGGAGAAAGTTCAACAGGTCACGGGTCATCGTTTTTCATCAGAAAATTGATTTTTGGACTTTAGAAAAAATGATTCAAAATATCATTTGAATTGTGCCTCATGTTGAATAACTACTTTTTAAAGCCTCGATGTGACCAAAATTGCCATTTTTACAGACTTTTTCTCCTACTAGAAGCTTCTATTTCGACCAATTTCAGGCATTAAAATGAATCTAAACACACTTATTTTAGTTCCAAAAGTGATAATTCACATGCGATAGTCATTTACAGTCAAAAAATTAAACATTAAAAAATTACCATTTCTGACCATCTGGAGAAATTTCGACAGGTCGCGGGTCATCGTTTTTCATAAGAAAATGGATTTTTTGGACTTTAGAAAAATTGATTAAAAATGTCATTTGGATTGTTCCTCATGTTGAATAACTACTTTTTAAAGCCTCAATGTGACCAAAATTGCCATTTTTACAGACTTTTTCTCCTACTAGAAGCTTCTATTTCGACCAATTTCAGGCATTAAAATGACTCTAAACACACTTATTTTAGTTCCAAAAGTGATAATTCATATGCAATAGTCATTTACAGTCAAAAAATAAAACATTAAAAAATTACCATTTCTGACCATCTGGAGAAATTTCGACAGGTCGCGGGTCATCGTTTTTCATCAGAAAATGGATTTTTTGGACTTTAGAAAAAATTGATTCAAAACGTCATTTGGATTGTGCCTCATGTTGAATAACTACTTTTTAAAACCTCAATGTGACCAAAATTGCCATTTTTACAGACTTTTTCTCCTACTAGAAGCTTCTATTTCGACCAATTTCAGGCATTAAAATGTAGGCCTGGGCAAAAATTTCGTTCCGTTCGCGGAAATTGCGATAATTTGACATTTTTGCGTTCCGCGGAGAGCGCGAAAATGTCAAAAATTCCGGTTTCCGCAGCTTGGCGATAATTTGTTTCTTGCTCGCGCTGTAAAATGATACATTCTCGCGCGCGCGCGATCGCCTTACCTGAATCCCTGCGTTCGCCGACAAGTTTTCTTGATCCGGTCGCGTTCTCCATGAGATGTTGTATTGTTTTTAGCCATTTGCGCTGTCTCGCGACAGTTCGCGCCCGCAGTGACGTCATGCGTCGCGCGATCACGTCTTTCTTCTCGCGATCATGCACCGCGAGAACAACTCAAAACAAGATGGCCGCGCCCGCAAGCAGCCACATGGGTAAGTTGGCGACCCGCAACCATGCAGAAAATCGCGCGAACATGCCGGAAAAAAACTTCCGCATCTTCGCGATATTTCTGCTTGTTTGCGATAATTTTAAACATTCTCGCGATAATTTGCGAAGGTTAATTCCGCAAATTCCGCCCACCCCTATTAAAATGACTCTAAACACACTTATTTTAGTTCCAAAAGTGATAATTCACATGCGATAGTCATTTACAGTCAAAAAATTAAACATTAAAAAATTACCATTTCTGACCATCTGGAGAAATTTCGACAGGTCGCGGGTCATCGTTTTTCATCAGAAAATGGATTTTTTGGACTTTAGAAAAATTGATTAAAAATGTCATTTGGATTGTTCCTCATGTTGAATAACTACTTTTTAAAGCCTCTATGTGACCAAAATTGCCATTTTTACAGACTTTTTCTCCTACTAGAAGCTTCTATTTCGACCAACTTCAGGCATTAAAATGACTCTAAACACACTTATTTTAGTTCCACAAGTGATAATTCACTTGCAATAGTCATTTACAGTCAAAAAATTAAACATTAAAAAATTTCCATTTCTGACCATCTGGAGAAATTTCGACAGGTCGCGGGTCATCGTTTTCTCATCAGAAAATGGATTTTTTGGACTTTAGAAAAATTGATTCAAAATGTCATTTGGATTGTGCCTCATGTTGAATAACTACTTTTTAAAGCCTCAATGTGACCAAAATTGCCATTTTTACAGACTTTTTCTCCTACTAGAAGCTTCTATTTCGAACAATTTCAGGCATTTAAATGACTCTAAACACACTTATTTTAGTTCCAAAAGTGATAATTCACATGCAATAGTCATTTACAGTCAAAAAATAAAACATTCAAAAATTACCATTTCTGACCATCTGGAGAAATTTCGACAGGTCGCGGGTCATCGTTTTTCATCAGAAAATGGATTTTTTGGACTTTAGAAAAATTGATTCAAAATGTCATTTGGATTGTGCCTCATGTTGAATAACTACTTTTTAAAGCCTCAATGTGACCAAAATTGCCATTTTTACAGACTTTTTCTCCTACTAGAAGCTTCTATTTCGAACAATTTCAGGCATTAAAATGACTCTAAACACACTTATTTTAGTTCCAAAAGTGATAATTCACATGCAATAGTCATTTACAGTCAAAAAATAAAACATTCAAAAATTACCATTTCTGACCATCTGGAGAAATTTCGACAGGTCGCGGGTCATCGTTTTTCATCAGAAAATGGATTTTTTGGATTTTAGAAAAATTGATTAAAAATGTCATTTGGATTGTTCCTCATGTTGAATAACTACTTTTTAAAGCCTCTATGTGACCAAAATTGCCATTTTTACAGACTTTTTCTCCTACTAGAAGCTTCTATTTCGACCAACTTCAGGCATTAAAATGACTCTAAACACACTTATTTTAGTTCCACAAGTGATAATTCACTTGCAATAGTCATTTACAGTCAAAAAATTAAACTTTAAAAAATTTCCATTTCTGACCATCTGGAGAAATTTCGACAGGTCGCGGGTCATCGTTTTCTCATCAGAAAATGGATTTTTTGGACTTTAGAAAAAATTGATTCAAAATGTCATTTGGATTGTTCCTCATGTTGAATAACTACTTTTTAAAGCCTCTATGTGCCCAAAATTGCCATTTTTACAGACTTTTTCTCCTACTAGAAGCTTCTATTTCGACCAACTTCAGGCATTAAAATGACTCTAAACACACTTATTTTAGTTCCACAAGTGATAATTCACTTGCAATAGTCATTTACAGTCAAAAAATTAAACATTAAAAAATTTCCATTTCTGACCATCTGGAGAAATTTCGACAGGTCACGGGTTATCGTTTTTCATCAGAAAATGGATTTTTTGGACTTTAGAAAAATTGATTCAAAATATCATTTGGATTGTGCCTCATGTTGAATAACTACTTTTTAAAGCCTCAATGTGACCAAAATTGCCATTTTTACAGACTTTTTCTCCTACTAGAAGCTTCTATTTCGAACAATTTCAGGCATTTAAATGACTCTAAACACACTTATTTTAGTTCCAAAAGTGATAATTCACATGCAATAGTCATTTACAGTCAAAAAATAAAACATTCAAAAATTACCATTTCTGACCATCTGGAGAAATTTCGACAGGTCGTGGGTCATCGTTTTTCATCAGAAAATGGATTTTTTGGACTTTAGAAAAATTGATTAAAAATGTCATTTGGATTGTGCCTCATGTTGAATAACTACTTTTTAAAGCCTCAATGTGACCAAAATTGCCATTTTTACAGACTTTTTCTCCTACTAGAAGCTTCTATTTCGACCAATTTCAGGCATTAAAATGACTCTAAACACACTTATTTTAGTTCCAAAAGTGATAATTCACATGCAATAGTCATTTACAGTCAAAAAATAAAACATTCAAAAATTACCATTTCTGACCATCTGGAGAAATTTCGACAGGTCGCGGGTCATCGTTTTTCATCAGAAAATGGATTTTTTGGACTTTAGAAAAATTGATTCAAAATGTCATTTGGATTGTGCCTCATGTTGAATAACTACTTTTTAAAGCCTCAATGTGACCAAAATTGCCATTTTTACAGACTTTTTCTCCTACTAAAGCTTCTATTTCGACCAACTTCAGGCATTAAAATGACTCTAAACACACTTATTTTAGTTCCACAATTGATAATTCACTTGCAATAGTCATTTACAGTCAAAAAATTAAACATTAAAAAATTTCCATTTCTGACCATCTGGAGAAATTTCGACAGGTCAGGGGTTATCGTTTTTCATCAGAAAATGGATTTTTTGGACTTTAGAAAAATTGATTCAAAATATCATTTGGATTGTGCCTCATGTTGAATAACTACTTTTTAAAGCCTCAATGTGACCAAAATTACCATTTTTACAGACTTTTTCTCCTACTAGAAGCTTCTATTTCGAACAATTTCAGGCATTTAAATGACTCTAAACACACTTATTTTAGTTCCAAAAGTGATAATTCACATGCAATAGTCATTTACAGTCAAAAAATAAAACATTCAAAAATTACCATTTCTGACCATCTGGAGAAATTTCGACAGGTCGCGGGTCATCGTTTTTCATCAGAAAATGGATTTTTTGGACTTTAGAAAAATTGATTCAAAATGTCATTTGGATTGTGCCTCATGTTGAATAACTACTTTTTAAAGCCTCAATGTGACCAAAATTGCCATTTTTACAGACTTTTTCTCCTACTAGAAGCTTCTATTTCGAACAATTTCAGGCATTAAAATGACTCTAAACACACTTATTTTAGTTCCAAAAGTGATAATTCACATGCAATAGTCATTTACAGTCAAAAAATAAAACATTCAAAAATTACCATTTCTGACCATCTGGAGAAATTTCGACAGGTCGCGGGTCATCGTTTTTCATCAGAAAATGGATTTTTTGGACTTTAGAAAAATTGATTCAAAATGTCATTTGGATTGTGCCTCATGTTGAATAACTACTTTTTAAAGCCTCAATGTGACCAAAATTGCCATTTTTACAGACTTTTTCTCCTACTAGAAGCTTCTATTTCGACCAATTTCAGGCAGTAAAATGACTCTAAACACACTTATTTTAGTTCCAAAAGTGATAATTCACATGCAATAGTCATTTACAGTCAAAAAATAAAACATTCAAAAATTACCATTTCTGACCATCTGGAGAAATTTCGACAGGTCGCGGGTCATCGTTTTTCATCAGAAAATGGATTTTTTGGACTTTAGAAAAAATTGATTCAAAATGTCATTTGGATTGTGCCTCATGTTGAATAACTACTTTTTAAAACCTCAATGTGACCAAAATTGCCATTTTTACAGACTTTTTCTCCTACTAGAAGCTTCTATTTCGACCAATTTCAGGCATTAAAATGACTCTAAACACACTTATTTTAGTTCCAAAAGTGATAATTCACATGCGATAGTCATTTACAGTCAAAAAATTAAACATTAAAAAATTACCATTTCTGACCATCTGGAGAAATTTCGACAGGTCGCGGGTCATCGTTTTTCATAAGAAAATGGATTTTTTGGACTTTAGAAAAATTGATTAAAAATGTCATTTGGATTGTTCCTCATGTTGAATAACTACTTTTTAAAGCCTCAATGTGACCAAAATTGCCATTTTTACACACTTTTTCTCCTACTAGAAGCTTCTATCTTGACCAATTTCAGGCATTAAAATGACTCTAAACACACTTCTTTTAGTTCCAAAAGTGATAATTCATATGCAATAGTCATTTACAGTCAAAAAAATTAAACATTAAAAAAATACCATTTCTGACCATCTGGAGAAAGTTCAACAGGTCACGGGTCATCGTTTTTCATCAGAAAATTGATTTTTGGACTTTAGAAAAATTGATTCAAAATGTCATTTGAATTGTGCCTCATGTTGAATAACTACTTTTTAAAACCTCAATGTGACCAAAATTGCCATTTTTACAGACTTTTTCTCCTACTAGAAGCTTCTATTTCGACCAATTTCAGGCATTAAAATGACTCTAAACACACTTATTTTAGTTCCAAAAGTGATAATTCACATGCGATAGTCATTTACAGTCAAAAAATTAAACATTAAAAAATTACCATTTCTGACCATCTGGAGAAATTTCGACAGGTCGCGGGTCATCGTTTTTCATAAGAAAATGGATTTTTTGGACTTTAGAAAAATTGATTAAAAATGTCATTTGGATTGTTCCTCATGTTGAATAACTACTTTTTAAAGCCTCAATGTGACCAAAATTGCCATTTTTACAGACTTTTTCTCCTACTAGAAGCTTCTATTTCGACCAATTTCAGGCATTAAAATGACTCTAAACACACTTATTTTAGTTCCAAAAGTGATAATTCATATGCAATAGTCATTTACAGTCAAAAAATAAAACATTAAAAAATTACCATTTCTGACCATCTGGAGAAATTTCGACAGGTCGCGGGTCATCGTTTTTCATCAGAAAATGGATTTTTTGGACTTTAGAAAAAATTGATTCAAAACGTCATTTGGATTGTGCCTCATGTTGAATAACTACTTTTTAAAACCTCAATGTGACCAAAATTGCCATTTTTACAGACTTTTTCTCCTACTAGAAGCTTCTATTTCGACCAACTTCAGGCATTAAAATGACTCTAAACACACTTATTTTAGTTCCACAAGTGATAATTCACTTGCAATAGTCATTTACAGTCAAAAAATTAAACATTAAAAAATTTCCATTTCTGACCATCTGGAGAAATTTCGACAGGTCGCGGGTCATCGTTTTCTCATCAGAAAATGGATTTTTTGGACTTTAGAAAAATTGATTCAAAATGTCATTTGGATTGTGCCTCATGTTGAATAACTACTTTTTAAAGCCTCAATGTGACCAAAATTGCCATTTTTACAGACTTTTTCTCCTACTAGAAGCTTCTATTTCGAACAATTTCAGGCATTTAAATGACTCTAAACACACTTATTTTAGTTCCAAAAGTGATAATTCACATGCAATAGTCATTTACAGTCAAAAAATAAAACATTCAAAAATTACCATTTCTGACCATCTGGAGAAATTTCGACAGGTCGCGGGTCATCGTTTTTCATCAGAAAATGGATTTTTTGGACTTTAGAAAAATTGATTCAAAATGTCATTTGGATTGTGCCTCATGTTGAATAACTACTTTTTAAAGCCTCAATGTGACCAAAATTGCCATTTTTACAGACTTTTTCTCCTACTAGAAGCTTCTATTTCGAACAATTTCAGGCATTAAAATGACTCTAAACACACTTATTTTAGTTCCAAAAGTGATAATTCACATGCAATAGTCATTTACAGTCAAAAAATAAAACATTCAAAAATTACCATTTCTGACCATCTGGAGAAATTTCGACAGGTCGCGGGTCATCGTTTTTCATCAGAAAATGGATTTTTTGGACTTTAGAAAAATTGATTAAAAATGTCATTTGGATTGTTCCTCATGTTGAATAACTACTTTTTAAAGCCTCTATGTGACCAAAATTGCCATTTTTACAGACTTTTTCTCCTACTAGAAGCTTCTATTTCGACCAACTTCAGGCATTAAAATGACTCTAAACACACTTATTTTAGTTCCACAAGTGATAATTCACTTGCAATAGTCATTTACAGTCAAAAAATTAAACTTTAAAAAATTTCCATTTCTGACCATCTGGAGAAATTTCGACAGGTCGCGGGTCATCGTTTTCTCATCAGAAAATGGATTTTTTGGACTTTAGAAAAAATTGATTCAAAATGTCATTTGGATTGTTCCTCATGTTGAATAACTACTTTTTAAAGCCTCTATGTGCCCAAAATTGCCATTTTTACAGACTTTTTCTCCTACTAGAAGCTTCTATTTCGACCAACTTCAGGCATTAAAATGACTCTAAACACACTTATTTTAGTTCCACAAGTGATAATTCACTTGCAATAGTCATTTACAGTCAAAAAATTAAACATTAAAAAATTTCCATTTCTGACCATCTGGAGAAATTTCGACAGGTCACGGGTTATCGTTTTTCATCAGAAAATGGATTTTTTGGACTTTAGAAAAATTGATTCAAAATATCATTTGGATTGTGCCTCATGTTGAATAACTACTTTTTAAAGCCTCAATGTGACCAAAATTGCCATTTTTACAGACTTTTTCTCCTACTAAAAGCTTCTATTTCGAACAATTTCAGGCATTTAAATGACTCTAAACACACTTATTTTAGTTCCAAAAGTGATAATTCACATGCAATAGTCATTTACAGTCAAAAAATAAAACATTCAAAAATTACCATTTCTGACCATCTGGAGAAATTTCGACAGGTCGTGGGTCATCGTTTTTCATCAGAAAATGGATTTTTTGGACTTTAGAAAAATTGATTAAAAATGTCATTTGGATTGTGCCTCATGTTGAATAACTACTTTTTAAAGCCTCAATGTGACCAAAATTGCCATTTTTACAGACTTTTTCTCCTACTAGAAGCTTCTATTTCGACCAATTTCAGGCATTAAAATGACTCTAAACACACTTATTTTAGTTCCAAAAGTGATAATTCACATGCAATAGTCATTTACAGTCAAAAAATAAAACATTCAAAAATTACCATTTCTGACCATCTGGAGAAATTTCGACAGGTCGCGGGTCATCGTTTTTCATCAGAAAATGGATTTTTTGGACTTTAGAAAAATTGATTCAAAATGTCATTTGGATTGTGCCTCATGTTGAATAACTACTTTTTAAAGCCTCAATGTGACCAAAATTGCCATTTTTACAGACTTTTTCTCCTACTAAAGCTTCTATTTCGACCAACTTCAGGCATTAAAATGACTCTAAACACACTTATTTTAGTTCCACAATTGATAATTCACTTGCAATAGTCATTTACAGTCAA
This sequence comes from Triturus cristatus, assembly GCF_964204655.1. NCBI lineage: Eukaryota > Metazoa > Chordata > Amphibia > Caudata > Salamandridae > Triturus > Triturus cristatus. The sequence continues at coordinate 91,914,272 of NC_140588.1, forward strand.
AAAATTAAACATTAAAAAATTTCCATTTCTGACCATCTGGAGAAATTTCGACAGGTCAGGGGTTATCGTTTTTCATCAGAAAATGGATTTTTTGGACTTTAGAAAAATTGATTCAAAATATCATTTGGATTGTGCCTCATGTTGAATAACTACTTTTTAAAGCCTCAATGTGACCAAAATTACCATTTTTACAGACTTTTTCTCCTACTAGAAGCTTCTATTTCGAACAATTTCAGGCATTTAAATGACTCTAAACACACTTATTTTAGTTCCAAAAGTGATAATTCACATGCAATAGTCATTTACAGTCAAAAAATAAAACATTCAAAAATTACCATTTCTGACCATCTGGAGAAATTTCGACAGGTCGCGGGTCATCGTTTTTCATCAGAAAATGGATTTTTTGGACTTTAGAAAAATTGATTCAAAATGTCATTTGGATTGTGCCTCATGTTGAATAACTACTTTTTAAAGCCTCAATGTGACCAAAATTGCCATTTTTACAGACTTTTTCTCCTACTAGAAGCTTCTATTTCGAACAATTTCAGGCATTAAAATGACTCTAAACACACTTATTTTAGTTCCAAAAGTGATAATTCACATGCAATAGTCATTTACAGTCAAAAAATAAAACATTCAAAAATTACCATTTCTGACCATCTGGAGAAATTTCGACAGGTCGCGGGTCATCGTTTTTCATCAGAAAATGGATTTTTTGGACTTTAGAAAAATTGATTCAAAATGTCATTTGGATTGTGCCTCATGTTGAATAACTACTTTTTAAAGCCTCAATGTGACCAAAATTGCCATTTTTACAGACTTTTTCTCCTACTAGAAGCTTCTATTTCGACCAATTTCAGGCAGTAAAATGACTCTAAACACACTTATTTTAGTTCCAAAAGTGATAATTCACATGCAATAGTCATTTACAGTCAAAAAATAAAACATTCAAAAATTACCATTTCTGACCATCTGGAGAAATTTCGACAGGTCGCGGGTCATCGTTTTTCATCAGAAAATGGATTTTTTGGACTTTAGAAAAAATTGATTCAAAATGTCATTTGGATTGTGCCTCATGTTGAATAACTACTTTTTAAAACCTCAATGTGACCAAAATTGCCATTTTTACAGACTTTTTCTCCTACTAGAAGCTTCTATTTCGACCAATTTCAGGCATTAAAATGACTCTAAACACACTTATTTTAGTTCCAAAAGTGATAATTCACATGCGATAGTCATTTACAGTCAAAAAATTAAACATTAAAAAATTACCATTTCTGACCATCTGGAGAAATTTCGACAGGTCGCGGGTCATCGTTTTTCATAAGAAAATGGATTTTTTGGACTTTAGAAAAATTGATTAAAAATGTCATTTGGATTGTTCCTCATGTTGAATAACTACTTTTTAAAGCCTCAATGTGACCAAAATTGCCATTTTTACACACTTTTTCTCCTACTAGAAGCTTCTATCTTGACCAATTTCAGGCATTAAAATGACTCTAAACACACTTCTTTTAGTTCCAAAAGTGATAATTCATATGCAATAGTCATTTACAGTCAAAAAAATTAAACATTAAAAAAATACCATTTCTGACCATCTGGAGAAAGTTCAACAGGTCACGGGTCATCGTTTTTCATCAGAAAATTGATTTTTGGACTTTAGAAAAATTGATTCAAAATGTCATTTGAATTGTGCCTCATGTTGAATAACTACTTTTTAAAACCTCAATGTGACCAAAATTGCCATTTTTACAGACTTTTTCTCCTACTAGAAGCTTCTATTTCGACCAATTTCAGGCATTAAAATGACTCTAAACACACTTATTTTAGTTCCAAAAGTGATAATTCACATGCGATAGTCATTTACAGTCAAAAAATTAAACATTAAAAAATTACCATTTCTGACCATCTGGAGAAATTTCGACAGGTCGCGGGTCATCGTTTTTCATAAGAAAATGGATTTTTTGGACTTTAGAAAAATTGATTAAAAATGTCATTTGGATTGTTCCTCATGTTGAATAACTACTTTTTAAAGCCTCAATGTGACCAAAATTGCCATTTTTACAGACTTTTTCTCCTACTAGAAGCTTCTATTTCGACCAATTTCAGGCATTAAAATGACTCTAAACACACTTATTTTAGTTCCAAAAGTGATAATTCATATGCAATAGTCATTTACAGTCAAAAAATAAAACATTAAAAAATTACCATTTCTGACCATCTGGAGAAATTTCGACAGGTCGCGGGTCATCGTTTTTCATCAGAAAATGGATTTTTTGGACTTTAGAAAAAATTGATTCAAAACGTCATTTGGATTGTGCCTCATGTTGAATAACTACTTTTTAAAACCTCAATGTGACCAAAATTGCCATTTTTACAGACTTTTTCTCCTACTAGAAGCTTCTATTTCGACCAACTTCAGGCATTAAAATGACTCTAAACACACTTATTTTAGTTCCACAAGTGATAATTCACTTGCAATAGTCATTTACAGTCGAAAAATTAAACATTAAAAAATTTCCATTTCTGACCATCTGGAGAAATTTCGACAGGTCGCGGGTCATCGTTTTCTCATCAGAAAATGGATTTTTTTGACTTTAGAAAAATTGATTCAAAATGTCATTTGGATTGTGCCTCATGTTGAATAACTACTTTTTAAAGCCTCAATGTGACCAAAATTGCCATTTTTACAGACTTTTTCTCCTACTAGAAGCTTCTATTTCGACCAATTTCAGGCATTAAAATGACTCTAAACACACTTATTTTAGTTCCAAAAGTGATAATTCACATGCAATAGTCATTTACAGTCAAAAAATAAAACATTCAAAAATTACCATTTCTGACCATCTGGAGAAATTTCGACAGGTCGCGGGTCATCGTTTTTCATCAGAAAATGGATTTTTTGGACTTTAGAAAAAATTGATTCAAAACGTCATTTGGATTGTGCCTCATGTTGAATAACTACTTTTTAAAACCTCAATGTGACCAAAATTGCCATTTTTACAGACTTTTTCTCCTACTAGAAGCTTCTATTTCGACCAATTTCAGGCATTAAAATGACTCTAAACACACTTATTTTAGTTCCAAAAGTGATAATTCACATGCGATAGTCATTTACAGTCAAAAAATTAAACATTAAAAAATTACCATTTCTGACCATCTGGAGAAATTTCGACAGGTCGCGGGTCATCGTTTTTCATCAGAAAATGGATTTTTTGGACTTTAGAAAAATTGATTAAAAATGTCATTTGGATTGTTCCTCATGTTGAATAACTACTTTTTAAAGCCTCTATGTGACCAAAATTGCCATTTTTACAGACTTTTTCTCCTACTAGAAGCTTCTATTTCGACCAACTTCAGGCATTAAAATGACTCTAAACACACTTATTTTAGTTCCACAAGTGATAATTCACTTGCAATAGTCATTTACAGTCAAAAAATAAAACATTCAAAAATTACCATTTCTGACCATCTGGAGAAATTTCGACAGGTCGCGGGTCATCGTTTTTCATCAGAAAATGGATTTTTTGGACTTTAGAAAAATTGATTCAAAATGTCATTTGGATTGTGCCTCATGTTGAATAACTACTTTTTAAAGCCTCAATGTGACCAAAATTGCCATTTTTACAGACTTTTTCTCCTACTAGAAGCTTCTATTTCGACCAATTTCAGGCATTAAAATGACTCTAAACACACTTATTTTAGTTCCAAAAGTGATAATTCATATGCAATAGTCATTTACAGTCAAAAAAATTAAACATTAAAAAATTACCATTTCTGACCATCTGGAGAAAGTTCAACAGGTCACGGGTCATCGTTTTTCATCAGAAAATTGATTTTTGGACTTTAGAAAAAATGATTCAAAATGTCATTTGAATTGTGCCTCATGTTGAATAACTACTTTTTAAAGCCTCGATGTGACCAAAATTGCCATTTTTACAGACTTTTTCTCCTACTAGAAGCTTCTATTTCGACCAATTTCAGGCATTAAAATGACTCTAAACACACTTATTTTAGTTCCAAAAGTGATAATTCATATGCAATAGTCATTTACAGTCAAAAAATAAAACATTAAAAAATTACCATTTCTGACCATCTGGAGAAATTTCGACAGGTCGCGGGTCATCGTTTTTCATCAGAAAATGGATTTTTTGGACTTTAGAAAAAATTGATTCAAAACGTCATTTGGATTGTGCCTCATGTTGAATAACTACTTTTTAAAACCTCAATGTGACCAAAATTGCCATTTTTACATACTTTTTCTCCTACTAGAAGCTTCTATTTCGACCAATTTCAGGCATTAAAATGACTCTAAACACACTTATTTTAGTTCCAAAATTGATAATTCATATGCGATAGTCATTTACAGTCAAAAAATTAAACATTAAAAAATTACCATTTCTGACCATCTGGAGAAATTTCGACAGGTCGCGGGTCATCGTTTTTCATCAGAAAATGGATTTTTTGGACTTTAGAAAAATTGATTCAAAATGTCATTTGGATTGTGCCTCATGTTGAATAACTACTTTTTAAAGCCTCAATGTGACCAAAATTGCCATTTTTACAGACTTTTTCTCCTACTAGAAGCTTCTATTTCGAACAATTTCAGGCATTAAAATGACTCTAAACACACTTATTTTAGTTCCAAAAGTGATAATTCACATGCAATAGTCATTTACAGTCAAAAAATAAAACATTCAAAAATTACCATTTCTGACCATCTGGAGAAATTTCGACAGGTCGCGGGTCATCGTTTTTCATCAGAAAATGGATTTTTTGGACTTTAGAAAAATTGATTCAAAATGTCATTTGGATTGTGCCTCATGTTGAATAACTACTTTTTAAAGCCTCAATGTGACCAAAATTGCCATTTTTACAGACTTTTTCTCCTACTAGAAGCTTCTATTTCGACCAACTTGAGGCATTAAAATGACTCTAAACACACTTATTTTAGTTCCACAATTGATAATTCACTTGCAATAGTCATTTACAGTCAAAAAATTAAACATTAAAAAATGTCCATTTCTGACCATCTGGAGAAATTTCGACAGGTCAGGGTTTATCGTTTTTCATCAGAAAATGGATTTTTTGGACTTTAGAAAAATTGATTCAAAATATCATTTGGATTGTGCCTCATGTTGAATAACTACTTTTTAAAGCCTCAATGTGACCAAAATTACCATTTTTACAGACTTTTTCTCCTACTAGAAGCTTCTATTTCGACCAATTTCAGGCATTAAAATGACTCTAAACACACTTATTTTAGTTCCAAAAGTGATAATTCATATGCAATAGTCATTTACAGTCAAAAAAATTAAACATTAAAAAATTACCATTTCTGACCATCTGGAGAAAGTTCAACAGGTCACGGGTCATCGTTTTTCATCAGAAAATTGATTTTTGGACTTTAGAAAAAATGATTCAAAATGTCATTTGAATTGTGCCTCATGTTGAATAACTACTTTTTAAAGCCTCGATGTGACCAAAATTGCCATTTTTACAGACTTTTTCTCCTACTAGAAGCTTCTATTTCGACCAATTTCAGGCATTAAAATGACTCTAAACACACTTATTTTAGTTCCAAAAGTGATAATTCACATGCGATAGTCATTTACAGTCAAAAAATTAAACATTAAAAAATTACCATTTCTGACCATCTGGAGAAATTTCGACAGGTCGCGGGTCATCGTTTTTCATCAGAAAATGGATTTTTTGGACTTTAGAAAAAATTGATTCAAAACGTCATTTGGATTGTGCCTCATGTTGAATAACTACTTTTTAAAACCTCAATGTGACCAAAATTGCCATTTTTACAGACTTTTTCTCCTACTAGAAGCTTCTATTTCGACCAATTTCAGGCATTAAAATGACTCTAAACACACTTATTTTAGTTCCAAAAGTGATAATTCACATGCGATAGTCATTTACAGTCAAAAAATTAAACATTAAAAAATTACCATTTCTGACCATCTGGAGAAATTTGGACAGGTCGCGGGTCATCGTTTTTCATCAGAAAATGGATTTTTTGGACTTTAGAAAAATTGATTAAAAATGTCATTTGGATTGTTCCTCATGTTGAATAACTACTTTTTAAAGCCTCTATGTGACCAAAATTGCCATTTTTACAGACTTTTTCTCCTACTAGAAGCTTCTATTTCGACCAACTTCAGGCATTAAAATGACTCTAAACACACTTATTTTAGTTCCACAAGTGATAATTCACTTGCAATAGTCATTTATAGTCAAAAAATTAAACATTAAAAAATTTCCATTTCTGACCATCTGGAGAAATTTCGACAGGTCGCGGGTCATCGTTTTCTCATCAGAAAATGGATTTTTTGGACTTTAGAAAAATTGATTCAAAATGTCATTTGGATTGTGTCTCATGTTGAATAACTACTTTTTAAAGCCTCAATGTGACCAAAATTGCCATTTTTACAGACTTTTTCTCCTACTAGAAGCTTCTATTTCGAACAATTTCAGGCATTTAAATGACTCTAAACACACTTATTTTAGTTCCAAAAGTGATAATTCACATGCAATAGTCATTTACAGTCAAAAAATAAAACATTCAAAAATTACCATTTCTGACCATCTGGAGAAATTTCGACAGGTCGCGGGTCATCGTTTTTCATCAGAAAATGGATTTTTTGGACTTTAGAAAAATTGATTCAAAATGTCATTTGGATTGTGCCTCATGTTGAATAACTACTTTTTAAAGCCTCAATGTGACCAAAATTGCCATTTTTACAGACTTTTTCTCCTACTAGAAGCTTCTATTTCGAACAATTTCAGGCATTAAAATGACTCTAAACACACTTATTTTAGTTCCAAAAGTGATAATTCACATGCAATAGTCATTTACAGTCAAAAAATAAAACATTCAAAAATTACCATTTCTGACCATCTGGAGAAATTTCGACAGGTCGCGGGTCATCGTTTTTCATCAGAAAATGGATTTTTTGGACTTTAGAAAAATTGATTCAAAATGTCATTTGGATTGTGCCTCATGTTGAATAACTACTTTTTAAAGCCTCAATGTGACCAAAATTGCCATTTTTACAGACTTTTTCTCCTACTAGAAGCTTCTATTTCGACCAACTTCAGGCATTAAAATGACTCTAAACACACTTATTTTAGTTCCACAATTGATAATTCACTTGCAATAGTCATTTACAGTCAAAAAATTAAACATTAAAAAATGTCCATTTCTGACCATCTGGAGAAATTTCGACAGGTCAGGGTTTATCGTTTTTCATCAGAAAATGGATTTTTTGGACTTTAGAAAAATTGATTCAAAATATCATTTGGATTGTGCCTCATGTTGAATAACTACTTTTTAAAGCCTCAATGTGACCAAAATTACCATTTTTACAGACTTTTTCTCCTACTAGAAGCTTCTATTTCGACCAATTTCAGGCATTAAAATGACTCTAAACACACTTATTTTAGTTCCAAAAGTGATAATTCATATGCAATAGTCATTTACAGTCAAAAAAATTAAACATTAAAAAAATACCATTTCTGACCATCTGGAGAAAGTTCAACAGGTCACGGGTCATCGTTTTTCATCAGAAAATTGATTTTTGGACTTTAGAAAAATTGATTCAAAATGTCATTTGAATTGTGCCTCATGTTGAATAACTACTTTTTAAAACCTCAATGTGACCAAAATTGCCATTTTTACAGACTTTTTCTCCTACTAGAAGCTTCTATTTCGACCAATTTCAGGCATTAAAATGACTCTAAACACACTTATTTTAGTTCCAAAAGTGATAATTCACATGCGATAGTCATTTACAGTCAAAAAATTAAACATTAAAAAATTACCATTTCTGACCATCTGGAGAAATTTCGACAGGTCGCGGGTCATCGTTTTTCATAAGAAAATGGATTTTTTGGACTTTAGAAAAATTGATTAAAAATGTCATTTGGATTGTTCCTCATGTTGAATAACTACTTTTTAAAGCCTCAATGTGACCAAAATTGCCATTTTTACAGACTTTTTCTCCTACTAGAAGCTTCTATTTCGACCAATTTCAGGCATTAAAATGACTCTAAACACACTTATTTTAGTTCCAAAAGTGATAATTCATATGCAATAGTCATTTACAGTCAAAAAATAAAACATTAAAAAATTACCATTTCTGACCATCTGGAGAAATTTCGACAGGTCGCGGGTCATCGTTTTTCATCAGAAAATGGATTTTTTGGACTTTAGAAAAAATTGATTCAAAACGTCATTTGGATTGTGCCTCATGTTGAATAACTACTTTTTAAAACCTCAATGTGACCAAAATTGCCATTTTTACAGACTTTTTCTCCTACTAGAAGCTTCTATTTCGACCAACTTCAGGCATTAAAATGACTCTAAACACACTTATTTTAGTTCCACAAGTGATAATTCACTTGCAATAGTCATTTACAGTCAAAAAATTAAACATTAAAAAATTTCCATTTCTGACCATCTGGAGAAATTTCGACAGGTCGCGGGTCATCGTTTTCTCATCAGAAAATGGATTTTTTGGACTTTAGAAAAATTGATTCAAAATGTCATTTGGATTGTGCCTCATGTTGAATAACTACTTTTTAAAGCCTCAATGTGACCAAAATTGCCATTTTTACAGACTTTTTCTCCTACTAGAAGCTTCTATTTCGACCAATTTCAGGCATTAAAATGACTCTAAACACACTTATTTTAGTTCCAAAAGTGATAATTCACATGCAATAGTCATTTACAGTCAAAAAATAAAACATTCAAAAATTACCATTTCTGACCATCTGGAGAAATTTCGACAGGTCGCGGGTCATCGTGTTTCATCAGAAAATGGATTTTTTGGACTTTAGAAAAATTGATTCAAAATGTCATTTGGATTGTGCCTCATGTTGAATAACTACTTTTTAAAGCCTCAATGTGACCAAAATTGCCATTTTTACAGACTTTTTCTCCTACTAAAGCTTCTATTTCGACCAACTTCAGGCATTAAAATGACTCTAAACACACTTATTTTAGTTCCACAATTGATAATTCACTTGCAATAGTCATTTACAGTCAAAAAATTAAACATTAAAAAATTTCCATTTCTGACCATCTGGAGAAATTTCGACAGGTCAGGGGTTATCGTTTTTCATCAGAAAATGGATTTTTTGGACTTTAGAAAAATTGATTCAAAATATCATTTGGATTGTGCCTCATGTTGAATAACTACTTTTTAAAGCCTCAATGTGACCAAAATTACCATTTTTACAGACTTTTTCTCCTACTAGAAGCTTCTATTTCGACCAATTTCAGGCATTAAAATGACTCTAAACACACTTATTTTAGTTCCAAAAGTGATAATTCATATGCAATAGTCATTTACAGTCAAAAAAATTAAACATTAAAAAATTACCATTTCTGACCATCTGGAGAAAGTTCAACAGGTCACGGGTCATCGTTTTTCATCAGAAAATTGATTTTTGGACTTTAGAAAAAATGATTCAAAATGTCATTTGAATTGTGCCTCATGTTGAATAACTACTTTTTAAAGCCTCGATGTGACCAAAATTGCCATTTTTACAGACTTTTTCTCCTACTAGAAGCTTCTATTTCGACCAATTTCAGGCATTAAAATGACTCTAAACACACTTATTTTAGTTCCAAAAGTGATAATTCACATGCGATAGTCATTTACAGTCAAAAAATTAAACATTAAAAAATTACCATTTCTGACCATCTGGAGAAATTTCGACAGGTCGCGGGTCATCGTTTTTCATAAGAAAATGGATTTTTTGGACTTTAGAAAAATTGATTAAAAATGTCATTTGGATTGTTCCTCATGTTGAATAACTACTTTTTAAAGCCTCAATGTGACCAAAATTGCCATTTTTACAGACTTTTTCTCCTACTAGAAGCTTCTATTTCGACCAATTTCAGGCATTAAAATGACTCTAAACACACTTATTTTAGTTCCAAAAGTGATAATTCATATGCAATAGTCATTTACAGTCAAAAAATAAAACATTAAATAATTACCATTTCTGACCATCTGGAGAAATTTCGACAGGTCGCGGGTCATCGTTTTTCATCAGAAAATGGATTTTTTGGACTTTAGAAAAAATTGATTCAAAACGTCATTTGGATTGTGCCTCATGTTGAATAACTACTTTTTAAAACCTCAATGTGACCAAAATTGCCATTTTTACAGACTTTTTCTCCTACTAGAAGCTTCTATTTCGACCAATTTCAGGCATTAAAATGACTCTAAACACACTTATTTTAGTTCCAAAAGTGATAATTCACATGCGATAGTCATTTACAGTCAAAAAATTAAACATTAAAAAATTACCATTTCTGACCATCTGGAGAAATTTCGACAGGTCGCGGGTCATCGTTTTTCATCAGAAAATGGATTTTTTGGACTTTAGAAAAATTGATTAAAAATGTCATTTGGATTGTTCCTCATGTTGAATAACTACTTTTTAAAGCCTCTATGTGACCAAAATTGCCATTTTTACAGACTTTTTCTCCTACTAGAAGCTTCTATTTCGACCAACTTCAGGCATTAAAATGACTCTAAACACACTTATTTTAGTTCCACAAGTGATAATTCACTTGCAATAGTCATTTACAGTCAAAAAATAAAACATTCAAAAATTACCATTTCTGACCATCTGGAGAAATTTCGACAGGTCGCGGGTCATCGTTTTTCATCAGAAAATGGATTTTTTGGACTTTAGAAAAATTGATTCAAAATGTCATTTGGATTGTGCCTCATGTTGAATAACTACTTTTTAAAGCCTCAATGTGACCAAAATTGCCATTTTTACAGACTTTTTCTCCTTCTAGAAGCTTCTATTTCGACCAATTTCAGGCATTAAAATGACTCTAAACACACTTATTTTAGTTCCAAAAGTGATAATTCATATGCAATAGTCATTTACAGTCAAAAAAATTAAACATTAAAAAATTACCATTTCTGACCATCTGGAGAAAGTTCAACAGGTCACGGGTCATCGTTTTTCATCAGAAAATTGATTTTTGGACTTTAGAAAAAATGATTCAAAATGTCATTTGAATTGTGCCTCATGTTGAATAACTACTTTTTAAAGCCTCGATGTGACCAAAATTGCCATTTATTTACAGACTTTTTCTCCTACTAGAAGCTTCTATTTCGACCAATTTCAGGCATTAAAATGACTCTAAACACACTTATTTTAGTTCCAAAAGTGATAATTCACATGCGATAGTCATTTACAGTCAAAAAATTAAACATTAAAAAATTACCATTTCTGACCATCTGGAGAAATTTCGACAGGTCGCGGGTCATCGTTTTTCATAAGAAAATGGATTTTTTGGACTTTAGAAAAATTGATTAAAAATGTCATTTGGATTGTTCCTCATGTTGAATAACTACTTTTTAAAGCCTCAATGTGACCAAAATTGCCATTTTTACAGACTTTTTCTCCTACTAGAAGCTTCTATTTCGACCAATTTCAGGCATTAAAATGACTCTAAACACACTTATTTTAGTTCCAAAAGTGATAATTCATATGCAATAGTCATTTACAGTCAAAAAATAAAACATTAAAAAATTACCATTTCTGACCATCTGGAGAAATTTCGACAGGTCGCGGGTCATCGTTTTTCATCAGAAAATGGATTTTTTGGACTTTAGAAAAAATTGATTCAAAACGTCATTTGGATTGTGCCTCATGTTGAATAACTACTTTTTAAAACCTCAATGTGACCAAAATTGCCATTTTTACAGACTTTTTCTCCTACTAGAAGCTTCTATTTCGACCAATTTCAGGCATTAAAATGACTCTAAACACACTTATTTTAGTTCCAAAAGTGATAATTCACATGCGATAGTCATTTACAGTCAAAAAATTAAACATTAAAAAATTACCATTTCTGACCATCTGGAGAAATTTCGACAGGTCGCGGGTCATCGTTTTTCATCAGAAAATGGATTTTTTGGACTTTAGAAAAATTGATTAAAAATGTCATTTGGATTGTTCCTCATGTTGAATAACTACTTTTTAAAGCCTCTATGTGACCAAAATTGCCATTTTTACAGACTTTTTCTCCTACTAGAAGCTTCTATTTCGACCAACTTCAGGCATTAAAATGACTCTAAACACACTTATTTTAGTTCCACAAGTGATAATTCACTTGCAATAGTCATTTACAGTCAAAAAATTAAACATTAAAAAATTTCCATTTCTGACCATCTGGAGAAATTTCGACAGGTCGCGGGTCATCGTTTTCTCATCAGAAAATGGATTTTTTGGACTTTAGAAAAATTGATTCAAAATGTCATTTGGATTGTGCCTCATGTTGAATAACTACTTTTTAAAGCCTCAATGTGACCAAAATTGCCATTTTTACAGACTTTTTCTCCTACTAGAAGCTTCTATTTCGAACAATTTCAGGCATTTAAATGACTCTAAACACACTTATTTTAGTTCCAAAAGTGATAATTCACATGCAATAGTCATTTACAGTCAAAAAATAAAACATTCAAAAATTACCATTTCTGACCATCTGGAGAAATTTCGACAGGTCGCGGGTCATCGTTTTTCATCAGAAAATGGATTTTTTGGACTTTAGAAAAATTGATTAAAAATGTCATTTGGATTGTTCCTCATGTTGAATAACTACTTTTTAAAGCCTCTATGTGACCAAAATTGCCATTTTTACAGACTTTTTCTCCTACTAGAAGCTTCTATTTCGACCAACTTCAGGCATTAAAATGACTCTAAACACACTTATTTTAGTTCCACAAGTGATAATTCACTTGCAATAGTCATTTACAGTCAAAAAATTAAACATTAAAAAATTTCCATTTCTGACCATCTGGAGAAATTTCGACAGGTCGCGGGTTATCGTTTTTCATCAGAAAATGGATTTTTTGGACTTTAGAAAAATTGATTCAAAATATCATTTGGATTGTGCCTCATGTTGAATAACTACTTTTTAAAGCCTCAATGTGACCAAAATTGCCATTTTTACAGACTTTTTCTCCTAATAGAAGCTTCTATTTCGAACAATTTCAGGCATTTAAATGACTCTAAACACACTTATTTTAGTTCCAAAAGTGATAATTCACATGCAATAGTCATTTACAGTCAAAAAATAAAACATTCAAAAATTACCATTTCTGACCATCTGGAGAAATTTCGACAGGTCGCGGGTCATCGTTTTTCATCAGAAAATGGATTTTTTGGACTTTAGAAAAATTGATTAAAAATGTCATTTGGATTGTGCCTCATGTTGAATAACTACTTTTTAAAGCCTCAATGTGACCAAAATTGCCATTTTTACAGACTTTTTCTCCTACTAGAAGCTTCTATTTCGACCAATTTCAGGCATTAAAATGACTCTAAACACACTTATTTTAGTTCCAAAAGTGATAATTCACATGCAATAGTCATTTACAGTCAAAAAATAAAACATTCAAAAATTACCATTTCTGACCATCTGGAGAAATTTCGACAGGTCGCGGGTCATCGTTTTTCATCAGAAAATGGATTTTTTGGACTTTAGAAAAATTGATTCAAAATGTCATTTGGATTGTGCCTCATGTTGAATAACTACTTTTTAAAGCCTCAATGTGACCAAAATTGCCATTTTTACAGACTTTTTCTCCTACTAAAGCTTCTATTTCGACCAACTTCAGGCATAAATATGACTCTAAACACACTTATTTTAGTTCCACAATTGATAATTCACTTGCAATAGTCATTTACAGTCAAAAAATTAAACATTAAAAAATTTCCATTTCTGACCATCTGGAGAAATTTCGACAGGTCAGGGGTTATCGTTTTTCATCAGAAAATGGATTTTTTGGACTTTAGAAAAATTGATTCAAAATATCATTTGGATTGTGCCTCATGTTGAATAACTACTTTTTAAAGCCTCAATGTGACCAAAATTACCATTTTTACAGACTTTTTCTCCTACTAGAAGCTTCTATTTCGAACAATTTCAGGCATTTAAATGACTCTAAACACACTTATTTTAGTTCCAAAAGTGATAATTCACATGCAATAGTCATTTACAGTCAAAAAATAAAACATTCAAAAATTACCATTTCTGACCATCTGGAGAAATTTCGACAGGTCGCGGGTCATCGTTTTTCATCAGAAAATGGATTTTTTGGACTTTAGAAAAATTGATTCAAAATGTCATTTGGATTGTGCCTCATGTTGAATAACTACTTTTTAAAGCCTCAATGTGACCAAAATTGCCATTTTTACAGACTTTTTCTCCTACTAGAAGCTTCTATTTCGAACAATTTCAGGCATTAAAATGACTCTAAACACACTTATTTTAGTTCCAAAAGTGATAATTCACATGCAATAGTCATTTACAGTCAAAAAATAAAACATTCAAAAATTACCATTTCTGACCATCTGGAGAAATTTCGACAGGTCGCGGGTCATCGTTTTTCATCAGAAAATGGATTTTTTGGACTTTAGAAAAATTGATTCAAAATGTCATTTGGATTGTGCCTCATGTTGAATAACTACTTTTTAAAGCCTCAATGTGACCAAAATTGCCATTTTTACAGACTTTTTCTCCTACTAGAAGCTTCTATTTCGACCAATTTCAGGCAGTAAAATGACTCTAAACACACTTATTTTAGTTCCAAAAGTGATAATTCACATGCAATAGTCATTTACAGTCAAAAAATAAAACATTCAAAAATTACCATTTCTGACCATCTGGAGAAATTTCGACAGGTCGCGGGTCATCGTTTTTCATCAGAAAATGGATTTTTTGGACTTTAGAAAAAATTGATTCAAAATGTCATTTGGATTGTGCCTCATGTTGAATAACTACTTTTTAAAACCTCAATGTGACCAAAATTGCCATTTTTACAGACTTTTTCTCCTACTAGAAGCTTCTATTTCGACCAATTTCAGGCATTAAAATGACTCTAAACACACTTATTTTAGTTCCAAAAGTGATAATTCACATGCGATAGTCATTTACAGTCAAAAAATTAAACATTAAAAAATTACCATTTCTGACCATCTGGAGAAATTTCGACAGGTCGCGGGTCATCGTTTTTCATCAGAAAATGGATTTTTTGGACTTTAGAAAAATTGATTAAAAATGTCATTTGGATTGTTCCTCATGTTGAATAACTACTTTTTAAAGCCTCTATGTGACCAAAATTGCCATTTTTACAGACTTTTTCTCCTACTAGAAGCTTCTATTTCGACCAACTTCAGGCATTAAAATGACTCTAAACACACTTATTTTAGTTCCACAAGTGATAATTCACTTGCAATAGTCATTTACAGTCAAAAAATAAAACATTCAAAAATTACCATTTCTGACCATCTGGAGAAATTTCGACAGGTCGCGGGTCATCGTTTTTCATCAGAAAATGGATTTTTTGGACTTTAGAAAAATTGATTCAAAATGTCATTTGGATTGTGCCTCATGTTGAATAACTACTTTTTAAAGCCTCAATGTGACCAAAATTGCCATTTTTACAGACTTTTTCTCCTACTAGAAGCTTCTATTTCGACCAATTTCAGGCATTAAAATGACTCTAAACACACTTATTTTAGTTCCAAAAGTGATAATTCATATGCAATAGTCATTTACAGTCAAAAAAATTAAACATTAAAAAATTACCATTTCTGACCATCTGGAGAAAGTTCAACAGGTCACGGGTCATCGTTTTTCATCAGAAAATTGATTTTTGGACTTTAGAAAAAATGATTCAAAATGTCATTTGAATTGTGCCTCATGTTGAATAACTACTTTTTAAAGCCTCGATGTGACCAAAATTGCCATTTTTACAGACTTTTTCTCCTACTAGAAGCTTCTATTTCGACCAATTTCAGGCATTAAAATGACTCTAAACACACTTATTTTAGTTCCAAAAGTGATAATTCACATGCGATAGTCATTTACAGTCAAAAAATTAAACATTAAAAAATTACCATTTCTGACCATCTGGAGAAATTTCGACAGGTCGCGGGTCATCGTTTTTCATAAGAAAATGGATTTTTTGGACTTTAGAAAAATTGATTAAAAATGTCATTTGGATTGTTCCTCATGTTGAATAACTACTTTTTAAAGCCTCAATGTGACCAAAATTGCCATTTTTACAGACTTTTTCTCCTACTAGAAGCTTCTATTTCGACCAATTTCAGGCATTAAAATGACTCTAAACACACTTATTTTAGTTCCAAAAGTGATAATTCATATGCAATAGTCATTTACAGTCAAAAAATAAAACATTAAAAAATTACCATTTCTGACCATCTGGAGAAATTTCGACAGGTCGCGGGTCATCGTTTTTCATCAGAAAATGGATTTTTTGGACTTTAGAAAAAATTGATTCAAAACGTCATTTGGATTGTGCCTCATGTTGAATAACTACTTTTTAAAACCTCAATGTGACCAAAATTGCCATTTTTACAGACTTTTTCTCCTACTAGAAGCTTCTATTTCGACCAATTTCAGGCATTAAAATGACTCTAAACACACTTATTTTAGTTCCAAAAGTGATAATTCACATGTGATAGTCATTTACAGTCAAAAAATTAAACATTAAAAAATTACCATTTCTGACCATCTGGAGAAATTTCGACAGGTCGCGGGTCATCGTTTTTCATCAGAAAATGGATTTTTTGGACTTTAGAAAAATTGATTAAAAATGTCATTTGGATTGTTCCTCATGTTGAATAACTACTTTTTAAAGCCTCTATGTGACCAAAATTGCCATTTTTACAGACTTTTTCTCCTACTAGAAGCTTCTATTTCGACCAACTTCAGGCATTAAAATGACTCTAAACACACTTATTTTAGTTCCACAAGTGATAATTCACTTGCAATAGTCATTTACAGTCAAAAAATTAAACATTAAAAAATTTCCATTTCTGACCATCTGGAGAAATTTCGACAGGTCGCGGGTCATCGTTTTCTCATCAGAAAATGGATTTTTTGGACTTTAGAAAAATTGATTCAAAATGTCATTTGGAATGTGCCTCATGTTGAATAACTACTTTTTAAAGCCTCAATGTGACCAAAATTGCCATTTTTACAGACTTTTTCTCCTACTAGAAGCTTCTATTTCGAACAATTTCAGGCATTTAAATGACTCTAAACACACTTATTTTAGTTCCAAAAGTGATAATTCACATGCAATAGTCATTTACAGTCAAAAAATAAAACATTCAAAAATTACCATTTCTGACCATCTGGAGAAATTTCGACAGGTCGCGGGTCATCGTTTTTCATCAGAAAATGGATTTTTTGGACTTTAGAAAAATTGATTCAAAATGTCATTTGGATTGTGCCTCATGTTGAATAACTACTTTTTAAAGCCTCAATGTGACCAAAATTGCCATTTTTACAGACTTTTTCTCCTACTAGAAGCTTCTATTTCGAACAATTTCAGGCATTAAAA
Organism: Triturus cristatus; assembly: GCF_964204655.1. Classification (NCBI taxonomy): domain Eukaryota; kingdom Metazoa; phylum Chordata; class Amphibia; order Caudata; family Salamandridae; genus Triturus; species Triturus cristatus. The sequence goes on from NC_140588.1 coordinate 91,931,692, forward strand.
TGACTCTAAACACACTTATTTTAGTTCCAAAAGTGATAATTCACATGCAATAGTCATTTACAGTCAAAAAATAAAACATTCAAAAATTACCATTTCTGACCATCTGGAGAAATTTCGACAGGTCGCGGGTCATCGTTTTTCATCAGAAAATGGATTTTTTGGACTTTAGAAAAATTGATTCAAAATGTCATTTGGATTGTGCCTCATGTTGAATAACTACTTTTTAAAGCCTCAATGTGACCAAAATTGCCATTTTTACAGACTTTTTCTCCTACTAAAGCTTCTATTTCGACCAACTTCAGGCATTAAAATGACTCTAAACACACTTATTTTAGTTCCACAATTGATAATTCACTTGCAATAGTCATTTACAGTCAAAAAATTAAACATTAAAAAATTTCCATTTCTGACCATCTGGAGAAATTTCGACAGGTCAGGGGTTATCGTTTTTCATCAGAAAATGGATTTTTTGGACTTTAGAAAAATTGATTCAAAATATCATTTGGATTGTGCCTCATGTTGAATAACTACTTTTTAAAGCCTCAATGTGACCAAAATTACCATTTTTACAGACTTTTTCTCCTACTAGAAGCTTCTATTTCGAACAATTTCAGGCATTTAAATGACTCTAAACACACTTATTTTAGTTCCAAAAGTGATAATTCACATGCAATAGTCATTTACAGTCAAAAAATAAAACATTCAAAAATTACCATTTCTGACCATCTGGAGAAATTTCGACAGGTCGCGGGTCATCGTTTTTCATCAGAAAATGGATTTTTTGGACTTTAGAAAAATTGATTCAAAATGTCATTTGGATTGTGCCTCATGTTGAATAACTACTTTTTAAAGCCTCAATGTGACCAAAATTGCCATTTTTACAGACTTTTTCTCCTACTAGAAGCTTCTATTTCGACCAACTTCAGGCATTAAAATGACTCTAAACACACTTATTTTAGTTCCACAATTGATAATTCACTTGCAATAGTCATTTACAGTCAAAAAATTAAACATTAAAAAATGTCCATTTCTGACCATCTGGAGAAATTTCGACAGGTCAGGGTTTATCGTTTTTCATCAGAAAATGGATTTTTTGGACTTTAGAAAAATTGATTCAAAATATCATTTGGATTGTGCCTCATGTTGAATAACTACTTTTTAAAGCCTCAATGTGACCAAAATTACCATTTTTACAGACTTTTTCTCCTACTAGAAGCTTCTATTTCGACCAATTTCAGGCATTAAAATGACTCTAAACACACTTATTTTAGTTCCAAAAGTGATAATTCATATGCAATAGTCATTTACAGTCAAAAAAATTAAACATTAAAAAATTACCATTTCTGACCATCTGGAGAAAGTTCAACAGGTCACGGGTCATCGTTTTTCATCAGAAAATTGATTTTTGGACTTTAGAAAAAATGATTCAAAATGTCATTTGAATTGTGCCTCATGTTGAATAACTACTTTTTAAAGCCTCGATGTGACCAAAATTGCCATTTTTACAGACTTTTTCTCCTACTAGAAGCTTCTATTTCGACCAATTTCAGGCATTAAAATGACTCTAAACACACTTATTTTAGTTCCAAAAGTGATAATTCACATGCGATAGTCATTTACAGTCAAAAAATTAAACATTAAAAAATTACCATTTCTGACCATCTGGAGAAATTTCGACAGGTCGCGGGTCATCGTTTTTCATCAGAAAATGGATTTTTTGGACTTTAGAAAAAATTGATTCAAAACGTCATTTGGATTGTGCCTCATGTTGAATAACTACTTTTTAAAACCTCAATGTGACCAAAATTGCCATTTTTACAGACTTTTTCTCCTACTAGAAGCTTCTATTTCGACCAATTTCAGGCATTAAAATGACTCTAAACACACTTATTTTAGTTCCAAAAGTGATAATTCACATGCGATAGTCATTTACAGTCAAAAAATTAAACATTAAAAAATTACCATTTCTGACCATCTGGAGAAATTTCGACAGGTCGCGGGTCATCGTTTTTCATCAGAAAATGGATTTTTTGGACTTTAGAAAAATTGATTAAAAATGTCATTTGGATTGTTCCTCATGTTGAATAACTACTTTTTAAAGCCTCTATGTGACCAAAATTGCCATTTTTACAGACTTTTTCTCCTACTAGAAGCTTCTATTTCGACCAACTTCAGGCATTAAAATGACTCTAAACACACTTATTTTAGTTCCACAAGTGATAATTCACTTGCAATAGTCATTTACAGTCAAAAAATTAAACATTAAAAAATTTCCATTTCTGACCATCTGGAGAAATTTCGACAGGTCGCGGGTCATCGTTTTCTCATCAGAAAATGGATTTTTTGGACTTTAGAAAAATTGATTCAAAATGTCATTTGGATTGTGTCTCATGTTGAATAACTACTTTTTAAAGCCTCAATGTGACCAAAATTGCCATTTTTACAGACTTTTTCTCCTACTAGAAGCTTCTATTTCGAACAATTTCAGGCATTTAAATGACTCTAAACACACTTATTTTAGTTCCAAAAGTGATAATTCACATGCAATAGTCATTTACAGTCAAAAAATAAAACATTCAAAAATTACCATTTCTGACCATCTGGAGAAATTTCGACAGGTCGCGGGTCATCGTGTTTCATCAGAAAATGGATTTTTTGGACTTTAGAAAAATTGATTCAAAATGTCATTTGGATTGTGCCTCATGTTGAATAACTACTTTTTAAAGCCTCAATGTGACCAAAATTGCCATTTTTACAGACTTTTTCTCCTACTAGAAGCTTCTATTTCGACCAATTTCAGGCATTAAAATGACTCTAAACACACTTATTTTAGTTCCAAAAGTGATAATTCATATGCAATAGTCATTTACAGTCAAAAAAATTAAACATTAAAAAATTACCATTTCTGACCATCTGGAGAAAGTTCAACAGGTCACGGGTCATCGTTTTTCATCAGAAAATTGATTTTTGGACTTTAGAAAAAATGATTCAAAATGTCATTTGAATTGTGCCTCATGTTGAATAACTACTTTTTAAAGCCTCGATGTGACCAAAATTGCCATTTTTACAGACTTTTTCTCCTACTAGAAGCTTCTATTTCGACCAATTTCAGGCATTAAAATGACTCTGAACACACTTATTTTAGTTCCAAAAGTGATAATTCACATGCGATAGTCATTTACAGTCAAAAAATTAAACATTAAAAAATTACCATTTCTGACCATCTGGAGAAATTTCGACAGGTCGCGGGTCATCGTTTTTCATAAGAAAATTGATTTTTTGGACTTTAGAAAAATTGATTAAAAATGTCATTTGGATTGTTCCTCATGTTGAATAACTACTTTTTAAAGCCTCAATGTGACCAAAATTGCCATTTTTACAGACTTTTTCTCCTACTAGAAGCTTCTATTTCGACCAATTTCAGGCATTAAAATGACTCTAAACACACTTATTTTAGTTCCAAAAGTGATAATTCATATGCAATAGTCATTTACAGTCAAAAAATAAAACATTAAAAAATTACCATTTCTGACCATCTGGAGAAATTTCGACAGGTCGCGGGTCATCGTTTTTCATCAGAAAATGGATTTTTTGGACTTTAGAAAAAATTGATTCAAAACGTCATTTGGATTGTGCCTCATGTTGAATAACTACTTTTTAAAGCCTCAATGTGACCAAAATTGCCATTTTTACAGACTTTTTCTCCTACTAGAAGCTTCTATTTCGACCAACTTCAGGCATTAAAATGACTCTAAACACACTTATTTTAGTTCCACAAGTGATAATTCACTTGCAATAGTCATTTACAGTCAAAAAATTAAACATTAAAAAATTTCCATTTCTGACCATCTGGAGAAATTTCGACAGGTCGCGGGTCATCGTTTTCTCATCAGAAAATGGATTTTTTGGACTTTAGAAAAATTGATTCAAAATGTCATTTGGATTGTGCCTCATGTTGAATAACTACTTTTTAAAGCCTCAATGTGACCAAAATTGCCATTTTTATAGACTTTTTCTCCTACTAGAAGCTTCTATTTCGAACAATTTCAGGCATTTAAATGACTCTAAACACACTTATTTTAGTTCCAAAAGTGATAATTCACATGCAATAGTCATTTACAGTCAAAAAATAAAACATTCAAAAATTACCATTTCTGACCATCTGGAGAAATTTCGACAGGTCGCGGGTCATCGTTTTTCATCAGAAAATGGATTTTTTGGACTTTAGAAAAATTGATTCAAAATGTCATTTGGATTGTGCCTCATGTTGAATAACTACTTTTTAAAGCCTCAATGTGACCAAAATTGCCATTTTTACAGACTTTTTCTCCTACTAGAAGCTTTTATTTCGAACAATTTCAGGCATTAAAATGACTCTAAACACACTTATTTTAGTTCCAAAAGTGATAATTCACATGCAATAGTCATTTACAGTCAAAAAATAAAACATTCAAAAATTACCATTTCTGACCATCTGGAGAAATTTCGACAGGTCGCGGGTCATCGTTTTTCATCAGAAAATGGATTTTTTGGACTTTAGAAAAATTGATTCAAAATGTCATTTGGATTGTGCCTCATGTTGAATAACTACTTTTTAAAGCCTCAATGTGACCAAAATTGCCATTTTTACAGACTTTTTCTCCTACTAGAAGCTTCTATTTCGACCAACTTCAGGCATTAAAATGACTCTAAACACACTTATTTTAGTTCCACAATTGATAATTCACTTGCAATAGTCATTTACAGTAGGGGTGGGCGGAATTTGCGGAATTAACCTTCGCAAATTATCGCGAGAATGTTTAAAATTATCGCAAACAAGCAGAAATATCGCGAAGATGCGGAAGTTTTTTTCCGGCATGTTCGCGCGATTTTCTGCATGGTTGCGGGTCGCCAACTTACCCATGTGGCTGCTTGCGGGCGCGGCCATCTTGTTTTGAGTTGTTCTCGCGGTGCATGATCGCGAGAAGAAAGACGTGATCGCGCGACGCATGACGTCACTGCGGGCGCGAACTGTCGCGAGACAGCGCAAATGGCTAAAAACAATACAACATCTCATGGAGAACGCGACCGGATCAAGAAAACTTGTCGGCGAACGCAGGGATTCAGGTAAGGCGATCGCGCGCGCGCGAGAATGTATCATTTTACAGCGCGAGCAAGAAACAAATTATCGCCAAGCTGCGGAAACCGGAATTTTTGACATTTTCGCGCTCTCCGCGGAACGCAAAAATGTCAAATTATCGCAATTTCCGCGAACGGAACGAAATTTTTGCCCAGGCCTAATTTACAGTCAAAAAATTAAACATTAAAAAATGTCCATTTCTGACCATCTGGAGAAATTTCGACAGGTCAGGGTTTATCGTTTTTCATCAGAAAATGGATTTTTTGGACTTTAGAAAAATTGATTCAAAATATCATTTGGATTGTGCCTCATGTTGAATAACTACTTTTTAAAGCCTCAATGTGACCAAAATTACCATTTTTACAGACTTTTTCTCCTACTAGAAGCTTCTATTTCGACCAATTTCAGGCATTAAAATGACTCTAAACACACTTATTTTAGTTCCAAAAGTGATAATTCATATGCAATAGTCATTTACAGTCAAAAAAATTAAACATTAAAAAATTACCATTTCTGACCATCTGGAGAAAGTTCAACAGGTCACGGGTCATCGTTTTTCATCAGAAAATTGATTTTTGGACTTTAGAAAAAATGATTCAAAATGTCATTTGAATTGTGCCTCATGTTGAATAACTACTTTTTAAAGCCTCGATGTGACCAAAATTGCCATTTTTACAGACTTTTTCTCCTACTAGAAGCTTCTATTTCGACCAATTTCATGCATTAAAATGACTCTAAACACACTTATTTTAGTTCCAAAAGTGATAATTCACATGCGATAGTCATTTACAGTCAAAAAATTAAACATTAAAAAATTACCATTTCTGACCATCTGGAGAAATTTCGACAGGTCGCGGGTCATCGTTTTTCATCAGAAAATGGATTTTTTGGACTTTAGAAAAAATTGATTCAAAACGTCATTTGGATTGTGCCTCATGTTGAATAACTACTTTTTAAAACCTCAATGTGACCAAAATTGCCATTTTTACAGACTTTTTCTCCTACTAGAAGCTTCTATTTCGACCAATTTCAGGCATTAAAATGACTCTAAACACACTTATTTTAGTTCCAAAAGTGATAATTCACATGCGATAGTCATTTACAGTCAAAAAATTAAACATTAAAAAATTACCATTTCTGACCATCTGGAGAAATTTCGACAGGTCGCGGGTCATCGTTTTTCATCAGAAAATGGATTTTTTGGACTTTAGAAAAATTGATTAAAAATGTCATTTGGATTGTTCCTCATGTTGAATAACTACTTTTTAAAGCCTCTATGTGACCAAAATTGCCATTTTTACAGACTTTTTCTCCTACTAGAAGCTTCTATTTCGACCAACTTCAGGCATTAAAATGACTCTAAACACACTTATTTTAGTTCCACAAGTGATAATTCACTTGCAATAGTCATTTACAGTCAAAAAATTAAACATTAAAAAATTTCCATTTCTGACCATCTGGAGAAATTTCGACAGGTCGCGGGTCATCGTTTTCTCATCAGAAAATGGATTTTTTGGACTTTAGAAAAATTGATTCAAAATGTCATTTGGATTGTGTCTCATGTTGAATAACTACTTTTTAAAGCCTCAATGTGACCAAAATTGCCATTTTTACAGACTTTTTCTCCTACTAGAAGCTTCTATTTCGAACAATTTCAGGCATTTAAATGACTCTAAACACACTTATTTTAGTTCCAAAAGTGATAATTCACATGCAATAGTCATTTACAGTCAAAAAATAAAACATTCAAAAATTACCATTTCTGACCATCTGGAGAAATTTCGACAGGTCGCGGGTCATCGTTTTTCATCAGAAAATGGATTTTTTGGACTTTAGAAAAATTGATTCAAAATGTCATTTGGATTGTGCCTCATGTTGAATAACTACTTTTTAAAGCCTCAATGTGACCAAAATTGCCATTTTTACAGACTTTTTCTCCTACTAGAAGCTTCTATTTCGACCAATTTCAGGCATTAAAATGACTCTAAACACACTTATTTTAGTTCCAAAAGTGATAATTCATATGCAATAGTCATTTACAGTCAAAAAAATTAAACATTAAAAAATTACCATTTCTGACCATCTGGAGAAAGTTCAACAGGTCACGGGTCATCGTTTTTCATCAGAAAATTGATTTTTGGACTTTAGAAAAAATGATTCAAAATGTCATTTGAATTGTGCCTCATGTTGAATAACTACTTTTTAAAGCCTCGATGTGACCAAAATTGCCATTTTTACAGACTTTTTCTCCTACTAGAAGCTTCTATTTCGACCAATTTCAGGCATTAAAATGACTCTAAACACACTTATTTTAGTTCCAAAAGTGATAATTCACATGCGATAGTCATTTACAGTCAAAAAATTAAACATTAAAAAATTACCATTTCTGACCATCTGGAGAAATTTCGACAGGTCGCGGGTCATCGTTTTTCATAAGAAAATGGATTTTTTGGACTTTAGAAAAATTGATTAAAAATGTCATTTGGATTGTTCCTCATGTTGAATAACTACTTTTTAAAGCCTCAATGTGACCAAAATTGCCATTTTTACAGACTTTTTCTCCTACTAGAAGCTTCTATTCCGACCAATTTCAGGCATTAAAATGACTCTAAACACACTTATTTTAGTTCCAAAAGTGATAATTCATATGCAATAGTCATTTACAGTCAAAAAATAAAACATTAAAAAATTACCATTTCTGACCATCTGGAGAAATTTCGACAGGTCGCGGGTCATCGTTTTTCATCAGAAAATGGATTTTTTGGACTTTAGAAAAAATTGATTCAAAACGTCATTTGGATTGTGCCTCATGTTGAATAACTACTTTTTAAAGCCTCAATGTGACCAAAATTGCCATTTTTACAGACTTTTTCTCCTACTAGAAGCTTCTATTTCGACCAACTTCAGGCATTAAAATGACTCTAAACACACTTATTTTAGTTCCACAAGTGATAATTCACTTGCAATAGTCATTTACAGTCAAAAAATTAAACATTAAAAAATTTCCATTTCTGACCATCTGGAGAAATTTCGACAGGTCGCGGGTCATCGTTTTCTCATCAGAAAATGGATTTTTTGGACTTTAGAAAAATTGATTCAAAATGTCATTTGGATTGTGCCTCATGTTGAATAACTACTTTTTAAAGCCTCAATGTGACCAAAATTGCCATTTTTACAGACTTTTTCTCCTACTAGAAGCTTCTATTTCGAACAATTTCAGGCATTTAAATGACTCTAAACACACTTATTTTAGTTCCAAAAGTGATAATTCACATGCAATAGTCATTTACAGTCAAAAAATAAAACATTCAAAAATTACCATTTCTGACCATCTGGAGAAATTTCGACAGGTCGCGGGTCATCGTTTTTCATCAGAAAATGGATTTTTTGGACTTTAGAAAAATTGATTCAAAATGTCATTTGGATTGTGCCTCATGTTGAATAACTACTTTTTAAAGCCTCAATGTGACCAAAATTGCCATTTTTACAGACTTTTTCTCCTACTAGAAGCTTTTATTTCGAACAATTTCAGGCATTAAAATGACTCTAAACACACTTATTTTAGTTCCAAAAGTGATAATTCACATGCAATAGTCATTTACAGTCAAAAAATAAAACATTCAAAAATTACCATTTCTGACCATCTGGAGAAATTTCGACAGGTCGCGGGTCATCGTTTTTCATCAGAAAATGGATTTTTTGGACTTTAGAAAAATTGATTCAAAATGTCATTTGGATTGTGCCTCATGTTGAATAACTACTTTTTAAAGCCTCAATGTGACCAAAATTGCCATTTTTACAGACTTTTTCTCCTACTAGAAGCTTCTATTTCGACCAATTTCAGGCATTAAAATGACTCTAAACACACTTATTTTAGTTCCAAAAGTGATAATTCATATGCAATAGTCATTTACAGTCAAAAAAATTAAACATTAAAAAATTACCATTTCTGACCATCTGGAGAAAGTTCAACAGGTCACGGGTCATCGTTTTTCATCAGAAAATTGATTTTTGGACTTTAGAAAAAATGATTCAAAATGTCATTTGAATTGTGCCTCATGTTGAATAACTACTTTTTAAAGCCTCGATGTGACCAAAATTGCCATTTTTACAGACTTTTTCTCCTACTAGAAGCTTCTATTTCGACCAATTTCAGGCATTAAAATGACTCTAAACACACTTATTTTAGTTCCAAAAGTGATAATTCACATGCGATAGTCATTTACAGTCAAAAAATTAAACATTAAAAAATTACCATTTCTGACCATCTGGAGAAATTTCGACAGGTCGCGGGTCATCGTTTTTCATAAGAAAATGGATTTTTTGGACTTTAGAAAAATTGATTAAAAATGTCATTTGGATTGTTCCTCATGTTGAATAACTACTTTTTAAAGCCTCAATGTGACCAAAATTGCCATTTTTACAGACTTTTTCTCCTACTAGAAGCTTCTATTCCGACCAATTTCAGGCATTAAAATGACTCTAAACACACTTATTTTAGTTCCAAAAGTGATAATTCATATGCAATAGTCATTTACAGTCAAAAAATAAAACATTAAAAAATTACCATTTCTGACCATCTGGAGAAATTTCGACAGGTCGCGGGTCATCGTTTTTCATCAGAAAATGGATTTTTTGGACTTTAGAAAAAATTGATTCAAAACGTCATTTGGATTGTGCCTCATGTTGAATAACTACTTTTTAAAGCCTCAATGTGACCAAAATTGCCATTTTTACAGACTTTTTCTCCTACTAGAAGCTTCTATTTCGACCAACTTCAGGCATTAAAATGACTCTAAACACACTTATTTTAGTTCCACAAGTGATAATTCACTTGCAATAGTCATTTACAGTCAAAAAATTAAACATTAAAAAATTTCCATTTCTGACCATCTGGAGAAATTTCGACAGGTCGCGGGTCATCGTTTTCTCATCAGAAAATGGATTTTTTGGACTTTAGAAAAATTGATTCAAAATGTCATTTGGATTGTGCCTCATGTTGAATAACTACTTTTTAAAGCCTCAATGTGACCAAAATTGCCATTTTTACAGACTTTTTCTCCTACTAGAAGCTTCTATTTCGAACAATTTCAGGCATTTAAATGACTCTAAACACACTTATTTTAGTTCCAAAAGTGATAATTCACATGCAATAGTCATTTACAGTCAAAAAATAAAACATTCAAAAATTACCATTTCTGACCATCTGGAGAAATTTCGACAGGTCGCGGGTCATCGTTTTTCATCAGAAAATGGATTTTTTGGACTTTAGAAAAATTGATTCAAAATGTCATTTGGATTGTGCCTCATGTTGAATAACTACTTTTTAAAGCCTCAATGTGACCAAAATTGCCATTTTTACAGACTTTTTCTCCTACTAGAAGCTTTTATTTCGAACAATTTCAGGCATTAAAATGACTCTAAACACACTTATTTTAGTTCCAAAAGTGATAATTCACATGCAATAGTCATTTACAGTCAAAAAATAAAACATTCAAAAATTACCATTTCTGACCATCTGGAGAAATTTCGACAGGTCGCGGGTCATCGTTTTTCATCAGAAAATGGATTTTTTGGACTTTAGAAAAATTGATTCAAAATGTCATTTGGATTGTGCCTCATGTTGAATAACTACTTTTTAAAGCCTCAATGTGACCAAAATTGCCATTTTTACAGACTTTTTCTCCTACTAGAAGCTTCTATTTCAACCAACTTCAGGCATTAAAATGACTCTAAACACACTTATTTTAGTTCCACAATTGATAATTCACTTGCAATAGTCATTTACAGTAGGGGTGGGCGGAATTTGCGGAATTAACCTTCGCAAATTATCGCGAGAATGTTTAAAATTATCGCAAACAAGCAGAAATATCGCGAAGATGCGGAAGTTTTTTTCCGGCATGTTCGCGCGATTTTCTGCATGGTTGCGGGTCGCCAACTTACCCATGTGGCTGCTTGCGGGCGCGGCCATCTTGTTTTGAGTTGTTCTCGCGGTGCATGATCGCGAGAAGAAAGACGTGATCGCGCGACGCATGACGTCACTGCGGGCGCGAACTGTCGCGAGACAGCGCAAATGGCTAAAAACAATACAACATCTCATGGAGAACGCGACCGGATCAAGAAAACTTGTCGGCGAACGCAGGGATTCAGGTAAGGCGATCGCGCGCGCGCGAGAATGTATCATTTTACAGCGCGAGCAAGAAACAAATTATCGCCAAGCTGCGGAAACCGGAATTTTTGACATTTTCGCGCTCTCCGCGGAACGCAAAAATGTCAAATTATCGCAATTTCCGCGAACGGAACGAAATTTTTGCCCAGGCCTAATTTACAGTCAAAAAATTAAACATTAAAAAATGTCCATTTCTGACCATCTGGAGAAATTTCGACAGGTCAGGGTTTATCGTTTTTCATCAGAAAATGGATTTTTTGGACTTTAGAAAAATTGATTCAAAATATCATTTGGATTGTGCCTCATGTTGAATAACTACTTTTTAAAGCCTCAATGTGACCAAAATTACCATTTTTACAGACTTTTTCTCCTACTAGAAGCTTCTATTTCGACCAATTTCAGGCATTAAAATGACTCTAAACACACTTATTTTAGTTCCAAAAGTGATAATTCATATGCAATAGTCATTTACAGTCAAAAAAATTAAACATTAAAAAATTACCATTTCTGACCATCTGGAGAAAGTTCAACAGGTCACGGGTCATCGTTTTTCATCAGAAAATTGATTTTTGGACTTTAGAAAAAATGATTCAAAATGTCATTTGAATTGTGCCTCATGTTGAATAACTACTTTTTAAAGCCTCGATGTGACCAAAATTGCCATTTTTACAGACTTTTTCTCCTACTAGAAGCTTCTATTTCGACCAATTTCATGCATTAAAATGACTCTAAACACACTTATTTTAGTTCCAAAAGTGATAATTCACATGCGATAGTCATTTACAGTCAAAAAATTAAACATTAAAAAATTACCATTTCTGACCATCTGGAGAAATTTCGACAGGTCGCGGGTCATCGTTTTTCATCAGAAAATGGATTTTTTGGACTTTAGAAAAAATTGATTCAAAACGTCATTTGGATTGTGCCTCATGTTGAATAACTACTTTTTAAAACCTCAATGTGACCAAAATTGCCATTTTTACAGACTTTTTCTCCTACTAGAAGCTTCTATTTCGACCAATTTCAGGCATTAAAATGACTCTAAACACACTTATTTTAGTTCCAAAAGTGATAATTCACATGCGATAGTCATTTACAGTCAAAAAATTAAACATTAAAAAATTACCATTTCTGACCATCTGGAGAAATTTCGACAGGTCGCGGGTCATCGTTTTTCATCAGAAAATGGATTTTTTGGACTTTAGAAAAATTGATTAAAAATGTCATTTGGATTGTTCCTCATGTTGAATAACTACTTTTTAAAGCCTCTATGTGACCAAAATTGCCATTTTTACAGACTTTTTCTCCTACTAGAAGCTTCTATTTCGACCAACTTCAGGCATTAAAATGACTCTAAACACACTTATTTTAGTTCCACAAGTGATAATTCACTTGCAATAGTCATTTACAGTCAAAAAATTAAACATTAAAAAATTTCCATTTCTGACCATCTGGAGAAATTTCGACAGGTCGCGGGTCATCGTTTTCTCATCAGAAAATGGATTTTTTGGACTTTAGAAAAATTGATTCAAAATGTCATTTGGATTGTGTCTCATGTTGAATAACTACTTTTTAAAGCCTCAATGTGACCAAAATTGCCATTTTTACAGACTTTTTCTCCTACTAGAAGCTTCTATTTCGAACAATTTCAGGCATTTAAATGACTCTAAACACACTTATTTTAGTTCCAAAAGTGATAATTCACATGCAATAGTCATTTACAGTCAAAAAATAAAACATTCAAAAATTACCATTTCTGACCATCTGGAGAAATTTCGACAGGTCGCGGGTCATCGTTTTTCATCAGAAAATGGATTTTTTGGACTTTAGAAAAATTGATTCAAAATGTCATTTGGATTGTGCCTCATGTTGAATAACTACTTTTTAAAGCCTCAATGTGACCAAAATTGCCATTTTTACAGACTTTTTCTCCTACTAGAAGCTTCTATTTCGAACAATTTCAGGCATTAAAATGACTCTAAACACACTTATTTTAGTTCCAAAAGTGATAATTCACATGCAATAGTCATTTACAGTCAAAAAATAAAACATTCAAAAATTACCATTTCTGACCATCTGGAGAAATTTCGACAGGTCGCGGGTCATCGTTTTTCATCAGAAAATGGATTTTTTGGACTTTAGAAAAATTGATTCAAAATGTCATTTGGATTGTGCCTCATGTTGAATAACTACTTTTTAAAGCCTCAATGTGACCAAAATTGCCATTTTTACAGACTTTTTCTCCTACTAGAAGCTTCTATTTCGACCAACTTCAGGCATTAAAATGACTCTAAACACACTTATTTTAGTTCCACAATTGATAATTCACTTGCAATAGTCATTTACAGTCAAAAAATTAAACATTAAAAAATGTCCATTTCTGACCATCTGGAGAAATTTCGACAGGTCAGGGTTTATCGTTTTTCATCAGAAAATGGATTTTTTGGACTTTAGAAAAATTGATTCAAAATATCATTTGGATTGTGCCTCATGTTGAATAACTACTTTTTAAAGCCTCAATGTGACCAAAATTACCATTTTTACAGACTTTTTCTCCTACTAGAAGCTTCTATTTCGACCAATTTCAGGCATTAAAATGACTCTAAACACACTTATTTTAGTTCCAAAAGTGATAATTCATATGCAATAGTCATTTACAGTCAAAAAAATTAAACATTAAAAAAATACCATTTCTGACCATCTGGAGAAAGTTCAACAGGTCACGGGTCATCGTTTTTCATCAGAAAATTGATTTTTGGACTTTAGAAAAATTGATTCAAAATGTCATTTGAATTGTGCCTCATGTTGAATAACTACTTTTTAAAACCTCAATGTGACCAAAATTGCCATTTTTACAGACTTTTTCTCCTACTAGAAGCTTCTATTTCGACCAATTTCAGGCATTAAAATGACTCTAAACACACTTATTTTAGTTCCAAAAGTGATAATTCACATGCGATAGTCATTTACAGTCAAAAAATTAAACATTAAAAAATTACCATTTCTGACCATCTGGAGAAATTTCGACAGGTCGCGGGTCATCGTTTTTCATAAGAAAATGGATTTTTTGGACTTTAGAAAAATTGATTAAAAATGTCATTTGGATTGTTCCTCATGTTGAATAACTACTTTTTAAAGCCTCAATGTGACCAAAATTGCCATTTTTACAGACTTTTTCTCCTACTAGAAGCTTCTATTTCGACCAATTTCAGGCATTAAAATGACTCTAAACACACTTATTTTAGTTCCAAAAGTGATAATTCATATGCAATAGTCATTTACAGTCAAAAAATAAAACATTAAAAAATTACCATTTCTGACCATCTGGAGAAATTTCGACAGGTCGCGGGTCATCGTTTTTCATCAGAAAATGGATTTTTTGGACTTTAGAAAAAATTGATTCAAAACGTCATTTGGATTGTGCCTCATGTTGAATAACTACTTTTTAAAACCTCAATGTGACCAAAATTGCCATTTTTACATACTTTTTCTCCTACTAGAAGCTTCTATTTCGACCAACTTCAGGCATTAAAATGACTCTAAACACACTTATTTTAGTTCCACAAGTGATAATTCACTTGCAATAGTCATTTACAGTCAAAAAATTAAACATTAAAAAATTTCCATTTCTGACCATCTGGAGAAATTTCGACAGGTCGCGGGTCATCGTTTTCTCATCAGAAAATGGATTTTTTGGACTTTAGAAAAATTGATTCAAAATGTCATTTGGATTGTGCCTCATGTTGAATAACTACTTTTTAAAGCCTCAATGTGACCAAAATTGCCATTTTTACAGACTTTTTCTCCTACTAGAAGCTTCTATTTCGACCAATTTCAGGCATTAAAATGACTCTAAACACACTTATTTTAGTTCCAAAAGTGATAATTCACATGCAATAGTCATTTACAGTCAAAAAATAAAACATTCAAAAATTACCATTTCTGACCATCTGGAGAAATTTCGACAGGTCGCGGGTCATCGTTTTTCATCAGAAAATGGATTTTTTGGACTTTAGAAAAATTGATTCAAAATGTCATTTGGATTGTGCCTCATGTTGAATAACTACTTTTTAAAGCCTCAATGTGACCAAAATTGCCATTTTTACAGACTTTTTCTCCTACTAAAGCTTCTATTTCGACCAACTTCAGGCATTAAAATGACTCTAAACACACTTATTTTAGTTCCACAATTGATAATTCACTTGCAATAGTCATTTACAGTCAAAAAATTAAACATTAAAAAATTTCCATTTCTGACCATCTGGAGAAATTTCGACAGGTCAGGGGTTATCGTTTTTCATCAGAAAATGGATTTTTTGGACTTTAGAAAAATTGATTCAAAATATCATTTGGATTGTGCCTCATGTTGAATAACTACTTTTTAAAGCCTCAATGTGACCAAAATTACCATTTTTACAGACTTTTTCTCCTACTAGAAGCTTCTATTTCGAACAATTTCAGGCATTTAAATGACTCTAAACACACTTATTTTAGTTCCAAAAGTGATAATTCACATGCAATAGTCATTTACAGTCAAAAAATAAAACATTCAAAAATTACCATTTCTGACCATCTGGAGAAATTTCGACAGGTCGCGGGTCATCGTTTTTCATCAGAAAATGGATTTTTTGGACTTTAGAAAAATTGATTCAAAATGTCATTTGGATTGTGCCTCATGTTGAATAACTACTTTTTAAAGCCTCAATGTGACCAAAATTGCCATTTTTACAGACTTTTTCTCCTACTAGAAGCTTCTATTTCGACCAATTTCAGGCATTAAAATGACTCTAAACACACTTATTTTAGTTCCAAAAGTGATAATTCACATGCGATAGTCATTTACAGTCAAAAAATTAAACATTAAAAAATTACCATTTCTGACCATCTGGAGAAATTTCGACAGGTCGCGGGTCATCGTTTTTCATCAGAAAATGGATTTTTTGGACTTTAGAAAAAATTGATTCAAAACGTCATTTGGATTGTGCCTCATGTTGAATAACTACTTTTTAAAACCTCAATGTGACCAAAATTGCCATTTTTACAGACTTTTTCTCCTACTAGAAGCTTCTATTTCGACCAATTTCAGGCATTAAAATGACTCTAAACACACTTATTTTAGTTCCAAAAGTGATAATTCACATGCGATAGTCATTTACAGTCAAAAAATTAAACATTAAAAAATTACCATTTCTGACCATCTGGAGAAATTTCGACAGGTCGCGGGTCATCGTTTTTCATCAGAAAATGGATTTTTTGGACTTTAGAAAAATTGATTAAAAATGTCATTTGGATTGTTCCTCATGTTGAATAACTACTTTTTAAAGCCTCTATGTGACCAAAATTGCCATTTTTACAGACTTTTTCTCCTACTAGAAGCTTCTATTTCGACCAACTTCAGGCATTAAAATGACTCTAAACACACTTATTTTAGTTCCACAAGTGATAATTCACTTGCAATAGTCATTTACAGTCAAAAAATTAAACATTAAAAAATTTCCATTTCTGACCATCTGGAGAAATTTCGACAGGTCGCGGGTCATCGTTTTCTCATCAGAAAATGGATTTTTTGGACTTTAGAAAAATTGATTCAAAATGTCATTTGGATTGTGTCTCATGTTGAATAACTACTTTTTAAAGCCTCAATGTGACCAAAATTGCCATTTTTACAGACTTTTTCTCCTACTAGAAGCTTCTATTTCGAACAATTTCAGGCATTTAAATGACTCTAAACACACTTATTTTAGTTCCAAAAGTGATAATTCACATGCAATAGTCATTTACAGTCAAAAAATAAAACATTCAAAAATTACCATTTCTGACCATCTGGAGAAATTTCGACAGGTCGCGGGTCATCGTTTTTCATCAGAAAATGGATTTTTTGGACTTTAGAAAAATTGATTCAAAATGTCATTTGGATTGTGCCTCATGTTGAATAACTACTTTTTAAAGCCTCAATGTGACCAAAATTGCCATTTTTACAGACTTTTTCTCCTACTAGAAGCTTCTATTTCGACCAATTTCAGGCATTAAAATGACTCTAAACACACTTATTTTAGTTCCAAAAGTGATAATTCATATGCAATAGTCATTTACAGTCAAAAAAATTAAACATTAAAAAATTACCATTTCTGACCATCTGGAGAAAGTTCAACAGGTCACGGGTCATCGTTTTTCATCAGAAAATTGATTTTTGGACTTTAGAAAAAATGATTCAAAATGTCATTTGAATTGTGCCTCATGTTGAATAACTACTTTTTAAAGCCTCGATGTGACCAAAATTGCCATTTTTACAGACTTTTTCTCCTACTAGAAGCTTCTATTTCGACCAATTTCAGGCATTAAAATGACTCTGAACACACTTATTTTAGTTCCAAAAGTGATAATTCACATGCGATAGTCATTTACAGTCAAAAAATTAAACATTAAAAAATTACCATTTCTGACCATCTGGAGAAATTTCGACAGGTCGCGGGTCATCGTTTTTCATAAGAAAATTGATTTTTTGGACTTTAGAAAAATTGATTAAAAATGTCATTTGGATTGTTCCTCATGTTGAATAACTACTTTTTAAAGCCTCAATGTGACCAAAATTGCCATTTTTACAGACTTTTTCTCCTACTAGAAGCTTCTATTTCGACCAATTTCAGGCATTAAAATGACTCTAAACACACTTATTTTAGTTCCAAAAGTGATAATTCATATGCAATAGTCATTTACAGTCAAAAAATAAAACATTAAAAAATTACCATTTCTGACCATCTGGAGAAATTTCGACAGGTCGCGGGTCATCGTTTTTCATCAGAAAATGGATTTTTTGGACTTTAGAAAAAATTGATTCAAAACGTCATTTGGATTGTGCCTCATGTTGAATAACTACTTTTTAAAGCCTCAATGTGACCAAAATTGCCATTTTTACAGACTTTTTCTCCTACTAGAAGCTTCTATTTCGACCAACTTCAGGCATTAAAATGACTCTAAACACACTTATTTTAGTTCCACAAGTGATAATTCACTTGCAATAGTCATTTACAGTCAAAAAATTAAACATTAAAAAATTTCCATTTCTGACCATCTGGAGAAATTTCGACAGGTCGCGGGTCATCGTTTTCTCATCAGAAAATGGATTTTTTGGACTTTAGAAAAATTGATTCAAAATGTCATTTGGATTGTGCCTCATGTTGAATAACTACTTTTTAAAGCCTCAATGTGACCAAAATTGCCATTTTTACAGACTTTTTCTCCTACTAGAAGCTTCTATTTCGAACAATTTCAGGCATTTAAATGACTCTAAACACACTTATTTTAGTTCCAAAAGTGATAATTCACATGCAATAGTCATTTACAGTCAAAAAATAAAACATTCAAAAATTACCATTTCTGACCATCTGGAGAAATTTCGACAGGTCGCGGGTCATCGTTTTTCATCAGAAAATGGATTTTTTGGACTTTAGAAAAATTGATTCAAAATGTCATTTGGATTGTGCCTCATGTTGAATAACTACTTTTTAAAGCCTCAATGTGACCAAAATTGCCATTTTTACAGACTTTTTCTCCTACTAGAAGCTTTTATTTCGAACAATTTCAGGCATTAAAATGACTCTAAACACACTTATTTTAGTTCCAAAAGTGATAATTCACATGCAATAGTCATTTACAGTCAAAAAATAAAACATTCAAAAATTACCATTTCTGACCATCTGGAGAAATTTCGACAGGTCGCGGGTCATCGTTTTCTCATCAGAAAATGGATTTTTTGGACTTTAGAAAAATTGATTCAAAATGTCATTTGGATTGTGCCTCATGTTGAATAACTACTTTTTAAAGCCTCAATGTGACCAAAATTGCCATTTTTACAGACTTTTTCTCCTACTAGAAGCTTCTATTTCGAACAATTTCAGGCATTAAAATGACTCTAAACACACTTATTTTAGTTCCAAAAGTGATAATTCACATGCAATAGTCATTTACAGTCAAAAAATAAAACATTCAAAAATTACCATTTCTGACCATCTGGAGAAATTTCGACAGGTCGCGGGTCATCGTTTTTCATCAGAAAATGGATTTTTTGGACTTTAGAAAAATTGATTCAAAATGTCATTTGGATTGTGCCTCATGTTGAATAACTACTTTTTAAAGCCTCAATGTGACCAAAATTGCCATTTTTACAGACTTTTTCTCCTACTAGAAGCTTCTATTTCGACCAACTTCAGGCATTAAAATGACTCTAAACACACTTATTTTAGTTCCACAATTGATAATTCACTTGCAATAGTCATTTACAGTCAAAAAATTAAACATTAAAAAATGTCCATTTCTGACCATCTGGAGAAATTTCGACAGGTCAGGGTTTATCGTTTTTCATCAGAAAATGGATTTTTTGGACTTTAGAAAAATTGATTCAAAATATCATTTGGATTGTGCCTCATGTTGAATAACTACTTTTTAAAGCCTCAATGTGACCAAAATTACCATTTTTACAGACTTTTTCTCCTACTAGAAGCTTCTATTTCGACCAATTTCAGGCATTAAAATGACTCTAAACACACTTATTTTAGTTCCAAAAGTGATAATTCATATGCAATAGTCATTTACAGTCAAAAAAATTAAACATTAAAAAAATACCATTTCTGACCATCTGGAGAAAGTTCAACAGGTCACGGGTCATCGTTTTTCATCAGAAAATTGATTTTTGGACTTTAGAAAAATTGATTCAAAATGTCATTTGAATTGTGCCTCATGTTGAATAACTACTTTTTAAAACCTCAATGTGACCAAAATTGCCATTTTTACAGACTTTTTCTCCTACTAGAAGCTTCTATTTCGACCAATTTCAGGCATTAAAATGACTCTAAACACACTTATTTTAGTTCCAAAAGTGATAATTCACATGCGATAGTCATTTACAGTCAAAAAATTAAACATTAAAAAATTACCATTTCTGACCATCTGGAGAAATTTCGACAGGTCGCGGGTCATCGTTTTTCATAAGAAAATGGATTTTTTGGACTTTAGAAAAATTGATTAAAAATGTCATTTGGATTGTTCCTCATGTTGAATAACTACTTTTTAAAGCCTCAATGTGACCAAAATTGCCATTTTTACAGACTTTTTCTCCTACTAGAAGCTTCTATTTCGACCAATTTCAGGCATTAAAATGACTCTAAACACACTTATTTTAGTTCCAAAAGTGATAATTCATATGCAATAGTCATTTACAGTCAAAAAATAAAACATTAAAAAATTACCATTTCTGACCATCTGGAGAAATTTCGACAGGTCGCGGGTCATCGTTTTTCATCAGAAAATGGATTTTTTGGACTTTAGAAAAAATTGATTCAAAACGTCATTTGGATTGTGCCTCATGTTGAATAACTACTTTTTAAAACCTCAATGTGACCAAAATTGCCATTTTTACATACTTTTTCTCCTACTAGAAGCTTCTATTTCGACCAACTTCAGGCATTAAAATGACTCTAAACACACTTATTTTAGTTCCACAAGTGATAATTCACTTGCAATAGTCATTTACAGTCAAAAAATTAAACATTAAAAAATTTCCATTTCTGACCATCTGGAGAAATTTCGACAGGTCGCGGGTCATCGTTTTCTCATCAGAAAATGGATTTTTTGGACTTTAGAAAAATTGATTCAAAATGTCATTTGGATTGTGCCTCATGTTGAATAACTACTTTTTAAAGCCTCAATGTGACCAAAATTGCCATTTTTACAGACTTTTTCTCCTACTAGAAGCTTCTATTTCGACCAATTTCAGGCATTAAAATGACTCTAAACACACTTATTTTAGTTCCAAAAGTGATAATTCACATGCAATAGTCATTTACAGTCAAAAAATAAAACATTCAAAAATTACCATTTCTGACCATCTGGAGAAATTTCGACAGGTCGCGGGTCATCGTTTTTCATCAGAAAATGGATTTTTTGGACTTTAGAAAAATTGATTCAAAATGTCATTTGGATTGTGCCTCATGTTGAATAACTACTTTTTAAAGCCTCAATGTGACCAAAATTGCCATTTTTACAGACTTTTTCTCCTACTAAAGCTTCTATTTCGACCAACTTCAGGCATTAAAATGACTCTAAACACACTTATTTTAGTTCCACAATTGATAATTCACTTGCAATAGTCATTTACAGTCAAAAAATTAAACATTAAAAAATTTCCATTTCTGACCATCTGGAGAAATTTCGACAGGTCAGGGGTTATCGTTTTTCATCAGAAAATGGATTTTTTGGACTTTAGAAAAATTGATTCAAAATATCATTTGGATTGTGCCTCATGTTGAATAACTACTTTTTAAAGCCTCAATGTGACCAAAATTACCATTTTTACAGACTTTTTCTCCTACTAGAAGCTTCTATTTCGAACAATTTCAGGCATTTAAATGACTCTAAACACACTTATTTTAGTTCCAAAAGTGATAATTCACATGCAATAGTCATTTACAGTCAAAAAATAAAACATTCAAAAATTACCATTTCTGACCATCTGGAGAAATTTCGACAGGTCGCGGGTCATCGTTTTTCATCAGAAAATGGATTTTTTGGACTTTAGAAAAATTGATTCAAAATGTCATTTGGATTGTGCCTCATGTTGAATAACTACTTTTTAAAGCCTCAATGTGACCAAAATTGCCATTTTTACAGACTTTTTCTCCTACTAGAAGCTTCTATTTCGACCAATTTCAGGCATTAAAATGACTCTAAACACACTTATTTTAGTTCCAAAAGTGATAATTCACATGCGATAGTCATTTACAGTCAAAAAATTAAACATTAAAAAATTACCATTTCTGACCATCTGGAGAAATTTCGACAGGTCGCGGGTCATCGTTTTTCATCAGAAAATGGATTTTTTGGACTTTAGAAAAAATTGATTCAAAACGTCATTTGGATTGTGCCTCATGTTGAATAACTACTTTTTAAAACCTCAATGTGACCAAAATTGCCATTTTTACAGACTTTTTCTCCTACTAGAAGCTTCTATTTCGACCAATTTCAGGCATTAAAATGACTCTAAACACACTTATTTTAGTTCCAAAAGTGATAATTCACATGCGATAGTCATTTACAGTCAAAAAATTAAACATTAAAAAATTACCATTTCTGACCATCTGGAGAAATTTCGACAGGTCGCGGGTCATCGTTTTTCATCAGAAAATGGATTTTTTGGACTTTAGAAAAATTGATTAAAAATGTCATTTGGATTGTTCCTCATGTTGAATAACTACTTTTTAAAGCCTCTATGTGACCAAAATTGCCATTTTTACAGACTTTTTCTCCTACTAGAAGCTTCTATTTCGACCAACTTCAGGCATTAAAATGACTCTAAACACACTTATTTTAGTTCCACAAGTGATAATTCACTTGCAATAGTCATTTACAGTCAAAAAATTAAACATTAAAAAATTTCCATTTCTGACCATCTGGAGAAATTTCGACAGGTCGCGGGTCATCGTTTTCTCATCAGAAAATGGATTTTTTGGACTTTAGAAAAATTGATTCAAAATGTCATTTGGATTGTGTCTCATGTTGAATAACTACTTTTTAAAGCCTCAATGTGACCAAAATTGCCATTTTTACAGACTTTTTCTCCTACTAGAAGCTTCTATTTCGAACAATTTCAGGCATTTAAATGACTCTAAACACACTTATTTTAGTTCCAAAAGTGATAATTCACATGCAATAGTCATTTACAGTCAAAAAATAAAACATTCAAAAATTACCATTTCTGACCATCTGGAGAAATTTCGACAGGTCGCGGGTCATCGTTTTTCATCAGAAAATGGATTTTTTGGACTTTAGAAAAATTGATTCAAAATGTCATTTGGATTGTGCCTCATGTTGAATAACTACTTTTTAAAGCCTCAATGTGACCAAAATTGCCATTTTTACAGACTTTTTCTCCTACTAGAAGCTTCTATTTCGACCAATTTCAGGCATTAAAATGACTCTAAACACACTTATTTTAGTTCCAAAAGTGATAATTCATATGCAATAGTCATTTACAGTCAAAAAAATTAAACATTAAAAAATTACCATTTCTGACCATCTGGAGAAAGTTCAACAGGTCACGGGTCATCGTTTTTCATCAGAAAATTGATTTTTGGACTTTAGAAAAAATGATTCAAAATGTCATTTGAATTGTGCCTCATGTTGAATAACTACTTTTTAAAGCCTCGATGTGACCAAAATTGCCATTTTTACAGACTTTTTCTCCTACTAGAAGCTTCTATTTCGACCAATTTCAGGCATTAAAATGACTCTGAACACACTTATTTTAGTTCCAAAAGTGATAATTCACATGCGATAGTCATTTACAGTCAAAAAATTAAACATTAAAAAATTACCATTTCTGACCATCTGGAGAAATTTCGACAGGTCGCGGGTCATCGTTTTTCATAAGAAAATTGATTTTTTGGACTTTAGAAAAATTGATTAAAAATGTCATTTGGATTGTTCCTCATGTTGAATAACTACTTTTTAAAGCCTCAATGTGACCAAAATTGCCATTTTTACAGACTTTTTCTCCTACTAGAAGCTTCTATTTCGACCAATTTCAGGCATTAAAATGACTCTAAACACACTTATTTTAGTTCCAAAAGTGATAATTCATATGCAATAGTCATTTACAGTCAAAAAATAAAACATTAAAAAATTACCATTTCTGACCATCTGGAGAAATTTCGACAGGTCGCGGGTCATCGTTTTTCATCAGAAAATGGATTTTTTGGACTTTAGAAAAAATTGATTCAAAACGTCATTTGGATTGTGCCTCATGTTGAATAACTACTTTTTAAAGCCTCAATGTGACCAAAATTGCCATTTTTACAGACTTTTTCTCCTACTAGAAGCTTCTATTTCGACCAACTTCAGGCATTAAAATGACTCTAAACACACTTATTTTAGTTCCACAAGTGATAATTCACTTGCAATAGTCATTTACAGTCAAAAAATTAAACATTAAAAAATTTCCATTTCTGACCATCTGGAGAAATTTCGACAGGTCGCGGGTCATCGTTTTCTCATCAGAAAATGGATTTTTTGGACTTTAGAAAAATTGATTCAAAATGTCATTTGGATTGTGCCTCATGTTGAATAACTACTTTTTAAAGCCTCAATGTGACCAAAATTGCCATTTTTACAGACTTTTTCTCCTACTAGAAGCTTCTATTTCGAACAATTTCAGGCATTTAAATGACTCTAAACACACTTATTTTAGTTCCAAAAGTGATAATTCACATGCAATAGTCATTTACAGTCAAAAAATAAAACATTCAAAAATTACCATTTCTGACCATCTGGAGAAATTTCGACAGGTCGCGGGTCATCGTTTTTCATCAGAAAATGGATTTTTTGGACTTTAGAAAAATTGATTCAAAATGTCATTTGGATTGTGCCTCATGTTGAATAACTACTTTTTAAAGCCTCAATGTGACCAAAATTGCCATTTTTACAGACTTTTTCTCCTACTAGAAGCTTTTATTTCGAACAATTTCAGGCATTAAAATGACTCTAAACACACTTATTTTAGTTCCAAAAGTGATAATTCACATGCAATAGTCATTTACAGTCAAAAAATAAAACATTCAAAAATTACCATTTCTGACCATCTGGAGAAATTTCGACAGGTCGCGGGTCATCGTTTTTCATCAGAAAATGGAGTTTTTGGACTTTAGAAAAATTGATTAAAAATGTCATTTGGATTGTGCCTCATGTTGAATAACTACTTTTTAAAGCCTCAATGTGACCAAAATTGCCATTTTTACAGACTTTTTCTCCTACTAGAAGCTTCTATTTCGACCAATTTCAGGCATTAAAATGACTCTAAACACACTTATTTTAGTTCCAAAAGTGATAATTCACATGCAATAGTCATTTACAGTCAAAAAATAAAACATTCAAAAATTACCATTTCTGACCATCTGGAGAAATTTCGACAGGTCGCGGGTCATCGTTTTTCATCAGAAAATGGATTTTTTGGACTTTAGAAAAATTGATTCAAAATGTCATTTGGATTGTGCCTCATGTTGAATAACTACTTTTTAAAGCCTCAATGTGACCAAAATTGCCATTTTTACAGACTTTTTCTCCTACTAAAGCTTCTATTTCGACCAACTTCAGGCATTAAAATGACTCTAAACACACTTATTTTAGTTCCACAATTGATAATTCACTTGCAATAGTCATTTACAGTCAAAAAATTAAACATTAAAAAATTTCCATTTCTGACCATCTGGAGAAATTTCGACAGGTCAGGGGTTATCGTTTTTCATCAGAAAATGGATTTTTTGGACTTTAGAAAAATTGATTCAAAATATCATTTGGATTGTGCCTCATGTTGAATAACTACTTTTTAAAGCCTCAATGTGACCAAAATTACCATTTTTACAGACTTTTTCTCCTACTAGAAGCTTCTATTTCGAACAATTTCAGGCATTTAAATGACTCTAAACACACTTATTTTAGTTCCAAAAGTGATAATTCACATGCAATAGTCATTTACAGTCAAAAAATAAAACATTCAAAAATTACCATTTCTGACCATCTGGAGAAATTTCGACAGGTCGCGGGTCATCGTTTTTCATCAGAAAATGGATTTTTTGGACTTTAGAAAAATTGATTCAAAATGTCATTTGGATTGTGCCTCATGTTGAATAACTACTTTTTAAAGCCTCAATGTGACCAAAATTGCCATTTTTACAGACTTTTTCTCCTACTAGAAGCTTCTATTTCGAACAATTTCAGGCATTAAAATGACTCTAAACACACTTATTTTAGTTCCAAAAGTGATAATTCACATGCAATAGTCATTTACAGTCAAAAAATAAAACATTCAAAAATTACCATTTCTGACCATCTGGAGAAATTTCGACAGGTCGCGGGTCATCGTTTTTCATCAGAAAATGGATTTTTTGGACTTTAGAAAAATTGATTCAAAATGTCATTTGGATTGTGCCTCATGTTGAATAACTACTTTTTAAAGCCTCAATGTGACCAAAATTGCCATTTTTACAGACTTTTTCTCCTACTAGAAGCTTCTATTTCGACCAATTTCAGGCAGTAAAATGACTCTAAACACACTTATTTTAGTTCCAAAAGTGATAATTCACATGCAATAGTCATTTACAGTCAAAAAATAAAACATTCAAAAATTACCATTTCTGACTATCTGGAGAAATTTCGACAGGTCGCGGGTCATCGTTTTTCATCAGAAAATGGATTTTTTGGACTTTAGAAAAAATTGATTCAAAATGTCATTTGGATTGTGCCTCATGTTGAATAACTACTTTTTAAAACCTCAATGTGACCAAAATTGCCATTTTTACAGACTTTTTCTCCTACTAGAAGCTTCTATTTCGACCAATTTCAGGCATTAAAATGACTCTAAACACACTTATTTTAGTTCCAAAAGTGATAATTCACATGCGATAGTCATTTACAGTCAAAAAATTAAACATTAAAAAATTACCATTTCTGACCATCTGGAGAAATTTCGACAGGTCGCGGGTCATCGTTTTTCATAAGAAAATGGATTTTTTGGACTTTAGAAAAATTGATTAAAAATGTCATTTGGATTGTTCCTCATGTTGAATAACTACTTTTTAAAGCCTCAATGTGACCAAAATTGCCATTTTTACACACTTTTTCTCCTACTAGAAGCTTCTATCTTGACCAATTTCAGGCATTAAAATGACTCTAAACACACTTCTTTTAGTTCCAAAAGTGATAATTCATATGCAATAGTCATTTACAGTCAAAAAAATTAAACATTAAAAAAATACCATTTCTGACCATCTGGAGAAAGTTCAACAGGTCACGGGTCATCGTTTTTCATCAGAAAATTGATTTTTGGACTTTAGAAAAATTGATTCAAAATGTCATTTGAATTGTGCCTCATGTTGAATAACTACTTTTTAAAACCTCAATGTGACCAAAATTGCCATTTTTACAGACTTTTTCTCCTACTAGAAGCTTCTATTTCGACCAATTTCAGGCATTAAAATGACTCTAAACACACTTATTTTAGTTCCAAAAGTGATAATTCACATGCGATAGTCATTTACAGTCAAAAAATTAAACATTAAAAAATTACCATTTCTGACCATCTGGAGAAATTTCGACAGGTCGCGGGTCATCGTTTTTCATAAGAAAATGGATTTTTTGGACTTTAGAAAAATTGATTAAAAATGTCATTTGGATTGTTCCTCATGTTGAATAACTACTTTTTAAAGCCTCAATGTGACCAAAATTGCCATTTTTACAGACTTTTTCTCCTACTAGAAGCTTCTATTTCGACCAATTTCAGGCATTAAAATGACTCTAAACACACTTATTTTAGTTCCAAAAGTGATAATTCATATGCAATAGTCATTTACAGTCAAAAAATAAAACATTAAAAAATTACCATTTCTGACCATCTGGAGAAATTTCGACAGGTCGCGGGTCATCGTTTTTCATCAGAAAATGGATTTTTTGGACTTTAGAAAAAATTGATTCAAAACGTCATTTGGATTGTGCCTCATGTTGAATAACTACTTTTTAAAACCTCAATGTGACCAAAATTGCCATTTTTACAGACTTTTTCTCCTACTAGAAGCTTCTATTTCGACCAACTTCAGGCATTAAAATGACTCTAAACACACTTATTTTAGTTCCACAAGTGATAATTCACTTGCAATAGTCATTTACAGTCAAAAAATTAAACATTAAAAAATTTCCATTTCTGACCATCTGGAGAAATTTCGACAGGTCGCGGGTCATCGTTTTCTCATCAGAAAATGGATTTTTTGGACTTTAGAAAAATTGATTCAAAATGTCATTTGGATTGTGCCTCATGTTGAATAACTACTTTTTAAAGCCTCAATGTGACCAAAATTGCCATTTTTACAGACTTTTTCTCCTACTAGAAGCTTCTATTTCGACCAATTTCAGGCATTAAAATGACTCTAAACACACTTATTTTAGTTCCAAAAGTGATAATTCACATGCAATAGTCATTTACAGTCAAAAAATAAAACATTCAAAAATTACCATTTCTGACCATCTGGAGAAATTTCGACAGGTCGCGGGTCATCGTTTTTCATCAGAAAATGGATTTTTTGGACTTTAGAAAAAATTGATTCAAAACGTCATTTGGATTGTGCCTCATGTTGAATAACTACTTTTTAAAACCTCAATGTGACCAAAATTGCCATTTTTACAGACTTTTTCTCCTACTAGAAGCTTCTATTTCGACCAATTTCAGGCATTAAAATAACTCTAAACACACTTATTTTAGTTCCAAAAGTGATAATTCACATGCGATAGTCATTTACAGTCAAAAAATTAAACATTAAAAAATTACCATTTCTGACCATCTGGAGAAATTTCGACAGGTCGCGGGTCATCGTTTTTCATCAGAAAATGGATTTTTTGGACTTTAGAAAAATTGATTAAAAATGTCATTTGGATTGTTCCTCATGTTGAATAACTACTTTTTAAAGCCTCTATGTGACCAAAATTGCCATTTTTACAGACTTTTTCTCCTACTAGAAGCTTCTATTTCGACCAATTTCAGGCATTAAAATGACTCTAAACACACTTATTTTAGTTCCAAAAGTGATAATTCATATGCAATAGTCATTTACAGTCAAAAAATAAAACATTAAAAAATTACCATTTCTGACCATCTGGAGAAATTTCGACAGGTCGCGGGTCATCGTTTTTCATCAGAAAATGGATTTTTTGGACTTTAGAAAAAATTGATTCAAAACGTCATTTGGATTGTGCCTCATGTTGAATAACTACTTTTTAAAACCTCAATGTGACCAAAATTGCCATTTTTACAGACTTTTTCTCCTACTAGAAGCTTCTATTTCGACCAATTTCAGGCATTAAAATGACTCTAAACACACTTATTTTAGTTCCAAAAGTGATAATTCACATGCGATAGTCATTTACAGTCAAAAAATTAAACATTAAAAAATTACCATTTCTGACCATCTGGAGAAATTTCGACAGGTCGCGGGTCATCGTTTTTCATCAGAAAATGGATTTTTTGGACTTTAGAAAAATTGATTAAAAATGTCATTTGGATTGTTCCTCATGTTGAATAACTACTTTTTAAAGCCTCTATGTGACCAAAATTGCCATTTTTACAGACTTTTTCTCCTACTAGAAGCTTCTATTTCGACCAACTTCAGGCATTAAAATGACTCTAAACACACTTATTTTAGTTCCAAAAGTGATAATTCACATGCGATAGTCATTTACAGTCAAAAAATTAAACATTAAAAAATTACCATTTCTGACCATCTGGAGAAATTTCGACAGGTCGCGGGTCATCGTTTTTCATAAGAAAATGGATTTTTTGGACTTTAGAAAAATTGATTAAAAATGTCATTTGGATTGTTCCTCATGTTGAATAACTACTTTTTAAAGCCTCAATGTGACCAAAATTGCCATTTTTACAGACTTTTTCTCCTACTAGAAGCTTCTATTTCGACCAATTTCAGGCATTAAAATGACTCTAAACACACTTATTTTAGTTCCAAAAGTGATAATTCATATGCAATAGTCATTTACAGTCAAAAAATAAAACATTAAAAAATTACCATTTCTGACCATCTGGAGAAATTTCGACAGGTCGCGGGTCATCGTTTTTCATCAGAAAATGGATTTTTTGGACTTTAGAAAAAATTGATTCAAAACGTCATTTGGATTGTGCCTCATGTTGAATAACTACTTTTTAAAACCTCAATGTGACTAAAATTGCCATTTTTACAGACTTTTTCTCCTACTAGAAGCTTCTATTTCGACCAATTTCAGGCATTAAAATGACTCTAAACACACTTATTTTAGTTCCAAAAGTGATAATTCACATGCGATAGTCATTTACAGTCAAAAAATTAAACATTAAAAAATTACCATTTCTGACCATCTGGAGAAATTTCGACAGGTCGCGGGTCATCGTTTTTCATCAGAAAATGGATTTTTTGGACTTTAGAAAAATTGATTAAAAATGTCATTTGGATTGTTCCTCATGTTGAATAACTACTTTTTAAAGCCTCTATGTGACCAAAATTGCCATTTTTACAGACTTTTTCTCCTACTAGAAGCTTCTATTTCGACCAACTTCAGGCATTAAAATGACTCTAAACACACTTATTTTAGTTCCACAAGTGATAATTCACTTGCAATAGTCATTTACAGTCAAAAAATTAAACATTAAAAAATTTCCATTTCTGACCATCTGGAGAAATTTCGACAGGTCGCGGGTCATCGTTTTCTCATCAGAAAATGGATTTTTTGGACTTTAGAAAAATTGATTCAAAATGTCATTTGGATTGTGCCTCATGTTGAATAACTACTTTTTAAAGCCTCAATGTGACCAAAATTGCCATTTTTACAGACTTTTTCTCCTACTAGAAGCTTCTATTTCGAACAATTTCAGGCATTTAAATGACTCTAAACACACTTATTTTAGTTCCAAAAGTGATAATTCACATGCAATAGTCATTTACAGTCAAAAAATAAAACATTCAAAAATTACCATTTCTGACCATCTGGAGAAATTTCGACAGGTCGCGGGTCATCGTTTTTCATCAGAAAATGGAGTTTTTGGACTTTAGAAAAATTGATTAAAAATGTCATTTGGATTGTGCCTCATGTTGAATAACTACTTTTTAAAGCCTCAATGTGACCAAAATTGCCATTTTTACAGACTTTTTCTCCTACT
Organism: Triturus cristatus; assembly: GCF_964204655.1. NCBI lineage: Eukaryota > Metazoa > Chordata > Amphibia > Caudata > Salamandridae > Triturus > Triturus cristatus. The sequence continues at coordinate 91,962,718 of NC_140588.1, forward strand.
AGAAGCTTCTATTTCGACCAATTTCAGGCATTAAAATGACTCTAAACACACTTATTTTAGTTCCAAAAGTGATAATTCACATGCAATAGTCATTTACAGTCAAAAAATAAAACATTCAAAAATTACCATTTCTGACCATCTGGAGAAATTTCGACAGGTCGCGGGTCATCGTTTTTCATCAGAAAATGGATTTTTTGGACTTTAGAAAAATTGATTCAAAATGTCATTTGGATTGTGCCTCATGTTGAATAACTACTTTTTAAAGCCTCAATGTGACCAAAATTGCCATTTTTACAGACTTTTTCTCCTACTAAAGCTTCTATTTCGACCAACTTCAGGCATTAAAATGACTCTAAACACACTTATTTTAGTTCCACAATTGATAATTCACTTGCAATAGTCATTTACAGTCAAAAAATTAAACATTAAAAAATTTCCATTTCTGACCATCTGGAGAAATTTCGACAGGTCAGGGGTTATCGTTTTTCATCAGAAAATGGATTTTTTGGACTTTAGAAAAATTGATTCAAAATATCATTTGGATTGTGCCTCATGTTGAATAACTACTTTTTAAAGCCTCAATGTGACCAAAATTACCATTTTTACAGACTTTTTCTCCTACTAGAAGCTTCTATTTCGAACAATTTCAGGCATTTAAATGACTCTAAACACACTTATTTTAGTTCCAAAAGTGATAATTCACATGCAATAGTCATTTACAGTCAAAAAATAAAACATTAAAAAATTACCATTTCTGACCATCTGGAGAAATTTCGACAGGTCGCGGGTCATCGTTTTTCATCAGAAAATGGATTTTTTGGACTTTAGAAAAATTGATTCAAAATGTCATTTGGATTGTGCCTCATGTTGAATAACTACTTTTTAAAGCCTCAATGTGACCAAAATTGCCATTTTTACAGACTTTTTCTCCTACTAGAAGCTTCTATTTCGAACAATTTCAGGCATTAAAATGACTCTAAACACACTTATTTTAGTTCCAAAAGTGATAATTCACATGCAATAGTCATTTACAGTCAAAAAATAAAACATTCAAAAATTACCATTTCTGACCATCTGGAGAAATTTCGACAGGTCGCGGGTCATCGTTTTTCATCAGAAAATGGATTTTTTGGACTTTAGAAAAATTGATTCAAAATGTCATTTAAATTGTGCCTCATGTTGAATAACTACTTTTTAAAGCCTCAATGTGACCAAAATTGCCATTTTTACAGACTTTTTCTCCTACTAGAAGCTTCTATTTCGACCAATTTCAGGCAGTAAAATGACTCTAAACACACTTATTTTAGTTCCAAAAGTGATAATTCACATGCAATAGTCATTTACAGTCAAAAAATAAAACATTCAAAAATTACCATTTCTGACCATCTGGAGAAATTTCGACAGGTCGCGGGTCATCGTTTTTCATCAGAAAATGGATTTTTTGGACTTTAGAAAAAATTGATTCAAAATGTCATTTGGATTGTGCCTCATGTTGAATAACTACTTTTTAAAACCTCAATGTGACCAAAATTGCCATTTTTACAGACTTTTTCTCCTACTAGAAGCTTCTATTTCGACCAATTTCAGGCATTAAAATGACTCTAAACACACTTATTTTAGTTCCAAAAGTGATAATTCACATGCGATAGTCATTTACAGTCAAAAAATTAAACATTAAAAAATTACCATTTCTGACCATCTGGAGAAATTTCGACAGGTCGCGGGTCATCGTTTTTCATAAGAAAATGGATTTTTTGGACTTTAGAAAAATTGATTAAAAATGTCATTTGGATTGTTCCTCATGTTGAATAACTACTTTTTAAAGCCTCAATGTGACCAAAATTGCCATTTTTACACACTTTTTCTCCTACTAGAAGCTTCTATCTTGACCAATTTCAGGCATTAAAATGACTCTAAACACACTTCTTTTAGTTCCAAAAGTGATAATTCATATGCAATAGTCATTTACAGTCAAAAAAATTAAACATTAAAAAAATACCATTTCTGACCATCTGGAGAAAGTTCAACAGGTCACGGGTCATCGTTTTTCATCAGAAAATTGATTTTTGGACTTTAGAAAAATTGATTCAAAATGTCATTTGAATTGTGCCTCATGTTGAATAACTACTTTTTAAAACCTCAATGTGACCAAAATTGCCATTTTTACAGACTTTTTCTCCTACTAGAAGCTTCTATTTCGACCAATTTCAGGCATTAAAATGACTCTAAACACACTTATTTTAGTTCCAAAAGTGATAATTCACATGCGATAGTCATTTACAGTCAAAAAATTAAACATTAAAAAATTACCATTTCTGACCATCTGGAGAAATTTCGACAGGTCGCGGGTCATCGTTTTTCATAAGAAAATGGATTTTTTGGACTTTAGAAAAATTGATTAAAAATGTCATTTGGATTGTTCCTCATGTTGAATAACTACTTTTTAAAGCCTCTATGTGACCAAAATTGCCATTTTTACAGACTTTTTCTCCTACTAGAAGCTTCTATTTCGACCAATTTCAGGCATTAAAATGACTCTAAACACACTTATTTTAGTTCCAAAAGTGATAATTCATATGCAATAGTCATTTACAGTCAAAAAATAAAACATTAAAAAATTACCATTTCTGATCATCTGGAGAAATTTCGACAGGTCGCGGGTCATCGTTTTTCATCAGAAAATGGATTTTTTGGACTTTAGAAAAAATTGATTCAAAACGTCATTTGGATTGTGCCTCATGTTGAATAACTACTTTTTAAAACCTCAATGTGACCAAAATTGCCATTTTTACAGACTTTTTCTCCTACTAGAAGCTTCTATTTCGACCAATTTCAGGCATTAAAATGACTCTAAACACACTTATTTTAGTTCCAAAAGTGATAATTCACATGCGATAGTCATTTACAGTCAAAAAATTAAACATTAAAAAATTACCATTTCTGACCATCTGGAGAAATTTCGACAGGTCGCGGGTCATCGTTTTTCATCAGAAAATGGATTTTTTGGACTTTAGAAAAATTGATTAAAAATGTCATTTGGATTGTTCCTCATGTTGAATAACTACTTTTTAAAGCCTCTATGTGACCAAAATTGCCATTTTTACAGACTTTTTCTCCTACTAGAAGCTTCTATTTCGACCAACTTCAGGCATTAAAATGACTCTAAACACACTTATTTTAGTTCCACAAGTGATAATTCACTTGCAATAGTCATTTACAGTCAAAAAATTAAACATTAAAAAATTTCCATTTCTGACCATCTGGAGAAATTTCGACAGGTCGCGGGTCATCGTTTTCTCATCAGAAAATGGATTTTTTGGACTTTAGAAAAATTGATTAAAAATGTCATTTGGATTGTTCCTCATGTTGAATAACTACTTTTTAAAGCCTCTATGTGACCAAAATTGCCATTTTTACAGACTTTTTCTCCTACTAGAAGCTTCTATTTCGACCAATTTCAGGCATTAAAATGACTCTAAACACACTTATTTTAGTTCCAAAAGTGATAATTCATATGCAATAGTCATTTACAGTCAAAAAATAAAACATTAAAAAATTACCATTTCTGATCATCTGGAGAAATTTCGACAGGTCGCGGGTCATCGTTTTTCATCAGAAAATGGATTTTTTGGACTTTAGAAAAAATTGATTCAAAACGTCATTTGGATTGTGCCTCATGTTGAATAACTACTTTTTAAAACCTCAATGTGACCAAAATTGCCATTTTTACAGACTTTTTCTCCTACTAGAAGCTTCTATTTCGACCAATTTCAGGCATTAAAATGACTCTAAACACACTTATTTTAGTTCCAAAAGTGATAATTCACATGCGATAGTCATTTACAGTCAAAAAATTAAACATTAAAAAATTACCATTTCTGACCATCTGGAGAAATTTCGACAGGTCGCGGGTCATCGTTTTTCATCAGAAAATGGATTTTTTGGACTTTAGAAAAATTGATTAAAAATGTCATTTGGATTGTTCCTCATGTTGAATAACTACTTTTTAAAGCCTCTATGTGACCAAAATTGCCATTTTTACAGACTTTTTCTCCTACTAGAAGCTTCTATTTCGACCAACTTCAGGCATTAAAATGACTCTAAACACACTTATTTTAGTTCCACAAGTGATAATTCACTTGCAATAGTCATTTACAGTCAAAAAATTAAACATTAAAAAATTTCCATTTCTGACCATCTGGAGAAATTTCGACAGGTCGCGGGTCATCGTTTTCTCATCAGAAAATGGATTTTTTGGACTTTAGAAAAATTGATTCAAAATGTCATTTGGATTGTGCCTCATGTTGAATAACTACTTTTTAAAGCCTCAATGTGACCAAAATTGCCATTTTTACAGACTTTTTCTCCTACTAGAAGCTTCTATTTCGAACAATTTCAGGCATTTAAATGACTCTAAACACACTTATTTTAGTTCCAAAAGTGATAATTCACATGCAATAGTCATTTACAGTCAAAAAATAAAACATTCAAAAATTACCATTTCTGACCATCTGGACAAATTTCGACAGGTCGCGGGTCATCGTTTTTCATCAGAAAATGGATTTTTTGGACTTTAGAAAAATTGATTCAAAATGTCATTTGGATTGTGCCTCATGTTGAATAACTACTTTTTAAAGCCTCAATGTGACCAAAATTGCCATTTTTACAGACTTTTTCTCCTACTAGAAGCTTCTATTTCGACCAATTTCAGGCATTAAAATGACTCTAAACACACTTATTTTAGTTCCAAAAGTGATAATTCACATGCGATAGTCATTTACAGTCAAAAAATTAAACATTAAAAAATTACCATTTCTGACCATCTGGAGAAATTTCGACAGGTCGCGGGTCATCGTTTTTCATCAGAAAATGGATTTTTTGGACTTTAGAAAAATTGATTAAAAATGTCATTTGGATTGTTCCTCATGTTGAATAACTACTTTTTAAAGCCTCTATGTGACCAAAATTGCCATTTTTACAGACTTTTTCTCCTACTAGAAGCTTCTATTTCGACCACTTTCAGGCATTAAAATGACTCTAAACACACTTATTTTAGTTCCAAAAGTGATAATTCATATGCAATAGTCATTTACAGTCAAAAAATAAAACATTAAAAAATTACCATTTCTGATCATCTGGAGAAATTTCGACAGGTCGCGGGTCATCGTTTTTCATCAGAAAATGGATTTTTTGGACTTTAGAAAAAATTGATTCAAAACGTCATTTGGATTGTGCCTCATGTTGAATAACTACTTTTTAAAACCTCAATGTGACCAAAATTGCCATTTTTACAGACTTTTTCTCCTACTAGAAGCTTCTATTTCGACCAATTTCAGGCATTAAAATGACTCTAAACACACTTATTTTAGTTCCAAAAGTGATAATTCACATGCGATAGTCATTTACAGTCAAAAAATTAAACATTAAAAAATTACCATTTCTGACCATCTGGAGAAATTTCGACAGGTCGCGGGTCATCGTTTTTCATCAGAAAATGGATTTTTTGGACTTTAGAAAAATTGATTAAAAATGTCATTTGGATTGTTCCTCATGTTGAATAACTACTTTTTAAAGCCTCTATGTGACCAAAATTGCCATTTTTACAGACTTTTTCTCCTACTAGAAGCTTCTATTTCGACCAACTTCAGGCATTAAAATGACTCTAAACACACTTATTTTAGTTCCACAAGTGATAATTCACTTGCAATAGTCATTTACAGTCAAAAAATTAAACATTAAAAAATTTCCATTTCTGACCATCTGGAGAAATTTCGACAGGTCGCGGGTCATCGTTTTCTCATCAGAAAATGGATTTTTTGGACTTTAGAAAAATTGATTCAAAATGTCATTTGGATTGTGCCTCATGTTGAATAACTACTTTTTAAAGCCTCAATGTGACCAAAATTGCCATTTTTACAGACTTTTTCTCCTACTAGAAGCTTCTATTTCGAACAATTTCAGGCATTTAAATGACTCTAAACACACTTATTTTAGTTCCAAAAGTGATAATTCACATGCAATAGTCATTTACAGTCAAAAAATAAAACATTCAAAAATTACCATTTCTGACCATCTGGACAAATTTCGACAGGTCGCGGGTCATCATTTTTCATCAGAAAATGGATTTTTTGGACTTTAGAAAAATTGATTCAAAATGTCATTTGGATTGTGCCTCATGTTGAATAACTACTTTTTAAAGCCTCAATGTGACCAAAATTGCCATTTTTACAGACTTTTTCTCCTACTAGAAGCTTCTATTTCGAACAATTTCAGGCATTAAAATGACTCTAAACACACTTATTTTAGTTCCAAAAGTGATAATTCACATGCAATAGTCATTTACAGTCAAAAAATAAAACATTCAAAAATTACCATTTCTGACCATCTGGAGAAATTTCGACAGGTCGCGGGTCATCGTTTTTCATCAGAAAATGGATTTTTTGGACTTTAGAAAAATTGATTCAAAATGTCATTTGGATTGTGCCTCATGTTGAATAACTACTTTTTAAAGCCTCAATGTGACCAAAATTGCCATTTTTACAGACTTTTTCTCCTACTAGAAGCTTCTATTTCGACCAACTTCAGGCATTAAAATGACTCTAAACACACTTATTTTAGTTCCACAATTGATAATTCACTTGCAATAGTCATTTACAGTCAAAAAATTAAACATTAAAAAATGTCCATTTCTGACCATCTGGAGAAATTTCGACAGGTCAGGGTTTATCGTTTTTCATCAGAAAATGGATTTTTTGGACTTTAGAAAAATTGATTCAAAATATCATTTGGATTGTGCCTCATGTTGAATAACTACTTTTTAAAGCCTCAATGTGACCAAAATTACCATTTTTACAGACTTTTTCTCCTACTAGAAGCTTCTATTTCGACCAATTTCAGGCATTAAAATGACTCTAAACACACTTATTTTAGTTCCAAAAGTGATAATTCATATGCAATAGTCATTTACAGTCAAAAAAATTAAACATTAAAAAATTACCATTTCTGACCATCTGGAGAAAGTTCAACAGGTCACGGGTCATCGTTTTTCATCAGAAAATTGATTTTTGGACTTTAGAAAAAATGATTCAAAATGTCATTTGAATTGTGCCTCATGTTGAATAACTACTTTTTAAAGCCTCGATGTGACCAAAATTGCCATTTTTACAGACTTTTTCTCCTACTAGAAGCTTCTATTTCGACCAATTTCAGGCATTAAAATGACTCTAAACACACTTATTTTAGTTCCAAAAGTGATAATTCACATGCGATAGTCATTTACAGTCAAAAAATTAAACATTAAAAAATTACCATTTCTGACCATCTGGAGAAATTTCGACAGGTCGCGGGTCATCGTTTTTCATCAGAAAATGGATTTTTTGGACTTTAGAAAAATTGATTAAAAATGTCATTTGGATTGTTCCTCATGTTGAATAACTACTTTTTAAAGCCTCTATGTGACCAAAATTGCCATTTTTACAGACTTTTTCTCCTACTAGAAGCTTCTATTTCGACCAATTTCAGGCATTAAAATGACTCTAAACACACTTATTTTAGTTCCAAAAGTGATAATTCATATGCAATAGTCATTTACAGTCAAAAAATAAAACATTAAAAAATTACCATTTCTGATCATCTGGAGAAATTTCGACAGGTCGCGGGTCATCGTTTTTCATCAGAAAATGGATTTTTTGGACTTTAGAAAAAATTGATTCAAAACGTCATTTGGATTGTGCCTCATGTTGAATAACTACTTTTTAAAACCTCAATGTGACCAAAATTGCCATTTTTACAGACTTTTTCTCCTACTAGAAGCTTCTATTTCGACCAATTTCAGGCATTAAAATGACTCTAAACACACTTATTTTAGTTCCAAAAGTGATAATTCACATGCGATAGTCATTTACAGTCAAAAAATTAAACATTAAAAAATTACCATTTCTGACCATCTGGAGAAATTTCGACAGGTCGCGGGTCATCGTTTTTCATCAGAAAATGGATTTTTTGGACTTTAGAAAAATTGATTAAAAATGTCATTTGGATTGTTCCTCATGTTGAATAACTACTTTTTAAAGCCTCTATGTGACCAAAATTGCCATTTTTACAGACTTTTTCTCCTACTAGAAGCTTCTATTTCGACCAACTTCAGGCATTAAAATGACTCTAAACACACTTATTTTAGTTCCACAAGTGATAATTCACTTGCAATAGTCATTTACAGTCAAAAAATTAAACATTAAAAAATTTCCATTTCTGACCATCTGGAGAAATTTCGACAGGTCGCGGGTCATCGTTTTCTCATCAGAAAATGGATTTTTTGGACTTTAGAAAAATTGATTAAAAATGTCATTTGGATTGTTCCTCATGTTGAATAACTACTTTTTAAAGCCTCTATGTGACCAAAATTGCCATTTTTACAGACTTTTTCTCCTACTAGAAGCTTCTATTTCGACCAATTTCAGGCATTAAAATGACTCTAAACACACTTATTTTAGTTCCAAAAGTGATAATTCATATGCAATAGTCATTTACAGTCAAAAAATAAAACATTAAAAAATTACCATTTCTGATCATCTGGAGAAATTTCGACAGGTCGCGGGTCATCGTTTTTCATCAGAAAATGGATTTTTTGGACTTTAGAAAAAATTGATTCAAAACGTCATTTGGATTGTGCCTCATGTTGAATAACTACTTTTTAAAACCTCAATGTGACCAAAATTGCCATTTTTACAGACTTTTTCTCCTACTAGAAGCTTCTATTTCGACCAATTTCAGGCATTAAAATGACTCTAAACACACTTATTTTAGTTCCAAAAGTGATAATTCACATGCGATAGTCATTTACAGTCAAAAAATTAAACATTAAAAAATTACCATTTCTGACCATCTGGAGAAATTTCGACAGGTCGCGGGTCATCGTTTTTCATCAGAAAATGGATTTTTTGGACTTTAGAAAAATTGATTAAAAATGTCATTTGGATTGTTCCTCATGTTGAATAACTACTTTTTAAAGCCTCTATGTGACCAAAATTGCCATTTTTACAGACTTTTTCTCCTACTAGAAGCTTCTATTTCGACCAACTTCAGGCATTAAAATGACTCTAAACACACTTATTTTAGTTCCACAAGTGATAATTCACTTGCAATAGTCATTTACAGTCAAAAAATTAAACATTAAAAAATTTCCATTTCTGACCATCTGGAGAAATTTCGACAGGTCGCGGGTCATCGTTTTCTCATCAGAAAATGGATTTTTTGGACTTTAGAAAAATTGATTCAAAATGTCATTTGGATTGTGCCTCATGTTGAATAACTACTTTTTAAAGCCTCAATGTGACCAAAATTGCCATTTTTACAGACTTTTTCTCCTACTAGAAGCTTCTATTTCGAACAATTTCAGGCATTTAAATGACTCTAAACACACTTATTTTAGTTCCAAAAGTGATAATTCACATGCAATAGTCATTTACAGTCAAAAAATAAAACATTCAAAAATTACCATTTCTGACCATCTGGACAAATTTCGACAGGTCGCGGGTCATCGTTTTTCATCAGAAAATGGATTTTTTGGACTTTAGAAAAATTGATTCAAAATGTCATTTGGATTGTGCCTCATGTTGAATAACTACTTTTTAAAGCCTCAATGTGACCAAAATTGCCATTTTTACAGACTTTTTCTCCTACTAGAAGCTTCTATTTCGACCAATTTCAGGCATTAAAATGACTCTAAACACACTTATTTTAGTTCCAAAAGTGATAATTCACATGCGATAGTCATTTACAGTCAAAAAATTAAACATTAAAAAATTACCATTTCTGACCATCTGGAGAAATTTCGACAGGTCGCGGGTCATCGTTTTTCATCAGAAAATGGATTTTTTGGACTTTAGAAAAATTGATTAAAAATGTCATTTGGATTGTTCCTCATGTTGAATAACTACTTTTTAAAGCCTCTATGTGACCAAAATTGCCATTTTTACAGACTTTTTCTCCTACTAGAAGCTTCTATTTCGACCACTTTCAGGCATTAAAATGACTCTAAACACACTTATTTTAGTTCCAAAAGTGATAATTCATATGCAATAGTCATTTACAGTCAAAAAATAAAACATTAAAAAATTACCATTTCTGATCATCTGGAGAAATTTCGACAGGTCGCGGGTCATCGTTTTTCATCAGAAAATGGATTTTTTGGACTTTAGAAAAAATTGATTCAAAACGTCATTTGGATTGTGCCTCATGTTGAATAACTACTTTTTAAAACCTCAATGTGACCAAAATTGCCATTTTTACAGACTTTTTCTCCTACTAGAAGCTTCTATTTCGACCAATTTCAGGCATTAAAATGACTCTAAACACACTTATTTTAGTTCCAAAAGTGATAATTCACATGCGATAGTCATTTACAGTCAAAAAATTAAACATTAAAAAATTACCATTTCTGACCATCTGGAGAAATTTCGACAGGTCGCGGGTCATCGTTTTTCATCAGAAAATGGATTTTTTGGACTTTAGAAAAATTGATTAAAAATGTCATTTGGATTGTTCCTCATGTTGAATAACTACTTTTTAAAGCCTCTATGTGACCAAAATTGCCATTTTTACAGACTTTTTCTCCTACTAGAAGCTTCTATTTCGACCAACTTCAGGCATTAAAATGACTCTAAACACACTTATTTTAGTTCCACAAGTGATAATTCACTTGCAATAGTCATTTACAGTCAAAAAATTAAACATTAAAAAATTTCCATTTCTGACCATCTGGAGAAATTTCGACAGGTCGCGGGTCATCGTTTTCTCATCAGAAAATGGATTTTTTGGACTTTAGAAAAATTGATTCAAAATGTCATTTGGATTGTGCCTCATGTTGAATAACTACTTTTTAAAGCCTCAATGTGACCAAAATTGCCATTTTTACAGACTTTTTCTCCTACTAGAAGCTTCTATTTCGAACAATTTCAGGCATTTAAATGACTCTAAACACACTTATTTTAGTTCCAAAAGTGATAATTCACATGCAATAGTCATTTACAGTCAAAAAATAAAACATTCAAAAATTACCATTTCTGACCATCTGGACAAATTTCGACAGGTCGCGGGTCATCATTTTTCATCAGAAAATGGATTTTTTGGACTTTAGAAAAATTGATTCAAAATGTCATTTGGATTGTGCCTCATGTTGAATAACTACTTTTTAAAGCCTCAATGTGACCAAAATTGCCATTTTTACAGACTTTTTCTCCTACTAGAAGCTTCTATTTCGAACAATTTCAGGCATTAAAATGACTCTAAACACACTTATTTTAGTTCCAAAAGTGATAATTCACATGCAATAGTCATTTACAGTCAAAAAATAAAACATTCAAAAATTACCATTTCTGACCATCTGGAGAAATTTCGACAGGTCGCGGGTCATCGTTTTTCATCAGAAAATGGATTTTTTGGACTTTAGAAAAATTGATTCAAAATGTCATTTGGATTGTGCCTCATGTTGAATAACTACTTTTTAAAGCCTCAATGTGACCAAAATTGCCATTTTTACAGACTTTTTCTCCTACTAGAAGCTTCTATTTCGACCAACTTCAGGCATTAAAATGACTCTAAACACACTTATTTTAGTTCCACAATTGATAATTCACTTGCAATAGTCATTTACAGTCAAAAAATTAAACATTAAAAAATGTCCATTTCTGACCATCTGGAGAAATTTCGACAGGTCAGGGTTTATCGTTTTTCATCAGAAAATGGATTTTTTGGACTTTAGAAAAATTGATTCAAAATATCATTTGGATTGTGCCTCATGTTGAATAACTACTTTTTAAAGCCTCAATGTGACCAAAATTACCATTTTTACAGACTTTTTCTCCTACTAGAAGATTCTATTTCGACCAATTTCAGGCATTAAAATGACTCTAAACACACTTATTTTAGTTCCAAAAGTGATAATTCATATGCAATAGTCATTTACAGTCAAAAAAATTAAACATTAAAAAATTACCATTTCTGACCATCTGGAGAAAGTTCAACAGGTCACGGGTCATCGTTTTTCATCAGAAAATTGATTTTTGGACTTTAGAAAAAATGATTCAAAATGTCATTTGAATTGTGCCTCATGTTGAATAACTACTTTTTAAAGCCTCGATGTGACCAAAATTGCCATTTTTACAGACTTTTTCTCCTACTAGAAGCTTCTATTTCGACCAATTTCAGGCATTAAAATGACTCTAAACACACTTATTTTAGTTCCAAAAGTGATAATTCACATGCGATAGTCATTTACAGTCAAAAAATTAAACATTAAAAAATTACCATTTCTGACCATCTGGAGAAATTTCGACAGGTCGCGGGTCATCGTTTTTCATCAGAAAATGGATTTTTTGGACTTTAGAAAAATTGATTAAAAATGTCATTTGGATTGTTCCTCATGTTGAATAACTACTTTTTAAAGCCTCTATGTGACCAAAATTGCCATTTTTACAGACTTTTTCTCCTACTAGAAGCTTCTATTTCGACCAATTTCAGGCATTAAAATGACTCTAAACACACTTATTTTAGTTCCAAAAGTGATAATTCATATGCAATAGTCATTTACAGTCAAAAAATAAAACATTAAAAAATTACCATTTCTGATCATCTGGAGAAATTTCGACAGGTCGCGGGTCATCGTTTTTCATCAGAAAATGGATTTTTTGGACTTTAGAAAAAATTGATTCAAAACGTCATTTGGATTGTGCCTCATGTTGAATAACTACTTTTTAAAACCTCAATGTGACCAAAATTGCCATTTTTACAGACTTTTTCTCCTACTAGAAGCTTCTATTTCGACCAATTTCAGGCATTAAAATGACTCTAAACACACTTATTTTAGTTCCAAAAGTGATAATTCACATGCGATAGTCATTTACAGTCAAAAAATTAAACATTAAAAAATTACCATTTCTGACCATCTGGAGAAATTTCGACAGGTCGCGGGTCATCGTTTTTCATCAGAAAATGGATTTTTTGGACTTTAGAAAAATTGATTAAAAATGTCATTTGGATTGTTCCTCATGTTGAATAACTACTTTTTAAAGCCTCTATGTGACCAAAATTGCCATTTTTACAGACTTTTTCTCCTACTAGAAGCTTCTATTTCGACCAACTTCAGGCATTAAAATGACTCTAAACACACTTATTTTAGTTCCACAAGTGATAATTCACTTGCAATAGTCATTTACAGTCAAAAAATTAAACATTAAAAAATTTCCATTTCTGACCATCTGGAGAAATTTCGACAGGTCGCGGGTCATCGTTTTCTCATCAGAAAATGGATTTTTTGGACTTTAGAAAAATTGATTAAAAATGTCATTTGGATTGTTCCTCATGTTGAATAACTACTTTTTAAAGCCTCTATGTGACCAAAATTGCCATTTTTACAGACTTTTTCTCCTACTAGAAGCTTCTATTTCGACCAATTTCAGGCATTAAAATGACTCTAAACACACTTATTTTAGTTCCAAAAGTGATAATTCATATGCAATAGTCATTTACAGTCAAAAAATAAAACATTAAAAAATTACCATTTCTGATCATCTGGAGAAATTTCGACAGGTCGCGGGTCATCGTTTTTCATCAGAAAATGGATTTTTTGGACTTTAGAAAAAATTGATTCAAAACGTCATTTGGATTGTGCCTCATGTTGAATAACTACTTTTTAAAACCTCAATGTGACCAAAATTGCCATTTTTACAGACTTTTTCTCCTACTAGAAGCTTCTATTTCGACCAATTTCAGGCATTAAAATGACTCTAAACACACTTATTTTAGTTCCAAAAGTGATAATTCACATGCGATAGTCATTTACAGTCAAAAAATTAAACATTAAAAAATTACCATTTCTGACCATCTGGAGAAATTTCGACAGGTCGCGGGTCATCGTTTTTCATCAGAAAATGGATTTTTTGGACTTTAGAAAAATTGATTAAAAATGTCATTTGGATTGTTCCTCATGTTGAATAACTACTTTTTAAAGCCTCTATGTGACCAAAATTGCCATTTTTACAGACTTTTTCTCCTACTAGAAGCTTCTATTTCGACCAACTTCAGGCATTAAAATGACTCTAAACACACTTATTTTAGTTCCACAAGTGATAATTCACTTGCAATAGTCATTTACAGTCAAAAAATTAAACATTAAAAAATTTCCATTTCTGACCATCTGGAGAAATTTCGACAGGTCGCGGGTCATCGTTTTCTCATCAGAAAATGGATTTTTTGGACTTTAGAAAAATTGATTCAAAATGTCATTTGGATTGTGCCTCATGTTGAATAACTACTTTTTAAAGCCTCAATGTGACCAAAATTGCCATTTTTACAGACTTTTTCTCCTACTAGAAGCTTCTATTTCGAACAATTTCAGGCATTTAAATGACTCTAAACACACTTATTTTAGTTCCAAAAGTGATAATTCACATGCAATAGTCATTTACAGTCAAAAAATAAAACATTCAAAAATTACCATTTCTGACCATCTGGACAAATTTCGACAGGTCGCGGGTCATCGTTTTTCATCAGAAAATGGATTTTTTGGACTTTAGAAAAATTGATTCAAAATGTCATTTGGATTGTGCCTCATGTTGAATAACTACTTTTTAAAGCCTCAATGTGACCAAAATTGCCATTTTTACAGACTTTTTCTCCTACTAGAAGCTTCTATTTCGAACAATTTCAGGCATTAAAATGACTCTAAACACACTTATTTTAGTTCCAAAAGTGATAATTCACATGCAATAGTCATTTACAGTCAAAAAATAAAACATTCAAAAATTACCATTTCTGACCATCTGGAGAAATTTCGACAGGTCGCGGGTCATCGTTTTTCATCAGAAAATGGATTTTTTGGACTTTAGAAAAATTGATTCAAAATGTCATTTGGATTGTGCCTCATGTTGAATAACTACTTTTTAAAGCCTCAATGTGACCAAAATTGCCATTTTTACAGACTTTTTCTCCTACTAGAAGCTTCTATTTCGACCAACTTCAGGCATTAAAATGACTCTAAACACACTTATTTTAGTTCCACAATTGATAATTCACTTGCAATAGTCATTTACAGTCAAAAAATTAAACATTAAAAAATGTCCATTTCTGACCATCTGGAGAAATTTCGACAGGTCAGGGTTTATCGTTTTTCATCAGAAAATGGATTTTTTGGACTTTAGAAAAATTGATTCAAAATATCATTTGGATTGTGCCTCATGTTGAATAACTACTTTTTAAAGCCTCAATGTGACCAAAATTACCATTTTTACAGACTTTTTCTCCTACTAGAAGCTTCTATTTCGACCAATTTCAGGCATTAAAATGACTCTAAACACACTTATTTTAGTTCCAAAAGTGATAATTCATATGCAATAGTCATTTACAGTCAAAAAAATTAAACATTAAAAAATTACCATTTCTGACCATCTGGAGAAAGTTCAACAGGTCACGGGTCATCGTTTTTCATCAGAAAATTGATTTTTGGACTTTAGAAAAAATGATTCAAAATGTCATTTGAATTGTGCCTCATGTTGAATAACTACTTTTTAAAGCCTCGATGTGACCAAAATTGCCATTTTTACAGACTTTTTCTCCTACTAGAAGCTTCTATTTCGACCAATTTCAGGCATTAAAATGACTCTAAACACACTTATTTTAGTTCCAAAAGTGATAATTCACATGCGATAGTCATTTACAGTCAAAAAATTAAACATTAAAAAATTACCATTTCTGACCATCTGGAGAAATTTCGACAGGTCGCGGGTCATCGTTTTTCATCAGAAAATGGATTTTTTGGACTTTAGAAAAAATTGATTCAAAACGTCATTTGGATTGTGCCTCATGTTGAATAACTACTTTTTAAAACCTCAATGTGACCAAAATTGCCATTTTTACAGACTTTTTCTCCTACTAGAAGCTTCTATTTCGACCAATTTCAGGCATTAAAATGACTCTAAACACACTTATTTTAGTTCCAAAAGTGATAATTCACATGCGATAGTCATTTACAGTCAAAAAATTAAACATTAAAAAATTACCATTTCTGACCATCTGGAGAAATTTCGACAGGTCGCGGGTCATCGTTTTTCATCAGAAAATGGATTTTTTGGACTTTAGAAAAATTGATTAAAAATGTCATTTGGATTGTTCCTCATGTTGAATAACTACTTTTTAAAGCCTCTATGTGACCAAAATTGCCATTTTTACAGACTTTTTCTCCTACTAGAAGCTTCTATTTCGACCAACTTCAGGCATTAAAATGACTCTAAACACACTTATTTTAGTTCCACAAGTGATAATTCACTTGCAATAGTCATTTACAGTCAAAAAATTAAACATTAAAAAATTTCCATTTCTGACCATCTGGAGAAATTTCGACAGGTCGCGGGTCATCGTTTTCTCATCAGAAAATGGATTTTTTGGACTTTAGAAAAATTGATTCAAAATGTCATTTGGATTGTGCCTCATGTTGAATAACTACTTTTTAAAGCCTCAATGTGACCAAAATTGCCATTTTTACAGACTTTTTCTCCTACTAGAAGCTTCTATTTCGACCAATTTCAGGCATTAAAATGACTCTAAACACACTTATTTTAGTTCCAAAAGTGATAATTCACATGCGATAGTCATTTACAGTCAAAAAATTAAACATTAAAAAATTACCATTTCTGACCATCTGGAGAAATTTCGACAGGTCGCGGGTCATCGTTTTTCATAAGAAAATGGATTTTTTGGACTTTAGAAAAATTGATTAAAAATGTCATTTGGATTGTTCCTCATGTTGAATAACTACTTTTTAAAGCCTCAATGTGACCAAAATTGCCATTTTTACAGACTTTTTCTCCTACTAGAAGCTTCTATTTCGACCAATTTCAGGCATTAAAATGACTCTAAACACACTTATTTTAGTTCCAAAAGTGATAATTCACATGCGATAGTCATTTACAGTCAAAAAATTAAACATTAAAAAATTACCATTTCTGACCATCTGGAGAAATTTCGACAGGTCGCGGGTCATCGTTTTTCATCAGAAAATGGATTTTTTGGACTTTAGAAAAATTGATTAAAAATGTCATTTGGATTGTTCCTCATGTTGAATAACTACTTTTTAAAGCCTCTATGTGACCAAAATTGCCATTTTTACAGACTTTTTCTCCTACTAGAAGCTTCTATTTCGACCACTTTCAGGCATTAAAATGACTCTAAACACACTTATTTTAGTTCCAAAAGTGATAATTCATATGCAATAGTCATTTACAGTCAAAAAATAAAACATTAAAAAATTACCATTTCTGATCATCTGGAGAAATTTCGACAGGTCGCGGGTCATCGTTTTTCATCAGAAAATGGATTTTTTGGACTTTAGAAAAAATTGATTCAAAACGTCATTTGGATTGTGCCTCATGTTGAATAACTACTTTTTAAAACCTCAATGTGACCAAAATTGCCATTTTTACAGACTTTTTCTCCTACTAGAAGCTTCTATTTCGACCAATTTCAGGCATTAAAATGACTCTAAACACACTTATTTTAGTTCCAAAAGTGATAATTCACATGCGATAGTCATTTACAGTCAAAAAATTAAACATTAAAAAATTACCATTTCTGACCATCTGGAGAAATTTCGACAGGTCGCGGGTCATCGTTTTTCATCAGAAAATGGATTTTTTGGACTTTAGAAAAATTGATTAAAAATGTCATTTGGATTGTTCCTCATGTTGAATAACTACTTTTTAAAGCCTCTATGTGACCAAAATTGCCATTTTTACAGACTTTTTCTCCTACTAGAAGCTTCTATTTCGACCAACTTCAGGCATTAAAATGACTCTAAACACACTTATTTTAGTTCCACAAGTGATAATTCACTTGCAATAGTCATTTACAGTCAAAAAATTAAACATTAAAAAATTTCCATTTCTGACCATCTGGAGAAATTTCGACAGGTCGCGGGTCATCGTTTTCTCATCAGAAAATGGATTTTTTGGACTTTAGAAAAATTGATTCAAAATGTCATTTGGATTGTGCCTCATGTTGAATAACTACTTTTTAAAGCCTCAATGTGACCAAAATTGCCATTTTTACAGACTTTTTCTCCTACTAGAAGCTTCTATTTCGAACAATTTCAGGCATTTAAATGACTCTAAACACACTTATTTTAGTTCCAAAAGTGATAATTCACATGCAATAGTCATTTACAGTCAAAAAATAAAACATTCAAAAATTACCATTTCTGACCATCTGGACAAATTTCGACAGGTCGCGGGTCATCATTTTTCATCAGAAAATGGATTTTTTGGACTTTAGAAAAATTGATTCAAAATGTCATTTGGATTGTGCCTCATGTTGAATAACTACTTTTTAAAGCCTCAATGTGACCAAAATTGCCATTTTTACAGACTTTTTCTCCTACTAGAAGCTTCTATTTCGAACAATTTCAGGCATTAAAATGACTCTAAACACACTTATTTTAGTTCCAAAAGTGATAATTCACATGCAATAGTCATTTACAGTCAAAAAATAAAACATTCAAAAATTACCATTTCTGACCATCTGGAGAAATTTCGACAGGTCGCGGGTCATCGTTTTTCATCAGAAAATGGATTTTTTGGACTTTAGAAAAATTGATTCAAAATGTCATTTGGATTGTGCCTCATGTTGAATAACTACTTTTTAAAGCCTCAATGTGACCAAAATTGCCATTTTTACAGACTTTTTCTCCTACTAGAAGCTTCTATTTCGACCAACTTCAGGCATTAAAATGACTCTAAACACACTTATTTTAGTTCCACAATTGATAATTCACTTGCAATAGTCATTTACAGTCAAAAAATTAAACATTAAAAAATGTCCATTTCTGACCATCTGGAGAAATTTCGACAGGTCAGGGTTTATCGTTTTTCATCAGAAAATGGATTTTTTGGACTTTAGAAAAATTGATTCAAAATATCATTTGGATTGTGCCTCATGTTGAATAACTACTTTTTAAAGCCTCAATGTGACCAAAATTACCATTTTTACAGACTTTTTCTCCTACTAGAAGCTTCTATTTCGACCAATTTCAGGCATTAAAATGACTCTAAACACACTTATTTTAGTTCCAAAAGTGATAATTCATATGCAATAGTCATTTACAGTCAAAAAAATTAAACATTAAAAAATTACCATTTCTGACCATCTGGAGAAAGTTCAACAGGTCACGGGTCATCGTTTTTCATCAGAAAATTGATTTTTGGACTTTAGAAAAAATGATTCAAAATGTCATTTGAATTGTGCCTCATGTTGAATAACTACTTTTTAAAGCCTCGATGTGACCAAAATTGCCATTTTTACAGACTTTTTCTCCTACTAGAAGCTTCTATTTCGACCAATTTCAGGCATTAAAATGACTCTAAACACACTTATTTTAGTTCCAAAAGTGATAATTCACATGCGATAGTCATTTACAGTCAAAAAATTAAACATTAAAAAATTACCATTTCTGACCATCTGGAGAAATTTCGACAGGTCGCGGGTCATCGTTTTTCATCAGAAAATGGATTTTTTGGACTTTAGAAAAAATTGATTCAAAACGTCATTTGGATTGTGCCTCATGTTGAATAACTACTTTTTAAAACCTCAATGTGACCAAAATTGCCATTTTTACAGACTTTTTCTCCTACTAGAAGCTTCTATTTCGACCAATTTCAGGCATTAAAATGACTCTAAACACACTTATTTTAGTTCCAAAAGTGATAATTCACATGCGATAGTCATTTACAGTCAAAAAATTAAACATTAAAAAATTACCATTTCTGACCATCTGGAGAAATTTCGACAGGTCGCGGGTCATCGTTTTTCATCAGAAAATGGATTTTTTGGACTTTAGAAAAATTGATTAAAAATGTCATTTGGATTGTTCCTCATGTTGAATAACTACTTTTTAAAGCCTCTATGTGACCAAAATTGCCATTTTTACAGACTTTTTCTCCTACTAGAAGCTTCTATTTCGACCAACTTCAGGCATTAAAATGACTCTAAACACACTTATTTTAGTTCCACAAGTGATAATTCACTTGCAATAGTCATTTACAGTCATAAAATTAAACATTAAAAAATTTCCATTTCTGACCATCTGGAGAAATTTCGACAGGTCGCGGGTCATCGTTTTCTCATCAGAAAATGGATTTTTTGGACTTTAGAAAAATTGATTCAAAATGTCATTTGGATTGTGTCTCATGTTGAATAACTACTTTTTAAAGCCTCAATGTGACCAAAATTGCCATTTTTACAGACTTTTTCTCCTACTAGAAGCTTCTATTTCGAACAATTTCAGGCATTTAAATGACTCTAAACACACTTATTTTAGTTCCAAAAGTGATAATTCACATGCAATAGTCATTTACAGTCAAAAAATAAAACATTCAAAAATTACCATTTCTGACCATCTGGAGAAATTTCGACAGGTCGCGGGTCATCGTTTTTCATCAGAAAATGGATTTTTTGGACTTTAGAAAAATTGATTCAAAATGTCATTTGGATTGTGCCTCATGTTGAATAACTACTTTTTAAAGCCTCAATGTGACCAAAATTGCCATTTTTACAGACTTTTTCTCCTACTAGAAGCTTCTATTTCGAACAATTTCAGGCATTAAAATGACTCTAAACACACTTATTTTAGTTCCAAAAGTGATAATTCACATGCAATAGTCATTTACAGTCAAAAAATAAAACATTCAAAAATTACCATTTCTGACCATCTGGAGAAATTTCGACAGGTCGCGGGTCATCGTTTTTCATCAGAAAATGGATTTTTTGGACTTTAGAAAAATTGATTCAAAATGTCATTTGGATTGTGCCTCATGTTGAATAACTACTTTTTAAAGCCTCAATGTGACCAAAATTGCCATTTTTACAGACTTTTTCTCCTACTAGAAGCTTCTATTTCGACCAATTTCAGGCATTAAAATGACTCTAAACACACTTATTTTAGTTCCAAAAGTGATAATTCACATGCGATAGTCATTTACAGTCAAAAAATTAAACATTAAAAAATTACCATTTCTGACCATCTGGAGAAATTTCGACAGGTCGCGGGTCATCGTTTTTCATAAGAAAATGGATTTTTTGGACTTTAGAAAAATTGATTAAAAATGTCATTTGGATTGTTCCTCATGTTGAATAACTACTTTTTAAAGCCTCAATGTGACCAAAATTGCCATTTTTACAGACTTTTTCTCCTACTAGAAGCTTCTATTTCGACCAATTTCAGGCATTAAAATGACTCTAAACACACTTATTTTAGTTCCAAAAGTGATAATTCATATGCAATAGTCATTTACAGTCAAAAAATAAAACATTAAAAAATTACCATTTCTGACCATCTGGAGAAATTTCGACAGGTCGCGGGTCATCGTTTTTCATCAGAAAATGGATTTTTTGGACTTTAGAAAAAATTGATTCAAAACGTCATTTGGATTGTGCCTCATGTTGAATAACTACTTTTTAAAACCTCAATGTGACCAAAATTGCCATTTTTACAGACTTTTTCTCCTACTAGAAGCTTCTATTTCGACCAACTTCAGGCATTAAAATGACTCTAAACACACTTATTTTAGTTCCACAAGTGATAATTCACTTGCAATAGTCATTTACAGTCAAAAAATTAAACATTAAAAAATTTCCATTTCTGACCATCTGGAGAAATTTCGACAGGTCGCGGGTCATCGTTTTCTCATCAGAAAATGGATTTTTTGGACTTTAGAAAAATTGATTCAAAATGTCATTTGGATTGTGCCTCATGTTGAATAACTACTTTTTAAAGCCTCAATGTGACCAAAATTGCCATTTTTACAGACTTTTTCTCCTACTAGAAGCTTCTATTTCGACCAATTTCAGGCATTAAAATGACTCTAAACACACTTATTTTAGTTCCAAAAGTGATAATTCACATGCGATAGTCATTTACAGTCAAAAAATTAAACATTAAAAAATTACCATTTCTGACCATCTGGAGAAATTTCGACAGGTCGCGGGTCATCGTTTTTCATCAGAAAATGGATTTTTTGGACTTTAGAAAAATTGATTCAAAATGTCATTTGGATTGTGCCTCATGTTGAATAACTACTTTTTAAAGCCTCAATGTGACCAAAATTGCCATTTTTACAGACTTTTTCTCCTACTAGAAGCTTCTATTTCGAACAATTTCAGGCATTAAAATGACTCTAAACACACTTATTTTAGTTCCAAAAGTGATAATTCACATGCAATAGTCATTTACAGTCAAAAAATAAAACATTCAAAAATTACCATTTCTGACCATCTGGAGAAATTTCGACAGGTCGCGGGTCATCGTTTTTCATCAGAAAATGGATTTTTTGGACTTTAGAAAAATTGATTCAAAATGTCATTTGGATTGTGCCTCATGTTGAATAACTACTTTTTAAAGCCTCAATGTGACCAAAATTGCCATTTTTACAGACTTTTTCTCCTACTAGAAGCTTCTATTTCGACCAACTTCAGGCATTAAAATGACTCTAAACACACTTATTTTAGTTCCACAATTGATAATTCACTTGCAATAGTCATTTACAGTCAAAAAATTAAACATTAAAAAATGTCCATTTCTGACCATCTGGAGAAATTTCGACAGGTCAGGGTTTATCGTTTTTCATCAGAAAATGGATTTTTTGGACTTTAGAAAAATTGATTCAAAATATCATTTGGATTGTGCCTCATGTTGAATAACTACTTTTTAAAGCCTCAATGTGACCAAAATTACCATTTTTACAGACTTTTTCTCCTACTAGAAGCTTCTATTTCAACCAATTTCAGGCATTAAAATGACTCTAAACACACTTATTTTAGTTCCAAAAGTGATAATTCATATGCAATAGTCATTTACAGTCAAAAAAATTAAACATTAAAAAATTACCATTTCTGACCATCTGGAGAAAGTTCAACAGGTCACGGGTCATCGTTTTTCATCAGAAAATTGATTTTTGGACTTTAGAAAAAATGATTCAAAATGTCATTTGAATTGTGCCTCATGTTGAATAACTACTTTTTAAAGCCTCGATGTGACCAAAATTGCCATTTTTACAGACTTTTTCTCCTACTAGAAGCTTCTATTTCGACCAATTTCAGGCATTAAAATGACTCTAAACACACTTATTTTAGTTCCAAAAGTGATAATTCACATGCGATAGTCATTTACAGTCAAAAAATTAAACATTAAAAAATTACCATTTCTGACCATCTGGAGAAATTTCGACAGGTCGCGGGTCATCGTTTTTCATAAGAAAATGGATTTTTTGGACTTTAGAAAAATTGATTAAAAATGTCATTTGGATTGTTCCTCATGTTGAATAACTACTTTTTAAAGCCTCAATGTGACCAAAATTGCCATTTTTACAGACTTTTTCTCCTACTAGAAGCTTCTATTTCGACCAATTTCAGGCATTAAAATGACTCTAAACACACTTATTTTAGTTCCAAAAGTGATAATTCATATGCAATAGTCATTTACAGTCAAAAAATAAAACATTAAATAATTACCATTTCTGACCATCTGGAGAAATTTTGACAGGTCGCGGGTCATCGTTTTTCATCAGAAAATGGATTTTTTGGACTTTAGAAAAAATTGATTCAAAACGTCATTTGGATTGTGCCTCATGTTGAATAACTACTTTTTAAAACCTCAATGTGACCAAAATTGCCATTTTTACAGACTTTTTCTCCTACTAGAAGCTTCTATTTCGACCAATTTCAGGCATTAAAATGACTCTAAACACACTTATTTTAGTTCCAAAAGTGATAATTCACATGCGATAGTCATTTACAGTCAAAAAATTAAACATTAAAAAATTACCATTTCTGACCATCTGGAGAAATTTCGACAGGTCGCGGGTCATCGTTTTTCATCAGAAAATGGATTTTTTGGACTTTAGAAAAATTGATTAAAAATGTCATTTGGATTGTTCCTCATGTTGAATAACTACTTTTTAAAGCCTCAATGTGACCAAAATTGCCATTTTTACAGACTTTTTCTCCTACTAGAAGCTTCTATTTCGACCAATTTCAGGCATTAAAATGACTCTAAACACACTTATTTTAGTTCCAAAAGTGATAATTCACATGCGATAGTCATTTACAGTCAAAAAATTAAACATTAAAAAATTACCATTTCTGACCATCTGGAGAAATTTCGACAGGTCGCGGGTCATCGTTTTTCATCAGAAAATGGATTTTTTGGACTTTAGAAAAATTGATTAAAAATGTCATTTGGATTGTTCCTCATGTTGAATAACTACTTTTTAAAGCCTCTATGTGACCAAAATTGCCATTTTTACAGACTTTTTCTCCTACTAGAAGCTTCTATTTCGACCAATTTCAGGCATTAAAATGACTCTAAACACACTTATTTTAGTTCCAAAAGTGATAATTCATATGCAATAGTCATTTACAGTCAAAAAATAAAACATTAAAAAATTACCATTTCTGATCATCTGGAGAAATTTCGACAGGTCGCGGGTCATCGTTTTTCATCAGAAAATGGATTTTTTGGACTTTAGAAAAAATTGATTCAAAACGTCATTTGGATTGTGCCTCATGTTGAATAACTACTTTTTAAAACCTCAATGTGACCAAAATTGCCATTTTTACAGACTTTTTCTCCTACTAGAAGCTTCTATTTCGACCAATTTCAGGCATTAAAATGACTCTAAACACACTTATTTTAGTTCCAAAAGTGATAATTCACATGCGATAGTCATTTACAGTCAAAAAATTAAACATTAAAAAATTACCATTTCTGACCATCTGGAGAAATTTCGACAGGTCGCGGGTCATCGTTTTTCATCAGAAAATGGATTTTTTGGACTTTAGAAAAATTGATTAAAAATGTCATTTGGATTGTTCCTCATGTTGAATAACTACTTTTTAAAGCCTCTATGTGACCAAAATTGCCATTTTTACAGACTTTTTCTCCTACTAGAAGCTTCTATTTCGACCAACTTCAGGCATTAAAATGACTCTAAACACACTTATTTTAGTTCCACAAGTGATAATTCACTTGCAATAGTCATTTACAGTCAAAAAATTAAACATTAAAAAATTTCCATTTCTGACCATCTGGAGAAATTTCGACAGGTCGCGGGTCATCGTTTTCTCATCAGAAAATGGATTTTTTGGACTTTAGAAAAATTGATTCAAAATGTCATTTGGATTGTGCCTCATGTTGAATAACTACTTTTTAAAGCCTCAATGTGACCAAAATTGCCATTTTTACAGACTTTTTCTCCTACTAGAAGCTTCTATTTCGAACAATTTCAGGCATTTAAATGACTCTAAACACACTTATTTTAGTTCCAAAAGTGATAATTCACATGCAATAGTCATTTACAGTCAAAAAATAAAACATTCAAAAATTACCATTTCTGACCATCTGGACAAATTTCGACAGGTCGCGGGTCATCGTTTTTCATCAGAAAATGGATTTTTTGGACTTTAGAAAAATTGATTCAAAATGTCATTTGGATTGTGCCTCATGTTGAATAACTACTTTTTAAAGCCTCAATGTGACCAAAATTGCCATTTTTACAGACTTTTTCTCCTACTAGAAGCTTCTATTTCGAACAATTTCAGGCATTAAAATGACTCTAAACACACTTATTTTAGTTCCAAAAGTGATAATTCACATGCAATAGTCATTTACAGTCAAAAAATAAAACATTCAAAAATTACCATTTCTGACCATCTGGAGAAATTTCGACAGGTCGCGGGTCATCGTTTTTCATCAGAAAATGGATTTTTTGGACTTTAGAAAAATTGATTCAAAATGTCATTTGGATTGTGCCTCATGTTGAATAACTACTTTTTAAAGCCTCAATGTGACCAAAATTGCCATTTTTACAGACTTTTTCTCCTACTAGAAGCTTCTATTTCGACCAACTTCAGGCATTAAAATGACTCTAAACACACTTATTTTAGTTCCACAATTGATAATTCACTTGCAATAGTCATTTACAGTCAAAAAATTAAACATTAAAAAATGTCCATTTCTGACCATCTGGAGAAATTTCGACAGGTCAGGGTTTATCGTTTTTCATCAGAAAATGGATTTTTTGGACTTTAGAAAAATTGATTCAAAATATCATTTGGATTGTGCCTCATGTTGAATAACTACTTTTTAAAGCCTCAATGTGACCAAAATTACCATTTTTACAGACTTTTTCTCCTACTAGAAGCTTCTATTTCGACCAATTTCAGGCATTAAAATGACTCTAAACACACTTATTTTAGTTCCAAAAGTGATAATTCATATGCAATAGTCATTTACAGTCAAAAAAATTAAACATTAAAAAATTACCATTTCTGACCATCTGGAGAAAGTTCAACAGGTCACGGGTCATCGTTTTTCATCAGAAAATTGATTTTTGGACTTTAGAAAAAATGATTCAAAATGTCATTTGAATTGTGCCTCATGTTGAATAACTACTTTTTAAAGCCTCGATGTGACCAAAATTGCCATTTTTACAGACTTTTTCTCCTACTAGAAGCTTCTATTTCGACCAATTTCAGGCATTAAAATGACTCTAAACACACTTATTTTAGTTCCAAAAGTGATAATTCACATGCGATAGTCATTTACAGTCAAAAAATTAAACATTAAAAAATTACCATTTCTGACCATCTGGAGAAATTTCGACAGGTCGCGGGTCATCGTTTTTCATCAGAAAATGGATTTTTTGGACTTTAGAAAAAATTGATTCAAAACGTCATTTGGATTGTGCCTCATGTTGAATAACTACTTTTTAAAACCTCAATGTGACCAAAATTGCCATTTTTACAGACTTTTTCTCCTACTAGAAGCTTCTATTTCGACCAATTTCAGGCATTAAAATGACTCTAAACACACTTATTTTAGTTCCAAAAGTGATAATTCACATGCGATAGTCATTTACAGTCAAAAAATTAAACATTAAAAAATTACCATTTCTGACCATCTGGAGAAATTTCGACAGGTCGCGGGTCATCGTTTTTCATCAGAAAATGGATTTTTTGGACTTTAGAAAAATTGATTAAAAATGTCATTTGGATTGTTCCTCATGTTGAATAACTACTTTTTAAAGCCTCTATGTGACCAAAATTGCCATTTTTACAGACTTTTTCTCCTACTAGAAGCTTCTATTTCGACCAACTTCAGGCATTAAAATGACTCTAAACACACTTATTTTAGTTCCACAAGTGATAATTCACTTGCAATAGTCATTTACAGTCAAAAAATTAAACATTAAAAAATTTCCATTTCTGACCATCTGGAGAAATTTCGACAGGTCGCGGGTCATCGTTTTCTCATCAGAAAATGGATTTTTTGGACTTTAGAAAAATTGATTCAAAATGTCATTTGGATTGTGCCTCATGTTGAATAACTACTTTTTAAAGCCTCAATGTGACCAAAATTGCCATTTTTACAGACTTTTTCTCCTACTAGAAGCTTCTATTTCGACCAATTTCAGGCATTAAAATGACTCTAAACACACTTATTTTAGTTCCAAAAGTGATAATTCACATGCGATAGTCATTTACAGTCAAAAAATTAAACATTAAAAAATTACCATTTCTGACCATCTGGAGAAATTTCGACAGGTCGCGGGTCATCGTTTTTCATAAGAAAATGGATTTTTTGGACTTTAGAAAAATTGATTAAAAATGTCATTTGGATTGTTCCTCATGTTGAATAACTACTTTTTAAAGCCTCAATGTGACCAAAATTGCCATTTTTACAGACTTTTTCTCCTACTAGAAGCTTCTATTTCGACCAATTTCAGGCATTAAAATGACTCTAAACACACTTATTTTAGTTCCAAAAGTGATAATTCACATGCGATAGTCATTTACAGTCAAAAAATTAAACATTAAAAAATTACCATTTCTGACCATCTGGAGAAATTTCGACAGGTCGCGGGTCATCGTTTTTCATCAGAAAATGGATTTTTTGGACTTTAGAAAAATTGATTAAAAATGTCATTTGGATTGTTCCTCATGTTGAATAACTACTTTTTAAAGCCTCTATGTGACCAAAATTGCCATTTTTACAGACTTTTTCTCCTACTAGAAGCTTCTATTTCGACCAATTTCAGGCATTAAAATGACTCTAAACACACTTATTTTAGTTCCAAAAGTGATAATTCATATGCAATAGTCATTTACAGTCAAAAAATAAAACATTAAAAAATTACCATTTCTGATCATCTGGAGAAATTTCGACAGGTCGCGGGTCATCGTTTTTCATCAGAAAATGGATTTTTTGGACTTTAGAAAAAATTGATTCAAAACGTCATTTGGATTGTGCCTCATGTTGAATAACTACTTTTTAAAACCTCAATGTGACCAAAATTGCCATTTTTACAGACTTTTTCTCCTACTAGAAGCTTCTATTTCGACCAATTTCAGGCATTAAAATGACTCTAAACACACTTATTTTAGTTCCAAAAGTGATAATTCACATGCGATAGTCATTTACAGTCAAAAAATTAAACATTAAAAAATTACCATTTCTGACCATCTGGAGAAATTTCGACAGGTCGCGGGTCATCGTTTTTCATCAGAAAATGGATTTTTTGGACTTTAGAAAAATTGATTAAAAATGTCATTTGGATTGTTCCTCATGTTGAATAACTACTTTTTAAAGCCTCTATGTGACCAAAATTGCCATTTTTACAGACTTTTTCTCCTACTAGAAGCTTCTATTTCGACCAACTTCAGGCATTAAAATGACTCTAAACACACTTATTTTAGTTCCACAAGTGATAATTCACTTGCAATAGTCATTTACAGTCAAAAAATTAAACATTAAAAAATTTCCATTTCTGACCATCTGGAGAAATTTCGACAGGTCGCGGGTCATCGTTTTCTCATCAGAAAATGGATTTTTTGGACTTTAGAAAAATTGATTCAAAATGTCATTTGGATTGTGCCTCATGTTGAATAACTACTTTTTAAAGCCTCAATGTGACCAAAATTGCCATTTTTACAGACTTTTTCTCCTACTAGAAGCTTCTATTTCGAACAATTTCAGGCATTTAAATGACTCTAAACACACTTATTTTAGTTCCAAAAGTGATAATTCACATGCAATAGTCATTTACAGTCAAAAAATAAAACATTCAAAAATTACCATTTCTGGCCATCTGGACAAATTTCGACAGGTCGCGGGTCATCGTTTTTCATCAGAAAATGGATTTTTTGGACTTTAGAAAAATTGATTCAAAATGTCATTTGGATTGTGCCTCATGTTGAATAACTACTTTTTAAAGCCTCAATGTGACCAAAATTGCCATTTTTACAGACTTTTTCTCCTACTAGAAGCTTCTATTTCGAACAATTTCAGGCATTAAAATGACTCTAAACACACTTATTTTAGTTCCAAAAGTGATAATTCACATGCAATAGTCATTTACAGTCAAAAAATAAAACATTCAAAAATTACCATTTCTGACCATCTGGAGAAATTTCGACAGGTCGCGGGTCATCGTTTTTCATCAGAAAATGGATTTTTTGGACTTTAGAAAAATTGATTCAAAATGTCATTTGGATTGTGCCTCATGTTGAATAACTACTTTTTAAAGCCTCAATGTGACCAAAATTGCCATTTTTACAGACTTTTTCTCCTACTAGAAGCTTCTATTTCGACCAACTTCAGGCATTAAAATGACTCTAAACACACTTATTTTAGTTCCACAATTGA
Source organism: Triturus cristatus (assembly GCF_964204655.1). Classification (NCBI taxonomy): domain Eukaryota; kingdom Metazoa; phylum Chordata; class Amphibia; order Caudata; family Salamandridae; genus Triturus; species Triturus cristatus. The sequence goes on from NC_140588.1 coordinate 91,992,461, forward strand.
TAATTCACTTGCAATAGTCATTTACAGTCAAAAAATTAAACATTAAAAAATGTCCATTTCTGACCATCTGGAGAAATTTCGACAGGTCAGGGTTTATCGTTTTTCATCAGAAAATGGATTTTTTGGACTTTAGAAAAATTGATTCAAAATATCATTTGGATTGTGCCTCATGTTGAATAACTACTTTTTAAAGCCTCAATGTGACCAAAATTACCATTTTTACAGACTTTTTCTCCTACTAGAAGCTTCTATTTCGACCAATTTCAGGCATTAAAATGACTCTAAACACACTTATTTTAGTTCCAAAAGTGATAATTCATATGCAATAGTCATTTACAGTCAAAAAAATTAAACATTAAAAAATTACCATTTCTGACCATCTGGAGAAAGTTCAACAGGTCACGGGTCATCGTTTTTCATCAGAAAATTGATTTTTGGACTTTAGAAAAAATGATTCAAAATGTCATTTGAATTGTGCCTCATGTTGAATAACTACTTTTTAAAGCCTCGATGTGACCAAAATTGCCATTTTTACAGACTTTTTCTCCTACTAGAAGCTTCTATTTCGACCAATTTCAGGCATTAAAATGGCTCTAAACACACTTATTTTAGTTCCAAAAGTGATAATTCACATGCGATAGTCATTTACAGTCAAAAAATTAAACATTAAAAAATTACCATTTCTGACCATCTGGAGAAATTTCGACAGGTCGCGGGTCATCGTTTTTCATCAGAAAATGGATTTTTTGGACTTTAGAAAAAATTGATTCAAAACGTCATTTGGATTGTGCCTCATGTTGAATAACTACTTTTTAAAACCTCAATGTGACCAAAATTGCCATTTTTACAGACTTTTTCTCCTACTAGAAGCTTCTATTTCGACCAATTTCAGGCATTAAAATGACTCTAAACACACTTATTTTAGTTCCAAAAGTGATAATTCACATGCGATAGTCATTTACAGTCAAAAAATTAAACATTAAAAAATTACCATTTCTGACCATCTGGAGAAATTTCGACAGGTCGCGGGTCATCGTTTTTCATCAGAAAATGGATTTTTTGGACTTTAGAAAAATTGATTAAAAATGTCATTTGGATTGTTCCTCATGTTGAATAACTACTTTTTAAAGCCTCTATGTGACCAAAATTGCCATTTTTACAGACTTTTTCTCCTACTAGAAGCTTCTATTTCGACCAACTTCAGGCATTAAAATGACTCTAAACACACTTATTTTAGTTCCACAAGTGATAATTCACTTGCAATAGTCATTTACAGTCAAAAAATTAAACATTAAAAAATTTCCATTTCTGACCATCTGGAGAAATTTCGACAGGTCGCGGGTCATCGTTTTCTCATCAGAAAATGGATTTTTTGGACTTTAGAAAAATTGATTCAAAATGTCATTTGGATTGTGTCTCATGTTGAATAACTACTTTTTAAAGCCTCAATGTGACCAAAATTGCCATTTTTACAGACTTTTTCTCCTACTAGAAGCTTCTATTTCGAACAATTTCAGGCATTTAAATGACTCTAAACACACTTATTTTAGTTCCAAAAGTGATAATTCACATGCAATAGTCATTTACAGTCAAAAAATAAAACATTCAAAAATTACCATTTCTGACCATCTGGAGAAATTTCGACAGGTCGCGGGTCATCGTTTTTCATCAGAAAATGGATTTTTTGGACTTTAGAAAAATTGATTCAAAATGTCATTTGGATTGTGCCTCATGTTGAATAACTACTTTTTAAAGCCTCAATGTGACCAAAATTGCCATTTTTACAGACTTTTTCTCCTACTAGAAGCTTCTATTTCGAACAATTTCAGGCATTAAAATGACTCTAAACACACTTATTTTAGTTCCAAAAGTGATAATTCACATGCAATAGTCATTTACAGTCAAAAAATAAAACATTCAAAAATTACCATTTCTGACCATCTGGAGAAATTTCGACAGGTCGCGGGTCATCGTTTTTCATCAGAAAATGGATTTTTTGGACTTTAGAAAAATTGATTCAAAATGTCATTTGGATTGTGCCTCATGTTGAATAACTACTTTTTAAAGCCTCAATGTGACCAAAATTGCCATTTTTACAGACTTTTTCTCCTACTAGAAGCTTCTATTTCGACCAACTTCAGGCATTAAAATGACTCTAAACACACTTATTTTAGTTCCACAAGTGATAATTCACTTGCAATAGTCATTTACAGTCAAAAAATTAAACATTAAAAAATTTCCATTTCTGACCATCTGGAGAAATTTCGACAGGTCGCGGGTCATCGTTTTCTCATCAGAAAATGGATTTTTTGGACTTTAGAAAAATTGATTCAAAATGTCATTTGGATTGTGCCTCATGTTGAATAACTACTTTTTAAAGCCTCAATGTGACCAAAATTGCCATTTTTACAGACTTTTTCTCCTACTAGAAGCTTCTATTTCGAACAATTTCAGGCATTTAAATGACTCTAAACACACTTATTTTAGTTCCAAAAGTGATAATTCACATGCAATAGTCATTTACAGTCAAAAAATAAAACATTCAAAAATTACCATTTCTGACCATCTGGACAAATTTCGACAGGTCGCGGGTCATCGTTTTTCATCAGAAAATGGATTTTTTGGACTTTAGAAAAATTGATTCAAAATGTCATTTGGATTGTGCCTCATGTTGAATAACTACTTTTTAAAGCCTCAATGTGACCAAAATTGCCATTTTTACAGACTTTTTCTCCTACTAGAAGCTTCTATTTCGAACAATTTCAGGCATTAAAATGACTCTAAACACACTTATTTTAGTTCCAAAAGTGATAATTCACATGCAATAGTCATTTACAGTCAAAAAATAAAACATTCAAAAATTACCATTTCTGACCATCTGGAGAAATTTCGACAGGTCGCGGGTCATCGTTTTTCATCAGAAAATGGATTTTTTGGACTTTAGAAAAATTGATTCAAAATGTCATTTGGATTGTGCCTCATGTTGAATAACTACTTTTTAAAGCCTCAATGTGACCAAAATTGCCATTTTTACAGACTTTTTCTCCTACTAGAAGCTTCTATTTCGACCAACTTCAGGCATTAAAATGACTCTAAACACACTTATTTTAGTTCCACAATTGATAATTCACTTGCAATAGTCATTTACAGTCAAAAAATTAAACATTAAAAAATGTCCATTTCTGACCATCTGGAGAAATTTCGACAGGTCAGGGTTTATCGTTTTTCATCAGAAAATGGATTTTTTGGACTTTAGAAAAATTGATTCAAAATATCATTTGGATTGTGCCTCATGTTGAATAACTACTTTTTAAAGCCTCAATGTGACCAAAATTACCATTTTTACAGACTTTTTCTCCTACTAGAAGCTTCTATTTCGACCAATTTCAGGCATTAAAATGACTCTAAACACACTTATTTTAGTTCCAAAAGTGATAATTCATATGCAATAGTCATTTACAGTCAAAAAAATTAAACATTAAAAAATTACCATTTCTGACCATCTGGAGAAAGTTCAACAGGTCACGGGTCATCGTTTTTCATCAGAAAATTGATTTTTGGACTTTAGAAAAAATGATTCAAAATGTCATTTGAATTGTGCCTCATGTTGAATAACTACTTTTTAAAGCCTCGATGTGACCAAAATTGCCATTTTTACAGACTTTTTCTCCTACTAGAAGCTTCTATTTCGACCAATTTCAGGCATTAAAATGACTCTAAACACACTTATTTTAGTTCCAAAAGTGATAATTCACATGCGATAGTCATTTACAGTCAAAAAATTAAACATTAAAAAATTACCATTTCTGACCATCTGGAGAAATTTCGACAGGTCGCGGGTCATCGTTTTTCATCAGAAAATGGATTTTTTGGACTTTAGAAAAATTGATTAAAAATGTCATTTGGATTGTTCCTCATGTTGAATAACTACTTTTTAAAGCCTCTATGTGACCAAAATTGCCATTTTTACAGACTTTTTCTCCTACTAGAAGCTTCTATTTCGACCAACTTCAGGCATTAAAATGACTCTAAACACACTTATTTTAGTTCCACAAGTGATAATTCACTTGCAATAGTCATTTACAGTCAAAAAATTAAACATTAAAAAATTTCCATTTCTGACCATCTGGAGAAATTTCGACAGGTCGCGGGTCATCGTTTTCTCATCAGAAAATGGATTTTTTGGACTTTAGAAAAATTGATTCAAAATGTCATTTGGATTGTGCCTCATGTTGAATAACTACTTTTTAAAGCCTCAATGTGACCAAAATTGCCATTTTTACAGACTTTTTCTCCTACTAGAAGCTTCTATTTCGAACAATTTCAGGCATTTAAATGACTCTAAACACACTTATTTTAGTTCCAAAAGTGATAATTCACATGCAATAGTCATTTACAGTCAAAAAATAAAACATTCAAAAATTACCATTTCTGGCCATCTGGACAAATTTCGACAGGTCGCGGGTCATCGTTTTTCATCAGAAAATGGATTTTTTGGACTTTAGAAAAATTGATTCAAAATGTCATTTGGATTGTGCCTCATGTTGAATAACTACTTTTTAAAGCCTCAATGTGACCAAAATTGCCATTTTTACAGACTTTTTCTCCTACTAGAAGCTTCTATTTCGAACAATTTCAGGCATTAAAATGACTCTAAACACACTTATTTTAGTTCCAAAAGTGATAATTCACATGCAATAGTCATTTACAGTCAAAAAATAAAACATTCAAAAATTACCATTTCTGACCATCTGGAGAAATTTCGACAGGTCGCGGGTCATCGTTTTTCATCAGAAAATGGATTTTTTGGACTTTAGAAAAATTGATTCAAAATGTCATTTGGATTGTGCCTCATGTTGAATAACTACTTTTTAAAGCCTCAATGTGACCAAAATTGCCATTTTTACAGACTTTTTCTCCTACTAGAAGCTTCTATTTCGACCAACTTCAGGCATTAAAATGACTCTAAACACACTTATTTTAGTTCCACAATTGATAATTCACTTGCAATAGTCATTTACAGTCAAAAAATTAAACATTAAAAAATGTCCATTTCTGACCATCTGGAGAAATTTCGACAGGTCAGGGTTTATCGTTTTTCATCAGAAAATGGATTTTTTGGACTTTAGAAAAATTGATTCAAAATATCATTTGGATTGTGCCTCATGTTGAATAACTACTTTTTAAAGCCTCAATGTGACCAAAATTACCATTTTTACAGACTTTTTCTCCTACTAGAAGCTTCTATTTCGACCAATTTCAGGCATTAAAATGACTCTAAACACACTTATTTTAGTTCCAAAAGTGATAATTCATATGCAATAGTCATTTACAGTCAAAAAAATTAAACATTAAAAAATTACCATTTCTGACCATCTGGAGAAAGTTCAACAGGTCACGGGTCATCGTTTTTCATCAGAAAATTGATTTTTGGACTTTAGAAAAAATGATTCAAAATGTCATTTGAATTGTGCCTCATGTTGAATAACTACTTTTTAAAGCCTCGATGTGACCAAAATTGCCATTTTTACAGACTTTTTCTCCTACTAGAAGCTTCTATTTCGACCAATTTCAGGCATTAAAATGGCTCTAAACACACTTATTTTAGTTCCAAAAGTGATAATTCACATGCGATAGTCATTTACAGTCAAAAAATTAAACATTAAAAAATTACCATTTCTGACCATCTGGAGAAATTTCGACAGGTCGCGGGTCATCGTTTTTCATCAGAAAATGGATTTTTTGGACTTTAGAAAAAATTGATTCAAAACGTCATTTGGATTGTGCCTCATGTTGAATAACTACTTTTTAAAACCTCAATGTGACCAAAATTGCCATTTTTACAGACTTTTTCTCCTACTAGAAGCTTCTATTTCGACCAATTTCAGGCATTAAAATGACTCTAAACACACTTATTTTAGTTCCAAAAGTGATAATTCACATGCGATAGTCATTTACAGTCAAAAAATTAAACATTAAAAAATTACCATTTCTGACCATCTGGAGAAATTTCGACAGGTCGCGGGTCATCGTTTTTCATCAGAAAATGGATTTTTTGGACTTTAGAAAAATTGATTAAAAATGTCATTTGGATTGTTCCTCATGTTGAATAACTACTTTTTAAAGCCTCTATGTGACCAAAATTGCCATTTTTACAGACTTTTTCTCCTACTAGAAGCTTCTATTTCGACCAACTTCAGGCATTAAAATGACTCTAAACACACTTATTTTAGTTCCACAAGTGATAATTCACTTGCAATAGTCATTTACAGTCAAAAAATTAAACATTAAAAAATTTCCATTTCTGACCATCTGGAGAAATTTCGACAGGTCGCGGGTCATCGTTTTCTCATCAGAAAATGGATTTTTTGGACTTTAGAAAAATTGATTCAAAATGTCATTTGGATTGTGTCTCATGTTGAATAACTACTTTTTAAAGCCTCAATGTGACCAAAATTGCCATTTTTACAGACTTTTTCTCCTACTAGAAGCTTCTATTTCGAACAATTTCAGGCATTTAAATGACTCTAAACACACTTATTTTAGTTCCAAAAGTGATAATTCACATGCAATAGTCATTTACAGTCAAAAAATAAAACATTCAAAAATTACCATTTCTGACCATCTGGAGAAATTTCGACAGGTCGCGGGTCATCGTTTTTCATCAGAAAATGGATTTTTTGGACTTTAGAAAAATTGATTCAAAATGTCATTTGGATTGTGCCTCATGTTGAATAACTACTTTTTAAAGCCTCAATGTGACCAAAATTGCCATTTTTACAGACTTTTTCTCCTACTAGAAGCTTCTATTTCGAACAATTTCAGGCATTAAAATGACTCTAAACACACTTATTTTAGTTCCAAAAGTGATAATTCACATGCAATAGTCATTTACAGTCAAAAAATAAAACATTCAAAAATTACCATTTCTGACCATCTGGAGAAATTTCGACAGGTCGCGGGTCATCGTTTTTCATCAGAAAATGGATTTTTTGGACTTTAGAAAAATTGATTCAAAATGTCATTTGGATTGTGCCTCATGTTGAATAACTACTTTTTAAAGCCTCAATGTGACCAAAATTGCCATTTTTACAGACTTTTTCTCCTACTAGAAGCTTCTATTTCGACCAACTTCAGGCATTAAAATGACTCTAAACACACTTATTTTAGTTCCACAATTGATAATTCACTTGCAATAGTCATTTACAGTCAAAAAATTAAACATTAAAAAATGTCCATTTCTGACCATCTGGAGAAATTTCGACAGGTCAGGGTTTATCGTTTTTCATCAGAAAATGGATTTTTTGGACTTTAGAAAAAGTGATTCAAAATATCATTTGGATTGTGCCTCATGTTGAATAACTACTTTTTAAAGCCTCAATGTGACCAAAATTACCATTTTTACAGACTTTTTCTCCTACTAGAAGCTTCTATTTCGACCAATTTCAGGCATTAAAATGACTCTAAACACACTTATTTTAGTTCCAAAAGTGATAATTCATATGCAATAGTCATTTACAGTCAAAAAAATTAAACATTAAAAAATTACCATTTCTGACCATCTGGAGAAAGTTCAACAGGTCACGGGTCATCGTTTTTCATCAGAAAATTGATTTTTGGACTTTAGAAAAAATGATTCAAAATGTCATTTGAATTGTGCCTCATGTTGAATACCTACTTTTTAAAGCCTCGATGTGACCAAAATTGCCATTTTTACAGACTTTTTCTCCTACTAGAAGCTTCTATTTCGACCAATTTCAGGCATTAAAATGACTCTAAACACACTTATTTTAGTTCCAAAAGTGATAATTCACATGCGATAGTCATTTACAGTAAAAAAATTAAACATTAAAAAATTACCATTTCTGCCCATCTGGAGAAATTTCGACAGGTCGCGGGTCATCGTTTTTCATCAGAAAATGGATTTTTTGGACTTTAGAAAAAATTGATTCAAAACGTCATTTGGATTGTGCCTCATGTTGAATAACTACTTTTTAAAACCTCAATGTGACCAAAATTGCCATTTTTACAGACTTTTTCTCCTACTAGAAGCTTCTATTTCGACCAATTTCAGGCATTAAAATGACTCTAAACACACTTATTTTAGTTCCAAAAGTGATAATTCACATGCGATAGTCATTTACAGTCAAAAAATTAAACATTAAAAAATTACCATTTCTGACCATCTGGAGAAATTTCGACAGGTCGCGGGTCATCGTTTTTCATCAGAAAATGGATTTTTTGGACTTTAGAAAAATTGATTAAAAATGTCATTTGGATTGTTCCTCATGTTGAATAACTACTTTTTAAAGCCTCTATGTGACCAAAATTGCCATTTTTACAGACTTTTTCTCCTACTAGAAGCTTCTATTTCGACCAACTTCAGGCATTAAAATGACTCTAAACACACTTATTTTAGTTCCACAAGTGATAATTCACTTGCAATAGTCATTTACAGTCAAAAAATTAAACATTAAAAAATTTCCATTTCTGACCATCTGGAGAAATTTCGACAGGTCGCGGGTCATCGTTTTCTCATCAGAAAATGGATTTTTTGGACTTTAGAAAAATTGATTCAAAATGTCATTTGGATTGTGCCTCATGTTGAATAACTACTTTTTAAAGCCTCAATGTGACCAAAATTGCCATTTTTACAGACTTTTTCTCCTACTAGAAGCTTCTATTTCGAACAATTTCAGGCATTTAAATGACTCTAAACACACTTATTTTAGTTCCAAAAGTGATAATTCACATGCAATAGTCATTTACAGTCAAAAAATAAAACATTCAAAAATTACCATTTCTGGCCATCTGGACAAATTTCGACAGGTCGCGGGTCATCGTTTTTCATCAGAAAATGGATTTTTTGGACTTTAGAAAAATTGATTCAAAATGTCATTTGGATTGTGCCTCATGTTGAATAACTACTTTTTAAAGCCTCAATGTGACCAAAATTGCCATTTTTACAGACTTTTTCTCCTACTAGAAGCTTCTATTTCGAACAATTTCAGGCATTAAAATGACTCTAAACACACTTATTTTAGTTCCAAAAGTGATAATTCACATGCAATAGTCATTTACAGTCAAAAAATAAAACATTCAAAAATTACCATTTCTGACCATCTGGAGAAATTTCGACAGGTCGCGGGTCATCGTTTTTCATCAGAAAATGGATTTTTTGGACTTTAGAAAAATTGATTCAAAATGTCATTTGGATTGTGCCTCATGTTGAATAACTACTTTTTAAAGCCTCAATGTGACCAAAATTGCCATTTTTACAGACTTTTTCTCCTACTAGAAGCTTCTATTTCGACCAACTTCAGGCATTAAAATGACTCTAAACACACTTATTTTAGTTCCACAATTGATAATTCACTTGCAATAGTCATTTACAGTCAAAAAATTAAACATTAAAAAATGTCCATTTCTGACCATCTGGAGAAATTTCGACAGGTCAGGGTTTATCGTTTTTCATCAGAAAATGGATTTTTTGGACTTTAGAAAAATTGATTCAAAATATCATTTGGATTGTGCCTCATGTTGAATAACTACTTTTTAAAGCCTCAATGTGACCAAAATTACCATTTTTACAGACTTTTTCTCCTACTAGAAGCTTCTATTTCGACCAATTTCAGGCATTAAAATGACTCTAAACACACTTATTTTAGTTCCAAAAGTGATAATTCATATGCAATAGTCATTTACAGTCAAAAAAATTAAACATTAAAAAATTACCATTTCTGACCATCTGGAGAAAGTTCAACAGGTCACGGGTCATCGTTTTTCATCAGAAAATTGATTTTTGGACTTTAGAAAAAATGATTCAAAATGTCATTTGAATTGTGCCTCATGTTGAATAACTACTTTTTAAAGCCTCGATGTGACCAAAATTGCCATTTTTACAGACTTTTTCTCCTACTAGAAGCTTCTATTTCGACCAATTTCAGGCATTAAAATGGCTCTAAACACACTTATTTTAGTTCCAAAAGTGATAATTCACATGCGATAGTCATTTACAGTCAAAAAATTAAACATTAAAAAATTACCATTTCTGACCATCTGGAGAAATTTCGACAGGTCGCGGGTCATCGTTTTTCATCAGAAAATGGATTTTTTGGACTTTAGAAAAAATTGATTCAAAACGTCATTTGGATTGTGCCTCATGTTGAATAACTACTTTTTAAAACCTCAATGTGACCAAAATTGCCATTTTTACAGACTTTTTCTCCTACTAGAAGCTTCTATTTCGACCAATTTCAGGCATTAAAATGACTCTAAACACACTTATTTTAGTTCCAAAAGTGATAATTCACATGCGATAGTCATTTACAGTCAAAAAATTAAACATTAAAAAATTACCATTTCTGACCATCTGGAGAAATTTCGACAGGTCGCGGGTCATCGTTTTTCATCAGAAAATGGATTTTTTGGACTTTAGAAAAATTGATTAAAAATGTCATTTGGATTGTTCCTCATGTTGAATAACTACTTTTTAAAGCCTCTATGTGACCAAAATTGCCATTTTTACAGACTTTTTCTCCTACTAGAAGCTTCTATTTCGACCAACTTCAGGCATTAAAATGACTCTAAACACACTTATTTTAGTTCCACAAGTGATAATTCACTTGCAATAGTCATTTACAGTCAAAAAATTAAACATTAAAAAATTTCCATTTCTGACCATCTGGAGAAATTTCGACAGGTCGCGGGTCATCGTTTTCTCATCAGAAAATGGATTTTTTGGACTTTAGAAAAATTGATTCAAAATGTCATTTGGATTGTGTCTCATGTTGAATAACTACTTTTTAAAGCCTCAATGTGACCAAAATTGCCATTTTTACAGACTTTTTCTCCTACTAGAAGCTTCTATTTCGAACAATTTCAGGCATTTAAATGACTCTAAACACACTTATTTTAGTTCCAAAAGTGATAATTCACATGCAATAGTCATTTACAGTCAAAAAATAAAACATTCAAAAATTACCATTTCTGACCATCTGGAGAAATTTCGACAGGTCGCGGGTCATCGTTTTTCATCAGAAAATGGATTTTTTGGACTTTAGAAAAATTGATTCAAAATGTCATTTGGATTGTGCCTCATGTTGAATAACTACTTTTTAAAGCCTCAATGTGACCAAAATTGCCATTTTTACAGACTTTTTCTCCTACTAGAAGCTTCTATTTCGAACAATTTCAGGCATTAAAATGACTCTAAACACACTTATTTTAGTTCCAAAAGTGATAATTCACATGCAATAGTCATTTACAGTCAAAAAATAAAACATTCAAAAATTACCATTTCTGACCATCTGGAGAAATTTCGACAGGTCGCGGGTCATCGTTTTTCATCAGAAAATGGATTTTTTGGACTTTAGAAAAATTGATTCAAAATGTCATTTGGATTGTGCCTCATGTTGAATAACTACTTTTTAAAGCCTCAATGTGACCAAAATTGCCATTTTTACAGACTTTTTCTCCTACTAGAAGCTTCTATTTCGACCAACTTCAGGCATTAAAATGACTCTAAACACACTTATTTTAGTTCCACAAGTGATAATTCACTTGCAATAGTCATTTACAGTCAAAAAATTAAACATTAAAAAATTTCCATTTCTGACCATCTGGAGAAATTTCGACAGGTCGCGGGTCATCGTTTTCTCATCAGAAAATGGATTTTTTGGACTTTAGAAAAATTGATTCAAAATGTCATTTGGATTGTGCCTCATGTTGAATAACTACTTTTTAAAGCCTCAATGTGACCAAAATTGCCATTTTTACAGACTTTTTCTCCTACTAGAAGCTTCTATTTCGAACAATTTCAGGCATTTAAATGACTCTAAACACACTTATTTTAGTTCCAAAAGTGATAATTCACATGCAATAGTCATTTACAGTCAAAAAATAAAACATTCAAAAATTACCATTTCTGACCATCTGGACAAATTTCGACAGGTCGCGGGTCATCGTTTTTCATCAGAAAATGGATTTTTTGGACTTTAGAAAAATTGATTCAAAATGTCATTTGGATTGTGCCTCATGTTGAATAACTACTTTTTAAAGCCTCAATGTGACCAAAATTGCCATTTTTACAGACTTTTTCTCCTACTAGAAGCTTCTATTTCGAACAATTTCAGGCATTAAAATGACTCTAAACACACTTATTTTAGTTCCAAAAGTGATAATTCACATGCAATAGTCATTTACAGTCAAAAAATAAAACATTCAAAAATTACCATTTCTGACCATCTGGAGAAATTTCGACAGGTCGCGGGTCATCGTTTTTCATCAGAAAATGGATTTTTTGGACTTTAGAAAAATTGATTCAAAATGTCATTTGGATTGTGCCTCATGTTGAATAACTACTTTTTAAAGCCTCAATGTGACCAAAATTGCCATTTTTACAGACTTTTTCTCCTACTAGAAGCTTCTATTTCGACCAACTTCAGGCATTAAAATGACTCTAAACACACTTATTTTAGTTCCACAATTGATAATTCACTTGCAATAGTCATTTACAGTCAAAAAATTAAACATTAAAAAATGTCCATTTCTGACCATCTGGAGAAATTTCGACAGGTCAGGGTTTATCGTTTTTCATCAGAAAATGGATTTTTTGGACTTTAGAAAAATTGATTCAAAATATCATTTGGATTGTGCCTCATGTTGAATAACTACTTTTTAAAGCCTCAATGTGACCAAAATTACCATTTTTACAGACTTTTTCTCCTACTAGAAGCTTCTATTTCGACCAATTTCAGGCATTAAAATGACTCTAAACACACTTATTTTAGTTCCAAAAGTGATAATTCATATGCAATAGTCATTTACAGTCAAAAAAATTAAACATTAAAAAATTACCATTTCTGACCATCTGGAGAAAGTTCAACAGGTCACGGGTCATCGTTTTTCATCAGAAAATTGATTTTTGGACTTTAGAAAAAATGATTCAAAATGTCATTTGAATTGTGCCTCATGTTGAATAACTACTTTTTAAAGCCTCGATGTGACCAAAATTGCCATTTTTACAGACTTTTTCTCCTACTAGAAGCTTCTATTTCGACCAATTTCAGGCATTAAAATGACTCTAAACACACTTATTTTAGTTCCAAAAGTGATAATTCACATGCGATAGTCATTTACAGTCAAAAAATTAAACATTAAAAAATTACCATTTCTGACCATCTGGAGAAATTTCGACAGGTCGCGGGTCATCGTTTTTCATCAGAAAATGGATTTTTTGGACTTTAGAAAAATTGATTAAAAATGTCATTTGGATTGTTCCTCATGTTGAATAACTACTTTTTAAAGCCTCTATGTGACCAAAATTGCCATTTTTACAGACTTTTTCTCCTACTAGAAGCTTCTATTTCGACCAACTTCAGGCATTAAAATGACTCTAAACACACTTATTTTAGTTCCACAAGTGATAATTCACTTGCAATAGTCATTTACAGTCAAAAAATTAAACATTAAAAAATTTCCATTTCTGACCATCTGGAGAAATTTCGACAGGTCGCGGGTCATCGTTTTCTCATCAGAAAATGGATTTTTTGGACTTTAGAAAAATTGATTCAAAATGTCATTTGGATTGTGCCTCATGTTGAATAACTACTTTTTAAAGCCTCAATGTGACCAAAATTGCCATTTTTACAGACTTTTTCTCCTACTAGAAGCTTCTATTTCGAACAATTTCAGGCATTTAAATGACTCTAAACACACTTATTTTAGTTCCAAAAGTGATAATTCACATGCAATAGTCATTTACAGTCAAAAAATAAAACATTCAAAAATTACCATTTCTGGCCATCTGGACAAATTTCGACAGGTCGCGGGTCATCGTTTTTCATCAGAAAATGGATTTTTTGGACTTTAGAAAAATTGATTCAAAATGTCATTTGGATTGTGCCTCATGTTGAATAACTACTTTTTAAAGCCTCAATGTGACCAAAATTGCCATTTTTACAGACTTTTTCTCCTACTAGAAGCTTCTATTTCGAACAATTTCAGGCATTAAAATGACTCTAAACACACTTATTTTAGTTCCAAAAGTGATAATTCACATGCAATAGTCATTTACAGTCAAAAAATAAAACATTCAAAAATTACCATTTCTGACCATCTGGAGAAATTTCGACAGGTCGCGGGTCATCGTTTTTCATCAGAAAATGGATTTTTTGGACTTTAGAAAAATTGATTCAAAATGTCATTTGGATTGTGCCTCATGTTGAATAACTACTTTTTAAAGCCTCAATGTGACCAAAATTGCCATTTTTACAGACTTTTTCTCCTACTAGAAGCTTCTATTTCGACCAACTTCAGGCATTAAAATGACTCTAAACACACTTATTTTAGTTCCACAATTGATAATTCACTTGCAATAGTCATTTACAGTCAAAAAATTAAACATTAAAAAATGTCCATTTCTGACCATCTGGAGAAATTTCGACAGGTCAGGGTTTATCGTTTTTCATCAGAAAATGGATTTTTTGGACTTTAGAAAAATTGATTCAAAATATCATTTGGATTGTGCCTCATGTTGAATAACTACTTTTTAAAGCCTCAATGTGACCAAAATTACCATTTTTACAGACTTTTTCTCCTACTAGAAGCTTCTATTTCGACCAATTTCAGGCATTAAAATGACTCTAAACACACTTATTTTAGTTCCAAAAGTGATAATTCATATGCAATAGTCATTTACAGTCAAAAAAATTAAACATTAAAAAATTACCATTTCTGACCATCTGGAGAAAGTTCAACAGGTCACGGGTCATCGTTTTTCATCAGAAAATTGATTTTTGGACTTTAGAAAAAATGATTCAAAATGTCATTTGAATTGTGCCTCATGTTGAATAACTACTTTTTAAAGCCTCGATGTGACCAAAATTGCCATTTTTACAGACTTTTTCTCCTACTAGAAGCTTCTATTTCGACCAATTTCAGGCATTAAAATGGCTCTAAACACACTTATTTTAGTTCCAAAAGTGATAATTCACATGCGATAGTCATTTACAGTCAAAAAATTAAACATTAAAAAATTACCATTTCTGACCATCTGGAGAAATTTCGACAGGTCGCGGGTCATCGTTTTTCATCAGAAAATGGATTTTTTGGACTTTAGAAAAAATTGATTCAAAACGTCATTTGGATTGTGCCTCATGTTGAATAACTACTTTTTAAAACCTCAATGTGACCAAAATTGCCATTTTTACAGA
Organism: Triturus cristatus; assembly: GCF_964204655.1. NCBI lineage: Eukaryota > Metazoa > Chordata > Amphibia > Caudata > Salamandridae > Triturus > Triturus cristatus. The sequence goes on from NC_140588.1 coordinate 92,007,676, forward strand.
CTTTTTCTCCTACTAGAAGCTTCTATTTCGACCAATTTCAGGCATTAAAATGACTCTAAACACACTTATTTTAGTTCCAAAAGTGATAATTCACATGCGATAGTCATTTACAGTCAAAAAATTAAACATTAAAAAATTACCATTTCTGACCATCTGGAGAAATTTCGACAGGTCGCGGGTCATCGTTTTTCATCAGAAAATGGATTTTTTGGACTTTAGAAAAATTGATTAAAAATGTCATTTGGATTGTTCCTCATGTTGAATAACTACTTTTTAAAGCCTCTATGTGACCAAAATTGCCATTTTTACAGACTTTTTCTCCTACTAGAAGCTTCTATTTCGACCAACTTCAGGCATTAAAATGACTCTAAACACACTTATTTTAGTTCCACAAGTGATAATTCACTTGCAATAGTCATTTACAGTCAAAAAATTAAACATTAAAAAATTTCCATTTCTGACCATCTGGAGAAATTTCGACAGGTCGCGGGTCATCGTTTTCTCATCAGAAAATGGATTTTTTGGACTTTAGAAAAATTGATTCAAAATGTCATTTGGATTGTGTCTCATGTTGAATAACTACTTTTTAAAGCCTCAATGTGACCAAAATTGCCATTTTTACAGACTTTTTCTCCTACTAGAAGCTTCTATTTCGAACAATTTCAGGCATTTAAATGACTCTAAACACACTTATTTTAGTTCCAAAAGTGATAATTCACATGCAATAGTCATTTACAGTCAAAAAATAAAACATTCAAAAATTACCATTTCTGACCATCTGGAGAAATTTCGACAGGTCGCGGGTCATCGTTTTTCATCAGAAAATGGATTTTTTGGACTTTAGAAAAATTGATTCAAAATGTCATTTGGATTGTGCCTCATGTTGAATAACTACTTTTTAAAGCCTCAATGTGACCAAAATTGCCATTTTTACAGACTTTTTCTCCTACTAGAAGCTTCTATTTCGAACAATTTCAGGCATTAAAATGACTCTAAACACACTTATTTTAGTTCCAAAAGTGATAATTCACATGCAATAGTCATTTACAGTCAAAAAATAAAACATTCAAAAATTACCATTTCTGACCATCTGGAGAAATTTCGACAGGTCGCGGGTCATCGTTTTTCATCAGAAAATGGATTTTTTGGACTTTAGAAAAATTGATTCAAAATGTCATTTGGATTGTGCCTCATGTTGAATAACTACTTTTTAAAGCCTCAATGTGACCAAAATTGCCATTTTTACAGACTTTTTCTCCTACTAGAAGCTTCTATTTCGACCAACTTCAGGCATTAAAATGACTCTAAACACACTTATTTTAGTTCCACAATTGATAATTCACTTGCAATAGTCATTTACAGTCAAAAAATTAAACATTAAAAAATGTCCATTTCTGACCATCTGGAGAAATTTCGACAGGTCAGGGTTTATCGTTTTTCATCAGAAAATGGATTTTTTGGACTTTAGAAAAATTGATTCAAAATATCATTTGGATTGTGCCTCATGTTGAATAACTACTTTTTAAAGCCTCAATGTGACCAAAATTACCATTTTTACAGACTTTTTCTCCTACTAGAAGCTTCTATTTCGACCAATTTCAGGCATTAAAATGACTCTAAACACACTTATTTTAGTTCCAAAAGTGATAATTCATATGCAATAGTCATTTACAGTCAAAAAAATTAAACATTAAAAAATTACCATTTCTGACCATCTGGAGAAAGTTCAACAGGTCACGGGTCATCGTTTTTCATCAGAAAATTGATTTTTGGACTTTAGAAAAAATGATTCAAAATGTCATTTGAATTGTGCCTCATGTTGAATAACTACTTTTTAAAGCCTCGATGTGACCAAAATTGCCATTTTTACAGACTTTTTCTCCTACTAGAAGCTTCTATTTCGACCAATTTCAGGCATTAAAATGACTCTAAACACACTTATTTTAGTTCCAAAAGTGATAATTCACATGCGATAGTCATTTACAGTCAAAAAATTAAACATTAAAAAATTACCATTTCTGACCATCTGGAGAAATTTCGACAGGTCGCGGGTCATCGTTTTTCATCAGAAAATGGATTTTTTGGACTTTAGAAAAAATTGATTCAAAACGTCATTTGGATTGTGCCTCATGTTGAATAACTACTTTTTAAAACCTCAATGTGACCAAAATTGCCATTTTTACAGACTTTTTCTCCTACTAGAAGCTTCTATTTCGACCAATTTCAGGCATTAAAATGACTCTAAACACACTTATTTTAGTTCCAAAAGTGATAATTCACATGCGATAGTCATTTACAGTCAAAAAATTAAACATTAAAAAATTACCATTTCTGACCATCTGGAGAAATTTCGACAGGTCGCGGGTCATCGTTTTTCATCAGAAAATGGATTTTTTGGACTTTAGAAAAATTGATTAAAAATGTCATTTGGATTGTTCCTCATGTTGAATAACTACTTTTTAAAGCCTCTATGTGACCAAAATTGCCATTTTTACAGACTTTTTCTCCTACTAGAAGCTTCTATTTCGACCAACTTCAGGCATTAAAATGACTCTAAACACACTTATTTTAGTTCCACAAGTGATAATTCACTTGCAATAGTCATTTACAGTCAAAAAATTAAACATTAAAAAATTTCCATTTCTGACCATCTGGAGAAATTTCGACAGGTCGCGGGTCATCGTTTTCTCATCAGAAAATGGATTTTTTGGACTTTAGAAAAATTGATTCAAAATGTCATTTGGATTGTGCCTCATGTTGAATAACTACTTTTTAAAGCCTCAATGTGACCAAAATTGCCATTTTTACAGACTTTTTCTCCTACTAGAAGCTTCTATTTCGAACAATTTCAGGCATTTAAATGACTCTAAACACACTTATTTTAGTTCCAAAAGTGATAATTCACATGCAATAGTCATTTACAGTCAAAAAATAAAACATTCAAAAATTACCATTTCTGGCCATCTGGACAAATTTCGACAGGTCGCGGGTCATCGTTTTTCATCAGAAAATGGATTTTTTGGACTTTAGAAAAATTGATTCAAAATGTCATTTGGATTGTGCCTCATGTTGAATAACTACTTTTTAAAGCCTCAATGTGACCAAAATTGCCATTTTTACAGACTTTTTCTCCTACTAGAAGCTTCTATTTCGAACAATTTCAGGCATTAAAATGACTCTAAACACACTTATTTTAGTTCCAAAAGTGATAATTCACATGCAATAGTCATTTACAGTCAAAAAATAAAACATTCAAAAATTACCATTTCTGACCATCTGGAGAAATTTCGACAGGTCGCGGGTCATCGTTTTTCATCAGAAAATGGATTTTTTGGACTTTAGAAAAATTGATTCAAAATGTCATTTGGATTGTGCCTCATGTTGAATAACTACTTTTTAAAGCCTCAATGTGACCAAAATTGCCATTTTTACAGACTTTTTCTCCTACTAGAAGCTTCTATTTCGACCAACTTCAGGCATTAAAATGACTCTAAACACACTTATTTTAGTTCCACAATTGATAATTCACTTGCAATAGTCATTTACAGTCAAAAAATTAAACATTAAAAAATGTCCATTTCTGACCATCTGGAGAAATTTCGACAGGTCAGGGTTTATCGTTTTTCATCAGAAAATGGATTTTTTGGACTTTAGAAAAATTGATTCAAAATATCATTTGGATTGTGCCTCATGTTGAATAACTACTTTTTAAAGCCTCAATGTGACCAAAATTACCATTTTTACAGACTTTTTCTCCTACTAGAAGCTTCTATTTCGACCAATTTCAGGCATTAAAATGACTCTAAACACACTTATTTTAGTTCCAAAAGTGATAATTCATATGCAATAGTCATTTACATTCAAAAAAATTAAACATTAAAAAATTACCATTTCTGACCATCTGGAGAAAGTTCAACAGGTCACGGGTCATCGTTTTTCATCAGAAAATTGATTTTTGGACTTTAGAAAAAATGATTCAAAATGTCATTTGAATTGTGCCTCATGTTGAATAACTACTTTTTAAAGCCTCGATGTGACCAAAATTGCCATTTTTACAGACTTTTTCTCCTACTAGAAGCTTCTATTTCGACCAATTTCAGGCATTAAAATGACTCTAAACACACTTATTTTAGTTCCAAAAGTGATAATTCACATGCGATAGTCATTTACAGTCAAAAAATTAAACATTAAAAAATTACCATTTCTGACCATCTGGAGAAATTTCGACAGGTCGCGGGTCATCGTTTTTCATCAGAAAATGGATTTTTTGGACTTTAGAAAAATTGATTAAAAATGTCATTTGGATTGTTCCTCATGTTGAATAACTACTTTTTAAAGCCTCTATGTGACCAAAATTGCCATTTTTACAGACTTTTTCTCCTACTAGAAGCTTCTATTTCGACCAACTTCAGGCATTAAAATGACTCTAAACACACTTATTTTAGTCCCACAAGTGATAATTCACTTGCAATAGTCATTTACAGTCAAAAAATTAAACATTAAAAAATTTCCATTTCTGACCATCTGGAGAAATTTCGACAGGTCGCGGGTCATCGTTTTCTCATCAGAAAATGGATTTTTTGGACTTTAGAAAAATTGATTCAAAATGTCATTTGGATTGTGCCTCATGTTGAATAACTACTTTTTAAAGCCTCAATGTGACCAAAATTGCCATTTTTACAGACTTTTTCTCCTACTAGAAGCTTCTATTTCGAACAATTTCAGGCATTTAAATGACTCTAAACACACTTATTTTAGTTCCAAAAGTGATAATTCACATGCAATAGTCATTTACAGTCAAAAAATAAAACATTCAAAAATTACCATTTCTGGCCATCTGGACAAATTTCGACAGGTCGCGGGTCATCGTTTTTCATCAGAAAATGGATTTTTTGGACTTTAGAAAAATTGATTCAAAATGTCATTTGGATTGTGCCTCATGTTGAATAACTACTTTTTAAAGCCTCAATGTGACCAAAATTGCCATTTTTACAGACTTTTTCTCCTACTAGAAGCTTCTATTTCGAACAATTTCAGGCATTAAAATGACTCTAAACACACTTATTTTAGTTCCAAAAGTGATAATTCACATGCAATAGTCATTTACAGTCAAAAAATAAAACATTCAAAAATTACCATTTCTGACCATCTGGAGAAATTTCGACAGGTCGCGGGTCATCGTTTTTCATCAGAAAATGGATTTTTTGGACTTTAGAAAAATTGATTCAAAATGTCATTTGGATTGTGCCTCATGTTGAATAACTACTTTTTAAAGCCTCAATGTGACCAAAATTGCCATTTTTACAGACTTTTTCTCCTACTAGAAGCTTCTATTTCGACCAACTTCAGGCATTAAAATGACTCTAAACACACTTATTTTAGTTCCACAATTGATAATTCACTTGCAATAGTCATTTACAGTCAAAAAATTAAACATTAAAAAATGTCCATTTCTGACCATCTGGAGAAATTTCGACAGGTCAGGGTTTATCGTTTTTCATCAGAAAATGGATTTTTTGGACTTTAGAAAAATTGATTCAAAATATCATTTGGATTGTGCCTCATGTTGAATAACTACTTTTTAAAGCCTCAATGTGACCAAAATTACCATTTTTACAGACTTTTTCTCCTACTAGAAGCTTCTATTTCGACCAATTTCAGGCATTAAAATGACTCTAAACACACTTATTTTAGTTCCAAAAGTGATAATTCATATGCAATAGTCATTTACAGTCAAAAAAATTAAACATTAAAAAATTACCATTTCTGACCATCTGGAGAAAGTTCAACAGGTCACGGGTCATCGTTTTTCATCAGAAAATTGATTTTTGGACTTTAGAAAAAATGATTCAAAATGTCATTTGAATTGTGCCTCATGTTGAATAACTACTTTTTAAAGCCTCGATGTGACCAAAATTGCCATTTTTACAGACTTTTTCTCCTACTAGAAGCTTCTATTTCGACCAATTTCAGGCATTAAAATGGCTCTAAACACACTTATTTTAGTTCCAAAAGTGATAATTCACATGCGATAGTCATTTACAGTCAAAAAATTAAACATTAAAAAATTACCATTTCTGACCATCTGGAGAAATTTCGACAGGTCGCGGGTCATCGTTTTCTCATCAGAAAATGGATTTTTTGGACTTTAGAAAAATTGATTCAAAATGTCATTTGGATTGTGCCTCATGTTGAATAACTACTTTTTAAAGCCTCAATGTGACCAAAATTGCCATTTTTACAGACTTTTTCTCCTACTAGAAGCTTCTATTTCGAACAATTTCAGGCATTTAAATGACTCTAAACACACTTATTTTAGTTCCAAAAGTGATAATTCACATGCAATAGTCATTTACAGTCAAAAAATAAAACATTCAAAAATTACCATTTCTGGCCATCTGGACAAATTTCGACAGGTCGCGGGTCATCGTTTTTCATCAGAAAATGGATTTTTTGGACTTTAGAAAAATTGATTCAAAATGTCATTTGGATTGTGCCTCATGTTGAATAACTACTTTTTAAAGCCTCAATGTGACCAAAATTGCCATTTTTACAGACTTTTTCTCCTACTAGAAGCTTCTATTTCGAACAATTTCAGGCATTAAAATGACTCTAAACACACTTATTTTAGTTCCAAAAGTGATAATTCACATGCAATAGTCATTTACAGTCAAAAAATAAAACATTCAAAAATTACCATTTCTGACCATCTGGAGAAATTTCGACAGGTCGCGGGTCATCGTTTTTCATCAGAAAATGGATTTTTTGGACTTTAGAAAAATTGATTCAAAATGTCATTTGGATTGTGCCTCATGTTGAATAACTACTTTTTAAAGCCTCAATGTGACCAAAATTGCCATTTTTACAGACTTTTTCTCCTACTAGAAGCTTCTATTTCGACCAACTTCAGGCATTAAAATGACTCTAAACACACTTATTTTAGTTCCACAATTGATAATTCACTTGCAATAGTCATTTACAGTCAAAAAATTAAACATTAAAAAATGTCCATTTCTGACCATCTGGAGAAATTTCGACAGGTCAGGGTTTATCGTTTTTCATCAGAAAATGGATTTTTTGGACTTTAGAAAAATTGATTCAAAATATCATTTGGATTGTGCCTCATGTTGAATAACTACTTTTTAAAGCCTCAATGTGACCAAAATTACCATTTTTACAGACTTTTTCTCCTACTAGAAGCTTCTATTTCGACCAATTTCAGGCATTAAAATGACTCTAAACACACTTATTTTAGTTCCAAAAGTGATAATTCATATGCAATAGTCATTTACAGTCAAAAAAATTAAACATTAAAAAATTACCATTTCTGACCATCTGGAGAAAGTTCAACAGGTCACGGGTCATCGTTTTTCATCAGAAAATTGATTTTTGGACTTTAGAAAAAATGATTCAAAATGTCATTTGAATTGTGCCTCATGTTGAATAACTACTTTTTAAAGCCTCGATGTGACCAAAATTGCCATTTTTACAGACTTTTTCTCCTACTAGAAGCTTCTATTTCGACCAATTTCAGGCATTAAAATGGCTCTAAACACACTTATTTTAGTTCCAAAAGTGATAATTCACATGCGATAGTCATTTACAGTCAAAAAATTAAACATTAAAAAATTACCATTTCTGACCATCTGGAGAAATTTCGACAGGTCGCGGGTCATCGTTTTTCATCAGAAAATGGATTTTTTGGACTTTAGAAAAAATTGATTCAAAACGTCATTTGGATTGTGCCTCATGTTGAATAACTACTTTTTAAAACCTCAATGTGACCAAAATTGCCATTTTTACAGACTTTTTCTCCTACTAGAAGCTTCTATTTCGACCAATTTCAGGCATTAAAATGACTCTAAACACACTTATTTTAGTTCCAAAAGTGATAATTCACATGCGATAGTCATTTACAGTCAAAAAATTAAACATTAAAAAATTACCATTTCTGACCATCTGGAGAAATTTCGACAGGTCGCGGGTCATCGTTTTTCATCAGAAAATGGATTTTTTGGACTTTAGAAAAATTGATTAAAAATGTCATTTGGATTGTTCCTCATGTTGAATAACTACTTTTTAAAGCCTCTATGTGACCAAAATTGCCATTTTTACAGACTTTTTCTCCTACTAGAAGCTTCTATTTCGACCAACTTCAGGCATTAAAATGACTCTAAACACACTTATTTTAGTTCCACAAGTGATAATTCACTTGCAATAGTCATTTACAGTCAAAAAATTAAACATTAAAAAATTTCCATTTCTGACCATCTGGAGAAATTTCGACAGGTCGCGGGTCATCGTTTTCTCATCAGAAAATGGATTTTTTGGACTTTAGAAAAATTGATTCAAAATGTCATTTGGATTGTGTCTCATGTTGAATAACTACTTTTTAAAGCCTCAATGTGACCAAAATTGCCATTTTTACAGACTTTTTCTCCTACTAGAAGCTTCTATTTCGAACAATTTCAGGCATTTAAATGACTCTAAACACACTTATTTTAGTTCCAAAAGTGATAATTCACATGCAATAGTCATTTACAGTCAAAAAATAAAACATTCAAAAATTACCATTTCTGACCATCTGGAGAAATTTCGACAGGTCGCGGGTCATCGTTTTTCATCAGAAAATGGATTTTTTGGACTTTAGAAAAATTGATTCAAAATGTCATTTGGATTGTGCCTCATGTTGAATAACTACTTTTTAAAGCCTCAATGTGACCAAAATTGCCATTTTTACAGACTTTTTCTCCTACTAGAAGCTTCTATTTCGAACAATTTCAGGCATTAAAATGACTCTAAACACACTTATTTTAGTTCCAAAAGTGATAATTCACATGCAATAGTCATTTACAGTCAAAAAATAAAACATTCAAAAATTACCATTTCTGACCATCTGGAGAAATTTCGACAGGTCGCGGGTCATCGTTTTTCATCAGAAAATGGATTTTTTGGACTTTAGAAAAATTGATTCAAAATGTCATTTGGATTGTGCCTCATGTTGAATAACTACTTTTTAAAGCCTCAATGTGACCAAAATTGCCATTTTTACAGACTTTTTCTCCTACTAGAAGCTTCTATTTCGACCAACTTCAGGCATTAAAATGACTCTAAACACACTTATTTTAGTTCCACAAGTGATAATTCACTTGCAATAGTCATTTACAGTCAAAAAATTAAACATTAAAAAATTTCCATTTCTGACCATCTGGAGAAATTTCGACAGGTCGCGGGTCATCGTTTTCTCATCAGAAAATGGATTTTTTGGACTTTAGAAAAATTGATTCAAAATGTCATTTGGATTGTGCCTCATGTTGAATAACTACTTTTTAAAGCCTCAATGTGACCAAAATTGCCATTTTTACAGACTTTTTCTCCTACTAGAAGCTTCTATTTCGAACAATTTCAGGCATTTAAATGACTCTAAACACACTTATTTTAGTTCCAAAAGTGATAATTCACATGCAATAGTCATTTACAGTCAAAAAATAAAACATTCAAAAATTACCATTTCTGACCATCTGGACAAATTTCGACAGGTCGCGGGTCATCGTTTTTCATCAGAAAATGGATTTTTTGGACTTTAGAAAAATTGATTCAAAATGTCATTTGGATTGTGCCTCATGTTGAATAACTACTTTTTAAAGCCTCAATGTGACCAAAATTGCCATTTTTACAGACTTTTTCTCCTACTAGAAGCTTCTATTTCGAACAATTTCAGGCATTAAAATGACTCTAAACACACTTATTTTAGTTCCAAAAGTGATAATTCACATGCAATAGTCATTTACAGTCAAAAAATAAAACATTCAAAAATTACCATTTCTGACCATCTGGAGAAATTTCGACAGGTCGCGGGTCATCGTTTTTCATCAGAAAATGGATTTTTTGGACTTTAGAAAAATTGATTCAAAATGTCATTTGGATTGTGCCTCATGTTGAATAACTACTTTTTAAAGCCTCAATGTGACCAAAATTGCCATTTTTACAGACTTTTTCTCCTACTAGAAGCTTCTATTTCGACCAACTTCAGGCATTAAAATGACTCTAAACACACTTATTTTAGTTCCACAATTGATAATTCACTTGCAATAGTCATTTACAGTCAAAAAATTAAACATTAAAAAATGTCCATTTCTGACCATCTGGAGAAATTTCGACAGGTCAGGGTTTATCGTTTTTCATCAGAAAATGGATTTTTTGGACTTTAGAAAAATTGATTCAAAATATCATTTGGATTGTGCCTCATGTTGAATAACTACTTTTTAAAGCCTCAATGTGACCAAAATTACCATTTTTACAGACTTTTTCTCCTACTAGAAGCTTCTATTTCGACCAATTTCAGGCATTAAAATGACTCTAAACACACTTATTTTAGTTCCAAAAGTGATAATTCATATGCAATAGTCATTTACAGTCAAAAAAATTAAACATTAAAAAATTACCATTTCTGACCATCTGGAGAAAGTTCAACAGGTCACGGGTCATCGTTTTTCATCAGAAAATTGATTTTTGGACTTTAGAAAAAATGATTCAAAATGTCATTTGAATTGTGCCTCATGTTGAATAACTACTTTTTAAAGCCTCGATGTGACCAAAATTGCCATTTTTACAGACTTTTTCTCCTACTAGAAGCTTCTATTTCGACCAATTTCAGGCATTAAAATGACTCTAAACACACTTATTTTAGTTCCAAAAGTGATAATTCACATGCGATAGTCATTTACAGTCAAAAAATTAAACATTAAAAAATTACCATTTCTGACCATCTGGAGAAATTTCGACAGGTCGCGGGTCATCGTTTTTCATCAGAAAATGGATTTTTTGGACTTTAGAAAAATTGATTAAAAATGTCATTTGGATTGTTCCTCATGTTGAATAACTACTTTTTAAAGCCTCTATGTGACCAAAATTGCCATTTTTACAGACTTTTTCTCCTACTAGAAGCTTCTATTTCGACCAACTTCAGGCATTAAAATGACTCTAAACACACTTATTTTAGTTCCACAAGTGATAATTCACTTGCAATAGTCATTTACAGTCAAAAAATTAAACATTAAAAAATTTCCATTTCTGACCATCTGGAGAAATTTCGACAGGTCGCGGGTCATCGTTTTCTCATCAGAAAATGGATTTTTTGGACTTTAGAAAAATTGATTCAAAATGTCATTTGGATTGTGCCTCATGTTGAATAACTACTTTTTAAAGCCTCAATGTGACCAAAATTGCCATTTTTACAGACTTTTTCTCCTACTAGAAGCTTCTATTTCGAACAATTTCAGGCATTTAAATGACTCTAAACACACTTATTTTAGTTCCAAAAGTGATAATTCACATGCAATAGTCATTTACAGTCAAAAAATAAAACATTCAAAAATTACCATTTCTGGCCATCTGGACAAATTTCGACAGGTCGCGGGTCATCGTTTTTCATCAGAAAATGGATTTTTTGGACTTTAGAAAAATTGATTCAAAATGTCATTTGGATTGTGCCTCATGTTGAATAACTACTTTTTAAAGCCTCAATGTGACCAAAATTGCCATTTTTACAGACTTTTTCTCCTACTAGAAGCTTCTATTTCGAACAATTTCAGGCATTAAAATGACTCTAAACACACTTATTTTAGTTCCAAAAGTGATAATTCACATGCAATAGTCATTTACAGTCAAAAAATAAAACATTCAAAAATTACCATTTCTGACCATCTGGAGAAATTTCGACAGGTCGCGGGTCATCGTTTTTCATCAGAAAATGGATTTTTTGGACTTTAGAAAAATTGATTCAAAATGTCATTTGGATTGTGCCTCATGTTGAATAACTACTTTTTAAAGCCTCAATGTGACCAAAATTGCCATTTTTACAGACTTTTTCTCCTACTAGAAGCTTCTATTTCGACCAACTTCAGGCATTAAAATGACTCTAAACACACTTATTTTAGTTCCACAATTGATAATTCACTTGCAATAGTCATTTACAGTCAAAAAATTAAACATTAAAAAATGTCCATTTCTGACCATCTGGAGAAATTTCGACAGGTCAGGGTTTATCGTTTTTCATCAGAAAATGGATTTTTTGGACTTTAGAAAAATTGATTCAAAATATCATTTGGATTGTGCCTCATGTTGAATAACTACTTTTTAAAGCCTCAATGTGACCAAAATTACCATTTTTACAGACTTTTTCTCCTACTAGAAGCTTCTATTTCGACCAATTTCAGGCATTAAAATGACTCTAAACACACTTATTTTAGTTCCAAAAGTGATAATTCATATGCAATAGTCATTTACAGTCAAAAAAATTAAACATTAAAAAATTACCATTTCTGACCATCTGGAGAAAGTTCAACAGGTCACGGGTCATCGTTTTTCATCAGAAAATTGATTTTTGGACTTTAGAAAAAATGATTCAAAATGTCATTTGAATTGTGCCTCATGTTGAATAACTACTTTTTAAAGCCTCGATGTGACCAAAATTGCCATTTTTACAGACTTTTTCTCCTACTAGAAGCTTCTATTTCGACCAATTTCAGGCATTAAAATGGCTCTAAACACACTTATTTTAGTTCCAAAAGTGATAATTCACATGCGATAGTAATTTACAGTCAAAAAATTAAACATTAAAAAATTACCATTTCTGACCATCTGGAGAAATTTCGACAGGTCGCGGGTCATCGTTTTTCATCAGAAAATGGATTTTTTGGACTTTAGAAAAAATTGATTCAAAACGTCATTTGGATTGTGCCTCATGTTGAATAACTACTTTTTAAAACCTCAATGTGACCAAAATTGCCATTTTTACAGACTTTTTCTCCTACTAGAAGCTTCTATTTCGACCAATTTCAGGCATTAAAATGACTCTAAACACACTTATTTTAGTTCCAAAAGTGATAATTCACATGCGATAGTCATTTACAGTCAAAAAATTAAACATTAAAAAATTACCATTTCTGACCATCTGGAGAAATTTCGACAGGTCGCGGGTCATCGTTTTTCATCAGAAAATGGATTTTTTGGACTTTAGAAAAATTGATTAAAAATGTCATTTGGATTGTTCCTCATGTTGAATAACTACTTTTTAAAGCCTCTATGTGACCAAAATTGCCATTTTTACAGACTTTTTCTCCTACTAGAAGCTTCTATTTCGACCAACTTCAGGCATTAAAATGACTCTAAACACACTTATTTTAGTTCCACAAGTGATAATTCACTTGCAATAGTCATTTACAGTCAAAAAATTAAACATTAAAAAATTTCCATTTCTGACCATCTGGAGAAATTTCGACAGGTCGCGGGTCATCGTTTTCTCATCAGAAAATGGATTTTTTGGACTTTAGAAAAATTGATTCAAAATGTCATTTGGATTGTGTCTCATGTTGAATAACTACTTTTTAAAGCCTCAATGTGACCAAAATTGCCATTTTTACAGACTTTTTCTCCTACTAGAAGCTTCTATTTCGAACAATTTCAGGCATTTAAATGACTCTAAACACACTTATTTTAGTTCCAAAAGTGATAATTCACATGCAATAGTCATTTACAGTCAAAAAATAAAACATTCAAAAATTACCATTTCTGACCATCTGGAGAAATTTCGACAGGTCGCGGGTCATCGTTTTTCATCAGAAAATGGATTTTTTGGACTTTAGAAAAATTGATTCAAAATGTCATTTGGATTGTGCCTCATGTTGAATAACTACTTTTTAAAGCCTCAATGTGACCAAAATTGCCATTTTTACAGACTTTTTCTCCTACTAGAAGCTTCTATTTCGAACAATTTCAGGCATTAAAATGACTCTAAACACACTTATTTTAGTTCCAAAAGTGATAATTCACATGCAATAGTCATTTACAGTCAAAAAATAAAACATTCAAAAATTACCATTTCTGACCATCTGGAGAAATTTCGACAGGTCGCGGGTCATCGTTTTTCATCAGAAAATGGATTTTTTGGACTTTAGAAAAATTGATTCAAAATGTCATTTGGATTGTGCCTCATGTTGAATAACTACTTTTTAAAGCCTCAATGTGACCAAAATTGCCATTTTTACAGACTTTTTCTCCTACTAGAAGCTTCTATTTCGACCAACTTCAGGCATTAAAATGACTCTAAACACACTTATTTTAGTTCCACAATTGATAATTCACTTGCAATAGTCATTTACAGTCAAAAAATTAAACATTAAAAAATGTCCATTTCTGACCATCTGGAGAAATTTCGACAGGTCAGGGTTTATCGTTTTTCATCAGAAAATGGATTTTTTGGACTTTAGAAAAATTGATTCAAAATATCATTTGGATTGTGCCTCATGTTGAATAACTACTTTTTAAAGCCTCAATGTGACCAAAATTACCATTTTTACAGACTTTTTCTCCTACTAGAAGCTTCTATTTCGACCAATTTCAGGCATTAAAATGACTCTAAACACACTTATTTTAGTTCCAAAAGTGATAATTCATATGCAATAGTCATTTACAGTCAAAAAAATTAAACATTAAAAAATTACCATTTCTGACCATCTGGAGAAAGTTCAACAGGTCACGGGTCATCGTTTTTCATCAGAAAATTAATTTTTGGACTTTAGAAAAAATGATTCAAAATGTCATTTGAATTGTGCCTCATGTTGAATAACTACTTTTTAAAGCCTCGATGTGACCAAAATTGCCATTTTTACAGACTTTTTCTCCTACTAGAAGCTTCTATTTCGACCAATTTCAGGCATTAAAATGACTCTAAACACACTTATTTTAGTTCCAAAAGTGATAATTCACATGCGATAGTCATTTACAGTCAAAAAATTAAACATTAAAAAATTACCATTTCTGACCATCTGGAGAAATTTCGACAGGTTGCGGGTCATCGTTTTTCATCAGAAAATGGATTTTTTGGACTTTAGAAAAAATTGATTCAAAACGTCATTTGGATTGTGCCTCATGTTGAATAACTACTTTTTAAAACCTCAATGTGACCAAAATTGCCATTTTTACAGACTTTTTCTCCTACTAGAAGCTTCTATTTCGACCAATTTCAGGCATTAAAATGACTCTAAACACACTTATTTTAGTTCCAAAAGTGATAATTCACATGCGATAGTCATTTACAGTCAAAAAATTAAACATTAAAAAATTACCATTTCTGACCATCTGGAGAAATTTCGACAGGTCGCGGGTCATCGTTTTTCATCAGAAAATGGATTTTTTGGACTTTAGAAAAATTGATTAAAAATGTCATTTGGATTGTTCCTCATGTTGAATAACTACTTTTTAAAGCCTCTATGTGACCAAAATTGCCATTTTTACAGACTTTTTCTCCTACTAGAAGCTTCTATTTCGACCAACTTCAGGCATTAAAATGACTCTAAACACACTTATTTTAGTTCCACAAGTGATAATTCACTTGCAATAGTCATTTACAGTCAAAAAATTAAACATTAAAAAATTTCCATTTCTGACCATCTGGAGAAATTTCGACAGGTCGCGGGTCATCGTTTTCTCATCAGAAAATGGATTTTTTGGACTTTAGAAAAATTGATTCAAAATGTCATTTGGATTGTGCCTCATGTTGAATAACTACTTTTTAAAGCCTCAATGTGACCAAAATTGCCATTTTTACAGACTTTTTCTCCTACTAGAAGCTTCTATTTCGAACAATTTCAGGCATTTAAATGACTCTAAACACACTTATTTTAGTTCCAAAAGTGATAATTCACATGCAATAGTCATTTACAGTCAAAAAATAAAACATTCAAAAATTACCATTTCTGGCCATCTGGACAAATTTCGACAGGTCGCGGGTCATCGTTTTTCATCAGAAAATGGATTTTTTGGACTTTAGAAAAATTGATTCAAAATGTCATTTGGATTGTGCCTCATGTTGAATAACTACTTTTTAAAGCCTCAATGTGACCAAAATTGCCATTTTTACAGACTTTTTCTCCTACTAGAAGCTTCTATTTCGAACAATTTCAGGCATTAAAATGACTCTAAACACACTTATTTTAGTTCCAAAAGTGATAATTCACATGCAATAGTCATTTACAGTCAAAAAATAAAACATTCAAAAATTACCATTTCTGACCATCTGGAGAAATTTCGACAGGTCGCGGGTCATCGTTTTTCATCAGAAAATGGATTTTTTGGACTTTAGAAAAATTGATTCAAAATGTCATTTGGATTGTGCCTCATGTTGAATAACTACTTTTTAAAGCCTCAATGTGACCAAAATTGCCATTTTTACAGACTTTTTCTCCTACTAGAAGCTTCTATTTCGACCAACTTCAGGCATTAAAATGACTCTAAACACACTTATTTTAGTTCCACAATTGATAATTCACTTGCAATAGTCATTTACAGTCAAAAAATTAAACATTAAAAAATGTCCATTTCTGACCATCTGGAGAAATTTCGACAGGTCAGGGTTTATCGTTTTTCATCAGAAAATGGATTTTTTGGACTTTAGAAAAATTGATTCAAAATATCATTTGGATTGTGCCTCATGTTGAATAACTACTTTTTAAAGCCTCAATGTGACCAAAATTACCATTTTTACAGACTTTTTCTCCTACTAGAAGCTTCTATTTCGACCAATTTCAGGCATTAAAATGACTCTAAACACACTTATTTTAGTTCCAAAAGTGATAATTCATATGCAATAGTCATTTACAGTCAAAAAAATTAAACATTAAAAAATTACCATTTCTGACCATCTGGAGAAAGTTCAACAGGTCACGGGTCATCGTTTTTCATCAGAAAATTGATTTTTGGACTTTAGAAAAAATGATTCAAAATGTCATTTGAATTGTGCCTCATGTTGAATAACTACTTTTTAAAGCCTCGATGTGACCAAAATTGCCATTTTTACAGACTTTTTCTCCTACTAGAAGCTTCTATTTCGACCAATTTCAGGCATTAAAATGGCTCTAAACACACTTATTTTAGTTCCAAAAGTGATAATTCACATGCGATAGTCATTTACAGTCAAAAAATTAAACATTAAAAAATTACCATTTCTGACCATCTGGAGAAATTTCGACAGGTCGCGGGTCATCGTTTTTCATCAGAAAATGGATTTTTTGGACTTTAGAAAAAATTGATTCAAAACGTCATTTGGATTGTGCCTCATGTTGAATAACTACTTTTTAAAACCTCAATGTTTCCAAAATTGCCATTTTTACAGACTTTTTCTCCTACTAGAAGCTTCTATTTCGACCAATTTCAGGCATTAAAATGACTCTAAACACACTTATTTTAGTTCCAAAAGTGATAATTCACATGCGATAGTCATTTACAGTCAAAAAATTAAACATTAAAAAATTACCATTTCTGACCATCTGGAGAAATTTCGACAGGTCGCGGGTCATCGTTTTTCATCAGAAAATGGATTTTTTGGACTTTAGAAAAATTGATTAAAAATGTCATTTGGATTGTTCCTCATGTTGAATAACTACTTTTTAAAGCCTCTATGTGACCAAAATTGCCATTTTTACAGACTTTTTCTCCTACTAGAAGCTTCTATTTCGACCAACTTCAGGCATTAAAATGACTCTAAACACACTTATTTTAGTTCCACAAGTGATAATTCACTTGCAATAGTCATTTACAGTCAAAAAATTAAACATTAAAAAATTTCCATTTCTGACCATCTGGAGAAATTTCGACAGGTCGCGGGTCATCGTTTTCTCATCAGAAAATGGATTTTTTGGACTTTAGAAAAATTGATTCAAAATGTCATTTGGATTGTGTCTCATGTTGAATAACTACTTTTTAAAGCCTCAATGTGACCAAAATTGCCATTTTTACAGACTTTTTCTCCTACTAGAAGCTTCTATTTCGAACAATTTCAGGCATTTAAATGACTCTAAACACACTTATTTTAGTTCCAAAAGTGATAATTCACATGCAATAGTCATTTACAGTCAAAAAATAAAACATTCAAAAATTACCATTTCTGACCATCTGGAGAAATTTCGACAGGTCGCGGGTCATCGTTTTTCATCAGAAAATGGATTTTTGGGACTTTAGAAAAATTGATTCAAAATGTCATTTGGATTGTGCCTCATGTTGAATAACTACTTTTTAAAGCCTCAATGTGACCAAAATTGCCATTTTTACAGACTTTTTCTCCTACTAGAAGCTTCTATTTCGAACAATTTCAGGCATTAAAATGACTCTAAACACACTTATTTTAGTTCCAAAAGTGATAATTCACATGCAATAGTCATTTACAGTCAAAAAATAAAACATTCAAAAATTACCATTTCTGACCATCTGGAGAAATTTCGACAGGTCGCGGGTCATCGTTTTTCATCAGAAAATGGATTTTTTGGACTTTAGAAAAATTGATTCAAAATGTCATTTGGATTGTGCCTCATGTTGAATAACTACTTTTTAAAGCCTCAATGTGACCAAAATTGCCATTTTTACAGACTTTTTCTCCTACTAGAAGCTTCTATTTCGACCAACTTCAGGCATTAAAATGACTCTAAACACACTTATTTTAGTTCCACAAGTGATAATTCACTTGCAATAGTCATTTACAGTCAAAAAATTAAACATTAAAAAATTTCCATTTCTGACCATCTGGAGAAATTTCGACAGGTCGCGGGTCATCGTTTTCTCATCAGAAAATGGATTTTTTGGACTTTAGAAAAATTGATTCAAAATGTCATTTGGATTGTGCCTCATGTTGAATAACTACTTTTTAAAGCCTCAATGTGACCAAAATTGCCATTTTTACAGACTTTTTCTCCTACTAGAAGCTTCTATTTCGAACAATTTCAGGCATTTAAATGACTCTAAACACACTTATTTTAGTTCCAAAAGTGATAATTCACATGCAATAGTCATTTACAGTCAAAAAATAAAACATTCAAAAATTACCATTTCTGACCATCTGGACAAATTTCGACAGGTCGCGGGTCATCGTTTTTCATCAGAAAATGGATTTTTTGGACTTTAGAAAAATTGATTCAAAATGTCATTTGGATTGTGCCTCATGTTGAATAACTACTTTTTAAAGCCTCAATGTGACCAAAATTGCCATTTTTACAGACTTTTTCTCCTACTAGAAGCTTCTATTTCGAACAATTTCAGGCATTAAAATGACTCTAAACACACTTATTTTAGTTCCAAAAGTGATAATTCACATGCAATAGTCATTTACAGTCAAAAAATAAAACATTCAAAAATTACCATTTCTGACCATCTGGAGAAATTTCGACAGGTCGCGGGTCATCGTTTTTCATCAGAAAATGGATTTTTTGGACTTTAGAAAAATTGATTCAAAATGTCATTTGGATTGTGCCTCATGTTGAATAACTACTTTTTAAAGCCTCAATGTGACCAAAATTGCCATTTTTACAGACTTTTTCTCCTACTAGAAGCTTCTATTTCGACCAACTTCAGGCATTAAAATGACTCTAAACACACTTATGTTAGTTCCACAATTGATAATTCACTTGCAATAGTCATTTACAGTCAAAAAATTAAACATTAAAAAATGTCCATTTCTGACCATCTGGAGAAATTTCGACAGGTCAGGGTTTATCGTTTTTCA
The DNA here is from genome assembly GCF_964204655.1 of Triturus cristatus. Taxonomy (NCBI): domain Eukaryota; kingdom Metazoa; phylum Chordata; class Amphibia; order Caudata; family Salamandridae; genus Triturus; species Triturus cristatus. The sequence continues at coordinate 92,027,228 of NC_140588.1, forward strand.
TCAGAAAATGGATTTTTTGGACTTTAGAAAAATTGATTCAAAATATCATTTGGATTGTGCCTCATGTTGAATAACTACTTTTTAAAGCCTCAATGTGACCAAAATTACCATTTTTACAGACTTTTTCTCCTACTAGAAGCTTCTATTTCGACCAATTTCAGGCATTAAAATGACTCTAAACACACTTATTTTAGTTCCAAAAGTGATAATTCATATGCAATAGTCATTTACAGTCAAAAAAATTAAACATTAAAAAATTACCATTTCTGACCATCTGGAGAAAGTTCAACAGGTCACGGGTCATCGTTTTTCATCAGAAAATTGATTTTTGGACTTTAGAAAAAATGATTCAAAATGTCATTTGAATTGTGCCTCATGTTGAATAACTACTTTTTAAAGCCTCGATGTGACCAAAATTGCCATTTTTACAGACTTTTTCTCCTACTAGAAGCTTCTATTTCGACCAATTTCAGGCATTAAAATGACTCTAAACACACTTATTTTAGTTCCAAAAGTGATAATTCACATGCGATAGTCATTTACAGTCAAAAAATTAAACATTAAAAAATTACCATTTCTGACCATCTGGAGAAATTTCGACAGGTCGCGGGTCATCGTTTTTCATCAGAAAATGGATTTTTTGGACTTTAGAAAAATTGATTAAAAATGTCATTTGGATTGTTCCTCATGTTGAATAACTACTTTTTAAAGCCTCTATGTGACCAAAATTGCCATTTTTACAGACTTTTTCTCCTACTAGAAGCTTCTATTTCGACCAACTTCAGGCATTAAAATGACTCTAAACACACTTATTTTAGTTCCACAAGTGATAATTCACTTGCAATAGTCATTTACAGTCAAAAAATTAAACATTAAAAAATTACCATTTCTGACCATCTGGAGAAATTTCGACAGGTCGCGGGTCATCGTTTTTCATCAGAAAATGGATTTTTTGGACTTTAGAAAAATTGATTAAAAATGTCATTTGGATTGTTCCTCATGTTGAATAACTACTTTTTAAAGCCTCTATGTGACCAAAATTGCCATTTTTACAGACTTTTTCTCCTACTAGAAGCTTCTATTTCGACCAACTTCAGGCATTAAAATGACTCTAAACACACTTATTTTAGTTCCACAAGTGATAATTCACTTGCAATAGTCATTTACAGTCAAAAAATTAAACATTAAAAAATGTCCATTTCTGACCATCTGGAGAAATTTCGACAGGTCGCGGGTCATCGTTTTCTCATCAGAAAATGGATTTTTTGGACTTTAGAAAAATTGATTCAAAATGTCATTTGGATTGTGCCTCATGTTGAATAACTACTTTTTACAGCCTCAATGTGACCAAAATTGCCATTTTTACAGACTTTTTCTCCTACTAGAAGCTTCTATTTCGAACAATTTCAGGCATTTAAATGACTCTAAACACACTTATTTTAGTTCCAAAAGTGATAATTCACATGCAATAGTCATTTACAGTCAAAAAATAAAACATTCAAAAATTACCATTTCTGGCCATCTGGACAAATTTCGACAGGTCGCGGGTCATCGTTTTTCATCAGAAAATGGATTTTTTGGACTTTAGAAAAATTGATTCAAAATGTCATTTGGATTGTGCCTCATGTTGAATAACTACTTTTTAAAGCCTCAATGTGACCAAAATTGCCATTTTTACAGACTTTTTCTCCTACTAGAAGCTTCTATTTCGAACAATTTCAGGCATTAAAATGACTCTAAACACACTTATTTTAGTTCCAAAAGTGATAATTCACATGCAATAGTCATTTACAGTCAAAAAATAAAACATTCAAAAATTACCATTTCTGACCATCTGGAGAAATTTCGACAGGTCGCGGGTCATCGTTTTTCATCAGAAAATGGATTTTTTGGACTTTAGAAAAATTGATTCAAAATGTCATTTGGATTGTGCCTCATGTTGAATAACTACTTTTTAAAGCCTCAATGTGACCAAAATTGCCATTTTTACAGACTTTTTCTCCTACTAGAAGCTTCTATTTCGACCAACTTCAGGCATTAAAATGACTCTAAACACACTTATTTTAGTTCCACAATTGATAATTCACTTGCAATAGTCATTTACAGTCAAAAAATTAAACATTAAAAAATGTCCATTTCTGACCATCTGGAGAAATTTCGACAGGTCAGGGTTTATCGTTTTTCATCAGAAAATGGATTTTTTGGACTTTAGAAAAATTGATTCAAAATATCATTTGGATTGTGCCTCATGTTGAATAACTACTTTTTAAAGCCTCAATGTGACCAAAATTACCATTTTTACAGACTTTTTCTCCTACTAGAAGCTTCTATTTCGACCAATTTCAGGCATTAAAATGACTCTAAACACACTTATTTTAGTTCCAAAAGTGATAATTCATATGCAATAGTCATTTACAGTCAAAAAAATTAAACATTAAAAAATTACCATTTCTGACCATCTGGAGAAAGTTCAACAGGTCACGGGTCATCGTTTTTCATCAGAAAATTGATTTTTGGACTTTAGAAAAAATGATTCAAAATGTCATTTGAATTGTGCCTCATGTTGAATAACTACTTTTTAAAGCCTCGATGTGACCAAAATTGCCATTTTTACAGACTTTTTCTCCTACTAGAAGCTTCTATTTCGACCAATTTCAGGCATTAAAATGGCTCTAAACACACTTATTTTAGTTCCAAAAGTGATAATTCACATGCGATAGTCATTTACAGTCAAAAAATTAAACATTAAAAAATTACCATTTCTGACCATCTGGAGAAATTTCGACAGGTCGCGGGTCATCGTTTTTCATCAGAAAATGGATTTTTTGGACTTTAGAAAAAATTGATTCAAAACGTCATTTGGATTGTGCCTCATGTTGAATAACTACTTTTTAAAACCTCAATGTGTCCAAAATTGCCATTTTTACAGACTTTTTCTCCTACTAGAAGCTTCTATTTCGACCAATTTCAGGCATTAAAATGACTCTAAACACACTTATTTTAGTTCCAAAAGTGATAATTCACATGCGATAGTCATTTACAGTCAAAAAATTAAACATTAAAAAATTACCATTTCTGACCATCTGGAGAAATTTCGACAGGTCGCGGGTCATCGTTTTTCATCAGAAAATGGATTTTTTGGACTTTAGAAAAATTGATTAAAAATGTCATTTGGATTGTTCCTCATGTTGAATAACTACTTTTTAAAGCCTCTATGTGACCAAAATTGCCATTTTTACAGACTTTTTCTCCTACTAGAAGCTTCTATTTCGACCAACTTCAGGCATTAAAATGACTCTAAACACACTTATTTTAGTTCCACAAGTGATAATTCACTTGCAATAGTCATTTACAGTCAAAAAATTAAACATTAAAAAATTTCCATTTCTGACCATCTGGAGAAATTTCGACAGGTCGCGGGTCATCGTTTTCTCATCAGAAAATGGATTTTTTGGACTTTAGAAAAATTGATTCAAAATGTCATTTGGATTGTGTCTCATGTTGAATAACTACTTTTTAAAGCCTCAATGTGACCAAAATTGCCATTTTTACAGACTTTTTCTCCTACTAGAAGCTTCTATTTCGAACAATTTCAGGCATTTAAATGACTCTAAACACACTTATTTTAGTTCCAAAAGTGATAATTCACATGCAATAGTCATTTACAGTCAAAAAATAAAACATTCAAAAATTACCATTTCTGACCATCTGGAGAAATTTCGACAGGTCGCGGGTCATCGTTTTTCATCAGAAAATGGATTTTTTGGACTTTAGAAAAATTGATTCAAAATGTCATTTGGATTGTGCCTCATGTTGAATAACTACTTTTTAAAGCCTCAATGTGACCAAAATTGCCATTTTTACAGACTTTTTCTCCTACTAGAAGCTTCTATTTCGAACAATTTCAGGCATTAAAATGACTCTAAACACACTTATTTTAGTTCCAAAAGTGATAATTCACATGCAATAGTCATTTACAGTCAAAAAATAAAACATTCAAAAATTACCATTTCTGACCATCTGGAGAAATTTCGACAGGTCGCGGGTCATCGTTTTTCATCAGAAAATGGATTTTTTGGACTTTAGAAAAATTGATTCAAAATGTCATTTGGATTGTGCCTCATGTTGAATAACTACTTTTTAAAGCCTCAATGTGACCAAAATTGCCATTTTTACAGACTTTTTCTCCTACTAGAAGCTTCTATTTCGACCAACTTCAGGCATTAAAATGACTCTAAACACACTTATTTTAGTTCCACAAGTGATAATTCACTTGCAATAGTCATTTACAGTCAAAAAATTAAACATTAAAAAATTTCCATTTCTGACCATCTGGAGAAATTTCGACAGGTCGCGGGTCATCGTTTTCTCATCAGAAAATGGATTTTTTGGACTTTAGAAAAATTGATTCAAAATGTCATTTGGATTGTGCCTCATGTTGAATAACTACTTTTTAAAGCCTCAATGTGACCAAAATTGCCATTTTTACAGACTTTTTCTCCTACTAGAAGCTTCTATTTCGAACAATTTCAGGCATTTAAATGACTCTAAACACACTTATTTTAGTTCCAAAAGTGATAATTCACATGCAATAGTCATTTACAGTCAAAAAATAAAACATTCAAAAATTACCATTTCTGACCATCTGGACAAATTTCGACAGGTCGCGGGTCATCGTTTTTCATCAGAAAATGGATTTTTTGGACTTTAGAAAAATTGATTCAAAATGTCATTTGGATTGTGCCTCATGTTGAATAACTACTTTTTAAAGCCTCAATGTGACCAAAATTGCCATTTTTACAGACTTTTTCTCCTACTAGAAGCTTCTATTTCGAACAATTTCAGGCATTAAAATGACTCTAAACACACTTATTTTAGTTCCAAAAGTGATAATTCACATGCAATAGTCATTTACAGTCAAAAAATAAAACATTCAAAAATTACCATTTCTGACCATCTGGAGAAATTTCGACAGGTCGCGGGTCATCGTTTTTCATCAGAAAATGGATTTTTTGGACTTTAGAAAAATTGATTCAAAATGTCATTTGGATTGTGCCTCATGTTGAATAACTACTTTTTAAAGCCTCAATGTGACCAAAATTGCCATTTTTACAGACTTTTTCTCCTACTAGAAGCTTCTATTTCGACCAACTTCAGGCATTAAAATGACTCTAAACACACTTATTTTAGTTCCACAATTGATAATTCACTTGCAATAGTCATTTACAGTCAAAAAATTAAACATTAAAAAATGTCCATTTCTGACCATCTGGAGAAATTTCGACAGGTCAGGGTTTATCGTTTTTCATCAGAAAATGGATTTTTTGGACTTTAGAAAAATTGATTCAAAATATCATTTGGATTGTGCCTCATGTTGAATAACTACTTTTTAAAGCCTCAATGTGACCAAAATTACCATTTTTACAGACTTTTTCTCCTACTAGAAGCTTCTATTTCGACCAATTTCAGGCATTAAAATGACTCTAAACACACTTATTTTAGTTCCAAAAGTGATAATTCATATGCAATAGTCATTTACAGTCAAAAAAATTAAACATTAAAAAATTACCATTTCTGACCATCTGGAGAAAGTTCAACAGGTCACGGGTCATCGTTTTTCATCAGAAAATTGATTTTTGGACTTTAGAAAAAATGATTCAAAATGTCATTTGAATTGTGCCTCATGTTGAATAACTACTTTTTAAAGCCTCGATGTGACCAAAATTGCCATTTTTACAGACTTTTTCTCCTACTAGAAGCTTCTATTTCGACCAATTTCAGGCATTAAAATGACTCTAAACACACTTATTTTAGTTCCAAAAGTGATAATTCACATGCGATAGTCATTTACAGTCAAAAAATTAAACATTAAAAAATTACCATTTCTGACCATCTGGAGAAATTTCGACAGGTCGCGGGTCATCGTTTTTCATCAGAAAATGGATTTTTTGGACTTTAGAAAAATTGATTAAAAATGTCATTTGGATTGTTCCTCATGTTGAATAACTACTTTTTAAAGCCTCTATGTGACCAAAATTGCCATTTTTACAGACTTTTTCTCCTACTAGAAGCTTCTATTTCGACCAACTTCAGGCATTAAAATGACTCTAAACACACTTATTTTAGTTCCACAAGTGATAATTCACTTGCAATAGTCATTTACAGTCAAAAAATTAAACATTAAAAAATTTCCATTTCTGACCATCTGGAGAAATTTCGACAGGTCGCGGGTCATCGTTTTCTCATCAGAAAATGGATTTTTTGGACTTTAGAAAAATTGATTCAAAATGTCATTTGGATTGTGCCTCATGTTGAATAACCACTTTTTAAAGCCTCAATGTGACCAAAATTGCCATTTTTACAGACTTTTTCTCCTACTAGAAGCTTCTATTTCGAACAATTTCAGGCATTTAAATGACTCTAAACACACTTATTTTAGTTCCAAAAGTGATAATTCACATGCAATAGTCATTTACAGTCAAAAAATAAAACATTCAAAAATTACCATTTCTGGCCATCTGGACAAATTTCGACAGGTCGCGGGTCATCGTTTTTCATCAGAAAATGGATTTTTTGGACTTTAGAAAAATTGATTCAAAATGTCATTTGGATTGTGCCTCATGTTGAATAACTACTTTTTAAAGCCTCAATGTGACCAAAATTGCCATTTTTACAGACTTTTTCTCCTACTAGAAGCTTCTATTTCGAACAATTTCAGGCATTAAAATGACTCTAAACACACTTATTTTAGTTCCAAAAGTGATAATTCACATGCAATAGTCATTTACAGTCAAAAAATAAAACATTCAAAAATTACCATTTCTGACCATCTGGAGAAATTTCGACAGGTCGCGGGTCATCGTTTTTCATCAGAAAATGGATTTTTTGGACTTTAGAAAAATTGATTCAAAATGTCATTTGGATTGTGCCTCATGTTGAATAACTACTTTTTAAAGCCTCAATGTGACCAAAATTGCCATTTTTACAGACTTTTTCTCCTACTAGAAGCTTCTATTTCGACCAACTTCAGGCATTAAAATGACTCTAAACACACTTATTTTAGTTCCACAATTGATAATTCACTTGCAATAGTCATTTACAGTCAAAAAATTAAACATTAAAAAATGTCCATTTCTGACCATCTGGAGAAATTTCGACAGGTCAGGGTTTATCGTTTTTCATCAGAAAATGGATTTTTTGGACTTTAGAAAAATTGATTCAAAATATCATTTGGATTGTGCCTCATGTTGAATAACTACTTTTTAAAGCCTCAATGTGACCAAAATTACCATTTTTACAGACTTTTTCTCCTACTAGAAGCTTCTATTTCGACCAATTTCAGGCATTAAAATGACTCTAAACACACTTATTTTAGTTCCAAAAGTGATAATTCATATGCAATAGTCATTTACAGTCAAAAAAATTAAACATTAAAAAATTACCATTTCTGACCATCTGGAGAAAGTTCAACAGGTCACGGGTCATCGTTTTTCATCAGAAAATTGATTTTTGGACTTTAGAAAAAATGATTCAAAATGTCATTTGAATTGTGCCTCATGTTGAATAACTACTTTTTAAAGCCTCGATGTGACCAAAATTGCCATTTTTACAGACTTTTTCTCCTACTAGAAGCTTCTATTTCGACCAATTTCAGGCATTAAAATGGCTCTAAACACACTTATTTTAGTTCCAAAAGTGATAATTCACATGCGATAGTCATTTACAGTCAAAAAATTAAACATTAAAAAATTACCATTTCTGACCATCTGGAGAAATTTCGACAGGTCGCGGGTCATCGTTTTTCATCAGAAAATGGATTTTTTGGACTTTAGAAAAAATTGATTCAAAACGTCATTTGGATTGTGCCTCATGTTGAATAACTACTTTTTAAAACCTCAATGTGACCAAAATTGCCATTTTTACAGACTTTTTCTCCTACTAGAAGCTTCTATTTCGACCAATTTCAGGCATTAAAATGACTCTAAACACACTTATTTTAGTTCCAAAAGTGATAATTCACATGCGATAGTCATTTACAGTCAAAAAATTAAACATTAAAAAATTACCATTTCTGACCATCTGGAGAAATTTCGACAGGTCGCGGGTCATCGTTTTTCATCAGAAAATGGATTTTTTGGACTTTAGAAAAATTGATTAAAAATGTCATTTGGATTGTTCCTCATGTTGAATAACTACTTTTTAAAGCCTCTATGTGACCAAAATTGCCATTTTTACAGACTTTTTCTCCTACTAGAAGCTTCTATTTCGACCAACTTCAGGCATTAAAATGACTCTAAACACACTTATTTTAGTTCCACAAGTGATAATTCACTTGCAATAGTCATTTACAGTCAAAAAATTAAACATTAAAAAATTTCCATTTCTGACCATCTGGAGAAATTTCGACAGGTCGCGGGTCATTGTTTTCTCATCAGAAAATGGATTTTTTGGACTTTAGAAAAATTGATTCAAAATGTCATTTGGATTGTGTCTCATGTTGAATAACTACTTTTTAAAGCCTCAATGTGACCAAAATTGCCATTTTTACAGACTTTTTCTCCTACTAGAAGCTTCTATTTCGAACAATTTCAGGCATTTAAATGACTCTAAACACACTTATTTTAGTTCCAAAAGTGATAATTCACATGCAATAGTCATTTACAGTCAAAAAATAAAACATTCAAAAATTACCATTTCTGACCATCTGGAGAAATTTCGACAGGTCGCGGGTCATCGTTTTTCATCAGAAAATGGATTTTTTGGACTTTAGAAAAATTGATTCAAAATGTCATTTGGATTGTGCCTCATGTTGAATAACTACTTTTTAAAGCCTCAATGTGACCAAAATTGCCATTTTTACAGACTTTTTCTCCTACTAGAAGCTTCTATTTCGAACAATTTCAGGCATTAAAATGACTCTAAACACACTTATTTTAGTTCCAAAAGTGATAATTCACATGCAATAGTCATTTACAGTCAAAAAATAAAACGTTCAAAAATTACCATTTCTGACCATCTGGAGAAATTTCGACAGGTCGCGGGTCATCGTTTTTCATCAGAAAATGGATTTTTTGGACTTTAGAAAAATTGATTCAAAATGTCATTTGGATTGTGCCTCATGTTGAATAACTACTTTTTAAAGCCTCAATGTGACCAAAATTGCCATTTTTACAGACTTTTTCTCCTACTAGAAGCTTCTATTTCGACCAACTTCAGGCATTAAAATGACTCTAAACACACTTATTTTAGTTCCACAATTGATAATTCACTTGCAATAGTCATTTACAGTCAAAAAATTAAACATTAAAAAATGTCCATTTCTGACCATCTGGAGAAATTTCGACAGGTCAGGGTTTATCGTTTTTCATCAGAAAATGGATTTTTTGGACTTTAGAAAAATTGATTCAAAATATCATTTGGATTGTGCCTCATGTTGAATAACTACTTTTTAAAGCCTCAATGTGACCAAAATTACCATTTTTACAGACTTTTTCTCCTACTAGAAGCTTCTATTTCGACCAATTTCAGGCATTAAAATGACTCTAAACACACTTATTTTAGTTCCAAAAGTGATAATTCATATGCAATAGTCATTTACAGTCAAAAAAATTAAACATTAAAAAATTACCATTTCTGACCATCTGGAGAAAGTTCAACAGGTCACGGGTCATCGTTTTTCATCAGAAAATTGATTTTTGGACTTTAGAAAAAATGATTCAAAATGTCATTTGAATTGTGCCTCATGTTGAATAACTACTTTTTAAAGCCTCGATGTGACCAAAATTGCCATTTTTACAGACTTTTTCTCCTACTAGAAGCTTCTATTTCGACCAATTTCAGGCATTAAAATGACTCTAAACACACTTATTTTAGTTCCAAAAGTGATAATTCACATGCAATAGTCATTTACAGTCAAAAAATAAAACATTCAAAAATTACCATTTCTGGCCATCTGGACAAATTTCGACAGGTCGCGGGTCATCGTTTTTCATCAGAAAATGGATTTTTTGGACTTTAGAAAAATTGATTCAAAATGTCATTTGGATTGTGCCTCATGTTGAATAACTACTTTTTAAAGCCTCAATGTGACCAAAATTGCCATTTTTACAGACTTTTTCTCCTACTAGAAGCTTCTATTTCGAACAATTTCAGGCATTAAAATGACTCTAAACACACTTATTTTAGTTCCAAAAGTGATAATTCACATGCAATAGTCATTTACAGTCAAAAAATAAAACATTCAAAAATTACCATTTCTGACCATCTGGAGAAATTTCGACAGGTCGCGGGTCATCGTTTTTCATCAGAAAATGGATTTTTTGGACTTTAGAAAAATTGATTCAAAATGTCATTTGGATTGTGCCTCATGTTGAATAACTACTTTTTAAAGCCTCAATGTGACCAAAATTGCCATTTTTACAGACTTTTTCTCCTACTAGAAGCTTCTATTTCGACCAACTTCAGGCATTAAAATGACTCTAAACACACTTATTTTAGTTCCACAATTGATAATTCACTTGCAATAGTCATTTACAGTCAAAAAATTAAACATTAAAAAATGTCCATTTCTGACCATCTGGAGAAATTTCGACAGGTCAGGGTTTATCGTTTTTCATCAGAAAATGGATTTTTTGGACTTTAGAAAAATTGATTCAAAATATCATTTGGATTGTGCCTCATGTTGAATAACTACTTTTTAAAGCCTCAATGTGACCAAAATTACCATTTTTACAGACTTTTTCTCCTTCTAGAAGCTTCTATTTCGACCAATTTCAGGCATTAAAATGACTCTAAACACACTTATTTTAGTTCCAAAAGTGATAATTCATATGCAATAGTCATTTACAGTCAAAAAAATTAAACATTAAAAAATTACCATTTCTGACCATCTGGAGAAAGTTCAACAGGTCACGGGTCATCGTTTTTCATCAGAAAATTGATTTTTGGACTTTAGAAAAAATGATTCAAAATGTCATTTGAATTGTGTCTCATGTTGAATAACTACTTTTTAAAGCCTCGATGTGACCAAAATAGCCATTTTGACAGACTTTTTCTCCTACTAGAAGCTTCTATTTCGACCAATTTCAGGCATTAAAATGGCTCTAAACACACTTATTTTAGTTCCAAAAGTGATAATTCACATGCGATAGTCATTTACAGTCAAAAAATTAAACATTAAAAAATTACCATTTCTGACCATCTGGAGAAATTTCGACAGGTCGCGGGTCATCGTTTTTCATCAGAAAATGGATTTTTTGGACTTTAGAAAAAATTGATTCAAAACGTCATTTGGATTGTGCCTCATGTTGAATAACTACTTTTTAAAACCTCAATGTGACCAAAATTGCCATTTTTACAGACTTTTTCTCCTACTAGAAGCTTCTATTTCGACCAATTTCAGGCATTAAAATGACTCTAAACACACTTATTTTAGTTCCAAAAGTGATAATTCACATGCGATAGTCATTTACAGTCAAAAAATTAAACATTAAAAAATTACCATTTCTGACCATCTGGAGAAATTTCGACAGGTCGCGGGTCATCGTTTTTCATCAGAAAATGGATTTTTTGGACTTTAGAAAAATTGATTAAAAATGTCATTTGGATTGTTCCTCATGTTGAATAACTACTTTTTAAAGCCTCTATGTGACCAAAATTGCCATTTTTACAGACTTTTTCTCCTACTAGAAGCTTCTATTTCGACCAACTTCAGGCATTAAAATGACTCTAAACACACTTATTTTAGTTCCACAAGTGATAATTCACTTGCAATATTCATTTACAGTCAAAAAATTAAACATTAAAAAATTTCCATTTCTGACCATCTGGAGAAATTTCGACAGGTCGCGGGTCATCGTTTTCTCATCAGAAAATGGATTTTTTGGACTTTAGAAAAATTGATTCAAAATGTCATTTGGATTGTGTCTCATGTTGAATAACTACTTTTTAAAGCCTCAATGTGACCAAAATTGCCATTTTTACAGACTTTTTCTCCTACTAGAAGCTTCTATTTCGAACAATTTCAGGCATTTAAATGACTCTAAACACACTTATTTTAGTTCCAAAAGTGATAATTCACATGCAATAGTCATTTACAGTCAAAAAATAAAACATTCAAAAATTACCATTTCTGACCATCTGGAGAAATTTCGACAGGTCGCGGGTCATCGTTTTTCATCAGAAAATGGATTTTTTGGACTTTAGAAAAATTGATTCAAAATGTCATTTGGATTGTGCCTCATGTTGAATAACTACTTTTTAAAGCCTCAATGTGACCAAAATTGCCATTTTTACAGACTTTTTCTCCTACTAGAAGCTTCTATTTCGAACAATTTCAGGCATTAAAATGACTCTAAACACACTTATTTTAGTTCCAAAAGTGATAATTCACATGCAATAGTCATTTACAGTCAAAAAATAAAACATTCAAAAATTACCATTTCTGACCATCTGGAGAAATTTCGACAGGTCGCGGGTCATCGTTTTTCATCAGAAAATGGATTTTTTGGACTTTAGAAAAATTGATTCAAAATGTCATTTGGATTGTGCCTCATGTTGAATAACTACTTTTTAAAGCCTCAATGTGACCAAAATTGCCATTTTTACAGACTTTTTCTCCTACTAGAAGCTTCTATTTCGACCAACTTCAGGCATTAAAATGACTCTAAACACACTTATTTTAGTTCCACAAGTGATAATTCACTTGCAATAGTCATTTACAGTCAAAAAATTAAACATTAAAAAATTTCCATTTCTGACCATCTGGAGAAATTTCGACAGGTCGCGGGTCATCGTTTTCTCATCAGAAAATGGATTTTTTGGACTTTAGAAAAATTGATTCAAAATGTCATTTGGATTGTGCCTCATGTTGAATAACTACTTTTTAAAGCCTCAATGTGACCAAAATTGCCATTTTTACAGACTTTTTCTCCTACTAGAAGCTTCTATTTCGAACAATTTCAGGCATTTAAATGACTCTAAACACACTTATTTTAGTTCCAAAAGTGATAATTCACATGCAATAGTCATTTACAGTCAAAAAATAAAACATTCAAAAATTACCATTTCTGACCATCTGGACAAATTTCGACAGGTCGCGGGTCATCGTTTTTCATCAGAAAATGGATTTTTTGGACTTTAGAAAAATTGATTCAAAATGTCATTTGGATTGTGCCTCATGTTGAATAACTACTTTTTAAAGCCTCAATGTGACCAAAATTGCCATTTTTACAGACTTTTTCTCCTACTAGAAGCTTCTATTTCGAACAATTTCAGGCATTAAAATGACTCTAAACACACTTATTTTAGTTCCAAAAGTGATAATTCACATGCAATAGTCATTTACAGTCAAAAAATAAAACATTCAAAAATTACCATTTCTGACCATCTGGAGAAATTTCGACAGGTCGCGGGTCATCGTTTTTCATCAGAAAATGGATTTTTTGGACTTTAGAAAAATTGATTCAAAATGTCATTTGGATTGTGCCTCATGTTGAATAACTACTTTTTAAAGCCTCAATGTGACCAAAATTGCCATTTTTACAGACTTTTTCTCCTACTAGAAGCTTCTATTTCGACCAACTTCAGGCATTAAAATGACTCTAAACACACTTATTTTAGTTCCACAATTGATAATTCACTTGCAATAGTCATTTACAGTCAAAAAATTAAACATTAAAAAATGTCCATTTCTGACCATCTGGAGAAATTTCGACAGGTCAGGGTTTATCGTTTTTCATCAGAAAATGGATTTTTTGGACTTTAGAAAAATTGATTCAAAATATCATTTGGATTGTGCCTCATGTTGAATAACTACTTTTTAAAGCCTCAATGTGACCAAAATTACCATTTTTACAGACTTTTTCTCCTACTAGAAGCTTCTATTTCGACCAATTTCAGGCATTAAAATGACTCTAAACACACTTATTTTAGTTCCAAAAGTGATAATTCATATGCAATAGTCATTTACAGTCAAAAAAATTAAACATTAAAAAATTACCATTTCTGACCATCTGGAGAAAGTTCAACAGGTCACGGGTCATCGTTTTTCATCAGAAAATTGATTTTTGGACTTTAGAAAAAATGATTCAAAATGTCATTTGAATTGTGCCTCATGTTGAATAACTACTTTTTAAAGCCTCGATGTGACCAAAATTGCCATTTTTACAGACTTTTTCTCCTACTAGAAGCTTCTATTTCGACCAATTTCAGGCATTAAAATGACTCTAAACACACTTATTTTAGTTCCAAAAGTGATAATTCACATGCGATAGTCATTTACAGTCAAAAAATTAAACATTAAAAAATTACCATTTCTGACCATCTGGAGAAATTTCGACAGGTCGCGGGTCATCGTTTTTCATCAGAAAATGGATTTTTTGGACTTTAGAAAAATTGATTAAAAATGTCATTTGGATTGTTCCTCATGTTGAATAACTACTTTTTAAAGCCTCTATGTGACCAAAATTGCCATTTTTACAGACTTTTTCTCCTACTAGAAGCTTCTATTTCGACCAACTTCAGGCATTAAAATGACTCTAAACACACTTATTTTAGTCCCACAAGTGATAATTCACTTGCAATAGTCATTTACAGTCAAAAAATTAAACATTAAAAAATTTCCATTTCTGACCATCTGGAGAAATTTCGACAGGTCGCGGGTCATCGTTTTCTCATCAGAAAATGGATTTTTTGGACTTTAGAAAAATTGATTCAAAATGTCATTTGGATTGTGCCTCATGTTGAATAACTACTTTTTAAAGCCTCAATGTGACCAAAATTGCCATTTTTACAGACTTTTTCTCCTACTAGAAGCTTCTATTTCGAACAATTTCAGGCATTTAAATGACTCTAAACACACTTATTTTAGTTCCAAAAGTGATAATTCACATGCAATAGTCATTTACAGTCAAAAAATAAAACATTCAAAAATTACCATTTCTGGCCATCTGGACAAATTTCGACAGGTCGCGGGTCATCGTTTTTCATCAGAAAATGGATTTTTTGGACTTTAGAAAAATTGATTCAAAATGTCATTTGGATTGTGCCTCATGTTGAATAACTACTTTTTAAAGCCTCAATGTGACCAAAATTGCCATTTTTACAGACTTTTTCTCCTACTAGAAGCTTCTATTTCGAACAATTTCAGGCATTAAAATGACTCTAAACACACTTATTTTAGTTCCAAAAGTGATAATTCACATGCAATAGTCATTTACAGTCAAAAAATAAAACATTCAAAAATTACCATTTCTGACCATCTGGAGAAATTTCGACAGGTCGCGGGTCATCGTTTTTCATCAGAAAATGGATTTTTTGGACTTTAGAAAAATTGATTCAAAATGTCATTTGGATTGTGCCTCATGTTGAATAACTACTTTTTAAAGCCTCAATGTGACCAAAATTGCCATTTTTACAGACTTTTTCTCCTACTAGAAGCTTCTATTTCGACCAACTTCAGGCATTAAAATGACTCTAAACACACTTATTTTAGTTCCACAATTGATAATTCACTTGCAATAGTCATTTACAGTCAAAAAATTAAACATTAAAAAATGTCCATTTCTGACCATCTGGAGAAATTTCGACAGGTCAGGGTTTATCGTTTTTCATCAGAAAATGGATTTTTTGGACTTTAGAAAAATTGATTCAAAATATCATTTGGATTGTGCCTCATGTTGAATAACTACTTTTTAAAGCCTCAATGTGACCAAAATTACCATTTTTACAGACTTTTTCTCCTACTAGAAGCTTCTATTTCGACCAATTTCAGGCATTAAAATGACTCTAAACACACTTATTTTAGTTCCAAAAGTGATAATTCATATGCAATAGTCATTTACAGTCAAAAAAATTAAACATTAAAAAATTACCATTTCTGACCATCTGGAGAAAGTTCAACAGGTCACGGGTCATCGTTTTTCATCAGAAAATTGATTTTTGGACTTTAGAAAAAATGATTCAAAATGTCATTTGAATTGTGCCTCATGTTGAATAACTACTTTTTAAAGCCTCGATGTGACCAAAATTGCCATTTTTACAGACTTTTTCTCCTACTAGAAGCTTCTATTTCGACCAATTTCAGGCATTAAAATGGCTCTAAACACACTTATTTTAGTTCCAAAAGTGATAATTCACATGCGATAGTCATTTACAGTCAAAAAATTAAACATTAAAAAATTACCATTTCTGACCATCTGGAGAAATTTCGACAGGTCGCGGGTCATCGTTTTCTCATCAGAAAATGGATTTTTTGGACTTTAGAAAAATTGATTCAAAATGTCATTTGGATTGTGCCTCATGTTGAATAACTACTTTTTAAAGCCTCAATGTGACCAAAATTGCCATTTTTACAGACTTTTTCTCCTACTAGAAGCTTCTATTTCGAACAATTTCAGGCATTTAAATGACTCTAAACACACTTATTTTAGTTCCAAAAGTGATAATTCACATGCAATAGTCATTTACAGTCAAAAAATAAAACATTCAAAAATTACCATTTCTGGCCATCTGGACAAATTTCGACAGGTCGCGGGTCATCGTTTTTCATCAGAAAATGGATTTTTTGGACTTTAGAAAAATTGATTCAAAATGTCATTTGGATTGTGCCTCATGTTGAATAACTACTTTTTAAAGCCTCAATGTGACCAAAATTGCCATTTTTACAGACTTTTTCTCCTACTAGAAGCTTCTATTTCGAACAATTTCAGGCATTAAAATGACTCTAAACACACTTATTTTAGTTCCAAAAGTGATAATTCACATGCAATAGTCATTTACAGTCAAAAAAAAAAACATTCAAAAATTACCATTTCTGACCATCTGGAGAAATTTCGACAGGTCGCGGGTCATCGTTTTTCATCAGAAAATGGATTTTTTGGACTTTAGAAAAATTGATTCAAAATGTCATTTGGATTGTGCCTCATGTTGAATAACTACTTTTTAAAGCCTCAATGTGACCAAAATTGCCATTTTTACAGACTTTTTCTCCTACTAGAAGCTTCTATTTCGACCAACTTCAGGCATTAAAATGACTCTAAACACACTTATTTTAGTTCCACAATTGATAATTCACTTGCAATAGTCATTTACAGTCAAAAAATTAAACATTAAAAAATGTCCATTTCTGACCATCTGGAGAAATTTCGACAGGTCAGGGTTTATCGTTTTTCATCAGAAAATGGATTTTTTGGACTTTAGAAAAATTGATTCAAAATATCATTTGGATTGTGCCTCATGTTGAATAACTACTTTTTAAAGCCTCAATGTGACCAAAATTACCATTTTTACAGACTTTTTCTCCTACTAGAAGCTTCTATTTCGACCAATTTCAGGCATTAAAATGACTCTAAACACACTTATTTTAGTTCCAAAAGTGATAATTCATATGCAATAGTCATTTACAGTCAAAAAAATTAAACATTAAAAAATTACCATTTCTGACCATCTGGAGAAAGTTCAACAGGTCACGGGTCATCGTTTTTCATCAGAAAATTGATTTTTGGACTTTAGAAAAAATGATTCAAAATGTCATTTGAATTGTGCCTCATGTTGAATAACTACTTTTTAAAGCCTCGATGTGACCAAAATTGCCATTTTTACAGACTTTTTCTCCTACTAGAAGCTTCTATTTCGACCAATTTCAGGCATTAAAATGGCTCTAAACACACTTATTTTAGTTCCAAAAGTGATAATTCACATGCGATAGTCATTTACAGTCAAAAAATTAAACATTAAAAAATTACCATTTCTGACCATCTGGAGAAATTTCGACAGGTCGCGGGTCATCGTTTTTCATCAGAAAATGGATTTTTTGGACTTTAGAAAAAATTGATTCAAAACGTCATTTGGATTGTGCCTCATGTTGAATAACTACTTTTTAAAACCTCAATGTGACCAAAATTGCCATTTTTACAGACTTTTTCTCCTACTAGAAGCTTCTATTTCGACCAATTTCAGGCATTAAAATGACTCTAAACACACTTATTTTAGTTCCAAAAGTGATAATTCACATGCGATAGTCATTTACAGTCAAAAAATTAAACATTAAAAAATTACCATTTCTGACCATCTGGAGAAATTTCGACAGGTCGCGGGTCATCGTTTTTCATCAGAAAATGGATTTTTTGGACTTTAGAAAAATTGATTAAAAATGTCATTTGGATTGTTCCTCATGTTGAATAACTACTTTTTAAAGCCTCTATGTGACCAAAATTGCCATTTTTACAGACTTTTTCTCCTACTAGAAGCTTCTATTTCGACCAACTTCAGGCATTAAAATGACTCTAAACACACTTATTTTAGTTCCACAAGTGATAATTCACTTGCAATAGTCATTTACAGTCAAAAAATTAAACATTAAAAAATTTCCATTTCTGACCATCTGGAGAAATTTCGACAGGTCGCGGGTCATCGTTTTCTCATCAGAAAATGGATTTTTTGGACTTTAGAAAAATTGATTCAAAATGTCATTTGGATTGTGTCTCATGTTGAATAACTACTTTTTAAAGCCTCAATGTGACCAAAATTGCCATTTTTACAGACTTTTTCTCCTACTAGAAGCTTCTATTTCGAACAATTTCAGGCATTTAAATGACTCTAAACACACTTATTTTAGTTCCAAAAGTGATAATTCACATGCAATAGTCATTTACAGTCAAAAAATAAAACATTCAAAAATTACCATTTCTGACCATCTGGAGAAATTTCGACAGGTCGCGGGTCATCGTTTTTCATCAGAAAATGGATTTTTTGGACTTTAGAAAAATTGATTCAAAATGTCATTTGGATTGTGCCTCATGTTGAATAACTACTTTTTAAAGCCTCAATGTGACCAAAATTGCCATTTTTACAGACTTTTTCTCCTACTAGAAGCTTCTATTTCGAACAATTTCAGGCATTAAAATGACTCTAAACACACTTATTTTAGTTCCAAAAGTGATAATTCACATGCAATAGTCATTTACAGTCAAAAAATAAAACATTCAAAAATTACCATTTCTGACCATCTGGAGAAATTTCGACAGGTCGCGGGTCATCGTTTTTCATCAGAAAATGGATTTTTTGGACTTTAGAAAAATTGATTCAAAATGTCATTTGGATTGTGCCTCATGTTGAATAACTACTTTTTAAAGCCTCAATGTGACCAAAATTGCCATTTTTACAGACTTTTTCTCCTACTAGAAGCTTCTATTTCGACCAACTTCAGGCATTAAAATGACTCTAAACACACTTATTTTAGTTCCACAATTGATAATTCACTTGCAATAGTCATTTACAGTCAAAAAATTAAACATTAAAAAATGTCCATTTCTGACCATCTGGAGAAATTTCGACAGGTCAGGGTTTATCGTTTTTCATCAGAAAATGGATTTTTTGGACTTTAGAAAAATTGATTCAAAATATCATTTGGATTGTGCCTCATGTTGAATAACTACTTTTTAAAGCCTCAATGTGACCAAAATTACCATTTTTACAGACTTTTTCTCCTACTAGAAGCTTCTATTTCGACCAATTTCAGGCATTAAAATGACTCTAAACACACTTATTTTAGTTCCAAAAGTGATAATTCATATGCAATAGTCATTTACAGTCAAAAAAATTAAACATTAAAAAATTACCATTTCTGACCATCTGGAGAAAGTTCAACAGGTCACGGGTCATCGTTTTTCATCAGAAAATTGATTTTTGGACTTTAGAAAAAATGATTCAAAATGTCATTTGAATTGTGCCTCATGTTGAATAACTACTTTTTAAAGCCTCGATGTGACCAAAATTGCCATTTTTACAGACTTTTTCTCCTACTAGAAGCTTCTATTTCGACCAATTTCAGGCATTAAAATGACTCTAAACACACTTATTTTAGTTCCAAAAGTGATAATTCACATGCGATAGTCATTTACAGTCAAAAAATTAAACATTAAAAAATTACCATTTCTGACCATCTGGAGAAATTTCGACAGGTCGCGGGTCATCGTTTTTCATCAGAAAATGGATTTTTTGGACTTTAGAAAAAATTGATTCAAAACGTCATTTGGATTGTGCCTCATGTTGAATAACTACTTTTTAAAACCTCAATGTGACCAAAATTGCCATTTTTACAGACTTTTTCTCCTACTAGAAGCTTCTATTTCGACCAATTTCAGGCATTAAAATGACTCTAAACACACTTATTTTAGTTCCAAAAGTGATAATTCACATGCGATAGTCATTTACAGTCAAAAAATTAAACATTAAAAAATTACCATTTCTGACCATCTGGAGAAATTTCGACAGGTCGCGGGTCATCGTTTTCTCATCAGAAAATGGATTTTTTGGACTTTAGAAAAATTGATTAAAAATGTCATTTGGATTGTTCCTCATGTTGAATAACTACTTTTTAAAGCCTCTATGTGACCAAAATTGCCATTTTTACAGACTTTTTCTCCTACTAGAAGCTTCTATTTCGACCAACTTCAGGCATTAAAATGACTCTAAACACACTTATTTTAGTTCCACAAGTGATAATTCACTTGCAATAGTCATTTACAGTCAAAAAATTAAACATTAAAAAATTTCCATTTCTGACCATCTGGAGAAATTTCGACAGGTCGCGGGTCATCGTTTTCTCATCAGAAAATGGATTTTTTGGACTTTAGAAAAATTGATTCAAAATGTCATTTGGATTGTGCCTCATGTTGAATAACTACTTTTTAAAGCCTCAATGTGACCAAAATTGCCATTTTTACAGACTTTTTCTCCTACTAGAAGCTTCTATTTCGAACAATTTCAGGCATTTAAATGACTCTAAACACACTTATTTTAGTTCCAAAAGTGATAATTCACATGCAATAGTCATTTACAGTCAAAAAATAAAACATTCAAAAATTACCATTTCTGGCCATCTGGACAAATTTCGACAGGTCGCGGGTCATCGTTTTTCATCAGAAAATGGATTTTTTGGACTTTAGAAAAATTGATTCAAAATGTCATTTGGATTGTGCCTCATGTTGAATAACTACTTTTTAAAGCCTCAATGTGACCAAAATTGCCATTTTTACAGACTTTTTCTCCTACTAGAAGCTTCTATTTCGACCAACTTCAGGCATTAAAATGACTCTAAACACACTTATTTTAGTTCCACAATTGATAATTCACTTGCAATAGTCATTTACAGTCAAAAAATTAAACATTAAAAAATGTCCATTTCTGACCATCTGGAGAAATTTCGACAGGTCAGGGTTTATCGTTTTTCATCAGAAAATGGATTTTTTGGACTTTAGAAAAATTGATTCAAAATATCATTTGGATTGTGCCTCATGTTGAATAACTACTTTTTAAAGCCTCAATGTGACCAAAATTACCATTTTTACAGACTTTTTCTCCTACTAGAAGCTTCTATTTCGACCAATTTCAGGCATTAAAATGACTCTAAACACACTTATTTTAGTTCCAAAAGTGATAATTCATATGCAATAGTCATTTACAGTCAAAAAAATTAAACATTAAAAAATTACCATTTCTGACCATCTGGAGAAAGTTCAACAGGTCACGGGTCATCGTTTTTCATCAGAAAATTGATTTTTGGACTTTAGAAAAAATGATTCAAAATGTCATTTGAATTGTGCCTCATGTTGAATAACTACTTTTTAAAGCCTCGATGTGACCAAAATTGCCATTTTTACAGACTTTTTCTCCTACTAGAAGCTTCTATTTCGACCAATTTCAGGCATTAAAATGGCTCTAAACACACTTATTTTAGTTCCAAAAGTGATAATTCACATGCGATAGTCATTTACAGTCAAAAAATTAAACATTAAAAAATTACCATTTCTGACCATCTGGAGAAATTTCGACAGGTCGCGGGTCATCGTTTTTCATCAGAAAATGGATTTTTTGGACTTTAGAAAAAATTGATTCAAAACGTCATTTGGATTGTGCCTCATGTTGAATAACTACTTTTTAAAACCTCAATGTGACCAAAATTGCCATTTTTACAGACTTTTTCTCCTACTAGAAGCTTCTATTTCGACCAATTTCAGGCATTAAAATGACTCTAAACACACTTATTTTAGTTCCAAAAGTGATAATTCACATGCGATAGTCATTTACAGTCAAAAAATTAAACATTAAAAAATTACCATTTCTGACCATCTGGAGAAATTTCGACAGGTCGCGGGTCATCGTTTTTCATCAGAAAATGGATTTTTTGGACTTTAGAAAAATTGATTAAAAATGTCATTTGGATTGTTCCTCATGTTGAATAACTACTTTTTAAAGCCTCTATGTGACCAAAATTGCCATTTTTACAGACTTTTTCTCCTACTAGAAGCTTCTATTTCGACCAACTTCAGGCATTAAAATGACTCTAAACACACTTATTTTAGTTCCACAAGTGATAATTCACTTGCAATAGTCATTTACAGTCAAAAAATTAAACATTAAAAAATTTCCATTTCTGACCATCTGGAGAAATTTCGACAGGTCGCGGGTCATCGTTTTCTCATCAGAAAATGGATTTTTTGGACTTTAGAAAAATTGATTCAAAATGTCATTTGGATTGTGTCTCATGTTGAATAACTACTTTTTAAAGCCTCAATGTGACCAAAATTGCCATTTTTACAGACTTTTTCTCCTACTAGAAGCTTCTATTTCGAACAATTTCAGGCATTTAAATGACTCTAAACACACTTATTTTAGTTCCAAAAGTGATAATTCACATGCAATAGTCATTTACAGTCAAAAAATAAAACATTCAAAAATTACCATTTCTGACCATCTGGAGAAATTTCGACAGGTCGCGGGTCATCGTTTTTCATCAGAAAATGGATTTTTTGGACTTTAGAAAAATTGATTCAAAATGTCATTTGGATTGTGCCTCATGTTGAATAACTACTTTTTAAAGCCTCAATGTGACCAAAATTGCCATTTTTACAGACTTTTTCTCCTACTAGAAGCTTCTATTTCGAACAATTTCAGGCATTAAAATGACTCTAAACACACTTATTTTAGTTCCAAAAGTGATAATTCACATGCAATAGTCATTTACAGTCAAAAAATAAAACATTCAAAAATTACCATTTCTGACCATCTGGAGAAATTTCGACAGGTCGCGGGTCATCGTTTTTCATCAGAAAATGGATTTTTTGGACTTTAGAAAAATTGATTCAAAATGTCATTTGGATTGTGCCTCATGTTGAATAACTACTTTTTAAAGCCTCAATGTGACCAAAATTGCCATTTTTACAGACTTTTTCTCCTACTAGAAGCTTCTATTTCGACCAACTTCAGGCATTAAAATGACTCTAAACACACTTATTTTAGTTCCACAAGTGATAATTCACTTGCAATAGTCATTTACAGTCAAAAAATTAAACATTAAAAAATTTCCATTTCTGACCATCTGGAGAAATTTCGACAGGTCGCGGGTCATCGTTTTCTCATCAGAAAATGGATTTTTTGGACTTTAGAAAAATTGTATCAAAATGTCATTTGGATTGTGCCTCATGTTGAATAACTACTTTTTAAAGCCTCAATGTGACCAAAATTGCCATTTTTACAGACTTTTTCTCCTACTAGAAGCTTCTATTTCGAACAATTTCAGGCATTTAAATGACTCTAAACACACTTATTTTAGTTCCAAAAGTGATAATTCACATGCAATAGTCATTTACAGTCAAAAAATAAAACATTCAAAAATTACCATTTCTGACCATCTGGACAAATTTCGACAGGTCGCGGGTCATCGTTTTTCATCAGAAAATGGATTTTTTGGACTTTAGAAAAATTGATTCAAAATGTCATTTGGATTGTGCCTCATGTTGAATAACTACTTTTTAAAGCCTCAATGTGACCAAAATTGCCATTTTTACAGACTTTTTCTCCTACTAGAAGCTTCTATTTCGAACAATTTCAGGCATTAAAATGACTCTAAACACACTTATTTTAGTTCCAAAAGTGATAATTCACATGCAATAGTCATTTACAGTCAAAAAATAAAACATTCAAAAATTACCATTTCTGACCATCTGGAGAAATTTCGACAGGTCGCGGGTCATCGTTTTTCATCAGAAAATGGATTTTTTGGACTTTAGAAAAATTGATTCAAAATGTCATTTGGATTGTGCCTCATGTTGAATAACTACTTTTTAAAGCCTCAATGTGACCAAAATTGCCATTTTTACAGACTTTTTCTCCTACTAGAAGCTTCTATTTCGACCAACTTCAGGCATTAAAATGACTCTAAACACACTTATTTTAGTTCCACAAGTGATAATTCACTTGCAATAGTCATTTACAGTCAAAAAATTAAACATTAAAAAATTTCCATTTCTGACCATCTGGAGAAATTTCGACAGGTCGCGGGTCATCGTTTTCTCATCAGAAAATGGATTTTTTGGACTTTAGAAAAATTGTATCAAAATGTCATTTGGATTGTGCCTCATGTTGAATAACTACTTTTTAAAGCCTCAATGTGACCAAAATTGCCATTTTTACAGACTTTTTCTCCTACTAGAAGCTTCTATTTCGAACAATTTCAGGCATTTAAATGACTCTAAACACACTTATTTTAGTTCCAAAAGTGATAATTCACATGCAATAGTCATTTACAGTCAAAAAATAAAACATTCAAAAATTACCATTTCTGACCATCTGGACAAATTTCGACAGGTCGCGGGTCATCGTTTTTCATCAGAAAATGGATTTTTTGGACTTTAGAAAAATTGATTCAAAATGTCATTTGGATTGTGCCTCATGTTGAATAACTACTTTTTAAAGCCTCAATGTGACCAAAATTGCCATTTTTACAGACTTTTTCTCCTACTAGAAGCTTCTATTTCGAACAATTTCAGGCATTAAAATGACTCTAAACACACTTATTTTAGTTCCAAAAGTGATAATTCACATGCAATAGTCATTTACAGTCAAAAAATAAAACATTCAAAAATTACCATTTCTGACCATCTGGAGAAATTTCGACAGGTCGCGGGTCATCGTTTTTCATCAGAAAATGGATTTTTTGGACTTTAGAAAAATTGATTCAAAATGTCATATGGATTGTGCCTCATGTTGAATAACTACTTTTTAAAGCCTCAATGTGACCAAAATTGCCATTTTTACAGACTTTTTCTCCTACTAGAAGCTTCTATTTCGACCAACTTCAGGCATTAAAATGACTCTAAACACACTTATTTTAGTTCCACAATTGATAATTCACTTGCAATAGTCATTTACAGTCAAAAAATTAAACATTAAAAAATGTCCATTTCTGACCATCTGGAGAAATTTCGACAGGTCAGGGTTTATCGTTTTTCATCAGAAAATGGATTTTTTGGACTTTAGAAAAATTGATTCAAAATATCATTTGGATTGTGCCTCATGTTGAATAACTACTTTTTAAAGCCTCAATGTGACCAAAATTGCCATTTTTACAGACTTTTTCTCCTACTAGAAGCTTCTATTTCGAACAATTTCAGGCATTTAAATGACTCTAAACACACTTATTTTAGTTCCAAAAGTGATAATTCACATGCAATAGTCATTTACAGTCAAAAAATAAAACATTCAAAAATTACCATTTCTGACCATCTGGACAAATTTCGACAGGTCGCGGGTCATCGTTTTTCATCAGAAAATGGATTTTTTGGACTTTAGAAAAATTGATTCAAAATGTCATTTGGATTGTGCCTCATGTTGAATAACTACTTTTTAAAGCCTCAATGTGACCAAAATTGCCATTTTTACAGACTTTTTCTCCTACTAGAAGCTTCTATTTCGAACAATTTCAGGCATTAAAATGACTCTAAACACACTTATTTTAGTTCCAAAAGTGATAATTCACATGGAATAGTCATTTACAGTCAAAAAATAAAACATTCAAAAATTACCATTTCTGACCATCTGGAGAAATTTCGACAGGTCGCGGGTCATCGTTTTTCATCAGAAAATGGATTTTTTGGACTTTAGAAAAATTGATTCAAAATGTCATTTGGATTGTGCCTCATGTTGAATAACTACTTTTTAAAGCCTCAATGTGACCAAAATTGCCATTTTTACAGACTTTTTCTCCTACTAGAAGCTTCTATTTCGACCAACTTCAGGCATTAAAATGACTCTAAACACACTTATTTTAGTTCCACAATTGATAATTCACTTGCAATAGTCATTTACAGTCAAAAAATTAAACATTAAAAAATGTCCATTTCTGACCATCTGGAGAAATTTCGACAGGTCAGGGTTTATCGTTTTTCATCAGAAAATGGATTTTTTGGACTTTAGAAAAATTGATTCAAAATATCATTTGGATTGTGCCTCATGTTGAATAACTACTTTTTAAAGCCTCAATGTGACCAAAATTACCATTTTTACAGACTTTTTCTCCTACTAGAAGCTTCTATTTCGACCAATTTCAGGCATTAAAATGACTCTAAACACACTTATTTTAGTTCCAAAAGTGATAATTCATATGCAATAGTCATTTACAGTCAAAAAAATTAAACATTAAAAAATTACCATTTCTGACCATCTGGAGAAAGTTCAACAGGTCACGGGTCATCGTTTTTCATCAGAAAATTGATTTTTGGACTTTAGAAAAAATGATTCAAAATGTCATTTGAATTGTGCCTCATGTTGAATAACTACTTTTTAAAGCCTCGATGTGACCAAAATTGCCATTTTTACAGACTTTTTCTCCTACTAGAAGCTTCTATTTCGACCAATTTCAGGCATTAAAATGACTCTAAACACACTTATTTTAGTTCCAAAAGTGATAATTCACATGCGATAGTCATTTACAGTCAAAAAATTAAACATTAAAAAATTACCATTTCTGACCATCTGGAGAAATTTCGACAGGTCGCGGGTCATCGTTTTTCATCAGAAAATGGATTTTTTGGACTTTAGAAAAATTGATTAAAAATGTCATTTGGATTGTTCCTCATGTTGAATAACTACTTTTTAAAGCCTCTATGTGACCAAAATTGCCATTTTTACAGACTTTTTCTCCTACTAGAAGCTTCTATTTCGACCAACTTCAGGCATTAAAATGACTCTAAACACACTTATTTTAGTTCCACAAGTGATAATTCACTTGCAATAGTCATTTACAGTCAAAAAATTAAACATTAAAAAATTTCCATTTCTGACCATCAGGAGAAATTTCGACAGGTCGCGGGTCATCGTTTTCTCATCAGAAAATGGATTTTTTGGACTTTAGAAAAATTGATTCAAAATGTCATTTGGATTGTGCCTCATGTTGAATAACTACTTTTTAAAGCCTCAATGTGACCAAAATTGCCATTTTTACAGACTTTTTCTCCTACTAGAAGCTTCTATTTCGAACAATTTCAGGCATTTAAATGACTCTAAACACACTTATTTTAGTTCCAAAAGTGATAATTCACATGCAATAGTCATTTACAGTCAAAAAATAAAACATTCAAAAATTACCATTTCTGGCCATCTGGACAAATTTCGACAGGTCGCGGGTCATCGTTTTTCATCAGAAAATGGATTTTTTGGACTTTAGAAAAATTGATTCAAAATGTCATTTGGATTGTGCCTCATGTTGAATAACTACTTTTTAAAGCCTCAATGTGACCAAAATTGCCATTTTTACAGACTTTTTCTCCTACTAGAAGCTTCTATTTCGAACAATTTCAGGCATTAAAATGACTCTAAACACACTTATTTTAGTTCCAAAAGTGATAATTCACATGCAATAGTCATTTACAGTCAAAAAATAAAACATTCAAAAATTACCATTTCTGACCATCTGGAGAAATTTCGACAGGTCGCGGGTCATCGTTTTTCATCAGAAAATGGATTTTTTGGACTTTAGAAAAATTGATTCAAAATGTCATTTGGATTGTGCCTCATGTTGAATAACTACTTTTTAAAGCCTCAATGTGACCAAAATTGCCATTTTTACAGACTTTTTCTCCTACTAGAAGCTTCTATTTCGACCAACTTCAGGCATTAAAATGACTCTAAACACACTTATTTTAGTTCCACAATTGATAATTCACTTGCAATAGTCATTTACAGTCAAAAAATTAAACATTAAAAAATGTCCATTTCTGACCATCTGGAGAAATTTCGACAGGTCAGGGTTTATCGTTTTTCATCAGAAAATGGATTTTTTGGACTTTAGAAAAATTGATTCAAAATATCATTTGGATTGTGCCTCATGTTGAATAACTACTTTTTAAAGCCTCAATGTGACCAAAATTACCATTTTTACAGACTTTTTCTCCTACTAGAAGCTTCTATTTCGACCAATTTCAGGCATTAAAATGACTCTAAACACACTTATTTTAGTTCCAAAAGTGATAATTCATATGCAATAGTCATTTACAGTCAAAAAAATTAAACATTAAAAAATTACCATTTCTGACCATCTGGAGAAAGTTCAACAGGTCACGGGTCATCGTTTTTCATCAGAAAATTGATTTTTGGACTTTAGAAAAAATGATTCAAAATGTCATTTGAATTGTGCCTCATGTTGAATAACTACTTTTTAAAGCCTCGATGTGACCAAAATTGCCATTTTTACAGACTTTTTCTCCTACTAGAAGCTTCTATTTCGACCAATTTCAGGCATTAAAATGGCTCTAAACACACTTATTTTAGTTCCAAAAGTGATAATTCACATGCGATAGTCATTTACAGTCAAAAAATTAAACATTAAAAAATTACCATTTCTGACCATCTGGAGAAATTTCGACAGGTCGCGGGTCATCGTTTTTCATCAGAAAATGGATTTTTTGGACTTTAGAAAAAATTGATTCAAAACGTCATTTGGATTGTGCCTCATGTTGAATAACTACTTTTTAAAACCTCAATGTGACCAAAATTGCCATTTTTACAGACTTTTTCTCCTACTAGAAGCTTCTATTTCGACCAATTTCAGGCATTAAAATGACTCTAAACACACTTATTTTAGTTCCAAAAGTGATAATTCACATGCGATAGTCATTTACAGTCAAAAAATTAAACATTAAAAAATTACCATTTCTGACCATCTGGAGAAATTTCGACAGGTCGCGGGTCATCGTTTTTCATCAGAAAATGGATTTTTTGGACTTTAGAAAAATTGATTAAAAATGTCATTTGGATTGTTCCTCATGTTGAATAACTACTTTTTAAAGCCTCTATGTGACCAAAATTGCCATTTTTACAGACTTTTTCTCCTACTAGAAGCTTCTATTTCGACCAACTTCAGGCATTAAAATGACTCTAAACACACTTATTTTAGTTCCACAAGTGATAATTCACTTGCAATAGTCATTTACAGTCAAAAAATTAAACATTAAAAAATTTCCATTTCTGACCATCTGGAGAAATTTCGACAGGTCGCGGGTCATCGTTTTCTCATCAGAAAATGGATTTTTTGGACTTTAGAAAAATTGATTCAAAATGTCATTTGGATTGTGTCTCATGTTGAATAACTACTTTTTAAAGCCTCAATGTGACCAAAATTGCCATTTTTACAGACTTTTTCTCCTACTAGAAGCTTCTATTTCGAACAATTTCAGGCATTTAAATGACTCTAAACACACTTATTTTAGTTCCAAAAGTGATAATTCACATGCAATAGTCATTTACAGTCAAAAAATAAAACATTCAAAAATTACCATTTCTGACCATCTGGAGAAATTTCGACAGGTCGCGGGTCATCGTTTTTCATCAGAAAATGGATTTTTTGGACTTTAGAAAAATTGATTCAAAATGTCATTTGGATTGTGCCTCATGTTGAATAACTACTTTTTAAAGCCTCAATGTGACCAAAATTGCCATTTTTACAGACTTTTTCTCCTACTAGAAGCTTCTATTTCGAACAATTTCAGGCATTAAAATGACTCTAAACACACTTATTTTAGTTCCAAAAGTGATAATTCACATGCAATAGTCATTTACAGTCAAAAAATAAAACATTCAAAAATTACCATTTCTGACCATCTGGAGAAATTTCGACAGGTCGCGGGTCATCGTTTTTCATCAGAAAATGGATTTTTTGGACTTTAGAAAAATTGATTCAAAATGTCATTTGGATTGTGCCTCATGTTGAATAACTACTTTTTAAAGCCTCAATGTGACCAAAATTGCCATTTTTACAGACTTTTTCTCCTACTAGAAGCTTCTATTTCGACCAACTTCAGGCATTAAAATGACTCTAAACACACTTATTTTAGTTCCACAATTGATAATTCACTTGCAATAGTCATTTACAGTCAAAAAATTAAACATTAAAAAATGTCCATTTCTGACCATCTGGAGAAATTTCGACAGGTCAGGGTTTATCGTTTTTCATCAGAAAATGGATTTTTTGGACTTTAGAAAAATTGATTCAAAATATCATTTGGATTGTGCCTCATGTTGAATAACTACTTTTTAAAGCCTCAATGTGACCAAAATTACCATTTTTACAGACTTTTTCTCCTACTAGAAGCTTCTATTTCGACCAATTTCAGGCATTAAAATGACTCTAAACACACTTATTTTAGTTCCAAAAGTGATAATTCATATGCAATAGTCATTTACAGTCAAAAAAATTAAACATTAAAAAATTACCATTTCTGACCATCTGGAGAAAGTTCAACAGGTCACGGGTCATCGTTTTTCATCAGAAAATTGATTTTTGGACTTTAGAAAAAATGATTCAAAATGTCATTTGAATTGTGCCTCATGTTGAATAACTACTTTTTAAAGCCTCGATGTGACCAAAATTGCCATTTTTACAGACTTTTTCTCCTACTAGAAGCTTCTATTTCGACCAATTTCAGGCATTAAAATGACTCTAAACACACTTATTTTAGTTCCAAAAGTGATAATTCACATGCGATAGTCATTTACAGTCAAAAAATTAAACATTAAAAAATTACCATTTCTGACCATCTGGAGAAATTTCGACAGGTCGCGGGTCATCGTTTTTCATCAGAAAATGGATTTTTTGGACTTTAGAAAAAATGATTCATAACGTCATTTGGATTGTGCCTCATGTTGAATAACTACTTTTTAAAACCTCAATGTGACCAAAATTGCCATTTTTACAGACTTTTTCTCCTACTAGAAGCTTCTATTTCGACCAATTTCAGGCATTAAAATGACTCTAAACACACTTATTTTAGTTCCAAAAGTGATAATTCACATGCGATAGTCATTTACAGTCAAAAAATTAAACATTAAAAAATTACCATTTCTGACCATCTGGAGAAATTTCGACAGGTCGCGGGTCATCGTTTTTCATCAGAAAATGGATTTTTTGGACTTTAGAAAAATTGATTAAAAATGTCATTTGGATTGTTCCTCATGTTGAATAACTACTTTTTAAAGCCTCTATGTGACCAAAATTGCCATTTTTACAGACTTTTTCTCCTACTAGAAGCTTCTATTTCGACCAACTTCAGGCATTAAAATGACTCTAAACACACTTATTTTAGTTCCACAAGTGATAATTCACTTGCAATAGTCATTTACAGTCAAAAAATTAAACATTAAAAAATTTCCATTTCTGACCATCTGGAGAAATTTCGACAGGTCGCGGGTCATCGTTTTCTCATCAGAAAATGGATTTTTTGGACTTTAGAAAAATTGATTCAAAATGTCATTTGGATTGTGCCTCATGTTGAATAACTACTTTTTAAAGCCTCAATGTGACCAAAATTGCCATTTTTACAGACTTTTTCTCCTACTAGAAGCTTCTATTTCGAACAATTTCAGGCATTTAAATGACTCTAAACACACTTATTTTAGTTCCAAAAGTGATAATTCACATGCAATAGTCATTTACAGTCAAAAAATAAAACATTCAAAAATTACCATTTCTGGCCATCTGGACAAATTTCGACAGGTCGCGGGTCATCGTTTTTCATCAGAAAATGGATTTTTTGGACTTTAGAAAAATTGATTCAAAATGTCATTTGGATTGTGCCTCATGTTGAATAACTACTTTTTAAAGCCTCAATGTGACCAAAATTGCCATTTTTACAGACTTTTTCTCCTACTAGAAGCTTCTATTTCGAACAATTTCAGGCATTAAAATGACTCTAAACACACTTATTTTAGTTCCAAAAGTGATAATTCACATGCAATAGTCATTTACAGTCAAAAAATAAAACATTCAAAAATTACCATTTCTGACCATCTGGAGAAATTTCGACAGGTCGCGGGTCATCGTTTTTCATCAGAAAATGGATTTTTTGGACTTTAGAAAAATTGATTCAAAATGTCATTTGGATTGTGCCTCATGTTGAATAACTACTTTTTAAAGCCTCAATGTGACCAAAATTGCCATTTTTACAGACTTTTTCTCCTACTAGAAGCTTCTATTTCGAACAATTTCAGGCATTAAAATGAGTCTAAACACACTTATTTTAGTTCCAAAAGTGATAATTCACATGCAATAGTCATTTACAGTCAAAAAATTAAACATTAAAAAATTACCATTTCTGACCATCTGGAGAAATTTCGACAGGTCAGGGTTTATCGTTTTTCATCAGAAAATGGATTTTTTGGACTTTAGAAAAATTGATTCAAAATATCATTTGGATTGTGCCTCATGTTGAATAACTACTTTTTAAAGCCTCAATGTGACCAAAATTACCATTTTTACAGACTTTTTCTCCTACTAGAAGCTTCTATTTCGAACAATTTCAGGCATTTAAATGACTCTAAACACACTTATTTTAGTTCCAAAAGTGATAATTCACATGCAATAGTCATTTACAGTCAAAAAATAAAACATTCAAAAATTACCATTTCTGACCATCTGGACAAATTTCGACAGGTCGCGGGTCATCGTTTTTCATCAGAAAATGGATTTTTTGGACTTTAGAAAAATTGATTCAAAATGTCATTTGGATTGTGCCTCATGTTGAATAACTACTTTTTAAAGCCTCAATGTGACCAAAATTGCCATTTTTACAGACTTTTTCTCCTACTAGAAGCTTCTATTTCGAACAATTTCAGGCATTAAAATGACTCTAAACACACTTATTTTAGTTCCAAAAGTGATAATTCACATGCAATAGTCATTTACAGTCAAAAAATAAAACATTCAAAAATTACCATTTCTGACCATCTGGAGAAATTTCGACAGGTCGCGGGTCATCGTTTTTCATCAGAAAATGGATTTTTTGGACTTTAGAAAAATTGATTCAAAATGTCATTTGGATTGTGCCTCATGTTGAATAACTACTTTTTAAAGCCTCAATGTGACCAAAATTGCCATTTTTACAGACTTTTTCTCCTACTAGAAGCTTCTATTTCGACCAACTTCAGGCATTAAAATGACTCTAAACACACTTATTTTAGTTCCACAATTGATAATTCACTTGCAATAGTCATTTACAGTCAAAAAATTAAACATTAAAAAATGTCCATTTCTGACCATCTGGAGAAATTTCGACAGGTCAGGGTTTATCGTTTTTCATCAGAAAATGGATTTTTTGGACTTTAGAAAAATTGATTCAAAATATCATTTGGATTGTGCCTCATGTTGAATAACTACTTTTTAAAGCCTCAATGTGACCAAAATTACCATTTTTACAGACTTTTTCTCCTACTAGAAGCTTCTATTTCGACCAATTTCAGGCATTAAAATGACTCTAAACACACTTATTTTAGTTCCAAAAGTGATAATTCATATGCAATAGTCATTTACAGTCAAAAAAATTAAACATTAAAAAATTACCATTTCTGACCATCTGGAGAAAGTTCAACAGGTCACGGGTCATCGTTTTTCATCAGAAAATTGATTTTTGGACTTTAGAAAAAATGATTCAAAATGTCATTTGAATTGTGCCTCATGTTGAATAACTACTTTTTAAAGCCTCGATGTGACCAAAATTGCCATTTTTACAGACTTTTTCTCCTACTAGAAGCTTCTATTTCGACCAATTTCAGGCATTAAAATGACTCTAAACACACTTATTTTAGTTCCAAAAGTGATAATTCACATGCGATAGTCATTTACAGTCAAAAAATTAAACATTAAAAAATTACCATTTCTGACCATCTGGAGAAATTTCGACAGGTCGCGGGTCATCGTTTTTCATCAGAAAATGGATTTTTTGGACTTTAGAAAAATTGATTAAAAATGTCATTTGGATTGTTCCTCATGTTGAATAACTACTTTTTAAAGCCTCTATGTGACCAAAATTGCCATTTTTACAGACTTTTTCTCCTACTAGAAGCTTCTATTTCGACCAACTTCAGGCATTAAAATGACTCTAAACACACTTATTTTAGTTCCACAAGTGATAATTCACTTGCAATAGTCATTTACAGTCAAAAAATTAAACATTAAAAAATTTCCATTTCTGACCATCTGGAGAAATTTCGACAGGTCGCGGGTCATCGTTTTCTCATCAGAAAATGGATTTTTTGGACTTTAGAAAAATTGATTCAAAATGTCATTTGGATTGTGCCTCATGTTGAATAACTACTTTTTAAAGCCTCAATGTGACCAAAATTGCCATTTTTACAGACTTTTTCTCCTACTAGAAGCTTCTATTTCGAACAATTTCAGGCATTTAAATGACTCTAAACACACTTATTTTAGTTCCAAAAGTGATAATTCACATGCAATAGTCATTTACAGTCAAAAAATTAAACATTAAAAAATTTCCATTTCTGACCATCTGGAGAAATTTCGACAGGTCGCGGGTCATCGTTTTCTCATCAGAAAATGGATTTTTTGGACTTTAGAAAAATTGATTCAAAATGTCATTTGGATTGTGTCTCATGTTGAATAACTACTTTTTAAAGCCTCAATGTGACCAAAATTGCCATTTTTACAGACTTTTTCTCCTACTAGAAGCTTCTATTTCGAACAATTTCAGGCATTTAAATGACTCTAAACACACTTATTTTAGTTCCAAAAGTGATAATTCACATGCAATAGTCATTTACAGTCAAAAAATAAAACATTCAAAAATTACCATTTCTGACCATCTGGAGAAATTTCGACAGGTCGCGGGTCATCGTTTTTCATCAGAAAATGGATTTTTTGGACTTTAGAAAAATTGATTCAAAATGTCATTTGGATTGTGCCTCATGTTGAATAACTACTTTTTAAAGCCTCAATGTGACCAAAATTGCCATTTTTACAGACTTTTTCTCCTACTAGAAGCTTCTATTTCGAACAATTTCAGGCATTAAAATGACTCTAAACACACTTATTTTAGTTCCAAAAGTGATAATTCACATGCAATAGTCATTTACAGTCAAAAAATAAAACATTCAAAAATTACCATTTCTGACCATCTGGAGAAATTTCGACAGGTCGCGGGTCATCGTTTTTCATCAGAAAATGGATTTTTTGGACTTTAGAAAAATTGATTCAAAATGTCATTTGGATTGTGCCTCATGTTGAATAACTACTTTTTAAAGCCTCAATGTGACCAAAATTGCCATTTTTACAGACTTTTTCTCCTACTAGAAGCTTCTATTTCGACCAACTTCAGGCATTAAAATGACTCTAAACACACTTATTTTAGTTCCACAATTGATAATTCACTTGCAATAGTCATTTACAGTCAAAAAATTAAACATTAAAAAATGTCCATTTCTGACCATCTGGAGAAATTTCGACAGGTCAGGGTTTATCGTTTTTCATCAGAAAATGGATTTTTTGGACTTTAGAAAAATTGATTCAAAATATCATTTGGATTGTGCCTCATGTTGAATAACTACTTTTTAAAGCCTCAATGTGACCAAAATTACCATTTTTACAGACTTTTTCTCCTACTAGAAGCTTCTATTTCGACCAATTTCAGGCATTAAAATGACTCTAAACACACTTATTTTAGTTCCAAAAGTGATAATTCATATGCAATAGTCATTTACAGTCAAAAAAATTAAACATTAAAAAATTACCATTTCTGACCATCTGGAGAAAGTTCAACAGGTCACGGGTCATCGTTTTTCATCAGAAAATTGATTTTTGGACTTTAGAAAAAATGATTCAAAATGTCATTTGAATTGTGCCTCATGTTGAATAACTACTTTTTAAAGCCTCGATGTGACCAAAATTGCCATTTTTACAGACTTTTTCTCCTACTAGAAGCTTCTATTTCGACCAATTTCAGGCATTAAAATGACTCTAAACACACTTATTTTAGTTCCAAAAGTGATAATTCACATGCGATAGTCATTTACAGTCAAAAAATTAAACATTAAAAAATTACCATTTCTGACCATCTGGAGAAATTTCGACAGGTCGCGGGTCATCGTTTTTCATCAGAAAATGGATTTTTTGGACTTTAGAAAAAATTGATTCAAAACGTCATTTGGATTGTGCCTCATGTTGAATAACTACTTTTTAAAACCTCAATGTGACCAAAATTGCCATTTTTACAGACTTTTTCTCCTACTAGAAGCTTCTATTTCGACCAATTTCAGGCATTAAAATGACTCTAAACACACTTATTTTAGTTCCAAAAGTGATAATTCACATGCGATAGTCATTTACAGTCAAAAAATTAAACATTAAAAAATTACCATTTCTGACCATCTGGAGAAATTTCGACAGGTCGCGGGTCATCGTTTTCTCATCAGAAAATGGATTTTTTGGACTTTAGAAAAATTGATTAAAAATGTCATTTGGATTGTTCCTCATGTTGAATAACTACTTTTTAAAGCCTCTATGTGACCAAAATTGCCATTTTTACAGACTTTTTCTCCTACTAGAAGCTTCTATTTCGACCAACTTCAGGCATTAAAATGACTCTAAACACACTTATTTTAGTTCCACAAGTGATAATTCACTTGCAATAGTCATTTACAGTCAAAAAATTAAACATTAAAAAATTTCCATTTCTGACCATCTGGAGAAATTTCGACAGGTCGCGGGTCATCGTTTTCTCATCAGAAAATGGATTTTTTGGACTTTAGAAAAATTGATTCAAAATGTCATTTGGATTGTGCCTCATGTTGAATAACTACTTTTTAAAGCCTCAATGTGACCAAAATTGCCATTTTTACAGACTTTTTCTCCTACTAGAAGCTTCTATTTCGAACAATTTCAGGCATTTAAATGACTCTAAACACACTTATTTTAGTTCCAAAAGTGATAATTCACATGCAATAGTCATTTACAGTCAAAAAATAAAACATTCAAAAATTACCATTTCTGGCCATCTGGACAAATTTCGACAGGTCGCGGGTCATCGTTTTTCATCAGAAAATGGATTTTTTGGACTTTAGAAAAATTGATTCAAAATGTCATTTGGATTGTGCCTCATGTTGAATAACTACTTTTTAAAGCCTCAATGTGACCAAAATTGCCATTTTTACAGACTTTTTCTCCTACTAGAAGCTTCTATTTCGACCAACTTCAGGCATTAAAATGACTCTAAACACACTTATTTTAGTTCCACAATTGATAATTCACTTGCAATAGTCATTTACAGTCAAAAAATTAAACATTAAAAACTGTCCATTTCTGACCATCTGGAGAAATTTCGACAGGTCAGGGTTTATCGTTTTTCATCAGAAAATGGATTTTTTGGACTTTAGAAAAATTGATTCAAAATATCATTTGGATTGTGCCTCATGTTGAATAACTACTTTTTAAAGCCTCAATGTGACCAAAATTACCATTTTTACAGACTTTTTCTCCTACTAGAAGCTTCTATTTCGACCAATTTCAGGCATTAAAATGACTCTAAACACACTTATTTTAGTTCCAAAAGTGATAATTCATATGCAATAGTCATTTACAGTCAAAAAAATTAAACATTAAAAAATTACCATTTCTGACCATCTGGAGAAAGTTCAACAGGTCACGGGTCATCGTTTTTCATCAGAAAATTGATTTTTGGACTTTAGAAAAAATGATTCAAAATGTCATTTGAATTGTGCCTCATGTTGAATAACTACTTTTTAAAGCCTCGATGTGACCAAAATTGCCATTTTTACAGACTTTTTCTCCTACTAGAAGCTTCTATTTCGACCAATTTCAGGCATTAAAATGGCTCTAAACACACTTATTTTAGTTCCAAAAGTGATAATTCACATGCGATAGTCATTTACAGTCAAAAAATTAAACATTAAAAAATTACCATTTCTGACCATCTGGAGAAATTTCGACAGGTCGCGGGTCATCGTTTTTCATCAGAAAATGGATTTTTTGGACTTTAGAAAAAATTGATTCAAAACGTCATTTGGATTGTGCCTCATGTTGAATAACTACTTTTTAAAACCTCAATGTGACCAAAATTGCCATTTTTACAGACTTTTTCTCCTACTAGAAGCTTCTATTTCGACCAATTTCAGGCATTAAAATGACTCTAAACACACTTATTTTAGTTCCAAAAGTGATAATTCACATGCGATAGTCATTTACAGTCAAAAAATTAAACATTAAAAAATTACCATTTCTGACCATCTGGAGAAATTTCGACAGGTCGCGGGTCATCGTTTTTCATCAGAAAATGGATTTTTTGGACTTTAGAAAAATTGATTAAAAATGTCATTTGGATTGTTCCTCATGTTGAATAACTACTTTTTAAAGCCTCTATGTGACCAAAATTGCCATTTTTACAGACTTTTTCTCCTACTAGAAGCTTCTATTTCGACCAACTTCAGGCATTAAAATGACTCTAAACACACTTATTTTAGTTCCACAAGTGATAATTCACTTGCAATAGTCATTTACAGTCAAAAAATTAAACATTAAAAAATTTCCATTTCTGACCATCTGGAGAAATTTCGACAGGTCGCGGGTCATCGTTTTCTCATCAGAAAATGGATTTTTTGGACTTTAGAAAAATTGATTCAAAATGTCATTTGGATTGTGCCTCATGTTGAATAACTACTTTTTAAAGCCTCAATGTGACCAAAATTGCCATTTTTACAGACTTTTTCTCCTACTAGAAGCTTCTATTTCGAACAATTTCAGGCATTTAAATGACTCTAAACACACTTATTTTAGTTCCAAAAGTGATAATTCACATGCAATAGTCATTTACAGTCAAAAAATAAAACATTCAAAAATTACCATTTCTGACCATCTGGAGAAATTTCGACAGGTCGCGGGTCATCGTTTTTCATCAGAAAATGGATTTTTTGGACTTTAGAAAAATTGATTCAAAATGTCATTTGGATTGTGCCTCATGTTGAATAACTACTTTTTAAAGCCTCAATGTGACCAAAATTGCCATTTTTACAGACTTTTTCTCCTACTAGAAGCTTCTATTTCGAACAATTTCAGGCATTAAAATGACTCTAAACACACTTATTTTAGTTCCAAAAGTGATAATTCACATGCAATAGTCATTTACAGTCAAAAAATAAAACATTCAAAAATTACCATTTCTGACCATCTGGAGAAATTTCGACAGGTCGCGGGTCATCGTTTTTCATCAGAAAATGGATTTTTTGGACTTTAGAAAAATTGATTCAAAATGTCATTTGGATTGTGCCTCATGTTGAATAACTACTTTTTAAAGCCTCAATGTGACCAAAATTGCCATTTTTACAGACTTTTTCTCCTACTAGAAGCTTCTATTTCGACCAACTTCAGGCATTAAAATGACTCTAAACACACTTATTTTAGTTCCACAAGTGATAATTCACTTGCAATAGTCATTTACAGTCAAAAAATTAAACATTAAAAAATTTCCATTTCTGACCATCTGGAGAAATTTCGACAGGTCGCGGGTCATCGTTTTCTCATCAGAAAATGGATTTTTTGGACTTTAGAAAAATTGATTCAAAATGTCATTTGGATTGTGCCTCATGTTGAATAACTACTTTTTAAAGCCTCAATGTGACCAAAATTGCCATTTTTACAGACTTTTTCTCCTACTAGAAGCTTCTATTTCGAACAATTTCAGGCATTTAAATGACTCTAAACACACTTATTTTAGTTCCAAAAGTGATAATTCACATGCAATAGTCATTTACAGTCAAAAAATAAAACATTCAAAAATTACCATTTCTGACCATCTGGACAAATTTCGACAGGTCGCGGGTCATCGTTTTTCATCAGAAAATGGATTTTTTGGACTTTAGAAAAATTGATTCAAAATGTCATTTGGATTGTGCCTCATGTTGAATAACTACTTTTTAAAGCCTCAATGTGACCAAAATTGCCATTTTTACAGACTTTTTCTCCTACTAGAAGCTTCTATTTCGAACAATTTCAGGCATTAAAATGACTCTAAACACACTTATTTTAGTTCCAAAAGTGATAATTCACATGCAATAGTCATTTACAGTCAAAAAATAAAACATTCAAAAATTACCATTTCTGACCATCTGGAGAAATTTCGACAGGTCGCGGGTCATCGTTTTTCATCAGAAAATGGATTTTTTGGACTTTAGAAAAATTGATTCAAAATGTCATTTGGATTGTGCCTCATGTTGAATAACTACTTTTTAAAGCCTCAATGTGACCAAAATTGCCATTTTTACAGACTTTTTCTCCTACTAGAAGCTTCTATTTCGACCAACTTCAGGCATTAAAATGACTCTAAACACACTTATTTTAGTTCCACAATTGATAATTCACTTGCAATAGTCATTTACAGTCAAAAAATTAAACATTAAAAAATGTCCATTTCTGACCATCTGGAGAAATTTCGACAGGTCAGGGTTTATCGTTTTTCATCAGAAAATGGATTTTTTGGACTTTAGAAAAATTGATTCAAAATATCATTTGGATTGTGCCTCATGTTGAATAACTACTTTTTAAAGCCTCAATGTGACCAAAATTACCATTTTTACAGACTTTTTCTCCTACTAGAAGCTTCTATTTCGACCAATTTCAGGCATTAAAATGACTCTAAACACACTTATTTTAGTTCCAAAAGTGATAATTCATATGCAATAGTCATTTACAGTCAAAAAAATTAAACATTAAAAAATTACCATTTCTGACCATCTGGAGAAAGTTCAACAGGTCACGGGTCATCGTTTTTCATCAGAAAATTGATTTTTGGACTTTAGAAAAAATGATTCAAAATGTCATTTGAATTGTGCCTCATGTTGAATAACTACTTTTTAAAGCCTCGATGTGACCAAAATTGCCATTTTTACAGACTTTTTCTCCTACTAGAAGCTTCTATTTCGACCAATTTCAGGCATTAAAATGACTCTAAACACACTTATTTTAGTTCCAAAAGTGATAATTCACATGCGATAGTCATTTACAGTCAAAAAATTAAACATTAAAAAATTACCATTTCTGACCATCTGGAGAAATTTCGACAGGTCGCGGGTCATCGTTTTTCATCAGAAAATGGATTTTTTGGACTTTAGAAAAATTGATTAAAAATGTCATTTGGATTGTTCCTCATGTTGAATAACTACTTTTTAAAGCCTCTATGTGACCAAAATTGCCATTTTTACAGACTTTTTCTCCTACTAGAAGCTTCTATTTCGACCAACTTCAGGCATTAAAATGACTCTAAACACACTTATTTTAGTTCCACAAGTGATAATTCACTTGCAATAGTCATTTACAGTCAAAAAATTAAACATTAAAAAATTTCCATTTCTGACCATCTGGAGAAATTTCGACAGGTCGCGGGTCATCGTTTTCTCATCAGAAAATGGATTTTTTGGACTTTAGAAAAATTGATTCAAAATGTCATTTGGATTGTGCCTCATGTTGAATAACTACTTTTTAAAGCCTCAATGTGACCAAAATTGCCATTTTTACAGACTTTTTCTCCTACTAGAAGCTTCTATTTCGAACAATTTCAGGCATTTAAATGACTCTAAACACACTTATTTTAGTTCCAAAAGTGATAATTCACATGCAATAGTCATTTACAGTCAAAAAATAAAACATTCAAAAATTACCATTTCTGGCCATCTGGACAAATTTCGACAGGTCGCGGGTCATCGTTTTTCATCAGAAAATGGATTTTTTGGACTTTAGAAAAATTGATTCAAAATGTCATTTGGATTGTGCCTCATGTTGAATAACTACTTTTTAAAGCCTCAATGTGACCAAAATTGCCATTTTTACAGACTTTTTCTCCTACTAGAAGCTTCTATTTCGAACAATTTCAGGCATTAAAATGACTCTAAACACACTTATTTTAGTTCCAAAAGTGATAATTCACATGCAATAGTCATTTACAGTCAAAAAATAAAACATTCAAAAATTACCATTTCTGACCATCTGGAGAAATTTCGACAGGTCGCGGGTCATCGTTTTTCATCAGAAAATGGATTTTTTGGACTTTAGAAAAATTGATTCAAAATGTCATTTGGATTGTGCCTCATGTTGAATAACTACTTTTTAAAGCCTCAATGTGACCAAAATTGCCATTTTTACAGACTTTTTCTCCTACTAGAAGCTTCTATTTCGACCAACTTCAGGCATTAAAATGACTCTAAACACACTTATTTTAGTTCCACAATTGATAATTCACTTGCAATAGTCATTTACAGTCAAAAAATTAAACATTAAAAAATGTCCATTTCTGACCATCTGGAGAAATTTCGACAGGTCAGGGTTTATCGTTTTTCATCAGAAAATGGATTTTTTGGACTTTAGAAAAATTGATTCAAAATATCATTTGGATTGTGCCTCATGTTGAATAACTACTTTTTAAAGCCTCAATGTGACCAAAATTACCATTTTTACAGACTTTTTCTCCTACTAGAAGCTTCTATTTCGACCAATTTCAGGCATTAAAATGACTCTAAACACACTTATTTTAGTTCCAAAAGTGATAATTCATATGCAATAGTCATTTACAGTCAAAAAAATTAAACATTAAAAAATTACCATTTCTGACCATCTGGAGAAAGTTCAACAGGTCACGGGTCATCGTTTTTCATCAGAAAATTGATTTTTGGACTTTAGAAAAAATGATTCAAAATGTCATTTGAATTGTGCCTCATGTTGAATAACTACTTTTTAAAGCCTCGATGTGACCAAAATTGCCATTTTTACAGACTTTTTCTCCTACTAGAAGCTTCTATTTCGACCAATTTCAGGCATTAAAATGGCTCTAAACACACTTATTTTAGTTCCAAAAGTGATAATTCACATGCGATAGTCATTTACAGTCAAAAAATTAAACATTAAAAAATTACCATTTCTGACCATCTGGAGAAATTTCGACAGGTCGCGGGTCATCGTTTTTCATCAGAAAATGGATTTTTTGGACTTTAGAAAAAATTGATTCAAAACGTCATTTGGATTGTGCCTCATGTTGAATAACTACTTTTTAAAACCTCAATGTGACCAAAATTGCCATTTTTACAGACTTTTTCTCCTACTAGAAGCTTCTATTTCGACCAATTTCAGGCATTAAAATGACTCTAAACACACTTATTTTAGTTCCAAAAGTGATAATTCACATGCGATAGTCATTTACAGTCAAAAAATTAAACATTAAAAAATTACCATTTCTGACCATCTGGAGAAATTTCGACAGGTCGCGGGTCATCGTTTTTCATCAGAAAATGGATTTTTTGGACTTTAGAAAAATTGATTAAAAATGTCATTTGGATTGTTCCTCATGTTGAATAACTACTTTTTAAAGCCTCTATGTGACCAAAATTGCCATTTTTACAGACTTTTTCTCCTACTAGAAGCTTCTATTTCGACCAACTTCAGGCATTAAAATGACTCTAAACACACTTATTTTAGTTCCACAAGTGATAATTCACTTGCAATAGTCATTTACAGTCAAAAAATTAAACATTAAAAAATTTCCATTTCTGACCATCTGGAGAAATTTCGACAGGTCGCGGGTCATCGTTTTCTCATCAGAAAATGGATTTTTTGGACTTTAGAAAAATTGATTCAAAATGTCATTTGGATTGTGTCTCATGTTGAATAACTACTTTTTAAAGCCTCAATGTGACCAAAA
The DNA here is from genome assembly GCF_964204655.1 of Triturus cristatus. Taxonomy (NCBI): domain Eukaryota; kingdom Metazoa; phylum Chordata; class Amphibia; order Caudata; family Salamandridae; genus Triturus; species Triturus cristatus. The sequence goes on from NC_140588.1 coordinate 92,071,048, forward strand.
TTGCCATTTTTACAGACTTTTTCTCCTACTAGAAGCTTCTATTTCGAACAATTTCAGGCATTTAAATGACTCTAAACACACTTATTTTAGTTCCAAAAGTGATAATTCACATGCAATAGTCATTTACAGTCAAAAAATAAAACATTCAAAAATTACCATTTCTGACCATCTGGAGAAATTTCGACAGGTCGCGGGTCATCGTTTTTCATCAGAAAATGGATTTTTTGGACTTTAGAAAAATTGATTCAAAATGTCATTTGGATTGTGCCTCATGTTGAATAACTACTTTTTAAAGCCTCAATGTGACCAAAATTGCCATTTTTACAGACTTTTTCTCCTACTAGAAGCTTCTATTTCGAACAATTTCAGGCATTAAAATGACTCTAAACACACTTATTTTAGTTCCAAAAGTGATAATTCACATGCAATAGTCATTTACAGTCAAAAAATAAAACATTCAAAAATTACCATTTCTGACCATCTGGAGAAATTTCGACAGGTCGCGGGTCATCGTTTTTCATCAGAAAATGGATTTTTTGGACTTTAGAAAAATTGATTCAAAATGTCATTTGGATTGTGCCTCATGTTGAATAACTACTTTTTAAAGCCTCAATGTGACCAAAATTGCCATTTTTACAGACTTTTTCTCCTACTAGAAGCTTCTATTTCGACCAACTTCAGGCATTAAAATGACTCTAAACACACTTATTTTAGTTCCACAATTGATAATTCACTTGCAATAGTCATTTACAGTCAAAAAATTAAACATTAAAAAATGTCCATTTCTGACCATCTGGAGAAATTTCGACAGGTCAGGGTTTATCGTTTTTCATCAGAAAATGGATTTTTTGGACTTTAGAAAAATTGATTCAAAATATCATTTGGATTGTGCCTCATGTTGAATAACTACTTTTTAAAGCCTCAATGTGACCAAAATTACCATTTTTACAGACTTTTTCTCCTACTAGAAGCTTCTATTTCGACCAATTTCAGGCATTAAAATGACTCTAAACACACTTATTTTAGTTCCAAAAGTGATAATTCATATGCAATAGTCATTTACAGTCAAAAAAATTAAACATTAAAAAATTACCATTTCTGACCATCTGGAGAAAGTTCAACAGGTCACGGGTCATCGTTTTTCATCAGAAAATTGATTTTTGGACTTTAGAAAAAATGATTCAAAATGTCATTTGAATTGTGCCTCATGTTGAATAACTACTTTTTAAAGCCTCGATGTGACCAAAATTGCCATTTTTACAGACTTTTTCTCCTACTAGAAGCTTCTATTTCGACCAATTTCAGGCATTAAAATGACTCTAAACACACTTATTTTAGTTCCAAAAGTGATAATTCACATGCGATAGTCATTTACAGTCAAAAAATTAAACATTAAAAAATTACCATTTCTGACCATCTGGAGAAATTTCGACAGGTCGCGGGTCATCGTTTTTCATCAGAAAATGGATTTTTTGGACTTTAGAAAAAATTGATTCAAAACGTCATTTGGATTGTGCCTCATGTTGAATAACTACTTTTTAAAACCTCAATGTGACCAAAATTGCCATTTTTACAGACTTTTTCTCCTACTAGAAGCTTCTATTTCGACCAATTTCAGGCATTAAAATGACTCTAAACACACTTATTTTAGTTCCAAAAGTGATAATTCACATGCGATAGTCATTTACAGTCAAAAAATTAAACATTAAAAAATTACCATTTCTGACCATCTGGAGAAATTTCGACAGGTCGCGGGTCATCGTTTTTCATCAGAAAATGGATTTTTTGGACTTTAGAAAAATTGATTAAAAATGTCATTTGGATTGTTCCTCATGTTGAATAACTACTTTTTAAAGCCTCTATGTGACCAAAATTGCCATTTTTACAGACTTTTTCTCCTACTAGAAGCTTCTATTTCGACCAACTTCAGGCATTAAAATGACTCTAAACACACTTATTTTAGTTCCACAAGTGATAATTCACTTGCAATAGTCATTTACAGTCAAAAAATTAAACATTAAAAAATTTCCATTTCTGACCATCTGGAGAAATTTCGACAGGTCGCGGGTCATCGTTTTCTCATCAGAAAATGGATTTTTTGGACTTTAGAAAAATTGATTCAAAATGTCATTTGGATTGTGCCTCATGTTGAATAACTACTTTTTAAAGCCTCAATGTGACCAAAATTGCCATTTTTACAGACTTTTTCTCCTACTAGAAGCTTCTATTTCGAACAATTTCAGGCATTTAAATGACTCTAAACACACTTATTTTAGTTCCAAAAGTGATAATTCACATGCAATAGTCATTTACAGTCAAAAAATAAAACATTCAAAAATTACCATTTCTGGCCATCTGGACAAATTTCGACAGGTCGCGGGTCATCGTTTTTCATCAGAAAATGGATTTTTTGGACTTTAGAAAAATTGATTCAAAATGTCATTTGGATTGTGCCTCATGTTGAATAACTACTTTTTAAAGCCTCAATGTGACCAAAATTGCCATTTTTACAGACTTTTTCTCCTACTAGAAGCTTCTATTTCGAACAATTTCAGGCATTAAAATGACTCTAAACACACTTATTTTAGTTCCAAAAGTGATAATTCACATGCAATAGTCATTTACAGTCAAAAAATAAAACATTCAAAAATTACCATTTCTGACCATCTGGAGAAATTTCGACAGGTCGCGGGTCATCGTTTTTCATCAGAAAATGGATTTTTTGGACTTTAGAAAAATTGATTCAAAATGTCATTTGGATTGTGCCTCATGTTGAATAACTACTTTTTAAAGCCTCAATGTGACCAAAATTGCCATTTTTACAGACTTTTTCTCCTACTAGAAGCTTCTATTTCGAACAATTTCAGGCATTAAAATGAGTCTAAACACACTTATTTTAGTTCCAAAAGTGATAATTCACATGCAATAGTCATTTACAGTCAAAAAATTAAACATTAAAAAATTACCATTTCTGACCATCTGGAGAAATTTCGACAGGTCAGGGTTTATCGTTTTTCATCAGAAAATGGATTTTTTGGACTTTAGAAAAATTGATTCAAAATATCATTTGGATTGTGCCTCATGTTGAATAACTACTTTTTAAAGCCTCAATGTGACCAAAATTACCATTTTTACAGACTTTTTCTCCTACTAGAAGCTTCTATTTCGAACAATTTCAGGCATTTAAATGACTCTAAACACACTTATTTTAGTTCCAAAAGTGATAATTCACATGCAATAGTCATTTACAGTCAAAAAATAAAACATTCAAAAATTACCATTTCTGACCATCTGGACAAATTTCGACAGGTCGCGGGTCATCGTTTTTCATCAGAAAATGGATTTTTTGGACTTTAGAAAAATTGATTCAAAATGTCATTTGGATTGTGCCTCATGTTGAATAACTACTTTTTAAAGCCTCAATGTGACCAAAATTGCCATTTTTACAGACTTTTTCTCCTACTAGAAGCTTCTATTTCGAACAATTTCAGGCATTAAAATGACTCTAAACACACTTATTTTAGTTCCAAAAGTGATAATTCACATGCAATAGTCATTTACAGTCAAAAAATAAAACATTCAAAAATTACCATTTCTGACCATCTGGAGAAATTTCGACAGGTCGCGGGTCATCGTTTTTCATCAGAAAATGGATTTTTTGGACTTTAGAAAAATTGATTCAAAATGTCATTTGGATTGTGCCTCATGTTGAATAACTACTTTTTAAAGCCTCAATGTGACCAAAATTGCCATTTTTACAGACTTTTTCTCCTACTAGAAGCTTCTATTTCGACCAACTTCAGGCATTAAAATGACTCTAAACACACTTATTTTAGTTCCACAATTGATAATTCACTTGCAATAGTCATTTACAGTCAAAAAATTAAACATTAAAAAATGTCCATTTCTGACCATCTGGAGAAATTTCGACAGGTCAGGGTTTATCGTTTTTCATCAGAAAATGGATTTTTTGGACTTTAGAAAAATTGATTCAAAATATCATTTGGATTGTGCCTCATGTTGAATAACTACTTTTTAAAGCCTCAATGTGACCAAAATTACCATTTTTACAGACTTTTTCTCCTACTAGAAGCTTCTATTTCGACCAATTTCAGGCATTAAAATGACTCTAAACACACTTATTTTAGTTCCAAAAGTGATAATTCATATGCAATAGTCATTTACAGTCAAAAAAATTAAACATTAAAAAATTACCATTTCTGACCATCTGGAGAAAGTTCAACAGGTCACGGGTCATCGTTTTTCATCAGAAAATTGATTTTTGGACTTTAGAAAAAATGATTCAAAATGTCATTTGAATTGTGCCTCATGTTGAATAACTACTTTTTAAAGCCTCGATGTGACCAAAATTGCCATTTTTACAGACTTTTTCTCCTACTAGAAGCTTCTATTTCGACCAATTTCAGGCATTAAAATGACTCTAAACACACTTATTTTAGTTCCAAAAGTGATAATTCACATGCGATAGTCATTTACAGTCAAAAAATTAAACATTAAAAAATTACCATTTCTGACCATCTGGAGAAATTTCGACAGGTCGCGGGTCATCGTTTTTCATCAGAAAATGGATTTTTTGGACTTTAGAAAAATTGATTAAAAATGTCATTTGGATTGTTCCTCATGTTGAATAACTACTTTTTAAAGCCTCTATGTGACCAAAATTGCCATTTTTACAGACTTTTTCTCCTACTAGAAGCTTCTATTTCGACCAACTTCAGGCATTAAAATGACTCTAAACACACTTATTTTAGTTCCACAAGTGATAATTCACTTGCAATAGTCATTTACAGTCAAAAAATTAAACATTAAAAAATTTCCATTTCTGACCATCTGGAGAAATTTCGACAGGTCGCGGGTCATCGTTTTCTCATCAGAAAATGGATTTTTTGGACTTTAGAAAAATTGATTCAAAATGTCATTTGGATTGTGCCTCATGTTGAATAACTACTTTTTAAAGCCTCAATGTGACCAAAATTGCCATTTTTACAGACTTTTTCTCCTACTAGAAGCTTCTATTTCGAACAATTTCAGGCATTTAAATGACTCTAAACACACTTATTTTAGTTCCAAAAGTGATAATTCACATGCAATAGTCATTTACAGTCAAAAAATAAAACATTCAAAAATTACCATTTCTGGCCATCTGGACAAATTTCGACAGGTCGCGGGTCATCGTTTTTCATCAGAAAATGGATTTTTTGGACTTTAGAAAAATTGATTCAAAATGTCATTTGGATTGTGCCTCATGTTGAATAACTACTTTTTAAAGCCTCAATGTGACCAAAATTGCCATTTTTACAGACTTTTTCTCCTACTAGAAGCTTCTATTTCGAACAATTTCAGGCATTAAAATGACTCTAAACACACTTATTTTAGTTCCAAAAGTGATAATTCACATGCAATAGTCATTTACAGTCAAAAAATAAAACATTCAAAAATTACCATTTCTGACCATCTGGAGAAATTTCGACAGGTCGCGGGTCATCGTTTTTCATCAGAAAATGGATTTTTTGGACTTTAGAAAAATTGATTCAAAATGTCATTTGGATTGTGCCTCATGTTGAATAACTACTTTTTAAAGCCTCAATGTGACCAAAATTGCCATTTTTACAGACTTTTTCTCCTACTAGAAGCTTCTATTTCGACCAACTTCAGGCATTAAAATGACTCTAAACACACTTATTTTAGTTCCACAATTGATAATTCACTTGCAATAGTCATTTACAGTCAAAAAATTAAACATTAAAAAATGTCCATTTCTGACCATCTGGAGAAATTTCGACAGGTCAGGGTTTATCGTTTTTCATCAGAAAATGGATTTTTTGGACTTTAGAAAAATTGATTCAAAATATCATTTGGATTGTGCCTCATGTTGAATAACTACTTTTTAAAGCCTCAATGTGACCAAAATTACCATTTTTACAGACTTTTTCTCCTACTAGAAGCTTCTATTTCGACCAATTTCAGGCATTAAAATGACTCTAAACACACTTATTTTAGTTCCAAAAGTGATAATTCATATGCAATAGTCATTTACAGTCAAAAAAATTAAACATTAAAAAATTACCATTTCTGACCATCTGGAGAAAGTTCAACAGGTCACGGGTCATCGTTTTTCATCAGAAAATTGATTTTTGGACTTTAGAAAAAATGATTCAAAATGTCATTTGAATTGTGCCTCATGTTGAATAACTACTTTTTAAAGCCTCGATGTGACCAAAATTGCCATTTTTACAGACTTTTTCTCCTACTAGAAGCTTCTATTTCGACCAATTTCAGGCATTAAAATGGCTCTAAACACACTTATTTTAGTTCCAAAAGTGATAATTCACATGCGATAGTCATTTACAGTCAAAAAATTAAACATTAAAAAATTACCATTTCTGACCATCTGGAGAAATTTCGACAGGTCGCGGGTCATCGTTTTTCATCAGAAAATGGATTTTTTGGACTTTAGAAAAAATTGATTCAAAACGTCATTTGGATTGTGCCTCATGTTGAATAACTACTTTTTAAAACCTCAATGTGACCAAAATTGCCATTTTTACAGACTTTTTCTCCTACTAGAAGCTTCTATTTCGACCAATTTCAGGCATTAAAATGACTCTAAACACACTTATTTTAGTTCCAAAAGTGATAATTCACATGCGATAGTCATTTACAGTCAAAAAATTAAACATTAAAAAATTACCATTTCTGACCATCTGGAGAAATTTCGACAGGTCGCGGGTCATCGTTTTTCATCAGAAAATGGATTTTTTGGACTTTAGAAAAATTGATTAAAAATGTCATTTGGATTGTTCCTCATGTTGAATAACTACTTTTTAAAGCCTCTATGTGACCAAAATTGCCATTTTTACAGACTTTTTCTCCTACTAGAAGCTTCTATTTCGACCAACTTCAGGCATTAAAATGACTCTAAACACACTTATTTTAGTTCCACAAGTGATAATTCACTTGCAATAGTCATTTACAGTCAAAAAATTAAACATTAAAAAATTTCCATTTCTGACCATCTGGAGAAATTTCGACAGGTCGCGGGTCATCGTTTTCTCATCAGAAAATGGATTTTTTGGACTTTAGAAAAATTGATTCAAAATGTCATTTGGATTGTGCCTCATGTTGAATAACTACTTTTTAAAGCCTCAATGTGACCAAAATTGCCATTTTTACAGACTTTTTCTCCTACTAGAAGCTTCTATTTCGAACAATTTCAGGCATTTAAATGACTCTAAACACACTTATTTTAGTTCCAAAAGTGATAATTCACATGCAATAGTCATTTACAGTCAAAAAATAAAACATTCAAAAATTACCATTTCTGGCCATCTGGACAAATTTCGACAGGTCGCGGGTCATCGTTTTTCATCAGAAAATGGATTTTTTGGACTTTAGAAAAATTGATTCAAAATGTCATTTGGATTGTGCCTCATGTTGAATAACTACTTTTTAAAGCCTCAATGTGACCAAAATTGCCATTTTTACAGACTTTTTCTCCTACTAGAAGCTTCTATTTCGAACAATTTCAGGCATTAAAATGACTCTAAACACACTTATTTTAGTTCCAAAAGTGATAATTCACATGCAATAGTCATTTACAGTCAAAAAATAAAACATTCAAAAATTACCATTTCTGACCATCTGGAGAAATTTCGACAGGTCGCGGGTCATCGTTTTTCATCAGAAAATGGATTTTTTGGACTTTAGAAAAATTGATTCAAAATGTCATTTGGATTGTGCCTCATGTTGAATAACTACTTTTTAAAGCCTCAATGTGACCAAAATTGCCATTTTTACAGACTTTTTCTCCTACTAGAAGCTTCTATTTCGACCAACTTCAGGCATTAAAATGACTCTAAACACACTTATTTTAGTTCCACAATTGATAATTCACTTGCAATAGTCATTTACAGTCAAAAAATTAAACATTAAAAAATGTCCATTTCTGACCATCTGGAGAAATTTCGACAGGTCAGGGTTTATCGTTTTTCATCAGAAAATGGATTTTTTGGACTTTAGAAAAATTGATTCAAAATATCATTTGGATTGTGCCTCATGTTGAATAACTACTTTTTAAAGCCTCAATGTGACCAAAATTACCATTTTTACAGACTTTTTCTCCTACTAGAAGCTTCTATTTCGACCAATTTCAGGCATTAAAATGACTCTAAACACACTTATTTTAGTTCCAAAAGTGATAATTCATATGCAATAGTCATTTACAGTCAAAAAAATTAAACATTAAAAAATTACCATTTCTGACCATCTGGAGAAAGTTCAACAGGTCACGGGTCATCGTTTTTCATCAGAAAATTGATTTTTGGACTTTAGAAAAAATGATTCAAAATGTCATTTGAATTGTGCCTCATGTTGAATAACTACTTTTTAAAGCCTCGATGTGACCAAAATTGCCATTTTTACAGACTTTTTCTCCTACTAGAAGCTTCTATTTCGACCAATTTCAGGCATTAAAATGGCTCTAAACACACTTATTTTAGTTCCAAAAGTGATAATTCACATGCGATAGTCATTTACAGTCAAAAAATTAAACATTAAAAAATTACCATTTCTGACCATCTGGAGAAATTTCGACAGGTCGCGGGTCATCGTTTTTCATCAGAAAATGGATTTTTTGGACTTTAGAAAAAATTGATTCAAAACGTCATTTGGATTGTGCCTCATGTTGAATAACTACTTTTTAAAACCTCAATGTGACCAAAATTGCCATTTTTACAGACTTTTTCTCCTACTAGAAGCTTCTATTTCGACCAATTTCAGGCATTAAAATGACTCTAAACACACTTATTTTAGTTCCAAAAGTGATAATTCACATGCGATAGTCATTTACAGTCAAAAAATTAAACATTAAAAAATTACCATTTCTGACCATCTGGAGAAATTTCGACAGGTCGCGGGTCATCGTTTTTCATCAGAAAATGGATTTTTTGGACTTTAGAAAAATTGATTAAAAATGTCATTTGGATTGTTCCTCATGTTGAATAACTACTTTTTAAAGCCTCTATGTGACCAAAATTGCCATTTTTACAGACTTTTTCTCCTACTAGAAGCTTCTATTTCGACCAACTTCAGGCATTAAAATGACTCTAAACACACTTATTTTAGTTCCACAAGTGATAATTCACTTGCCATAGTCATTTACAGTCAAAAAATTAAACATTAAAAAATTTCCATTTCTGACCATCTGGAGAAATTTCGACAGGTCGCGGGTCATCGTTTTCTCATCAGAAAATGGATTTTTTGGACTTTAGAAAAATTGATTCAAAATGTCATTTGGATTGTGTCTCATGTTGAATAACTACTTTTTAAAGCCTCAATGTGACCAAAATTGCCATTTTTACAGACTTTTTCTCCTACTAGAAGCTTCTATTTCGAACAATTTCAGGCATTTAAATGACTCTAAACACACTTATTTTAGTTCCAAAAGTGATAATTCACATGCAATAGTCATTTACAGTCAAAAAATAAAACATTCAAAAATTACCATTTCTGACCATCTGGAGAAATTTCGACAGGTCGCGGGTCATCGTTTTTCATCAGAAAATGGATTTTTTGGACTTTAGAAAAATTGATTCAAAATGTCATTTGGATTGTGCCTCATGTTGAATAACTACTTTTTAAAGCCTCAATGTGACCAAAATTGCCATTTTTACAGACTTTTTCTCCTACTAGAAGCTTCTATTTCGAACAATTTCAGGCATTAAAATGACTCTAAACACACTTATTTTAGTTCCAAAAGTGATAATTCACATGCAATAGTCATTTACAGTCAAAAAATAAAACATTCAAAAATTACCATTTCTGACCATCTGGAGAAATTTCGACAGGTCGCGGGTCATCGTTTTTCATCAGAAAATGGATTTTTTGGACTTTAGAAAAATTGATTCAAAATGTCATTTGGATTGTGCCTCATGTTGAATAACTACTTTTTAAAGCCTCAATGTGACCAAAATTGCCATTTTTACAGACTTTTTCTCCTACTAGAAGCTTCTATTTCGACCAACTTCAGGCATTAAAATGACTCTAAACACACTTATTTTAGTTCCACAAGTGATAATTCACTTGCAATAGTCATTTACAGTCAAAAAATTAAACATTAAAAAATTTCCATTTCTGACCATCTGGAGAAATTTCGACAGGTCGCGGGTCATCGTTTTCTCATCAGAAAATGGATTTTTTGGACTTTAGAAAAATTGATTCAAAATGTCATTTGGATTGTGCCTCATGTTGAATAACTACTTTTTAAAGCCTCAATGTGACCAAAATTGCCATTTTTACAGACTTTTTCTCCTACTAGAAGCTTCTATTTCGAACAATTTCAGGCATTTAAATGACTCTAAACACACTTATTTTAGTTCCAAAAGTGATAATTCACATGCAATAGTCATTTACAGTCAAAAAATAAAACATTCAAAAATTACCATTTCTGACCATCTGGACAAATTTCGACAGGTCGCGGGTCATCGTTTTTCATCAGAAAATGGATTTTTTGGACTTTAGAAAAATTGATTCAAAATGTCATTTGGATTGTGCCTCATGTTGAATAACTACTTTTTAAAGCCTCAATGTGACCAAAATTGCCATTTTTACAGACTTTTTCTCCTACTAGAAGCTTCTATTTCGAACAATTTCAGGCATTAAAATGACTCTAAACACACTTATTTTAGTTCCAAAAGTGATAATTCACATGCAATAGTCATTTACAGTCAAAAAATAAAACATTCAAAAATTACCATTTCTGACCATCTGGAGAAATTTCGACAGGTCGCGGGTCATCGTTTTTCATCAGAAAATGGATTTTTTGGACTTTAGAAAAATTGATTCAAAATGTCATTTGGATTGTGCCTCATGTTGAATAACTACTTTTTAAAGCCTCAATGTGACCAAAATTGCCATTTTTACAGACTTTTTCTCCTACTAGAAGCTTCTATTTCGACCAACTTCAGGCATTAAAATGACTCTAAACACACTTATTTTAGTTCCACAATTGATAATTCACTTGCAATAGTCATTTACAGTCAAAAAATTAAACATTAAAAAATGTCCATTTCTGACCATCTGGAGAAATTTCGACAGGTCAGGGTTTATCGTTTTTCATCAGAAAATGGATTTTTTGGACTTTAGAAAAATTGATTCAAAATATCATTTGGATTGTGCCTCATGTTGAATAACTACTTTTTAAAGCCTCAATGTGACCAAAATTACCATTTTTACAGACTTTTTCTCCTACTAGAAGCTTCTATTTCGACCAATTTCAGGCATTAAAATGACTCTAAACACACTTATTTTAGTTCCAAAAGTGATAATTCATATGCAATAGTCATTTACAGTCAAAAAAATTAAACATTAAAAAATTACCATTTCTGACCATCTGGAGAAAGTTCAACAGGTCACGGGTCATCGTTTTTCATCAGAAAATTGATTTTTGGACTTTAGAAAAAATGATTCAAAATGTCATTTGAATTGTGCCTCATGTTGAATAACTACTTTTTAAAGCCTCGATGTGACCAAAATTGCCATTTTTACAGACTTTTTCTCCTACTAGAAGCTTCTATTTCGACCAATTTCAGGCATTAAAATGACTCTAAACACACTTATTTTAGTTCCAAAAGTGATAATTCACATGCGATAGTCATTTACAGTCAAAAAATTAAACATTAAAAAATTACCATTTCTGACCATCTGGAGAAATTTCGACAGGTCGCGGGTCATCGTTTTTCATCAGAAAATGGATTTTTTGGACTTTAGAAAAATTGATTAAAAATGTCATTTGGATTGTTCCTCATGTTGAATAACTACTTTTTAAAGCCTCTATGTGACCAAAATTGCCATTTTTACAGACTTTTTCTCCTACTAGAAGCTTCTATTTCGACCAACTTCAGGCATTAAAATGACTCTAAACACACTTATTTTAGTTCCACAAGTGATAATTCACTTGCAATAGTCATTTACAGTCAAAAAATTAAACATTAAAAAATTTCCATTTCTGACCATCTGGAGAAATTTCGACAGGTCGCGGGTCATCGTTTTCTCATCAGAAAATGGATTTTTTGGACTTTAGAAAAATTGATTCAAAATGTCATTTGGATTGTGCCTCATGTTGAATAACTACTTTTTAAAGCCTCAATGTGACCAAAATTGCCATTTTTACAGACTTTTTCTCCTACTAGAAGCTTCTATTTCGAACAATTTCAGGCATTTAAATGACTCTAAACACACTTATTTTAGTTCCAAAAGTGATAATTCACATGCAATAGTCATTTACAGTCAAAAAATAAAACATTCAAAAATTACCATTTCTGGCCATCTGGACAAATTTCGACAGGTCGCGGGTCATCGTTTTTCATCAGAAAATGGATTTTTTGGACTTTAGAAAAATTGATTCAAAATGTCATTTGGATTGTGCCTCATGTTGAATAACTACTTTTTAAAGCCTCAATGTGACCAAAATTGCCATTTTTACAGACTTTTTCTCCTACTAGAAGCTTCTATTTCGAACAATTTCAGGCATTAAAATGACTCTAAACACACTTATTTTAGTTCCAAAAGTGATAATTCACATGCAATAGTCATTTACAGTCAAAAAATAAAACATTCAAAAATTACCATTTCTGACCATCTGGAGAAATTTCGACAGGTCGCGGGTCATCGTTTTTCATCAGAAAATGGATTTTTTGGACTTTAGAAAAATTGATTCAAAATGTCATTTGGATTGTGCCTCATGTTGAATAACTACTTTTTAAAGCCTCAATGTGACCAAAATTGCCATTTTTACAGACTTTTTCTCCTACTAGAAGCTTCTATTTCGACCAACTTCAGGCATTAAAATGACTCTAAACACACTTATTTTAGTTCCACAATTGATAATTCACTTGCAATAGTCATTTACAGTCAAAAAATTAAACATTAAAAAATGTCCATTTCTGACCATCTGGAGAAATTTCGACAGGTCAGGGTTTATCGTTTTTCATCAGAAAATGGATTTTTTGGACTTTAGAAAAATTGATTCAAAATATCATTTGGATTGTGCCTCATGTTGAATAACTACTTTTTAAAGCCTCAATGTGACCAAAATTACCATTTTTACAGACTTTTTCTCCTACTAGAAGCTTCTATTTCGACCAATTTCAGGCATTAAAATGACTCTAAACACACTTATTTTAGTTCCAAAAGTGATAATTCATATGCAATAGTCATTTACAGTCAAAAAAATTAAACATTAAAAAATTACCATTTCTGACCATCTGGAGAAAGTTCAACAGGTCACGGGTCATCGTTTTTCATCAGAAAATTGATTTTTGGACTTTAGAAAAAATGATTCAAAATGTCATTTGAATTGTGCCTCATGTTGAATAACTACTTTTTAAAGCCTCGATGTGACCAAAATTGCCATTTTTACAGACTTTTTCTCCTACTAGAAGCTTCTATTTCGACCAATTTCAGGCATTAAAATGGCTCTAAACACACTTATTTTAGTTCCAAAAGTGATAATTCACATGCGATAGTCATTTACAGTCAAAAAATTAAACATTAAAAAATTACCATTTCTGACCATCTGGAGAAATTTCGACAGGTCGCGGGTCATCGTTTTTCATCAGAAAATGGATTTTTTGGACTTTAGAAAAAATTGATTCAAAACGTCATTTGGATTGTGCCTCATGTTGAATAACTACTTTTTAAAACCTCAATGTGACCAAAATTGCCATTTTTACAGACTTTTTCTCCTACTAGAAGCTTCTATTTCGACCAATTTCAGGCATTAAAATGACTCTAAACACACTTATTTTAGTTCCAAAAGTGATAATTCACATGCGATAGTCATTTACAGTCAAAAAATTAAACATTAAAAAATTACCATTTCTGACCATCTGGAGAAATTTCGACAGGTCGCGGGTCATCGTTTTTCATCAGAAAATGGATTTTTTGGACTTTAGAAAAATTGATTAAAAATGTCATTTGGATTGTTCCTCATGTTGAATAACTACTTTTTAAAGCCTCTATGTGACCAAAATTGCCATTTTTACAGACTTTTTCTCCTACTAGAAGCTTCTATTTCGACCAACTTCAGGCATTAAAATGACTCTAAACACACTTATTTTAGTTCCACAAGTGATAATTCACTTGCAATAGTCATTTACAGTCAAAAAATTAAACATTAAAAAATTTCCATTTCTGACCATCTGGAGAAATTTCGACAGGTCGCGGGTCATCGTTTTCTCATCAGAAAATGGATTTTTTGGACTTTAGAAAAATTGATTCAAAATGTCATTTGGATTGTGTCTCATGTTGAATAACTACTTTTTAAAGCCTCAATGTGACCAAAATTGCCATTTTTACAGACTTTTTCTCCTACTAGAAGCTTCTATTTCGAACAATTTCAGGCATTTAAATGACTCTAAACACACTTATTTTAGTTCCAAAAGTGATAATTCACATGCAATAGTCATTTACAGTCAAAAAATAAAACATTCAAAAATTACCATTTCTGACCATCTGGAGAAATTTCGACAGGTCGCGGGTCATCGTTTTTCATCAGAAAATGGATTTTTTGGACTTTAGAAAAATTGATTCAAAATGTCATTTGGATTGTGCCTCATGTTGAATAACTACTTTTTAAAGCCTCAATGTGACCAAAATTGCCATTTTTACAGACTTTTTCTCCTACTAGAAGCTTCTATTTCGAACAATTTCAGGCATTAAAATGACTCTAAACACACTTATTTTAGTTCCAAAAGTGATAATTCACATGCAATAGTCATTTACAGTCAAAAAATAAAACATTCAAAAATTACCATTTCTGACCATCTGGAGAAATTTCGACAGGTCGCGGGTCATCGTTTTTCATCAGAAAATGGATTTTTTGGACTTTAGAAAAATTGATTCAAAATGTCATTTGGATTGTGCCTCATGTTGAATAACTACTTTTTAAAGCCTCAATGTGACCAAAATTGCCATTTTTACAGACTTTTTCTCCTACTAGAAGCTTCTATTTCGACCAACTTCAGGCATTAAAATGACTCTAAACACACTTATTTTAGTTCCACAATTGATAATTCACTTGCAATAGTCATTTACAGTCAAAAAATTAAACATTAAAAAATGTCCATTTCTGACCATCTGGAGAAATTTCGACAGGTCAGGGTTTATCGTTTTTCATCAGAAAATGGATTTTTTGGACTTTAGAAAAATTGATTCAAAATATCATTTGGATTGTGCCTCATGTTGAATAACTACTTTTTAAAGCCTCAATGTGACCAAAATTACCATTTTTACAGACTTTTTCTCCTACTAGAAGCTTCTATTTCGACCAATTTCAGGCATTAAAATGACTCTAAACACACTTATTTTAGTTCCAAAAGTGATAATTCATATGCAATAGTCATTTACAGTCAAAAAAATTAAACATTAAAAAATTACCATTTCTGACCATCTGGAGAAAGTTCAACAGGTCACGGGTCATCGTTTTTCATCAGAAAATTGATTTTTGGACTTTAGAAAAAATGATTCAAAATGTCATTTGAATTGTGCCTCATGTTGAATAACTACTTTTTAAAGCCTCGATGTGACCAAAATTGCCATTTTTACAGACTTTTTCTCCTACTAGAAGCTTCTATTTCGACCAATTTCAGGCATTAAAATGACTCTAAACACACTTATTTTAGTTCCAAAAGTGATAATTCACATGCGATAGTCATTTACAGTCAAAAAATTAAACATTAAAAAATTACCATTTCTGACCATCTGGAGAAATTTCGACAGGTCGCGGGTCATCGTTTTTCATCAGAAAATGGATTTTTTGGACTTTAGAAAAATTGATTAAAAATGTCATTTGGATTGTTCCTCATGTTGAATAACTACTTTTTAAAGCCTCTATGTGACCAAAATTGCCATTTTTACAGACTTTTTCTCCTACTAGAAGCTTCTATTTCGACCAACTTCAGGCATTAAAATGACTCTAAACACACTTATTTTAGTTCCAAAAGTGATAATTCACATGCAATAGTCATTTACAGTCAAAAAATAAAACATTCAAAAATTACCATTTCTGGCCATCTGGACAAATTTCGACAGGTCGCGGGTCATCGTTTTTCATCAGAAAATGGATTTTTTGGACTTTAGAAAAATTGATTCAAAATGTCATTTGGATTGTGCCTCATGTTGAATAACTACTTTTTAAAGCCTCAATGTGACCAAAATTGCCATTTTTACAGACTTTTTCTCCTACTAGAAGCTTCTATTTCGAACAATTTCAGGCATTAAAATGACTCTAAACACACTTATTTTAGTTCCAAAAGTGATAATTCACATGCAATAGTCATTTACAGTCAAAAAATAAAACATTCAAAAATTACCATTTCTGACCATCTGGAGAAATTTCGACAGGTCGCGGGTCATCGTTTTTCATCAGAAAATGGATTTTTTGGACTTTAGAAAAATTGATTCAAAATGTCATTTGGATTGTGCCTCATGTTGAATAACTACTTTTTAAAGCCTCAATGTGACCAAAATTGCCATTTTTACAGACTTTTTCTCCTACTAGAAGCTTCTATTTCGACCAACTTCAGGCATTAAAATGACTCTAAACACACTTATTTTAGTTCCACAATTGATAATTCACTTGCAATAGTCATTTACAGTCAAAAAATTAAACATTAAAAAATGTCCATTTCTGACCATCTGGAGAAATTTCGACAGGTCAGGGTTTATCGTTTTTCATCAGAAAATGGATTTTTTGGACTTTAGAAAAATTGATTCAAAATATCATTTGGATTGTGCCTCATGTTGAATAACTACTTTTTAAAGCCTCAATGTGACCAAAATTACCATTTTTACAGACTTTTTCTCCTACTAGAAGCTTCTATTTCGACCAATTTCAGGCATTAAAATGACTCTAAACACACTTATTTTAGTTCCAAAAGTGATAATTCATATGCAATAGTCATTTACAGTCAAAAAAATTAAACATTAAAAAATTACCATTTCTGACCATCTGGAGAAAGTTCAACAGGTCACGGGTCATCGTTTTTCATCAGAAAATTGATTTTTGGACTTTAGAAAAAATGATTCAAAATGTCATTTGAATTGTGCCTCATGTTGAATAACTACTTTTTAAAGCCTCGATGTGACCAAAATTGCCATTTTTACAGACTTTTTCTCCTACTAGAAGCTTCTATTTCGACCAATTTCAGGCATTAAAATGGCTCTAAACACACTTATTTTAGTTCCAAAAGTGATAATTCACATGCGATAGTCATTTACAGTCAAAAAATTAAACATTAAAAAATTACCATTTCTGACCATCTGGAGAAATTTCGACAGGTCGCGGGTCATCGTTTTTCATCAGAAAATGGATTTTTTGGACTTTAGAAAAAATTGATTCAAAACGTCATTTGGATTGTGCCTCATGTTGAATAACTACTTTTTAAAACCTCAATGTGACCAAAATTGCCATTTTTACAGACTTTTTCTCCTACTAGAAGCTTCTATTTCGACCAATTTCAGGCATTAAAATGACTCTAAACACACTTATTTTAGTTCCAAAAGTGATAATTCACATGCGATAGTCATTTACAGTCAAAAAATTAAACATTAAAAAATTACCATTTCTGACCATCTGGAGAAATTTCGACAGGTCGCGGGTCATCGTTTTTCATCAGAAAATGGATTTTTTGGACTTTAGAAAAATTGATTAAAAATGTCATTTGGATTGTTCCTCATGTTGAATAACTACTTTTTAAAGCCTCTATGTGACCAAAATTGCCATTTTTACAGACTTTTTCTCCTACTAGAAGCTTCTATTTCGACCAACTTCAGGCATTAAAATGACTCTAAACACACTTATTTTAGTTCCACAAGTGATAATTCACTTGCAATAGTCATTTACAGTCAAAAAATTAAACATTAAAAAATTTCCATTTCTGACCATCTGGAGAAATTTCGACAGGTCGCGGGTCATCGTTTTCTCATCAGAAAATGGATTTTTTGGACTTTAGAAAAATTGATTCAAAATGTCATTTGGATTGTGTCTCATGTTGAATAACTACTTTTTAAAGCCTCAATGTGACCAAAATTGCCATTTTTACAGACTTTTTCTCCTACTAGAAGCTTCTATTTCGAACAATTTCAGGCATTTAAATGACTCTAAACACACTTATTTTAGTTCCAAAAGTGATAATTCACATGCAATAGTCATTTACAGTCAAAAAATAAAACATTCAAAAATTACCATTTCTGACCATCTGGAGAAATTTCGACAGGTCGCGGGTCATCGTTTTTCATCAGAAAATGGATTTTTTGGACTTTAGAAAAATTGATTCAAAATGTCATTTGGATTGTGCCTCATGTTGAATAACTACTTTTTAAAGCCTCAATGTGACCAAAATTGCCATTTTTACAGACTTTTTCTCCTACTAGAAGCTTCTATTTCGAACAATTTCAGGCATTAAAATGACTCTAAACACACTTATTTTAGTTCCAAAAGTGATAATTCACATGCAATAGTCATTTACAGTCAAAAAATAAAACATTCAAAAATTACCATTTCTGACCATCTGGAGAAATTTCGACAGGTCGCGGGTCATCGTTTTTCATCAGAAAATGGATTTTTTGGACTTTAGAAAAATTGATTCAAAATGTCATTTGGATTGTGCCTCATGTTGAATAACTACTTTTTAAAGCCTCAATGTGACCAAAATTGCCATTTTTACAGACTTTTTCTCCTACTAGAAGCTTCTATTTCGACCAACTTCAGGCATTAAAATGACTCTAAACACACTTATTTTAGTTCCACAAGTGATAATTCACTTGCAATAGTCATTTACAGTCAAAAAATTAAACATTAAAAAATTTCCATTTCTGACCATCTGGAGAAATTTCGACAGGTCGCGGGTCATCGTTTTCTCATCAGAAAATGGATTTTTTGGACTTTAGAAAAATTGATTCAAAATGTCATTTGGATTGTGCCTCATGTTGAATAACTACTTTTTAAAGCCTCAATGTGACCAAAATTGCCATTTTTACAGACTTTTTCTCCTACTAGAAGCTTCTATTTCGAACAATTTCAGGCATTTAAATGACTCTAAACACACTTATTTTAGTTCCAAAAGTGATAATTCACATGCAATAGTCATTTACAGTCAAAAAATAAAACATTCAAAAATTACCATTTCTGACCATCTGGACAAATTTCGACAGGTCGCGGGTCATCGTTTTTCATCAGAAAATGGATTTTTTGGACTTTAGAAAAATTGATTCAAAATGTCATTTGGATTGTGCCTCATGTTGAATAACTACTTTTTAAAGCCTCAATGTGACCAAAATTGCCATTTTTACAGACTTTTTCTCCTACTAGAAGCTTCTATTTCGAACAATTTCAGGCATTAAAATGACTCTAAACACACTTATTTTAGTTCCAAAAGTGATAATTCACATGCAATAGTCATTTACAGTCAAAAAATAAAACATTCAAAAATTACCATTTCTGACCATCTGGAGAAATTTCGACAGGTCGCGGGTCATCGTTTTTCATCAGAAAATGGATTTTTTGGACTTTAGAAAAATTGATTCAAAATGTCATTTGGATTGTGCCTCATGTTGAATAACTACTTTTTAAAGCCTCAATGTGACCAAAATTGCCATTTTTACAGACTTTTTCTCCTACTAGAAGCTTCTATTTCGACCAACTTCAGGCATTAAAATGACTCTAAACACACTTATTTTAGTTCCACAATTGATAATTCACTTGCAATAGTCATTTACAGTCAAAAAATTAAACATTAAAAAATGTCCATTTCTGACCATCTGGAGAAATTTCGACAGGTCAGGGTTTATCGTTTTTCATCAGAAAATGGATTTTTTGGACTTTAGAAAAATTGATTCAAAATATCATTTGGATTGTGCCTCATGTTGAATAACTACTTTTTAAAGCCTCAATGTGACCAAAATTACCATTTTTACAGACTTTTTCTCCTACTAGAAGCTTCTATTTCGACCAATTTCAGGCATTAAAATGACTCTAAACACACTTATTTTAGTTCCAAAAGTGATAATTCATATGCAATAGTCATTTACAGTCAAAAAAACTTAAACATTAAAAAATTACCATTTCTGACCATCTGGAGAAAGTTCAACAGGTCACGGGTCATCGTTTTTCATCAGAAAATTGATTTTTGGACTTTAGAAAAAATGATTCAAAATGTCATTTGAATTGTGCCTCATGTTGAATAACTACTTTTTAAAGCCTCGATGTGACCAAAATTGCCATTTTTACAGACTTTTTCTCCTACTAGAAGCTTCTATTTCGACCAATTTCAGGCATTAAAATGACTCTAAACACACTTATTTTAGTTCCAAAAGTGATAATTCACATGCGATAGTCATTTACAGTCAAAAAATTAAACATTAAAAAATTACCATTTCTGACCATCTGGAGAAATTTCGACAGGTCGCGGGTCATCGTTTTTCATCAGAAAATGGATTTTTTGGACTTTAGAAAAATTGATTAAAAATGTCATTTGGATTGTTCCTCATGTTGAATAACTACTTTTTAAAGCCTCTATGTGACCAAAATTGCCATTTTTACAGA
This sequence comes from Triturus cristatus, assembly GCF_964204655.1. Classification (NCBI taxonomy): domain Eukaryota; kingdom Metazoa; phylum Chordata; class Amphibia; order Caudata; family Salamandridae; genus Triturus; species Triturus cristatus. The sequence continues at coordinate 92,091,671 of NC_140588.1, forward strand.
CTTTTTCTCCTACTAGAAGCTTCTATTTCGACCAACTTCAGGCATTAAAATGACTCTAAACACACTTATTTTAGTTCCACAAGTGATAATTCACTTGCAATAGTCATTTACAGTCAAAAAATTAAACATTAAAAAATTTCCATTTCTGACCATCTGGAGAAATTTCGACAGGTCGCGGGTCATCGTTTTCTCATCAGAAAATGGATTTTTTGGACTTTAGAAAAATTGATTCAAAATGTCATTTGGATTGTGCCTCATGTTGAATAACTACTTTTTAAAGCCTCAATGTGACCAAAATTGCCATTTTTACAGACTTTTTCTCCTACTAGAAGCTTCTATTTCGAACAATTTCAGGCATTTAAATGACTCTAAACACACTTATTTTAGTTCCAAAAGTGATAATTCACATGCAATAGTCATTTACAGTCAAAAAATAAAACATTCAAAAATTACCATTTCTGGCCATCTGGACAAATTTCGACAGGTCGCGGGTCATCGTTTTTCATCAGAAAATGGATTTTTTGGACTTTAGAAAAATTGATTCAAAATGTCATTTGGATTGTGCCTCATGTTGAATAACTACTTTTTAAAGCCTCAATGTGACCAAAATTGCCATTTTTACAGACTTTTTCTCCTACTAGAAGCTTCTATTTCGAACAATTTCAGGCATTAAAATGACTCTAAACACACTTATTTTAGTTCCAAAAGTGATAATTCACATGCAATAGTCATTTACAGTCAAAAAATAAAACATTCAAAAATTACCATTTCTGACCATCTGGAGAAATTTCGACAGGTCGCGGGTCATCGTTTTTCATCAGAAAATGGATTTTTTGGACTTTAGAAAAATTGATTCAAAATGTCATTTGGATTGTGCCTCATGTTGAATAACTACTTTTTAAAGCCTCAATGTGACCAAAATTGCCATTTTTACAGACTTTTTCTCCTACTAGAAGCTTCTATTTCGACCAACTTCAGGCATTAAAATGACTCTAAACACACTTATTTTAGTTCCACAATTGATAATTCACTTGCAATAGTCATTTACAGTCAAAAAATTAAACATTAAAAAATGTCCATTTCTGACCATCTGGAGAAATTTCGACAGGTCAGGGTTTATCGTTTTTCATCAGAAAATGGATTTTTTGGACTTTAGAAAAATTGATTCAAAATATCATTTGGATTGTGCCTCATGTTGAATAACTACTTTTTAAAGCCTCAATGTGACCAAAATTACCATTTTTACAGACTTTTTCTCCTACTAGAAGCTTCTATTTCGACCAATTTCAGGCATTAAAATGACTCTAAACACACTTATTTTAGTTCCAAAAGTGATAATTCATATGCAATAGTCATTTACAGTCAAAAAAATTAAACATTAAAAAATTACCATTTCTGACCATCTGGAGAAAGTTCAACAGGTCACGGGTCATCGTTTTTCATCAGAAAATTGATTTTTGGACTTTAGAAAAAATGATTCAAAATGTCATTTGAATTGTGCCTCATGTTGAATAACTACTTTTTAAAGCCTCGATGTGACCAAAATTGCCATTTTTACAGACTTTTTCTCCTACTAGAAGCTTCTATTTCGACCAATTTCAGGCATTAAAATGGCTCTAAACACACTTATTTTAGTTCCAAAAGTGATAATTCACATGCGATAGTCATTTACAGTCAAAAAATTAAACATTAAAAAATTACCATTTCTGACCATCTGGAGAAATTTCGACAGGTCGCGGGTCATCGTTTTTCATCAGAAAATGGATTTTTTGGACTTTAGAAAAAATTGATTCAAAACGTCATTTGGATTGTGCCTCATGTTGAATAACTACTTTTTAAAACCTCAATGTGACCAAAATTGCCATTTTTACAGACTTTTTCTCCTACTAGAAGCTTCTATTTCGACCAATTTCAGGCATTAAAATGACTCTAAACACACTTATTTTAGTTCCAAAAGTGATAATTCACATGCGATAGTCATTTACAGTCAAAAAATTAAACATTAAAAAATTACCATTTCTGACCATCTGGAGAAATTTCGACAGGTCGCGGGTCATCGTTTTTCATCAGAAAATGGATTTTTTGGACTTTAGAAAAATTGATTAAAAATGTCATTTGGATTGTTCCTCATGTTGAATAACTACTTTTTAAAGCCTCTATGTGACCAAAATTGCCATTTTTACAGACTTTTTCTCCTACTAGAAGCTTCTATTTCGACCAACTTCAGGCATTAAAATGACTCTAAACACACTTATTTTAGTTCCACAAGTGATAATTCACTTGCAATAGTCATTTACAGTCAAAAAATTAAACATTAAAAAATTTCCATTTCTGACCATCTGGAGAAATTTCGACAGGTCGCGGGTCATCGTTTTCTCATCAGAAAATGGATTTTTTGGACTTTAGAAAAATTGATTCAAAATGTCATTTGGATTGTGTCTCATGTTGAATAACTACTTTTTAAAGCCTCAATGTGACCAAAATTGCCATTTTTACAGACTTTTTCTCCTACTAGAAGCTTCTATTTCGAACAATTTCAGGCATTTAAATGACTCTAAACACACTTATTTTAGTTCCAAAAGTGATAATTCACATGCAATAGTCATTTACAGTCAAAAAATAAAACATTCAAAAATTACTATTTCTGACCATCTGGAGAAATTTCGACAGGTCGCGGGTCATCGTTTTTCATCAGAAAATGGATTTTTTGGACTTTAGAAAAATTGATTCAAAATGTCATTTGGATTGTGCCTCATGTTGAATAACTACTTTTTAAAGCCTCAATGTGACCAAAATTGCCATTTTTACAGACTTTTTCTCCTACTAGAAGCTTCTATTTCGAACAATTTCAGGCATTAAAATGACTCTAAACACACTTATTTTAGTTCCAAAAGTGATAATTCACATGCAATAGTCATTTACAGTCAAAAAATAAAACATTCAAAAATTACCATTTCTGACCATCTGGAGAAATTTCGACAGGTCGCGGGTCATCGTTTTTCATCAGAAAATGGATTTTTTGGACTTTAGAAAAATTGATTCAAAATGTCATTTGGATTGTGCCTCATGTTGAATAACTACTTTTTAAAGCCTCAATGTGACCAAAATTGCCATTTTTACAGACTTTTTCTCCTACTAGAAGCTTCTATTTCGACCAACTTCAGGCATTAAAATGACTCTAAACACACTTATTTTAGTTCCACAATTGATAATTCACTTGCAATAGTCATTTACAGTCAAAAAATTAAACATTAAAAAATGTCCATTTCTGACCATCTGGAGAAATTTCGACAGGTCAGGGTTTATCGTTTTTCATCAGAAAATGGATTTTTTGGACTTTAGAAAAATTGATTCAAAATATCATTTGGATTGTGCCTCATGTTGAATAACTACTTTTTAAAGCCTCAATGTGACCAAAATTACCATTTTTACAGACTTTTTCTCCTACTAGAAGCTTCTATTTCGACCAATTTCAGGCATTAAAATGACTCTAAACACACTTATTTTAGTTCCAAAAGTGATAATTCATATGCAATAGTCATTTACAGTCAAAAAAATTAAACATTAAAAAATTACCATTTCTGACCATCTGGAGAAAGTTCAACAGGTCACGGGTCATCGTTTTTCATCAGAAAATTGATTTTTGGACTTTAGAAAAAATGATTCAAAATGTCATTTGAATTGTGCCTCATGTTGAATAACTACTTTTTAAAGCCTCGATGTGACCAAAATTGCCATTTTTACAGACTTTTTCTCCTACTAGAAGCTTCTATTTCGACCAATTTCAGGCATTAAAATGACTCTAAACACACTTATTTTAGTTCCAAAAGTGATAATTCACATGCGATAGTCATTTACAGTCAAAAAATTAAACATTAAAAAATTACCATTTCTGACCATCTGGAGAAATTTCGACAGGTCGCGGGTCATCGTTTTTCATCAGAAAATGGATTTTTTGGACTTTAGAAAAAATTGATTCAAAACGTCATTTGGATTGTGCCTCATGTTGAATAACTACTTTTTAAAACCTCAATGTGACCAAAATTGCCATTTTTACAGACTTTTTCTCCTACTAGAAGCTTCTATTTCGACCAATTTCAGGCATTAAAATGACTCTAAACACACTTATTTTAGTTCCAAAAGTGATAATTCACATGCGATAGTCATTTACAGTCAAAAAATTAAACATTAAAAAATTACCATTTCTGACCATCTGGAGAAATTTCGACAGGTCGCGGGTCATCGTTTTTCATCAGAAAATGGATTTTTTGGACTTTAGAAAAATTGATTAAAAATGTCATTTGGATTGTTCCTCATGTTGAATAACTACTTTTTAAAGCCTCTATGTGACCAAAATTGCCATTTTTACAGACTTTTTCTCCTACTAGAAGCTTCTATTTCGACCAACTTCAGGCATTAAAATGACTCTAAACACACTTATTTTAGTTCCACAAGTGATAATTCACTTGCAATAGTCATTTACAGTCAAAAAATTAAACATTAAAAAATTTCCATTTCTGACCATCTGGAGAAATTTCGACAGGTCGCGGGTCATCGTTTTCTCATCAGAAAATGGATTTTTTGGACTTTAGAAAAATTGATTCAAAATGTCATTTGGATTGTGCCTCATGTTGAATAACTACTTTTTAAAGCCTCAATGTGACCAAAATTGCCATTTTTACAGACTTTTTCTCCTACTAGAAGCTTCTATTTCGAACAATTTCAGGCATTTAAATGACTCTAAACACACTTATTTTAGTTCCAAAAGTGATAATTCACATGCAATAGTCATTTACAGTCAAAAAATAAAACATTCAAAAATTACCATTTCTGGCCATCTGGACAAATTTCGACAGGTCGCGGGTCATCGTTTTTCATCAGAAAATGGATTTTTTGGACTTTAGAAAAATTGATTCAAAATGTCATTTGGATTGTGCCTCATGTTGAATAACTACTTTTTAAAGCCTCAATGTGACCAAAATTGCCATTTTTACAGACTTTTTCTCCTACTAGAAGCTTCTATTTCGAACAATTTCAGGCATTAAAATGACTCTAAACACACTTATTTTAGTTCCAAAAGTGATAATTCACATGCAATAGTCATTTACAGTCAAAAAATAAAACATTCAAAAATTACCATTTCTGACCATCTGGAGAAATTTCGACAGGTCGCGGGTCATCGTTTTTCATCAGAAAATGGATTTTTTGGACTTTAGAAAAATTGATTCAAAATGTCATTTGGATTGTGCCTCATGTTGAATAACTACTTTTTAAAGCCTCAATGTGACCAAAATTGCCATTTTTACAGACTTTTTCTCCTACTAGAAGCTTCTATTTCGACCAACTTCAGGCATTAAAATGACTCTAAACACACTTATTTTAGTTCCACAATTGATAATTCACTTGCAATAGTCATTTACAGTCAAAAAATTAAACATTAAAAAATGTCCATTTCTGACCATCTGGAGAAATTTCGACAGGTCAGGGTTTATCGTTTTTCATCAGAAAATGGATTTTTTGGACTTTAGAAAAATTGATTCAAAATATCATTTGGATTGTGCCTCATGTTGAATAACTACTTTTTAAAGCCTCAATGTGACCAAAATTACCATTTTTACAGACTTTTTCTCCTACTAGAAGCTTCTATTTCGACCAATTTCAGGCATTAAAATGACTCTAAACACACTTATTTTAGTTCCAAAAGTGATAATTCATATGCAATAGTCATTTACAGTCAAAAAAATTAAACATTAAAAAATTACCATTTCTGACCATCTGGAGAAAGTTCAACAGGTCACGGGTCATCGTTTTTCATCAGAAAATTGATTTTTGGACTTTAGAAAAAATGATTCAAAATGTCATTTGAATTGTGCCTCATGTTGAATAACTACTTTTTAAAGCCTCGATGTGACCAAAATTGCCATTTTTACAGACTTTTTCTCCTACTAGAAGCTTCTATTTCGACCAATTTCAGGCATTAAAATGGCTCTAAACACACTTATTTTAGTTCCAAAAGTGATAATTCACATGCGATAGTCATTTACAGTCAAAAAATTAAACATTAAAAAATTACCATTTCTGACCATCTGGAGAAATTTCGACAGGTCGCGGGTCATCGTTTTTCATCAGAAAATGGATTTTTTGGACTTTAGAAAAAATTGATTCAAAACGTCATTTGGATTGTGCCTCATGTTGAATAACTACTTTTTAAAACCTCAATGTGACCAAAATTGCCATTTTTACAGACTTTTTCTCCTACTAGAAGCTTCTATTTCGACCAATTTCAGGCATTAAAATGACTCTAAACACACTTATTTTAGTTCCAAAAGTGATAATTCACATGCGATAGTCATTTACAGTCAAAAAATTAAACATTAAAAAATTACCATTTCTGACCATCTGGAGAAATTTCGACAGGTCGCGGGTCATCGTTTTTCATCAGAAAATGGATTTTTTGGACTTTAGAAAAATTGATTAAAAATGTCATTTGGATTGTTCCTCATGTTGAATAACTACTTTTTAAAGCCTCTATGTGACCAAAATTGCCATTTTTACAGACTTTTTCTCCTACTAGAAGCTTCTATTTCGACCAACTTCAGGCATTAAAATGACTCTAAACACACTTATTTTAGTTCCACAAGTGATAATTCACTTGCAATAGTCATTTACAGTCAAAAAATTAAACATTAAAAAATTTCCATTTCTGACCATCTGGAGAAATTTCGACAGGTCGCGGGTCATCGTTTTCTCATCAGAAAATGGATTTTTTGGACTTTAGAAAAATTGATTCAAAATGTCATTTGGATTGTGTCTCATGTTGAATAACTACTTTTTAAAGCCTCAATGTGACCAAAATTGCCATTTTTACAGACTTTTTCTCCTACTAGAAGCTTCTATTTCGAACAATTTCAGGCATTTAAATGACTCTAAACACACTTATTTTAGTTCCAAAAGTGATAATTCACATGCAATAGTCATTTACAGTCAAAAAATAAAACATTCAAAAATTACCATTTCTGACCATCTGGAGAAATTTCGACAGGTCGCGGGTCATCGTTTTTCATCAGAAAATGGATTTTTTGGACTTTAGAAAAATTGATTCAAAATGTCATTTGGATTGTGCCTCATGTTGAATAACTACTTTTTAAAGCCTCAATGTGACCAAAATTGCCATTTTTACAGACTTTTTCTCCTACTAGAAGCTTCTATTTCGAACAATTTCAGGCATTAAAATGACTCTAAACACACTTATTTTAGTTCCAAAAGTGATAATTCACATGCAATAGTCATTTACAGTCAAAAAATAAAACATTCAAAAATTACCATTTCTGACCATCTGGAGAAATTTCGACAGGTCGCGGGTCATCGTTTTTCATCAGAAAATGGATTTTTTGGACTTTAGAAAAATTGATTCAAAATGTCATTTGGATTGTGCCTCATGTTGAATAACTACTTTTTAAAGCCTCAATGTGACCAAAATTGCCATTTTTACAGACTTTTTCTCCTACTAGAAGCTTCTATTTCGACCAACTTCAGGCATTAAAATGACTCTAAACACACTTATTTTAGTTCCACAAGTGATAATTCACTTGCAATAGTCATTTACAGTCAAAAAATTAAACATTAAAAAATTTCCATTTCTGACCATCTGGAGAAATTTCGACAGGTCGCGGGTCATCGTTTTCTCATCAGAAAATGGATTTTTTGGACTTTAGAAAAATTGATTCAAAATGTCATTTGGATTGTGCCTCATGTTGAATAACTACTTTTTAAAGCCTCAATGTGACCAAAATTGCCATTTTTACAGACTTTTTCTCCTACTAGAAGCTTCTATTTCGAACAATTTCAGGCATTTAAATGACTCTAAACACACTTATTTTAGTTCCAAAAGTGATAATTCACATGCAATAGTCATTTACAGTCAAAAAATAAAACATTCAAAAATTACCATTTCTGACCATCTGGACAAATTTCGACAGGTCGCGGGTCATCGTTTTTCATCAGAAAATGGATTTTTTGGACTTTAGAAAAATTGATTCAAAATGTCATTTGGATTGTGCCTCATGTTGAATAACTACTTTTTAAAGCCTCAATGTGACCAAAATTGCCATTTTTACAGACTTTTTCTCCTACTAGAAGCTTCTATTTCGAACAATTTCAGGCATTAAAATGACTCTAAACACACTTATTTTAGTTCCAAAAGTGATAATTCACATGCAATAGTCATTTACAGTCAAAAAATAAAACATTCAAAAATTACCATTTCTGACCATCTGGAGAAATTTCGACAGGTCGCGGGTCATCGTTTTTCATCAGAAAATGGATTTTTTGGACTTTAGAAAAATTGATTCAAAATGTCATTTGGATTGTGCCTCATGTTGAATAACTACTTTTTAAAGCCTCAATGTGACCAAAATTGCCATTTTTACAGACTTTTTCTCCTACTAGAAGCTTCTATTTCGACCAACTTCAGGCATTAAAATGACTCTAAACACACTTATTTTAGTTCCACAATTGATAATTCACTTGCAATAGTCATTTACAGTCAAAAAATTAAACATTAAAAAATGTCCATTTCTGACCATCTGGAGAAATTTCGACAGGTCAGGGTTTATCGTTTTTCATCAGAAAATGGATTTTTTGGACTTTAGAAAAATTGATTCAAAATATCATTTGGATTGTGCCTCATGTTGAATAACTACTTTTTAAAGCCTCAATGTGACCAAAATTACCATTTTTACAGACTTTTTCTCCTACTAGAAGCTTCTGTTTCGACCAATTTCAGGCATTAAAATGACTCTAAACACACTTATTTTAGTTCCAAAAGTGATAATTCATATGCAATAGTCATTTACAGTCAAAAAAATTAAACATTAAAAAATTACCATTTCTGACCATCTGGAGAAAGTTCAACAGGTCACGGGTCATCGTTTTTCATCAGAAAATTGATTTTTGGACTTTAGAAAAAATGATTCAAAATGTCATTTGAATTGTGCCTCATGTTGAATAACTACTTTTTAAAGCCTCGATGTGACCAAAATTGCCATTTTTACAGACTTTTTCTCCTACTAGAAGCTTCTATTTCGACCAATTTCAGGCATTAAAATGACTCTAAACACACTTATTTTAGTTCCAAAAGTGATAATTCACATGCGATAGTCATTTACAGTCAAAAAATTAAACATTAAAAAATTACCATTTCTGACCATCTGGAGAAATTTCGACAGGTCGCGGGTCATCGTTTTTCATCAGAAAATGGATTTTTTGGACTTTAGAAAAATTGATTAAAAATGTCATTTGGATTGTTCCTCATGTTGAATAACTACTTTTTAAAGCCTCTATGTGACCAAAATTGCCATTTTTACAGACTTTTTCTCCTACTAGAAGCTTCTATTTCGACCAACTTCAGGCATTAAAATGACTCTAAACACACTTATTTTAGTTCCACAAGTGATAATTCACTTGCAATAGTCATTTACAGTCAAAAAATTAAACATTAAAAAATTTCCATTTCTGACCATCTGGAGAAATTTCGACAGGTCGCGGGTCATCGTTTTCTCATCAGAAAATGGATTTTTTGGACTTTAGAAAAATTGATTCAAAATGTCATTTGGATTGTGCCTCATGTTGAATAACTACTTTTTAAAGCCTCAATGTGACCAAAATTGCCATTTTTACAGACTTTTTCTCCTACTAGAAGCTTCTATTTCGAACAATTTCAGGCATTTAAATGACTCTAAACACACTTATTTTAGTTCCAAAAGTGATAATTCACATGCAATAGTCATTTACAGTCAAAAAATAAAACATTCAAAAATTACCATTTCTGGCCATCTGGACAAATTTCGACAGGTCGCGGGTCATCGTTTTTCATCAGAAAATGGATTTTTTGGACTTTAGAAAAATTGATTCAAAATGTCATTTGGATTGTGCCTCATGTTGAATAACTACTTTTTAAAGCCTCAATGTGACCAAAATTGCCATTTTTACAGACTTTTTCTCCTACTAGAAGCTTCTATTTCGAACAATTTCAGGCATTAAAATGACTCTAAACACACTTATTTTAGTTCCAAAAGTGATAATTCACATGCAATAGTCATTTACAGTCAAAAAATAAAACATTCAAAAATTACCATTTCTGACCATCTGGAGAAATTTCGACAGGTCGCGGGTCATCGTTTTTCATCAGAAAATGGATTTTTTGGACTTTAGAAAAATTGATTCAAAATGTCATTTGGATTGTGCCTCATGTTGAATAACTACTTTTTAAAGCCTCAATGTGACCAAAATTGCCATTTTTACAGACTTTTTCTCCTACTAGAAGCTTCTATTTCGACCAACTTCAGGCATTAAAATGACTCTAAACACACTTATTTTAGTTCCACAATTGATAATTCACTTGCAATAGTCATTTACAGTCAAAAAATTAAACATTAAAAAATGTCCATTTCTGACCATCTGGAGAAATTTCGACAGGTCAGGGTTTATCGTTTTTCATCAGAAAATGGATTTTTTGGACTTTAGAAAAATTGATTCAAAATATCATTTGGATTGTGCCTCATGTTGAATAACTACTTTTTAAAGCCTCAATGTGACCAAAATTACCATTTTTACAGACTTTTTCTCCTACTAGAAGCTTCTATTTCGACCAATTTCAGGCATTAAAATGACTCTAAACACACTTATTTTAGTTCCAAAAGTGATAATTCATATGCAATAGTCATTTACAGTCAAAAAAATTAAACATTAAAAAATTACCATTTCTGACCATCTGGAGAAAGTTCAACAGGTCACGGGTCATCGTTTTTCATCAGAAAATTGATTTTTGGACTTTAGAAAAAATGATTCAAAATGTCATTTGAATTGTGCCTCATGTTGAATAACTACTTTTTAAAGCCTCGATGTGACCAAAATTGCCATTTTTACAGACTTTTTCTCCTACTAGAAGCTTCTATTTCGACCAATTTCAGGCATTAAAATGGCTCTAAACACACTTATTTTAGTTCCAAAAGTGATAATTCACATGCGATAGTCATTTACAGTCAAAAAATTAAACATTAAAAAATTACCATTTCTGACCATCTGGAGAAATTTCGACAGGTCGCGGGTCATCGTTTTTCATCAGAAAATGGATTTTTTGGACTTTAGAAAAAATTGATTCAAAACGTCATTTGGATTGTGCCTCATGTTGAATAACTACTTTTTAAAACCTCAATGTGACCAAAATTGCCATTTTTACAGACTTTTTCTCCTACTAGAAGCTTCTATTTCGACCAATTTCAGGCATTAAAATGACTCTAAACACACTTATTTTAGTTCCAAAAGTGATAATTCACATGCGATAGTCATTTACAGTCAAAAAATTAAACATTAAAAAATTACCATTTCTGACCATCTGGAGAAATTTCGACAGGTCGCGGGTCATCGTTTTTCATCAGAAAATGGATTTTTTGGACTTTAGAAAAATTGATTAAAAATGTCATTTGGATTGTTCCTCATGTTGAATAACTACTTTTTAAAGCCTCTATGTGACCAAAATTGCCATTTTTACAGACTTTTTCTCCTACTAGAAGCTTCTATTTCGACCAACTTCAGGCATTAAAATGACTCTAAACACACTTATTTTAGTTCCACAAGTGATAATTCACTTGCAATAGTCATTTACAGTCAAAAAATTAAACATTAAAAAATTTCCATTTCTGACCATCTGGAGAAATTTCGACAGGTCGCGGGTCATCGTTTTCTCATCAGAAAATGGATTTTTTGGACTTTAGAAAAATTGATTCAAAATGTCATTTGGATTGTGTCTCATGTTGAATAACTACTTTTTAAAGCCTCAATGTGACCAAAATTGCCATTTTTACAGACTTTTTCTCCTACTAGAAGCTTCTATTTCGAACAATTTCAGGCATTTAAATGACTCTAAACACACTTATTTTAGTTCCAAAAGTGATAATTCACATGCAATAGTCATTTACAGTCAAAAAATAAAACATTCAAAAATTACCATTTCTGACCATCTGGAGAAATTTCGACAGGTCGCGGGTCATCGTTTTTCATCAGAAAATGGATTTTTTGGACTTTAGAAAAATTGATTCAAAATGTCATTTGGATTGTGCCTCATGTTGAATAACTACTTTTTAAAGCCTCAATGTGACCAAAATTGCCATTTTTACAGACTTTTTCTCCTACTAGAAGCTTCTATTTCGAACAATTTCAGGCATTAAAATGACTCTAAACACACTTATTTTAGTTCCAAAAGTGATAATTCACATGCAATAGTCATTTACAGTCAAAAAATAAAACATTCAAAAATTACCATTTCTGACCATCTGGAGAAATTTCGACAGGTCGCGGGTCATCGTTTTTCATCAGAAAATGGATTTTTTGGACTTTAGAAAAATTGATTCAAAATGTCATTTGGATTGTGCCTCATGTTGAATAACTACTTTTTAAAGCCTCAATGTGACCAAAATTGCCATTTTTACAGACTTTTTCTCCTACTAGAAGCTTCTATTTCGACCAACTTCAGGCATTAAAATGACTCTAAACACACTTATTTTAGTTCCACAATTGATAATTCACTTGCAATAGTCATTTACAGTCAAAAAATTAAACATTAAAAAATGTCCATTTCTGACCATCTGGAGAAATTTCGACAGGTCAGGGTTTATCGTTTTTCATCAGAAAATGGATTTTTTGGACTTTAGAAAAATTGATTCAAAATATCATTTGGATTGTGCCTCATGTTGAATAACTACTTTTTAAAGCCTCAATGTGACCAAAATTACCATTTTTACAGACTTTTTCTCCTACTAGAAGCTTCTATTTCGACCAATTTCAGGCATTAAAATGACTCTAAACACACTTATTTTAGTTCCAAAAGTGATAATTCATATGCAATAGTCATTTACAGTCAAAAAAATTAAACATTAAAAAATTACCATTTCTGACCATCTGGAGAAAGTTCAACAGGTCACGGGTCATCGTTTTTCATCAGAAAATTGATTTTTGGACTTTAGAAAAAATGATTCAAAATGTCATTTGAATTGTGCCTCATGTTGAATAACTACTTTTTAAAGCCTCGATGTGACCAAAATTGCCATTTTTACAGACTTTTTCTCCTACTAGAAGCTTCTATTTCGACCAATTTCAGGCATTAAAATGACTCTAAACACACTTATTTTAGTTCCAAAAGTGATAATTCACATGCGATAGTCATTTACAGTCAAAAAATTAAACATTAAAAAATTACCATTTCTGACCATCTGGAGAAATTTCGACAGGTCGCGGGTCATCGTTTTTCATCAGAAAATGGATTTTTTGGACTTTAGAAAAAATTGATTCAAAACGTCATTTGGATTGTGCCTCATGTTGAATAACTACTTTTTAAAACCTCAATGTGACCAAAATTGCCATTTTTACAGACTTTTTCTCCTACTAGAAGCTTCTATTTCGACCAATTTCAGGCATTAAAATGACTCTAAACACACTTATTTTAGTTCCAAAAGTGATAATTCACATGCGATAGTCATTTACAGTCAAAAAATTAAACATTAAAAAATTACCATTTCTGACCATCTGGAGAAATTTCGACAGGTCGCGGGTCATCGTTTTTCATCAGAAAATGGATTTTTTGGACTTTAGAAAAATTGATTAAAAATGTCATTTGGATTGTTCCTCATGTTGAATAACTACTTTTTAAAGCCTCTATGTGACCAAAATTGCCATTTTTACAGACTTTTTCTCCTACTAGAAGCTTCTATTTCGACCAACTTCAGGCATTAAAATGACTCTAAACACACTTATTTTAGTTCCACAAGTGATAATTCACTTGCAATAGTCATTTACAGTCAAAAAATTAAACATTAAAAAATTTCCATTTCTGACCATCTGGAGAAATTTCGACAGGTCGCGGGTCATCGTTTTCTCATCAGAAAATGGATTTTTTGGACTTTAGAAAAATTGATTCAAAATGTCATTTGGATTGTGCCTCATGTTGAATAACTACTTTTTAAAGCCTCAATGTGACCAAAATTGCCATTTTTACAGACTTTTTCTCCTACTAGAAGCTTCTATTTCGAACAATTTCAGGCATTTAAATGACTCTAAACACACTTATTTTAGTTCCAAAAGTGATAATTCACATGCAATAGTCATTTACAGTCAAAAAATAAAACATTCAAAAATTACCATTTCTGGCCATCTGGACAAATTTCGACAGGTCGCGGGTCATCGTTTTTCATCAGAAAATGGATTTTTTGGACTTTAGAAAAATTGATTCAAAATGTCATTTGGATTGTGCCTCATGTTGAATAACTACTTTTTAAAGCCTCAATGTGACCAAAATTGCCATTTTTACAGACTTTTTCTCCTACTAGAAGCTTCTATTTCGAACAATTTCAGGCATTAAAATGACTCTAAACACACTTATTTTAGTTCCAAAAGTGATAATTCACATGCAATAGTCATTTACAGTCAAAAAATAAAACATTCAAAAATTACCATTTCTGACCATCTGGAGAAATTTCGACAGGTCGCGGGTCATCGTTTTTCATCAGAAAATGGATTTTTTGGACTTTAGAAAAATTGATTCAAAATGTCATTTGGATTGTGCCTCATGTTGAATAACTACTTTTTAAAGCCTCAATGTGACCAAAATTGCCATTTTTACAGACTTTTTCTCCTACTAGAAGCTTCTATTTCGACCAACTTCAGGCATTAAAATGACTCTAAACACACTTATTTTAGTTCCACAATTGATAATTCACTTGCAATAGTCATTTACAGTCAAAAAATTAAACATTAAAAAATGTCCATTTCTGACCATCTGGAGAAATTTCGACAGGTCAGGGTTTATCGTTTTTCATCAGAAAATGGATTTTTTGGACTTTAGAAAAATTGATTCAAAATATCATTTGGATTGTGCCTCATGTTGAATAACTACTTTTTAAAGCCTCAATGTGACCAAAATTACCATTTTTTCAGACTTTTTCTCCTACTAGAAGCTTCTATTTCGACCAATTTCAGGCATTAAAATGACTCTAAACACACTTATTTTAGTTCCAAAAGTGATAATTCATATGCAATAGTCATTTACAGTCAAAAAAATTAAACATTAAAAAATTACCATTTCTGACCATCTGGAGAAAGTTCAACAGGTCACGGGTCATCGTTTTTCATCAGAAAATTGATTTTTGGACTTTAGAAAAAATGATTCAAAATGTCATTTGAATTGTGCCTCATGTTGAATAACTACTTTTTAAAGCCTCGATGTGACCAAAATTGCCATTTTTACAGACTTTTTCTCCTACTAGAAGCTTCTATTTCGACCAATTTCAGGCATTAAAATGGCTCTAAACACACTTATTTTAGTTCCAAAAGTGATAATTCACATGCGATAGTCATTTACAGTCAAAAAATTAAACATTAAAAAATTACCATTTCTGACCATCTGGAGAAATTTCGACAGGTCGCGGGTCATCGTTTTTCATCAGAAAATGGATTTTTTGGACTTTAGAAAAAATTGATTCAAAACGTCATTTGGATTGTGCCTCATGTTGAATAACTACTTTTTAAAACCTCAATGTGACCAAAATTGCCATTTTTACAGACTTTTTCTCCTACTAGAAGCTTCTATTTCGACCAATTTCAGGCATTAAAATGACTCTAAACACACTTATTTTAGTTCCAAAAGTGATAATTCACATGCGATAGTCATTTACAGTCAAAAAATTAAACATTAAAAAATTACCATTTCTGACCATCTGGAGAAATTTCGACAGGTCGCGGGTCATCGTTTTTCATCAGAAAATGGATTTTTTGGACTTTAGAAAAATTGATTAAAAATGTCATTTGGATTGTTCCTCATGTTGAATAACTACTTTTTAAAGCCTCTATGTGACCAAAATTGCCATTTTTACAGACTTTTTCTCCTACTAGAAGCTTCTATTTCGACCAACTTCAGGCATTAAAATGACTCTAAACACACTTATTTTAGTTCCACAAGTGATAATTCACTTGCAATAGTCATTTACAGTCAAAAAATTAAACATTAAAAAATTTCCATTTCTGACCATCTGGAGAAATTTCGACAGGTCGCGGGTCATCGTTTTCTCATCAGAAAATGGATTTTTTGGACTTTAGAAAAATTGATTCAAAATGTCATTTGGATTGTGTCTCATGTTGAATAACTACTTTTTAAAGCCTCAATGTGACCAAAATTGCCATTTTTACAGACTTTTTCTCCTACTAGAAGCTTCTATTTCGAACAATTTCAGGCATTTAAATGACTCTAAACACACTTATTTTAGTTCCAAAAGTGATAATTCACATGCAATAGTCATTTACAGTCAAAAAATAAAACATTCAAAAATTACCATTTCTGACCATCTGGAGAAATTTCGACAGGTCGCGGGTCATCGTTTTTCATCAGAAAATGGATTTTTTGGACTTTAGAAAAATTGATTCAAAATGTCATTTGGATTGTGCCTCATGTTGAATAACTACTTTTTAAAGCCTCAATGTGACCAAAATTGCCATTTTTACAGACTTTTTCTCCTACTAGAAGCTTCTATTTCGAACAATTTCAGGCATTAAAATGACTCTAAACACACTTATTTTAGTTCCAAAAGTGATAATTCACATGCAATAGTCATTTACAGTCAAAAAATAAAACATTCAAAAATTACCATTTCTGACCATCTGGAGAAATTTCGACAGGTCGCGGGTCATCGTTTTTCATCAGAAAATGGATTTTTTGGACTTTAGAAAAATTGATTCAAAATGTCATTTGGATTGTGCCTCATGTTGAATAACTACTTTTTAAAGCCTCAATGTGACCAAAATTGCCATTTTTACAGACTTTTTCTCCTACTAGAAGCTTCTATTTCGACCAACTTCAGGCATTAAAATGACTCTAAACACACTTATTTTAGTTCCACAAGTGATAATTCACTTGCAATAGTCATTTACAGTCAAAAAATTAAACATTAAAAAATTTCCATTTCTGACCATCTGGAGAAATTTCGACAGGTCGCGGGTCATCGTTTTCTCATCAGAAAATGGATTTTTTGGACTTTAGAAAAATTGATTCAAAATGTCATTTGGATTGTGCCTCATGTTGAATAACTACTTTTTAAAGCCTCAATGTGACCAAAATTGCCATTTTTACAGACTTTTTCTCCTACTAGAAGCTTCTATTTCGAACAATTTCAGGCATTTAAATGACTCTAAACACACTTATTTTAGTTCCAAAAGTGATAATTCACATGCAATAGTCATTTACAGTCAAAAAATAAAACATTCAAAAATTACCATTTCTGACCATCTGGACAAATTTCGACAGGTCGCGGGTCATCGTTTTTCATCAGAAAATGGATTTTTTGGACTTTAGAAAAATTGATTCAAAATGTCATTTGGATTGTGCCTCATGTTGAATAACTACTTTTTAAAGCCTCAATGTGACCAAAATTGCCATTTTTACAGACTTTTTCTCCTACTAGAAGCTTCTATTTCGAACAATTTCAGGCATTAAAATGACTCTAAACACACTTATTTTAGTTCCAAAAGTGATAATTCACATGCAATAGTCATTTACAGTCAAAAAATAAAACATTCAAAAATTACCATTTCTGACCATCTGGAGAAATTTCGACAGGTCGCGGGTCATCGTTTTTCATCAGAAAATGGATTTTTTGGACTTTAGAAAAATTGATTCAAAATGTCATTTGGATTGTGCCTCATGTTGAATAACTACTTTTTAAAGCCTCAATGTGACCAAAATTGCCATTTTTACAGACTTTTTCTCCTACTAGAAGCTTCTATTTCGACCAACTTCAGGCATTAAAATGACTCTAAACACACTTATTTTAGTTCCACAATTGATAATTCACTTGCAATAGTCATTTACAGTCAAAAAATTAAACATTAAAAAATGTCCATTTCTGACCATCTGGAGAAATTTCGACAGGTCAGGGTTTATCGTTTTTCATCAGAAAATGGATTTTTTGGACTTTAGAAAAATTGATTCAAAATATCATTTGGATTGTGCCTCATGTTGAATAACTACTTTTTAAAGCCTCAATGTGACCAAAATTACCATTTTTACAGACTTTTTCTCCTACTAGAAGCTTCTATTTCGACCAATTTCAGGCATTAAAATGACTCTAAACACACTTATTTTAGTTCCAAAAGTGATAATTCATATGCAATAGTCATTTACAGTCAAAAAAATTAAACATTAAAAAATTACCATTTCTGACCATCTGGAGAAAGTTCAACAGGTCACGGGTCATCGTTTTTCATCAGAAAATTGATTTTTGGACTTTAGAAAAAATGATTCAAAATGTCATTTGAATTGTGCCTCATGTTGAATAACTACTTTTTAAAGCCTCGATGTGACCAAAATTGCCATTTTTACAGACTTTTTCTCCTACTAGAAGCTTCTATTTCGACCAATTTCAGGCATTAAAATGACTCTAAACACACTTATTTTAGTTCCAAAAGTGATAATTCACATGCGATAGTCATTTACAGTCAAAAAATTAAACATTAAAAAATTACCATTTCTGACCATCTGGAGAAATTTCGACAGGTCGCGGGTCATCGTTTTTCATCAGAAAATGGATTTTTTGGACTTTAGAAAAATTGATTAAAAATGTCATTTGGATTGTTCCTCATGTTGAATAACTACTTTTTAAAGCCTCTATGTGACCAAAATTGCCATTTTTACAGACTTTTTCTCCTACTAGAAGCTTCTATTTCGACCAACTTCAGGCATTAAAATGACTCTAAACACACTTATTTTAGTTCCACAAGTGATAATTCACTTGCAATAGTCATTTACAGTCAAAAAATTAAACATTAAAAAATTTCCATTTCTGACCATCTGGAGAAATTTCGACAGGTCGCGGGTCATCGTTTTCTCATCAGAAAATGGATTTTTTGGACTTTAGAAAAATTGATTCAAAATGTCATTTGGATTGTGCCTCATGTTGAATAACTACTTTTTAAAGCCTCAATGTGACCAAAATTGCCATTTTTACAGACTTTTTCTCCTACTAGAAGCTTCTATTTCGAACAATTTCAGGCATTAAAATGACTCTAAACACACTTATTTTAGTTCCAAAAGTGATAATTCATATGCAATAGTCATTTACAGTCAAAAAAATTAAACATTAAAAAATTACCATTTCTGACCATCTGGAGAAAGTTCAACAGGTCACGGGTCATCGTTTTTCATCAGAAAATGGATTTTTTGGACTTTAGAAAAATTGATTCAAAATGTCATTTGGATTGTGCCTCATGTTGAATAACTACTTTTTAAAGCCTCAATGTGACCAAAATTGCCATTTTTACAGACTTTTTCTCCTACTAGAAGCTTCTATTTCGACCAACTTCAGGCATTAAAATGACTCTAAACACACTTATTTTAGTTCCACAATTGATAATTCACTTGCAATAGTCATTTACAGTCAAAAAATTAAACATTAAAAAATGTCCATTTCTGACCATCTGGAGAAATTTCGACAGGTCAGGGTTTATCGTTTTTCATCAGAAAATGGATTTTTTGGACTTTAGAAAAATTGATTCAAAATATCATTTGGATTGTGCCTCATGTTGAATAACTACTTTTTAAAGCCTCAATGTGACCAAAATTACCATTTTTACAGACTTTTTCTCCTACTAGAAGCTTCTATTTCGACCAATTTCAGGCATTAAAATGACTCTAAACACACTTATTTTAGTTCCAAAAGTGATAATTCATATGCAATAGTCATTTACAGTCAAAAAAATTAAACATTAAAAAATTACCATTTCTGACCATCTGGAGAAAGTTCAACAGGTCACGGGTCATCGTTTTTCATCAGAAAATTGATTTTTGGACTTTAGAAAAAATGATTCAAAATGTCATTTGAATTGTGCCTCATGTTGAATAACTACTTTTTAAAGCCTCGATGTGACCAAAATTGCCATTTTTACAGACTTTTTCTCCTACTAGAAGCTTCTATTTCGACCAATTTCAGGCATTAAAATGGCTCTAAACACACTTATTTTAGTTCCAAAAGTGATAATTCACATGCGATAGTCATTTACAGTCAAAAAATTAAACATTAAAAAATTACCATTTCTGACCATCTGGAGAAATTTCGACAGGTCGCGGGTCATCGTTTTTCATCAGAAAATGGATTTTTTGGACTTTAGAAAAAATTGATTCAAAACGTCATTTGGATTGTGCCTCATGTTGAATAACTACTTTTTAAAACCTCAATGTGACCAAAATTGCCATTTTTACAGACTTTTTCTCCTACTAGAAGCTTCTATTTCGACCAATTTCAGGCATTAAAATGACTCTAAACACACTTATTTTAGTTCCAAAAGTGATAATTCACATGCGATAGTCATTTACAGTCAAAAAATTAAACATTAAAAAATTACCATTTCTGACCATCTGGAGAAATTTCGACAGGTCGCGGGTCATCGTTTTTCATCAGAAAATGGATTTTTTGGACTTTAGAAAAATTGATTAAAAATGTCATTTGGATTGTTCCTCATGTTGAATAACTACTTTTTAAAGCCTCTATGTGACCAAAATTGCCATTTTTACAGACTTTTTCTCCTACTAGAAGCTTCTATTTCGACCAACTTCAGGCATTAAAATGACTCTAAACACACTTATTTTAGTTCCACAAGTGATAATTCACTTGCAATAGTCATTTACAGTCAAAAAATTAAACATTAAAAAATGTCCATTTCTGACCATCTGGAGAAATTTCGACAGGTCGCGGGTCATCGTTTTCTCATCAGAAAATGGATTTTTTGGACTTTAGAAAAATTGATTCAAAATGTCATTTGGATTGTGTCTCATGTTGAATAACTACTTTTTAAAGCCTCAATGTGACCAAAATTACCATTTTTACAGACTTTTTCTCCTACTAGAAGCTTCTGTTTCGACCAATTTCAGGCATTAAAATGACTCTAAACACACTTATTTTAGTTCCAAAAGTGATAATTCATATGCAATAGTCATTTACAGTCAAAAAAATTAAACATTAAAAAATTACCATTTCTGACCATCTGGAGAAAGTTCAACAGGTCACGGGTCATCGTTTTTCATCAGAAAATTGATTTTTGGACTTTAGAAAAAATGATTCAAAATGTCATTTGAATTGTGCCTCATGTTGAATAACTACTTTTTAAAGCCTCGATGTGACCAAAATTGCCATTTTTACAGACTTTTTCTCCTACTAGAAGCTTCTATTTCGACCAATTTCAGGCATTAAAATGACTCTAAACACACTTATTTTAGTTCCAAAAGTGATAATTCACATGCGATAGTCATTTACAGTCAAAAAATTAAACATTAAAAAATTACCATTTCTGACCATCTGGAGAAATTTCGACAGGTCGCGGGTCATCGTTTTTCATCAGAAAATGGATTTTTTGGACTTTAGAAAAATTGATTAAAAATGTCATTTGGATTGTTCCTCATGTTGAATAACTACTTTTTAAAGCCTCTATGTGACCAAAATTGCCATTTTTACAGACTTTTTCTCCTACTAGAAGCTTCTATTTCGACCAACTTCAGGCATTAAAATGACTCTAAACACACTTATTTTAGTTCCACAAGTGATAATTCACTTGCAATAGTCATTTACAGTCAAAAAATTAAACATTAAAAAATTTCCATTTCTGACCATCTGGAGAAATTTCGACAGGTCGCGGGTCATCGTTTTCTCATCAGAAAATGGATTTTTTGGACTTTAGAAAAATTGATTCAAAATGTCATTTGGATTGTGCCTCATGTTGAATAACTACTTTTTAAAGCCTCAATGTGACCAAAATTGCCATTTTTACAGACTTTTTCTCCTACTAGAAGCTTCTATTTCGAACAATTTCAGGCATTTAAATGACTCTAAACACACTTATTTTAGTTCCAAAAGTGATAATTCACATGCAATAGTCATTTACAGTCAAAAAATAAAACATTCAAAAATTACCATTTCTGGCCATCTGGACAAATTTCGACAGGTCGCGGGTCATCGTTTTTCATCAGAAAATGGATTTTTTGGACTTTAGAAAAATTGATTCAAAATGTCATTTGGATTGTGCCTCATGTTGAATAACTACTTTTTAAAGCCTCAATGTGACCAAAATTGCCATTTTTACAGACTTTTTCTCCTACTAGAAGCTTCTATTTCGAACAATTTCAGGCATTAAAATGACTCTAAACACACTTATTTTAGTTCCAAAAGTGATAATTCACATGCAATAGTCATTTACAGTCAAAAAATAAAACATTCAAAAATTACCATTTCTGACCATCTGGAGAAATTTCGACAGGTCGCGGGTCATCGTTTTTCATCAGAAAATGGATTTTTTGGACTTTAGAAAAATTGATTCAAAATGTCATTTGGATTGTGCCTCATGTTGAATAACTACTTTTTAAAGCCTCAATGTGACCAAAATTGCCATTTTTACAGACTTTTTCTCCTACTAGAAGCTTCTATTTCGACCAACTTCAGGCATTAAAATGACTCTAAACACACTTATTTTAGTTCCACAATTGATAATTCACTTGCAATAGTCATTTACAGTCAAAAAATTAAACATTAAAAAATGTCCATTTCTGACCATCTGGAGAAATTTCGACAGGTCAGGGTTTATCGTTTTTCATCAGAAAATGGATTTTTTGGACTTTAGAAAAATTGATTCAAAATATCATTTGGATTGTGCCTCATGTTGAATAACTACTTTTTAAAGCCTCAATGTGACCAAAATTACCATTTTTACAGACTTTTTCTCCTACTAGAAGCTTCTATTTCGACCAATTTCAGGCATTAAAATGACTCTAAACACACTTATTTTAGTTCCAAAAGTGATAATTCATATGCAATAGTCATTTACAGTCAAAAAAATTAAACATTAAAAAATTACCATTTCTGACCATCTGGAGAAAGTTCAACAGGTCACGGGTCATCGTTTTTCATCAGAAAATTGATTTTTGGACTTTAGAAAAAATGATTCAAAATGTCATTTGAATTGTGCCTCATGTTGAATAACTACTTTTTAAAGCCTCGATGTGACCAAAATTGCCATTTTTACAGACTTTTTCTCCTACTAGAAGCTTCTATTTCGACCAATTTCAGGCATTAAAATGGCTCTAAACACACTTATTTTAGTTCCAAAAGTGATAATTCACATGCGATAGTCATTTACAGTCAAAAAATTAAACATTAAAAAATTACCATTTCTGACCATCTGGAGAAATTTCGACAGGTCGCGGGTCATCGTTTTTCATTAGAAAATGGATTTTTTGGACTTTAGAAAAAATTGATTCAAAACGTCATTTGGATTGTGCCTCATGTTGAATAACTACTTTTTAAAACCTCAATGTGACCAAAATTGCCATTTTTACAGACTTTTTCTCCTACTAGAAGCTTCTATTTCGACCAATTTCAGGCATTAAAATGACTCTAAACACACTTATTTTAGTTCCAAAAGTGATAATTCACATGCGATAGTCATTTACAGTCAAAAAATTAAACATTAAAAAATTACCATTTCTGACCATCTGGAGAAATTTCGACAGGTCGCGGGTCATCGTTTTTCATCAGAAAATGGATTTTTTGGACTTTAGAAAAATTGATTAAAAATGTCATTTGGATTGTTCCTCATGTTGAATAACTACTTTTTAAAGCCTCTATGTGACCAAAATTGCCATTTTTACAGACTTTTTCTCCTACTAGAAGCTTCTATTTCGACCAACTTCAGGCATTAAAATGACTCTAAACACACTTATTTTAGTTCCACAAGTGATAATTCACTTGCAATAGTCATTTACAGTCAAAAAATTAAACATTAAAAAATTTCCATTTCTGACCATCTGGAGAAATTTCGACAGGTCGCGGGTCATCGTTTTCTCATCAGAAAATGGATTTTTTGGACTTTAGAAAAATTGATTCAAAATGTCATTTGGATTGTGTCTCATGTTGAATAACTACTTTTTAAAGCCTCAATGTGACCAAAATTGCCATTTTTACAGACTTTTTCTCCTACTAGAAGCTTCTATTTCGAACAATTTCAGGCATTTAAATGACTCTAAACACACTTATTTTAGTTCCAAAAGTGATAATTCACATGCAATAGTCATTTACAGTCAAAAAATAAAACATTCAAAAATTACCATTTCTGACCATCTGGAGAAATTTCGACAGGTCGCGGGTCATCGTTTTTCATCAGAAAATGGATTTTTTGGACTTTAGAAAAATTGATTCAAAATGTCATTTGGATTGTGCCTCATGTTGAATAACTACTTTTTAAAGCCTCAATGTGACCAAAATTGCCATTTTTACAGACTTTTTCTCCTACTAGAAGCTTCTATTTCGAACAATTTCAGGCATTAAAATGACTCTAAACACACTTATTTTAGTTCCAAAAGTGATAATTCACATGCAATAGTCATTTACAGTCAAAAAATAAAACATTCAAAAATTACCATTTCTGACCATCTGGAGAAATTTCGACAGGTCGCGGGTCATCGTTTTTCATCAGAAAATGGATTTTTTGGACTTTAGAAAAATTGATTCAAAATGTCATTTGGATTGTGCCTCATGTTGAATAACTACTTTTTAAAGCCTCAATGTGACCAAAATTGCCATTTTTACAGACTTTTTCTCCTACTAGAAGCTTCTATTTCGACCAACTTCAGGCATTAAAATGACTCTAAACACACTTATTTTAGTTCCACAATTGATAATTCACTTGCAATAGTCATTTACAGTCAAAAAATTAAACATTAAAAAATGTCCATTTCTGACCATCTGGAGAAATTTCGACAGGTCAGGGTTTATCGTTTTTCATCAGAAAATGGATTTTTTGGACTTTAGAAAAATTGATTCAAAATATCATTTGGATTGTGCCTCATGTTGAATAACTACTTTTTAAAGCCTCAATGTGACCAAAATTACCATTTTTACAGACTTTTTCTCCTACTAGAAGCTTCTATTTCGACCAATTTCAGGCATTAAAATGACTCTAAACACACTTATTTTAGTTCCAAAAGTGATAATTCATATGCAATAGTCATTTACAGTCAAAAAAATTAAACATTAAAAAATTACCATTTCTGACCATCTGGAGAAAGTTCAACAGGTCACGGGTCATCGTTTTTCATCAGAAAATTGATTTTTGGACTTTAGAAAAAATGATTCAAAATGTCATTTGAATTGTGCCTCATGTTGAATAACTACTTTTTAAAGCCTCGATGTGACCAAAATTGCCATTTTTACAGACTTTTTCTCCTACTAGAAGCTTCTATTTCGACCAATTTCAGGCATTAAAATGACTCTAAACACACTTATTTTAGTTCCAAAAGTGATAATTCACATGCGATAGTCATTTACAGTCAAAAAATTAAACATTAAAAAATTACCATTTCTGACCATCTGGAGAAATTTCGACAGGTCGCGGGTCATCGTTTTTCATCAGAAAATGGATTTTTTGGACTTTAGAAAAAATTGATTCAAAACGTCATTTGGATTGTGCCTCATGTTGAATAACTACTTTTTAAAACCTCAATGTGACCAAAATTGCCATTTTTACAGACTTTTTCTCCTACTAGAAGCTTCTATTTCGACCAATTTCAGGCATTAAAATGACTCTAAACACACTTATTTTAGTTCCAAAAGTGATAATTCACATGCGATAGTCATTTACAGTCAAAAAATTAAACATTAAAAAATTACCATTTCTGACCATCTGGAGAAATTTCGACAGGTCGCGGGTCATCGTTTTTCATCAGAAAATGGATTTTTTGGACTTTAGAAAAATTGATTAAAAATGTCATTTGGATTGTTCCTCATGTTGAATAACTACTTTTTAAAGCCTCTATGTGACCAAAATTGCCATTTTTACAGACTTTTTCTCCTACTAGAAGCTTCTATTTCGACCAACTTCAGGCATTAAAATGACTCTAAACACACTTATTTTAGTTCCACAAGTGATAATTCACTTGCAATAGTCATTTACAGTCAAAAAATTAAACATTAAAAAATTTCCATTTCTGACCATCTGGAGAAATTTCGACAGGTCGCGGGTCATCGTTTTCTCATCAGAAAATGGATTTTTTGGACTTTAGAAAAATTGATTCAAAATGTCATTTGGATTGTGCCTCATGTTGAATAACTACTTTTTAAAGCCTCAATGTGACCAAAATTGCCATTTTTACAGACTTTTTCTCCTACTAGAAGCTTCTATTTCGAACAATTTCAGGCATTTAAATGACTCTAAACACACTTATTTTAGTTCCAAAAGTGATAATTCACATGCAATAGTCATTTACAGTCAAAAAATAAAACATTCAAAAATTACCATTTCTGGCCATCTGGACAAATTTCGACAGGTCGCGGGTCATCGTTTTTCATCAGAAAATGGATTTTTTGGACTTTAGAAAAATTGATTCAAAATGTCATTTGGATTGTGCCTCATGTTGAATAACTACTTTTTAAAGCCTCAATGTGACCAAAATTGCCATTTTTACAGACTTTTTCTCCTACTAGAAGCTTCTATTTCGAACAATTTCAGGCATTAAAATGACTCTAAACACACTTATTTTAGTTCCAAAAGTGATAATTCACATGCAATAGTCATTTACAGTCAAAAAATAAAACATTCAAAAATTACCATTTCTGACCATCTGGAGAAATTTCGACAGGTCGCGGGTCATCGTTTTTCATCAGAAAATGGATTTTTTGGACTTTAGAAAAATTGATTCAAAATGTCATTTGGATTGTGCCTCATGTTGAATAACTACTTTTTAAAGCCTCAATGTGACCAAAATTGCCATTTTTACAGACTTTTTCTCCTACTAGAAGCTTCTATTTCGACCAACTTCAGGCATTAAAATGACTCTAAACACACTTATTTTAGTTCCACAATTGATAATTCACTTGCAATAGTCATTTACAGTCAAAAAATTAAACATTAAAAAATGTCCATTTCTGACCATCTGGAGAAATTTCGACAGGTCAGGGTTTATCGTTTTTCATCAGAAAATGGATTTTTTGGACTTTAGAAAAATTGATTCAAAATATCATTTGGATTGTGCCTCATGTTGAATAACTACTTTTTAAAGCCTCAATGTGACCAAAATTACCATTTTTACAGACTTTTTCTCCTACTAGAAGCTTCTATTTCGACCAATTTCAGGCATTAAAATGACTCTAAACACACTTATTTTAGTTCCAAAAGTGATAATTCATATGCAATAGTCATTTACAGTCAAAAAAATTAAACATTAAAAAATTACCATTTCTGACCATCTGGAGAAAGTTCAACAGGTCACGGGTCATCGTTTTTCATCAGAAAATTGATTTTTGGACTTTAGAAAAAATGATTCAAAATGTCATTTGAATTGTGCCTCATGTTGAATAACTACTTTTTAAAGCCTCGATGTGACCAAAATTGCCATTTTTACAGACTTTTTCTCCTACTAGAAGCTTCTATTTCGACCAATTTCAGGCATTAAAATGGCTCTAAACACACTTATTTTAGTTCCAAAAGTGATAATTCACATGCGATAGTCATTTACAGTCAAAAAATTAAACATTAAAAAATTACCATTTCTGACCATCTGGAGAAATTTCGACAG
This sequence comes from Triturus cristatus, assembly GCF_964204655.1. Lineage (NCBI taxonomy): Eukaryota > Metazoa > Chordata > Amphibia > Caudata > Salamandridae > Triturus > Triturus cristatus. The sequence continues at coordinate 92,119,323 of NC_140588.1, forward strand.
GTCGCGGGTCATCGTTTTTCATCAGAAAATGGATTTTTTGGACTTTAGAAAAAATTGATTCAAAACGTCATTTGGATTGTGCCTCATGTTGAATAACTACTTTTTAAAACCTCAATGTGACCAAAATTGCCATTTTTACAGACTTTTTCTCCTACTAGAAGCTTCTATTTCGACCAATTTCAGGCATTAAAATGACTCTAAACACACTTATTTTAGTTCCAAAAGTGATAATTCACATGCGATAGTCATTTACAGTCAAAAAATTAAACATTAAAAAATTACCATTTCTGACCATCTGGAGAAATTTCGACAGGTCGCGGGTCATCGTTTTTCATCAGAAAATGGATTTTTTGGACTTTAGAAAAATTGATTAAAAATGTCATTTGGATTGTTCCTCATGTTGAATAACTACTTTTTAAAGCCTCTATGTGACCAAAATTGCCATTTTTACAGACTTTTTCTCCTACTAGAAGCTTCTATTTCGACCAACTTCAGGCATTAAAATGACTCTAAACACACTTATTTTAGTTCCACAAGTGATAATTCACTTGCAATAGTCATTTACAGTCAAAAAATTAAACATTAAAAAATTTCCATTTCTGACCATCTGGAGAAATTTCGACAGGTCGCGGGTCATCGTTTTCTCATCAGAAAATGGATTTTTTGGACTTTAGAAAAATTGATTCAAAATGTCATTTGGATTGTGTCTCATGTTGAATAACTACTTTTTAAAGCCTCAATGTGACCAAAATTGCCATTTTTACAGACTTTTTCTCCTACTAGAAGCTTCTATTTCAAACAATTTCAGGCATTTAAATGACTCTAAACACACTTATTTTAGTTCCAAAAGTGATAATTCACATGCAATAGTCATTTACAGTCAAAAAATAAAACATTCAAAAATTACCATTTCTGACCATCTGGAGAAATTTCGACAGGTCGCGGGTCATCGTTTTTCATCAGAAAATGGATTTTTTGGACTTTAGAAAAATTGATTCAAAATGTCATTTGGATTGTGCCTCATGTTGAATAACTACTTTTTAAAGCCTCAATGTGACCAAAATTGCCATTTTTACAGACTTTTTCTCCTACTAGAAGCTTCTATTTCGAACAATTTCAGGCATTAAAATGACTCTAAACACACTTATTTTAGTTCCAAAAGTGATAATTCACATGCAATAGTCATTTACAGTCAAAAAATAAAACATTCAAAAATTACCATTTCTGACCATCTGGAGAAATTTCGACAGGTCGCGGGTCATCGTTTTTCATCAGAAAATGGATTTTTTGGACTTTAGAAAAATTGATTCAAAATGTCATTTGGATTGTGCCTCATGTTGAATAACTACTTTTTAAAGCCTCAATGTGACCAAAATTGCCATTTTTACAGACTTTTTCTCCTACTAGAAGCTTCTATTTCGACCAACTTCAGGCATTAAAATGACTCTAAACACACTTATTTTAGTTCCACAAGTGATAATTCACTTGCAATAGTCATTTACAGTCAAAAAATTAAACATTAAAAAATTTCCATTTCTGACCATCTGGAGAAATTTCGACAGGTCGCGGGTCATCGTTTTCTCATCAGAAAATGGATTTTTTGGACTTTAGAATAATTGATTCAAAATGTCATTTGGATTGTGCCTCATGTTGAATAACTACTTTTTAAAGCCTCAATGTGACCAAAATTGCCATTTTTACAGACTTTTTCTCCTACTAGAAGCTTCTATTTCGAACAATTTCAGGCATTTAAATGACTCTAAACACACTTATTTTAGTTCCAAAAGTGATAATTCACATGCAATAGTCATTTACAGTCAAAAAATAAAACATTCAAAAATTACCATTTCTGACCATCTGGACAAATTTCGACAGGTCGCGGGTCATCGTTTTTCATCAGAAAATGGATTTTTTGGACTTTAGAAAAATTGATTCAAAATGTCATTTGGATTGTGCCTCATGTTGAATAACTACTTTTTAAAGCCTCAATGTGACCAAAATTGCCATTTTTACAGACTTTTTCTCCTACTAGAAGCTTCTATTTCGACCAACTTCAGGCATTAAAATGACTCTAAACACACTTATTTTAGTTCCACAAGTGATAATTCACTTGCAATAGTCATTTACAGTCAAAAAATTAAACATTAAAAAATTTCCATTTCTGACCATCTGGAGAAATTTCGACAGGTCGCGGGTCATCGTTTTTCATCAGAAAATGGATTTTTTGGACTTTAGAAAAATTGATTCAAAATGTCATTTGGATTGTGCCTCATGTTGAATAACTACTTTTTAAAGCCTCAATGTGACCAAAATTGCCATTTTTACAGACTTTTTCTCCTACTAGAAGCTTCTATTTCGACCAACTTCAGGCATTAAAATGACTCTAAACACACTTATTTTAGTTCCACAAGTGATAATTCACTTGCAATAGTCATTTACAGTCAAAAAATTAAACATTAAAAAATTTCCATTTCTGACCATCTGGAGAAATTTCGACAGGTCGCGGGTCATCGTTTTCTCATCAGAAAATGGATTTTTTGGACTTTAGAAAAATTGATTCAAAATGTCATTTGGATTGTGCCTCATGTTGAATAACTACTTTTTAAAGCCTCAATGTGACCAAAATTGCCATTTTTACAGACTTTTTCTCCTACTAGAAGCTTCTATTTCGAACAATTTCAGGCATTTAAATGACTCTAAACACACTTATTTTAGTTCCAAAAGTGATAATTCACATGCAATAGTCATTTACAGTCAAAAAATAAAACATTCAAAAATTACCATTTCTGACCATCTGGAGAAATTTCGACAGGTCGCGGGTCATCGTTTTTCATCAGAAAATGGATTTTTTGGACTTTAGAAAAATTGATTCAAAATGTCATTTGGATTGTGCCTCATGTTGAATAACTACTTTTTAAAGCCTCAATGTGACCAAAATTGCCATTTTTACAGACTTTTTCTCCTACTAGAAGCTTCTATTTCGACCAACTTCAGGCATTAAAATGACTCTAAACACACTTATTTTAGTTCCACAAGTGATAATTCACTTGCAATAGTCATTTACAGTCAAAAAATTAAACATTAAAAAATTTCCATTTCTGACCATCTGGAGAAATTTCGACAGGTCGCGGGTCATCGTTTTCTCATCAGAAAATGGATTTTTTGGACTTTAGAAAAATTGATTCAAAATGTCATTTGGATTGTGCCTCATGTTGAATAACTACTTTTTAAAGCCTCAATGTGACCAAAATTGCCATTTTTACAGACTTTTTCTCCTACTAGAAGCTTCTATTTCGAACAATTTCAGGCATTTAAATGACTCTAAACACACTTATTTTAGTTCCAAAAGTGATAATTCACATGCAATAGTCATTTACAGTCAAAAAATAAAACATTCAAAAATTACCATTTCTGACCATCTGGACAAATTTCGACAGGTCGCGGGTCATCGTTTTTCATCAGAAAATGGATTTTTTGGACTTTAGAAAAATTGATTCAAAATGTCATTTGGATTGTGCCTCATGTTGAATAACTACTTTTTAAAGCCTCAATGTGACCAAAATTGCCATTTTTACAGACTTTTTCTCCTACTAGAAGCTTCTATTTCGACCAACTTCAGGCATTAAAATGACTCTAAACACACTTATTTTAGTTCCACAATTGATAATTCACTTGCAATAGTCATTTACAGTCAAAAAATTAAACATTAAAAAATGTCCATTTCTGACCATCTGGAGAAATTTCGACAGGTCAGGGTTTATCGTTTTTCATCAGAAAATGGATTTTTTGGACTTTAGAAAAATTGATTCAAAATATCATTTGGATTGTGCCTCATGTTGAATAACTACTTTTTAAAGCCTCAATGTGACCAACATTACCATTTTTACAGACTTTTTCTCCTACTAGAAGCTTCTATTTCGACCAATTTCAGGCATTAAAATGACTCTAAACACACTTATTTTAGTTCCAAAAGTGATAATTCATATGCAATAGTCATTTACAGTCAAAAAAATTAAACATTAAAAAATTACCATTTCTGACCATCTGGAGAAAGTTCAACAGGTCACGGGTCATCGTTTTTCATCAGAAAATTGATTTTTGGACTTTAGAAAAAATGATTCAAAATGTCATTTGAATTGTGCCTCATGTTGAATAACTACTTTTTAAAGCCTCGATGTGACCAAAATTGCCATTTTTACAGACTTTTTCTCCTACTAGAAGCTTCTATTTCGACCAATTTCAGGCATTAAAATGACTCTAAACACACTTATTTTAGTTCCAAAAGTGATAATTCACATGCGATAGTCATTTACAGTCAAAAAATTAAACATTAAAAAATTACCATTTCTGACCATCTGGAGAAATTTCGACAGGTCGCGGGTCATCGTTTTTCATCAGAAAATGGATTTTTTGGACTTTAGAAAAATTGATTAAAAATGTCATTTGGATTGTTCCTCATGTTGAATAACTACTTTTTAAAGCCTCTATGTGACCAAAATTGCCATTTTTACAGACTTTTTCTCCTACTAGAAGCTTCTATTTCGACCAACTTCAGGCATTAAAATGACTCTAAACACACTTATTTTAGTTCCACAAGTGATAATTCACTTGCAATAGTCATTTACAGTCAAAAAATTAAACATTAAAAAATTTCCATTTCTGACCATCTGGAGAAATTTCGACAGGTCGCGGGTCATCGTTTTCTCATCAGAAAATGGATTTTTTGGACTTTAGAAAAATTGATTCAAAATGTCATTTGGATTGTGCCTCATGTTGAATAACTACTTTTTAAAGCCTCAATGTGACCAAAATTGCCATTTTTACAGACTTTTTCTCCTACTAGAAGCTTCTATTTCGAACAATTTCAGGCATTTAAATGACTCTAAACACACTTATTTTAGTTCCAAAAGTGATAATTCACATGCAATAGTCATTTACAGTCAAAAAATAAAACATTCAAAAATTACCATTTCTGGCCATCTGGACAAATTTCGACAGGTCGCGGGTCATCGTTTTTCATCAGAAAATGGATTTTTTGGACTTTAGAAAAATTGATTCAAAATGTCATTTGGATTGTGCCTCATGTTGAATAACTACTTTTTAAAGCCTCAATGTGACCAAAATTGCCATTTTTACAGACTTTTTCTCCTACTAGAAGCTTCTATTTCGAACAATTTCAGGCATTAAAATGACTCTAAACACACTTATTTTAGTTCCAAAAGTGATAATTCATATGCAATAGTCATTTACAGTCAAAAAAATTAAACATTAAAAAATTACCATTTCTGACCATCTGGAGAAAGTTCAACAGGTCACGGGTCATCGTTTTTCATCAGAAAATGGATTTTTTGGACTTTAGAAAAATTGATTCAAAATGTCATTTGGATTGTGCCTCATGTTGAATAACTACTTTTTAAAGCCTCAATGTGACCAAAATTGCCATTTTTACAGACTTTTTCTCCTACTAGAAGCTTCTATTTCGACCAACTTCAGGCATTAAAATGACTCTAAACACACTTATTTTAGTTCCACAATTGATAATTCACTTGCAATAGTCATTTACAGTCAAAAAATTAAACATTAAAAAATGTCCATTTCTGACCATCTGGAGAAATTTCGACAGGTCAGGGTTTATCGTTTTTCATCAGAAAATGGATTTTTTGGACTTTAGAAAAATTGATTCAAAATATCATTTGGATTGTGCCTCATGTTGAATAACTACTTTTTAAAGCCTCAATGTGACCAAAATTACCATTTTTACAGACTTTTTCTCCTACTAGAAGCTTCTATTTCGACCAATTTCAGGCATTAAAATGACTCTAAACACACTTATTTTAGTTCCAAAAGTGATAATTCATATGCAATAGTCATTTACAGTCAAAAAAATTAAACATTAAAAAATTACCATTTCTGACCATCTGGAGAAAGTTCAACAGGTCACGGGTCATCGTTTTTCATCAGAAAATTGATTTTTGGACTTTAGAAAAAATGATTCAAAATGTCATTTGAATTGTGCCTCATGTTGAATAACTACTTTTTAAAGCCTCGATGTGACCAAAATTGCCATTTTTACAGACTTTTTCTCCTACTAGAAGCTTCTATTTCGACCAATTTCAGGCATTAAAATGGCTCTAAACACACTTATTTTAGTTCCAAAAGTGATAATTCACATGCGATAGTCATTTACAGTCAAAAAATTAAACATTAAAAAATTACCATTTCTGACCATCTGGAGAAATTTCGACAGGTCGCGGGTCATCGTTTTTCATCAGAAAATGGATTTTTTGGACTTTAGAAAAAATTGATTCAAAACGTCATTTGGATTGTGCCTCATGTTGAATAACTACTTTTTAAAACCTCAATGTGACCAAAATTGCCATTTTTACAGACTTTTTCTCCTACTAGAAGCTTCTATTTCGACCAATTTCAGGCATTAAAATGACTCTAAACACACTTATTTTAGTTCCAAAAGTGATAATTCACATGCGATAGTCATTTACAGTCAAAAAATTAAACATTAAAAAATTACCATTTCTGACCATCTGGAGAAATTTCGACAGGTCGCGGGTCATCGTTTTTCATCAGAAAATGGATTTTTTGGACTTTAGAAAAATTGATTAAAAATGTCATTTGGATTGTTCCTCATGTTGAATAACTACTTTTTAAAGCCTCTATGTGACCAAAATTGCCATTTTTACAGACTTTTTCTCCTACTAGAAGCTTCTATTTCGACCAACTTCAGGCATTAAAATGACTCTAAACACACTTATTTTAGTTCCACAAGTGATAATTCACTTGCAATAGTCATTTACAGTCAAAAAATTAAACATTAAAAAATGTCCATTTCTGACCATCTGGAGAAATTTCGACAGGTCGCGGGTCATCGTTTTCTCATCAGAAAATGGATTTTTTGGACTTTAGAAAAATTGATTCAAAATGTCATTTGGATTGTGTCTCATGTTGAATAACTACTTTTTAAAGCCTCAATGTGACCAAAATTGCCATTTTTACAGACTTTTTCTCCTACTAGAAGCTTCTATTTCGAACAATTTCAGGCATTTAAATGACTCTAAACACACTTATTTTAGTTCCAAAAGTGATAATTCACATGCAATAGTCATTTACAGTCAAAAAATAAAACATTCAAAAATTACCATTTCTGACCATCTGGAGAAATTTCGACAGGTCGCGGGTCATCGTTTTTCATCAGAAAATGGATTTTTTGGACTTTAGAAAAATTGATTCAAAATGTCATTTGGATTGTGCCTCATGTTGAATAACTACTTTTTAAAGCCTCAATGTGACCAAAATTGCCATTTTTACAGACTTTTTCTCCTACTAGAAGCTTCTATTTCGAACAATTTCAGGCATTAAAATGACTCTAAACACACTTATTTTAGTTCCAAAAGTGATAATTCACATGCAATAGTCATTTACAGTCAAAAAATAAAACATTCAAAAATTACCATTTCTGACCATCTGGAGAAATTTCGACAGGTCGCGGGTCATCGTTTTTCATCAGAAAATGGATTTTTTGGACTTTAGAAAAATTGATTCAAAATGTCATTTGGATTGTGCCTCATGTTGAATAACTACTTTTTAAAGCCTCAATGTGACCAAAATTGCCATTTTTACAGACTTTTTCTCCTACTAGAAGCTTCTATTTCGACCAACTTCAGGCATTAAAATGACTCTAAACACACTTATTTTAGTTCCACAAGTGATAATTCACTTGCAATAGTCATTTACAGTCAAAAAATTAAACATTAAAAAATTTCCATTTCTGACCATCTGGAGAAATTTCGACAGGTCGCGGGTCATCGTTTTCTCATCAGAAAATGGATTTTTTGGACTTTAGAAAAATTGATTCAAAATGTCATTTGGATTGTGCCTCATGTTGAATAACTACTTTTTAAAGCCTCAATGTGACCAAAATTGCCATTTTTACAGACTTTTTCTCCTACTAGAAGCTTCTATTTCGAACAATTTCAGGCATTTAAATGACTCTAAACACACTTATTTTAGTTCCAAAAGTGATAATTCACATGCAATAGTCATTTACAGTCAAAAAATAAAACATTCAAAAATTACCATTTCTGGCCATCTGGACAAATTTCGACAGGTCGCGGGTCATCGTTTTTCATCAGAAAATGGATTTTTTGGACTTTAGAAAAATTGATTCAAAATGTCATTTGGATTGTGCCTCATGTTGAATAACTACTTTTTAAAGCCTCAATGTGACCAAAATTGCCATTTTTACAGACTTTTTCTCCTACTAGAAGCTTCTATTTCGAACAATTTCAGGCATTAAAATGACTCTAAACACACTTATTTTAGTTCCAAAAGTGATAATTCACATGCAATAGTCATTTACAGTCAAAAAATAAAACATTCAAAAATTACCATTTCTGACCATCTGGAGAAATTTCGACAGGTCGCGGGTCATCGTTTTTCATCAGAAAATGGATTTTTTGGACTTTAGAAAAATTGATTCAAAATGTCATTTGGATTGTGCCTCATGTTGAATAACTACTTTTTAAAGCCTCAATGTGACCAAAATTGCCATTTTTACAGACTTTTTCTCCTACTAGAAGCTTCTATTTCGACCAACTTCAGGCATTAAAATGACTCTAAACACACTTATTTTAGTTCCACAATTGATAATTCACTTGCAATAGTCATTTACAGTCAAAAAATTAAACATTAAAAAATGTCCATTTCTGACCATCTGGAGAAATTTCGACAGGTCAGGGTTTATCGTTTTTCATCAGAAAATGGATTTTTTGGACTTTAGAAAAATTGATTCAAAATATCATTTGGATTGTGCCTCATGTTGAATAACTACTTTTTAAAGCCTCAATGTGACCAAAATTACCATTTTTACAGACTTTTTCTCCTACTAGAAGCTTCTATTTCGACCAATTTCAGGCATTAAAATGACTCTAAACACACTTATTTTAGTTCCAAAAGTGATAATTCATATGCAATAGTCATTTACAGTCAAAAAAATTAAACATTAAAAAATTACCATTTCTGACCATCTGGAGAAAGTTCAACAGGTCACGGGTCATCGTTTTTCATCAGAAAATTGATTTTTGGACTTTAGAAAAAATGATTCAAAATGTCATTTGAATTGTGCCTCATGTTGAATAACTACTTTTTAAAGCCTCGATGTGACCAAAATTGCCATTTTTACAGACTTTTTCTCCTACTAGAAGCTTCTATTTCGACCAATTTCAGGCATTAAAATGGCTCTAAACACACTTATTTTAGTTCCAAAAGTGATAATTCACATGCGATAGTCATTTACAGTCAAAAAATTAAACATTAAAAAATTACCATTTCTGACCATCTGGAGAAATTTCGACAGGTCGCGGGTCATCGTTTTTCATCAGAAAATGGATTTTTTGGACTTTAGAAAAAATTGATTCAAAACGTCATTTGGATTGTGCCTCATGTTGAATAACTACTTTTTAAAACCTCAATGTGACCAAAATTGCCATTTTTACAGACTTTTTCTCCTACTAGAAGCTTCTATTTCGACCAATTTCAGGCATTAAAATGACTCTAAACACACTTATTTTAGTTCCAAAAGTGATAATTCACATGCGATAGTCATTTACAGTCAAAAAATTAAACATTAAAAAATTACCATTTCTGACCATCTGGAGAAATTTCGACAGGTCGCGGGTCATCGTTTTTCATCAGAAAATGGATTTTTTGGACTTTAGAAAAATTGATTAAAAATGTCATTTGGATTGTTCCTCATGTTGAATAACTACTTTTTAAAGCCTCTATGTGACCAAAATTGCCATTTTTACAGACTTTTTCTCCTACTAGAAGCTTCTATTTCGACCAACTTCAGGCATTAAAATGACTCTAAACACACTTATTTTAGTTCCACAAGTGATAATTCACTTGCAATAGTCATTTACAGTCAAAAAATTAAACATTAAAAAATTTCCATTTCTGACCATCTGGAGAAATTTCGACAGGTCGCGGGTCATCGTTTTCTCATCAGAAAATGGATTTTTTGGACTTTAGAAAAATTGATTCAAAATGTCATTTGGATTGTGTCTCATGTTGAATAACTACTTTTTAAAGCCTCAATGTGACCAAAATTGCCATTTTTACAGACTTTTTCTCCTACTAGAAGCTTCTATTTCGAACAATTTCAGGCATTTAAATGACTCTAAACACACTTATTTTAGTTCCAAAAGTGATAATTCACATGCAATAGTCATTTACAGTCAAAAAATAAAACATTCAAAAATTACCATTTCTGACCATCTGGAGAAATTTCGACAGGTCGCGGGTCATCGTTTTTCATCAGAAAATGGATTTTTTGGACTTTAGAAAAATTGATTCAAAATGTCATTTGGATTGTGCCTCATGTTGAATAACTACTTTTTAAAGCCTCAATGTGACCAAAATTGCCATTTTTACAGACTTTTTCTCCTACTAGAAGCTTCTATTTCGAACAATTTCAGGCATTAAAATGACTCTAAACACACTTATTTTAGTTCCAAAAGTGATAATTCACATGCAATAGTCATTTACAGTCAAAAAATAAAACATTCAAAAATTACCATTTCTGACCATCTGGAGAAATTTCGACAGGTCGCGGGTCATCGTTTTTCATCAGAAAATGGATTTTTTGGACTTTAGAAAAATTGATTCAAAATGTCATTTGGATTGTGCCTCATGTTGAATAACTACTTTTTAAAGCCTCAATGTGACCAAAATTGCCATTTTTACAGACTTTTTCTCCTACTAGAAGCTTCTATTTCGACCAACTTCAGGCATTAAAATGACTCTAAACACACTTATTTTAGTTCCACAATTGATAATTCACTTGCAATAGTCATTTACAGTCAAAAAATTAAACATTAAAAAATGTCCATTTCTGACCATCTGGAGAAATTTCGACAGGTCAGGGTTTATCGTTTTTCATCAGAAAATGGATTTTTTGGACTTTAGAAAAATTGATTCAAAATATCATTTGGATTGTGCCTCATGTTGAATAACTACTTTTTAAAGCCTCAATGTGACCAAAATTACCATTTTTACAGACTTTTTCTCCTACTAGAAGCTTCTATTTCGACCAATTTCAGGCATTAAAATGACTCTAAACACACTTATTTTAGTTCCAAAAGTGATAATTCATATGCAATAGTCATTTACAGTCAAAAAAATTAAACATTAAAAAATTACCATTTCTGACCATCTGGAGAAAGTTCAACAGGTCACGGGTCATCGTTTTTCATCAGAAAATTGATTTTTGGACTTTAGAAAAAATGATTCAAAATGTCATTTGAATTGTGCCTCATGTTGAATAACTACTTTTTAAAGCCTCGATGTGACCAAAATTGCCATTTTTACAGACTTTTTCTCCTACTAGAAGCTTCTATTTCGACCAATTTCAGGCATTAAAATGACTCTAAACACACTTATTTTAGTTCCAAAAGTGATAATTCACATGCGATAGTCATTTACAGTCAAAAAATTAAACATTAAAAAATTACCATTTCTGACCATCTGGAGAAATTTCGACAGGTCGCGGGTCATCGTTTTTCATCAGAAAATGGATTTTTTGGACTTTAGAAAAAATTGATTCAAAACGTCATTTGGATTGTGCCTCATGTTGAATAACTACTTTTTAAAACCTCAATGTGACCAAAATTGCCATTTTTACAGACTTTTTCTCCTACTAGAAGCTTCTATTTCGACCAATTTCAGGCATTAAAATGACTCTAAACACACTTATTTTAGTTCCAAAAGTGATAATTCACATGCGATAGTCATTTACAGTCAAAAAATTAAACATTAAAAAATTACCATTTCTGACCATCTGGAGAAATTTCGACAGGTCGCGGGTCATCGTTTTTCATCAGAAAATGGATTTTTTGGACTTTAGAAAAATTGATTAAAAATGTCATTTGGATTGTTCCTCATGTTGAATAACTACTTTTTAAAGCCTCTATGTGACCAAAATTGCCATTTTTACAGACTTTTTCTCCTACTAGAAGCTTCTATTTCGACCAACTTCAGGCATTAAAATGACTCTAAACACACTTATTTTAGTTCCACAAGTGATAATTCACTTGCAATAGTCATTTACAGTCAAAAAATTAAACATTAAAAAATTTCCATTTCTGACCATCTGGAGAAATTTCGACAGGTCGCGGGTCATCGTTTTCTCATCAGAAAATGGATTTTTTGGACTTTAGAAAAATTGATTCAAAATGTCATTTGGATTGTGCCTCATGTTGAATAACTACTTTTTAAAGCCTCAATGTGACCAAAATTGCCATTTTTACAGACTTTTTCTCCTACTAGAAGCTTCTATTTCGAACAATTTCAGGCATTTAAATGACTCTAAACACACTTATTTTAGTTCCAAAAGTGATAATTCACATGCAATAGTCATTTACAGTCAAAAAATAAAACATTCAAAAATTACCATTTCTGGCCATCTGGACAAATTTCGACAGGTCGCGGGTCATCGTTTTTCATCAGAAAATGGATTTTTTGGACTTTAGAAAAATTGATTCAAAATGTCATTTGGATTGTGCCTCATGTTGAATAACTACTTTTTAAAGCCTCAATGTGACCAAAATTGCCATTTTTACAGACTTTTTCTCCTACTAGAAGCTTCTATTTCGAACAATTTCAGGCATTAAAATGACTCTAAACACACTTATTTTAGTTCCAAAAGTGATAATTCACATGCAATAGTCATTTACAGTCAAAAAATAAAACATTCAAAAATTACCATTTCTGACCATCTGGAGAAATTTCGACAGGTCGCGGGTCATCGTTTTTCATCAGAAAATGGATTTTTTGGACTTTAGAAAAATTGATTCAAAATGTCATTTGGATTGTGCCTCATGTTGAATAACTACTTTTTAAAGCCTCAATGTGACCAAAATTGCCATTTTTACAGACTTTTTCTCCTACTAGAAGCTTCTATTTCGACCAACTTCAGGCATTAAAATGACTCTAAACACACTTATTTTAGTTCCACAATTGATAATTCACTTGCAATAGTCATTTACAGTCAAAAAATTAAACATTAAAAAATGTCCATTTCTGACCATCTGGAGAAATTTCGACAGGTCAGGGTTTATCGTTTTTCATCAGAAAATGGATTTTTTGGACTTTAGAAAAATTGATTCAAAATATCATTTGGATTGTGCCTCATGTTGAATAACTACTTTTTAAAGCCTCAATGTGACCAAAATTACCATTTTTACAGACTTTTTCTCCTACTAGAAGCTTCTATTTCGACCAATTTCAGGCATTAAAATGACTCTAAACACACTTATTTTAGTTCCAAAAGTGATAATTCATATGCAATAGTCATTTACAGTCAAAAAAATTAAACATTAAAAAATTACCATTTCTGACCATCTGGAGAAAGTTCAACAGGTCACGGGTCATCGTTTTTCATCAGAAAATTGATTTTTGGACTTTAGAAAAAATGATTCAAAATGTCATTTGAATTGTGCCTCATGTTGAATAACTACTTTTTAAAGCCTCGATGTGACCAAAATTGCCATTTTTACAGACTTTTTCTCCTACTAGAAGCTTCTATTTCGACCAATTTCAGGCATTAAAATGGCTCTAAACACACTTATTTTAGTTCCAAAAGTGATAATTCACATGCGATAGTCATTTACAGTCAAAAAATTAAACATTAAAAAATTACCATTTCTGACCATCTGGAGAAATTTCGACAGGTCGCGGGTCATCGTTTTTCATCAGAAAATGGATTTTTTGGACTTTAGAAAAAATTGATTCAAAACGTCATTTGGATTGTGCCTCATGTTGAATAACTACTTTTTAAAACCTCAATGTGACCAAAATTGCCATTTTTACAGACTTTTTCTCCTACTAGAAGCTTCTATTTCGACCAATTTCAGGCATTAAAATGACTCTAAACACACTTATTTTAGTTCCAAAAGTGATAATTCACATGCGATAGTCATTTACAGTCAAAAAATTAAACATTAAAAAATTACCATTTCTGACCATCTGGAGAAATTTCGACAGGTCGCGGGTCATCGTTTTTCATCAGAAAATGGATTTTTTGGACTTTAGAAAAATTGATTAAAAATGTCATTTGGATTGTTCCTCATGTTGAATAACTACTTTTTAAAGCCTCTATGTGACCAAAATTGCCATTTTTACAGACTTTTTCTCCTACTAGAAGCTTCTATTTCGACCAACTTCAGGCATTAAAATGACTCTAAACACACTTATTTTAGTTCCACAAGTGATAATTCACTTGCAATAGTCATTTACAGTCAAAAAATTAAACATTAAAACATTTCCATTTCTGACCATCTGGAGAAATTTCGACAGGTCGCGGGTCATCGTTTTCTCATCAGAAAATGGATTTTTTGGACTTTAGAAAAATTGATTCAAAATGTCATTTGGATTGTGTCTCATGTTGAATAACTACTTTTTAAAGCCTCAATGTGACCAAAATTGCCATTTTTACAGACTTTTTCTCCTACTAGAAGCTTCTATTTCGAACAATTTCAGGCATTTAAATGACTCTAAACACACTTATTTTAGTTCCAAAAGTGATAATTCACATGCAATAGTCATTTACAGTCAAAAAATAAAACATTCAAAAATTACCATTTCTGACCATCTGGAGAAATTTCGACAGGTCGCGGGTCATCGTTTTTCATCAGAAAATGGATTTTTTGGACTTTAGAAAAATTGATTCAAAATGTCATTTGGATTGTGCCTCATGTTGAATAACTACTTTTTAAAGCCTCAATGTGACCAAAATTGCCATTTTTACAGACTTTTTCTCCTACTAGAAGCTTCTATTTCGAACAATTTCAGGCATTAAAATGACTCTAAACACACTTATTTTAGTTCCAAAAGTGATAATTCACATGCAATAGTCATTTACAGTCAAAAAACTAAAACATTCAAAAATTACCATTTCTGACCATCTGGAGAAATTTCGACAGGTCGCGGGTCATCGTTTTTCATCAGAAAATGGATTTTTTGGACTTTAGAAAAATTGATTCAAAATGTCATTTGGATTGTGCCTCATGTTGAATAACTACTTTTTAAAGCCTCAATGTGACCAAAATTGCCATTTTTACAGACTTTTTCTCCTACTAGAAGCTTCTATTTCGACCAACTTCAGGCATTAAAATGACTCTAAACACACTTATTTTAGTTCCACAAGTGATAATTCACTTGCAATAGTCATTTACAGTCAAAAAATTAAACATTAAAAAATTTCCATTTCTGACCATCTGGAGAAATTTCGACAGGTCGCGGGTCATCGTTTTCTCATCAGAAAATGGATTTTTTGGACTTTAGAAAAATTGATTCAAAATGTCATTTGGATTGTGCCTCATGTTGAATAACTACTTTTTAAAGCCTCAATGTGACCAAAATTGCCATTTTTACAGACTTTTTCTCCTACTAGAAGCTTCTATTTCGAACAATTTCAGGCATTTAAATGACTCTAAACACACTTATTTTAGTTCCAAAAGTGATAATTCACATGCAATAGTCATTTACAGTCAAAAAATAAAACATTCAAAAATTACCATTTCTGACCATCTGGACAAATTTCGACAGGTCGCGGGTCATCGTTTTTCATCAGAAAATGGATTTTTTGGACTTTAGAAAAATTGATTCAAAATGTCATTTGGATTGTGCCTCATGTTGAATAACTACTTTTTAAAGCCTCAATGTGACCAAAATTGCCATTTTTACAGACTTTTTCTCCTACTAGAAGCTTCTATTTCGAACAATTTCAGGCATTAAAATGACTCTAAACACACTTATTTTAGTTCCAAAAGTGATAATTCACATGCAATAGTCATTTACAGTCAAAAAATAAAACATTCAAAAATTACCATTTCTGACCATCTGGAGAAATTTCGACAGGTCGCGGGTCATCGTTTTTCATCAGAAAATGGATTTTTTGGACTTTAGAAAAATTGATTCAAAATGTCATTTGGATTGTGCCTCATGTTGAATAACTACTTTTTAAAGCCTCAATGTGACCAAAATTGCCATTTTTACAGACTTTTTCTCCTACTAGAAGCTTCTATTTCGACCAACTTCAGGCATTAAAATGACTCTAAACACACTTATTTTAGTTCCACAATTGATAATTCACTTGCAATAGTCATTTACAGTCAAAAAATTAAACATTAAAAAATGTCCATTTCTGACCATCTGGAGAAATTTCGACAGGTCAGGGTTTATCGTTTTTCATCAGAAAATGGATTTTTTGGACTTTAGAAAAATTGATTCAAAATATCATTTGGATTGTGCCTCATGTTGAATAACTACTTTTTAAAGCCTCAATGTGACCAAAATTACCATTTTTACAGACTTTTTCTCCTACTAGAAGCTTCTATTTCGACCAATTTCAGGCATTAAAATGACTCTAAACACACTTATTTTAGTTCCAAAAGTGATAATTCATATGCAATAGTCATTTACAGTCAAAAAAATTAAACATTAAAAAATTACCATTTCTGACCATCTGGAGAAAGTTCAACAGGTCACGGGTCATCGTTTTTCATCAGAAAATTGATTTTTGGACTTTAGAAAAAATGATTCAAAATGTCATTTGAATTGTGCCTCATGTTGAATAACTACTTTTTAAAGCCTCGATGTGACCAAAATTGCCATTTTTACAGACTTTTTCTCCTACTAGAAGCTTCTATTTCGACCAATTTCAGGCATTAAAATGACTCTAAACACACTTATTTTAGTTCCAAAAGTGATAATTCACATGCGATAGTCATTTACAGTCAAAAAATTAAACATTAAAAAATTACCATTTCTGACCATCTGGAGAAATTTCGACAGGTCGCGGGTCATCGTTTTTCATCAGAAAATGGATTTTTTGGACTTTAGAAAAATTGATTAAAAATGTCATTTGGATTGTTCCTCATGTTGAATAACTACTTTTTAAAGCCTCTATGTGACCAAAATTGCCATTTTTACAGACTTTTTCTCCTACTAGAAGCTTCTATTTCGACCAACTTCAGGCATTAAAATGACTCTAAACACACTTATTTTAGTTCCACAAGTGATAATTCACTTGCAATAGTCATTTACAGTCAAAAAATTAAACATTAAAAAATTTCCATTTCTGACCATCTGGAGAAATTTCGACAGGTCGCGGGTCATCGTTTTCTCATCAGAAAATGGATTTTTTGGACTTTAGAAAAATTGATTCAAAATGTCATTTGGATTGTGCCTCATGTTGAATAACTACTTTTTAAAGCCTCAATGTGACCAAAATTGCCATTTTTACAGACTTTTTCTCCTACTAGAAGCTTCTATTTCGAACAATTTCAGGCATTTAAATGACTCTAAACACACTTATTTTAGTTCCAAAAGTGATAATTCACATGCAATAGTCATTTACAGTCAAAAAATAAAACATTCAAAAATTACCATTTCTGGCCATCTGGACAAATTTCGACAGGTCGCGGGTCATCGTTTTTCATCAGAAAATGGATTTTTTGGACTTTAGAAAAATTGATTCAAAATGTCATTTGGATTGTGCCTCATGTTGAATAACTACTTTTTAAAGCCTCAATGTGACCAAAATTGCCATTTTTACAGACTTTTTCTCCTACTAGAAGCTTCTATTTCGAACAATTTCAGGCATTAAAATGACTCTAAACACACTTATTTTAGTTCCAAAAGTGATAATTCACATGCAATAGTCATTTACAGTCAAAAAATAAAACATTCAAAAATTACCATTTCTGACCATCTGGAGAAATTTCGACAGGTCGCGGGTCATCGTTTTTCATCAGAAAATGGATTTTTTGGACTTTAGAAAAATTGATTCAAAATGTCATTTGGATTGTGCCTCATGTTGAATAACTACTTTTTAAAGCCTCAATGTGACCAAAATTGCCATTTTTACAGACTTTTTCTCCTACTAGAAGCTTCTATTTCGACCAACTTCAGGCATTAAAATGACTCTAAACACACTTATTTTAGTTCCACAATTGATAATTCACTTGCAATAGTCATTTACAGTCAAAAAATTAAACATTAAAAAATGTCCATTTCTGACCATCTGGAGAAATTTCGACAGGTCAGGGTTTATCGTTTTTCATCAGAAAATGGATTTTTTGGACTTTAGAAAAATTGATTCAAAATATCATTTGGATTGTGCCTCATGTTGAATAACTACTTTTTAAAGCCTCAATGTGACCAAAATTACCATTTTTACAGACTTTTTCTCCTACTAGAAGCTTCTATTTCGACCAACTTCAGGCATTAAAATGACTCTAAACACACTTATTTTAGTTCCAAAAGTGATAATTCACATGCGATAGTCATTTACAGTCAAAAAATTAAACATTAAAAAATTACCATTTCTGACCATCTGGAGAAATTTCGACAGGTCGCGGGTCATCGTTTTTCATAAGAAAATGGATTTTTTGGACTTTAGAAAAATTGATTAAAAATGTCATTTGGATTGTTCCTCATGTTGAATAACTACTTTTTAAAGCCTCAATGTGACCAAAATTGCCATTTTTACAGACTTTTTCTCCTACTAGAAGCTTCTATTTCGACCAATTTCAGGCATTAAAATGACTCTAAACACACTTATTTTAGTTCCAAAAGTGATAATTCATATGCAATAGTCATTTACAGTCAAAAAATAAAACATTAAAAAATTACCATTTCTGACCATCTGGAGAAATTTCGACAGGTCGCGGGTCATCGTTTTCTCATCAGAAAATGGATTTTTTGGACTTTAGAAAAATTGATTCAAAATGTCATTTGGATTGTGCCTCATGTTGAATAACTACTTTTTAAAGCCTCAATGTGACCAAAATTGCCATTTTTACAGACTTTTTCTCCTACTAGAAGCTTCTATTTCGACCAATTTCAGGCATTAAAATGACTCTAAACACACTTATTTTAGTTCCAAAAGTGATAATTCACATGCGATAGTCATTTACAGTCAAAAAATTAAACATTAAAAAATTACCATTTCTGACCATCTGGAGAAATTTCGACAGGTCGCGGGTCATCGTTTTTCATCAGAAAATGGATTTTTTGGACTTTAGAAAAATTGATTCAAAATGTCATTTGGATTGTGCCTCATGTTGAATAACTACTTTTTAAAGCCTCAATGTGACCAAAATTGCCATTTTTACAGACTTTTTCTCCTACTAGAAGCTTCTATTTCGAACAATTTCAGGCATTAAAATGACTCTAAACACACTTATTTTAGTTCCAAAAGTGATAATTCACATGCAATAGTCATTTACAGTCAAAAAATAAAACATTCAAAAATTACCATTTCTGACCATCTGGAGAAATTTCGACAGGTCGCGGGTCATCGTTTTTCATCAGAAAATGGATTTTTTGGACTTTAGAAAAATTGATTCAAAATGTCATTTGGATTGTGCCTCATGTTGAATAACTACTTTTTAAAGCCTCAATGTGACCAAAATTGCCATTTTTACAGACTTTTTCTCCTACTAGAAGCTTCTATTTCGACCAACTTCAGGCATTAAAATGACTCTAAACACACTTATTTTAGTTCCACAATTGATAATTCACTTGCAATAGTCATTTACAGTCAAAAAATTAAACATTAAAAAATGTCCATTTCTGACCATCTGGAGAAATTTCGACAGGTCAGGGTTTATCGTTTTTCATCAGAAAATGGATTTTTTGGACTTTAGAAAAATTGATTCAAAATATCATTTGGATTGTGCCTCATGTTGAATAACTACTTTTTAAAGCCTCAATGTGACCAAAATTACCATTTTTACAGACTTTTTCTCCTACTAGAAGCTTCTATTTCGACCAATTTCAGGCATTAAAATGACTCTAAACACACTTATTTTAGTTCCAAAAGTGATAATTCATATGCAATAGTCATTTACAGTCAAAAAAATTAAACATTAAAAAATTACCATTTCTGACCATCTGGAGAAAGTTCAACAGGTCACGGGTCATCGTTTTTCATCAGAAAATTGATTTTTGGACTTTAGAAAAAATGATTCAAAATGTCATTTGAATTGTGCCTCATGTTGAATAACTACTTTTTAAAGCCTCGATGTGACCAAAATTGCCATTTTTACAGACTTTTTCTCCTACTAGAAGCTTCTATTTCGACCAATTTCAGGCATTAAAATGACTCTAAACACACTTATTTTAGTTCCAAAAGTGATAATTCACATGCGATAGTCATTTACAGTCAAAAAATTAAACATTAAAAAATTACCATTTCTGACCATCTGGAGAAATTTCGACAGGTCGCGGGTCATCGTTTTTCATAAGAAAATGGATTTTTTGGACTTTAGAAAAATTGATTAAAAATGTCATTTGGATTGTTCCTCATGTTGAATAACTACTTTTTAAAGCCTCAATGTGACCAAAATTGCCATTTTTACAGACTTTTTCTCCTACTAGAAGCTTCTATTTCGACCAATTTCAGGCATTAAAATGACTCTAAACACACTTATTTTAGTTCCAAAAGTGATAATTCATATGCAATAGTCATTTACAGTCAAAAAATAAAACATTAAATAATTACCATTTCTGACCATCTGGAGAAATTTTGACAGGTCGCGGGTCATCGTTTTTCATCAGAAAATGGATTTTTTGGACTTTAGAAAAAATTGATTCAAAACGTCATTTGGATTGTGCCTCATGTTGAATAACTACTTTTTAAAACCTCAATGTGACCAAAATTGCCATTTTTACAGACTTTTTCTCCTACTAGAAGCTTCTATTTCGACCAATTTCAGGCATTAAAATGACTCTAAACACACTTATTTTAGTTCCAAAAGTGATAATTCACATGCGATAGTCATTTACAGTCAAAAAATTAAACATTAAAAAATTACCATTTCTGACCATCTGGAGAAATTTCGACAGGTCGCGGGTCATCGTTTTTCATCAGAAAATGGATTTTTTGGACTTTAGAAAAATTGATTAAAAATGTCATTTGGATTGTTCCTCATGTTGAATAACTACTTTTTAAAGCCTCTATGTGACCAAAATTGCCATTTTTACAGACTTTTTCTCCTACTAGAAGCTTCTATTTCGACCAACTTCAGGCATTAAAATGACTCTAAACACACTTATTTTAGTTCCACAAGTGATAATTCACTTGCAATAGTCATTTACAGTCAAAAAATTAAACATTAAAAAATTTCCATTTCTGACCATCTGGAGAAATTTCGACAGGTCGCGGGTCATCGTTTTCTCATCAGAAAATGGATTTTTTGGACTTTAGAAAAATTGATTCAAAATGTCATTTGGATTGTGCCTCATGTTGAATAACTACTTTTTAAAGCCTCAATGTGACCAAAATTGCCATTTTTACAGACTTTTTCTCCTACTAGAAGCTTCTATTTCGAACAATTTCAGGCATTAAAATGACTCTAAACACACTTATTTTAGTTCCAAAAGTGATAATTCACATGCAATAGTCATTTACAGTCAAAAAATAAAACATTCAAAAATTACCATTTCTGACCATCTGGAGAAATTTCGACAGGTCGCGGGTCATCGTTTTTCATCAGAAAATGGATTTTTTGGACTTTAGAAAAATTGATTAAAAATGTCATTTGGATTGTTCCTCATTATTGAATAACTACTTTTTAAAGCCTCTATGTGACCAAAATTGCCATTTTTACAGACTTTTTCTCCTACTAGAAGCTTCTATTTCGACCAACTTCAGGCATTAAAATGACTCTAAACACACTTATTTTAGTTCCACAAGTGATAATTCACTTGCAATAGTCATTTACAGTCAAAAAATTAAACATTAAAAAATTTCCATTTCTGACCATCTGGAGAAATTTCGACAGGTCGCGGGTCATCGTTTTCTCATCAGAAAATGGATTTTTTGGACTTTAGAAAAAATTGATTCAAAATGTCATTTGGATTGTTCCTCATGTTGAATAACTACTTTTTAAAGCCTCTATGTGACCAAAATTGCCATTTTTACAGACTTTTTCTCCTACTAGAAGCTTCTATTTCGACCAACTTCAGGCATTAAAATGACTCTAAACACACTTATTTTAGTTCCACAAGTGATAATTCACTTGCAATAGTCATTTACAGTCAAAAAATTAAACATTAAAAAATTTCCATTTCTGACCATCTGGAGAAATTTCGACAGGTCACGGGTTATCGTTTTTCATCAGAAAATGGATTTTTTGGACTTTAGAAAAATTGATTCAAAATATCATTTGGATTGTGCCTCATGTTGAATAACTACTTTTTAAAGCCTCAATGTGACCAAAATTGCCATTTTTACAGACTTTTTCTCCTACTAGAAGCTTCTATTTCGAACAATTTCAGGCATTTAAATGACTCTAAATACACTTATTTTAGTTCCAAAAGTGATAATTCACATGCAATAGTCATTTACAGTCAAAAAATAAAACATTCAAAAATTACCATTTCTGACCATCTGGAGAAATTTCGACAGGTCGCGGGTCATCGTTTTTCATCAGAAAATGGATTTTTTGGACTTTAGAAAAATTGATTAAAAATGTCATTTGGATTGTGCCTCATGTTGAATAACTACTTTTTAAAGCCTCAATGTGACCAAAATTGCCATTTTTACAGACTTTTTCTCCTACTAGAAGCTTCTATTTCGACCAATTTCACTCATTAAAATGACTCTAAACACACTTATTTTAGTTCCAAAAGTGATAATTCACATGCAATAGTCATTTACAGTCAAAAAATAAAACATTCAAAAATTACCATTTCTGACCATCTGGAGAAATTTCGACAGGTCGCGGGTCATCGTTTTTCATCAGAAAATGGATTTTTTGGACTTTAGAAAAATTGATTCAAAATGTCATTTGGATTGTGCCTCATGTTGAATAACTACTTTTTAAAGCCTCAATGTGACCAAAATTGCCATTTTTACAGACTTTTTCTCCTACTAAAGCTTCTATTTCGACCAACTTCAGGCATTAAAATGACTCTAAACACACTTATTTTAGTTCCACAATTGATAATTCACTTGCAATAGTCATTTACAGTCAAAAAATTAAACATTAAAAAATTTCCATTTCTGACCATCTGGAGAAATTTCGACAGGTCAGGGGTTATCGTTTTTCATCAGAAAATGGATTTTTTGGACTTTAGAAAAATTGATTCAAAATATCATTTGGATTGTGCCTCATGTTGAATAACTACTTTTTAAAGCCTCAATGTGACCAAAATTACCATTTTTACAGACTTTTTCTCCTACTAGAAGCTTCTATTTCGAACAATTTCAGGCATTTAAATGACTCTAAACACACTTATTTTAGTTCCAAAAGTGATAATTCACATGCAATAGTCATTTACAGTCAAAAAATAAAACATTCAAAAATTACCATTTCTGACCATCTGGAGAAATTTCGACAGGTCGCGGGTCATCGTTTTTCATCAGAAAATGGATTTTTTGGACTTTAGAAAAATTGATTCAAAATGTCATTTGGATTGTGCCTCATGTTGAATAACTACTTTTTAAAGCCTCATGTGACCAAAATTGCCATTTTTACAGACTTTTTCTCCTACTAGAAGCTTCTATTTCGAACAATTTCAGGCATTAAAATGACTCTAAACACACTTATTTTAGTTCCAAAAGTGATAATTCACATGCAATAGTCATTTACAGTCAAAAAATAAAACATTCAAAAATTACCATTTCTGACCATCTGGAGAAATTTCGACAGGTCGCGGGTCATCGTTTTTCATCAGAAAATGGATTTTTTGGACTTTAGAAAAATTGATTCAAAATGTCATTTGGATTGTGCCTCATGTTGAATAACTACTTTTTAAAGCCTCAATGTGACCAAAATTGCCATTTTTACAGACTTTTTCTCCTACTAGAAGCTTCTATTTCGACCAATTTCAGGCAGTAAAATGACTCTAAACACACTTATTTTAGTTCCAAAAGTGATAATTCACATGCAATAGTCATTTACAGTCAAAAAATAAAACATTCAAAAATTACCATTTCTGACCATCTGGAGAAATTTCGACAGGTCGCGGGTCATCGTTTTTCATAAGAAAATGGATTTTTTGGACTTTAGAAAAATTGATTAAAAATGTCATTTGGATTGTTCCTCATGTTGAATAACTACTTTTTAAAGCCTCAATGTGACCAAAATTGCCATTTTTACACACTTTTTCTCCTACTAGAAGCTTCTATCTTGACCAATTTCAGGCATTAAAATGACTCTAAACACACTTCTTTTAGTTCCAAAAGTGATAATTCATATGCAATAGTCATTTACAGTCAAAAAAATTAAACATTAAAAAAATACCATTTCTGACCATCTGGAGAAAGTTCAACAGGTCACGGGTCATCGTTTTTCATCAGAAAATTGATTTTTGGACTTTAGAAAAATTGATTCAAAATGTCATTTGAATTGTGCCTCATGTTGAATAACTACTTTTTAAAACCTCAATGTGACCAAAATTGCCATTTTTACAGACTTTTTCTCCTACTAGAAGCTTCTATTTCGACCAATTTCAGGCATTAAAATGACTCTAAACACACTTATTTTAGTTCCAAAAGTGATAATTCACATGCGATAGTCATTTACAGTCAAAAAATTAAACATCAAAAAATTACCATTTCTGACCATCTGGAGAAATTTCGACAGGTCGCGGGTCATCGTTTTTCATAAGAAAATGGATTTTTTGGACTTTAGAAAAATTGATTAAAAATGTCATTTGGATTGTTCCTCATGTTGAATAACTACTTTTTAAAGCCTCAATGTGACCAAAATTGCCATTTTTACAGACTTTTTCTCCTACTAGAAGCTTCTATTTCGACCAATTTCAGGCATTAAAATGACTCTAAACACACTTATTTTAGTTCCAAAAGTGATAATTCATATGCAATAGTCATTTACAGTCAAAAAATAAAACATTAAAAAATTACCATTTCTGACCATCTGGAGAAATTTCGACAGGTCGCGGGTCATCGTTTTTCATCAGAAAATGGATTTTTTGGACTTTAGAAAAAATTGATTCAAAACGTCATTTGGATTGTGCCTCATGTTGAATAACTACTTTTTAAAACCTCAATGTGACCAAAATTGCCATTTTTACAGACTTTTTCTCCTACTAGAAGCTTCTATTTCGACCAACTTCAGGCATTAAAATGACTCTAAACACACTTATTTTAGTTCCACAAGTGATAATTCACTTGCAATAGTCATTTACAGTCAAAAAATTAAACATTAAAAAATTTCCATTTCTGACCATCTGGAGAAATTTCGACAGGTCGCGGGTCATCGTTTTCTCATCAGAAAATGGATTTTTTTGACTTTAGAAAAATTGATTCAAAATGTCATTTGGATTGTGCCTCATGTTGAATAACTACTTTTTAAAGCCTCAATGTGACCAAAATTGCCATTTTTACAGATTTTTTCTCCTACTAGAAGCTTCTATTTCGACCAATTTCAGGCATTAAAATGACTCTAAACACACTTATTTTAGTTCCAAAAGTGATAATTCACATGCAATAGTCATTTACAGTCAAAAAATAAAACATTCAAAAATTACCATTTCTGACCATCTGGAGAAATTTCGACAGGTCGCGGGTCATCGTTTTTCATCAGAAAATGGATTTTTTGGACTTTAGAAAAAATTGATTCAAAACGTCATTTGGATTGTGCCTCATGTTGAATAACTACTTTTTAAAACCTCAATGTGACCAAAATTGCCATTTTTACAGACTTTTTCTCCTACTAGAAGCTTCTATTTCGACCAATTTCAGGCATTAAAATGACTCTAAACACACTTATTTTAGTTCCAAAAGTGATAATTCACATGCGATAGTCATTTACAGTCAAAAAATTAAACATTAAAAAATTACCATTTCTGACCATCTGGAGAAATTTCGACAGGTCGCGGGTCATCGTTTTTCATCAGAAAATGGATTTTTTGGACTTTAGAAAAATTGATTAAAAATGTCATTTGGATTGTTCCTCATGTTGAATAACTACTTTTTAAAGCCTCTATGTGACCAAAATTGCCATTTTTACAGACTTTTTCTCCTACTAGAAGCTTCTATTTCGACCAACTTCAGGCATTAAAATGACTCTAAACACACTTATTTTAGTTCCACAAGTGATAATTCACTTGCAATAGTCATTTACAGTCAAAAAATTAAACATTAAAAAATTTCCATTTCTGACCATCTGGAGAAATTTCGACAGGTCGCGGGTCATCGTTTTCTCATCAGAAAATGGATTTTTTGGACTTTAGAAAAATTGATTCAAAATGTCATTTGGATTGTGCCTCATGTTGAATAACTACTTTTTAAAGCCTCAATGTGACCAAAATTGCCATTTTTACAGACTTTTTCTCCTACTAGAAGCTTCTATTTCGAACAATTTCAGGCATTAAAATGACTCTAAACACACTTATTTTAGTTCCAAAAGTGATAATTCACATGCAATAGTCATTTACAGTCAAAAAATAAAACATTCAAAAATTACCATTTCTGACCATCTGGAGAAATTTCGACAGGTCGCGGGTCATCGTTTTTCATCAGAAAATGGATTTTTTGGACTTTAGAAAAATTGATTAAAAATGTCATTTGGATTGTTCCTCATGTTGAATAACTACTTTTTAAAGCCTCTATGTGACCAAAATTGCCATTTTTACAGACTTTTTCTCCTACTAGAAGCTTCTATTTCGACCAACTTCAGGCATTAAAATGACTCTAAACACACTTATTTTAGTTCCACAAGTGATAATTCACTTGCAATAGTCATTTACAGTCAAAAAATTAAACATTAAAAAATTTCCATTTCTGACCATCTGGAGAAAT
The DNA here is from genome assembly GCF_964204655.1 of Triturus cristatus. Lineage (NCBI taxonomy): Eukaryota > Metazoa > Chordata > Amphibia > Caudata > Salamandridae > Triturus > Triturus cristatus. Next base: position 92,146,174 of record NC_140588.1, read on the forward strand.
TTCGACAGGTCGCGGGTCATCGTTTTCTCATCAGAAAATGGATTTTTTGGACTTTAGAAAAAATTGATTCAAAATGTCATTTGGATTGTTCCTCATGTTGAATAACTACTTTTTAAAGCCTCTATGTGACCAAAATTGCCATTTTTACAGACTTTTTCTCCTACTAGAAGCTTCTATTTCGACCAACTTCAGGCATTAAAATGACTCTAAACACACTTATTTTAGTTCCACAAGTGATAATTCACTTGCAATAGTCATTTACAGTCAAAAAATTAAACATTAAAAAATTTCCATTTCTGACCATCTGGAGAAATTTCGACAGGTCACGGGTTATCGTTTTTCATCAGAAAATGGATTTTTTGGACTTTAGAAAAATTGATTCAAAATATCATTTGGATTGTGCCTCATGTTGAATAACTACTTTTTAAAGCCTCAATGTGACCAAAATTGCCATTTTTACAGACTTTTTCTCCTACTAGAAGCTTCTATTTCGACCAATTTCAGGCATTTAAATGACTCTAAACACACTTATTTTAGTTCCAAAAGTGATAATTCACATGCAATAGTCATTTACAGTCAAAAAATAAAACATTCAAAAATTACCATTTCTGACCATCTGGAGAAATTTCGTCAGGTCGCGGGTCATCGTTTTTCATCAGAAAATGGATTTTTTGGACTTTAGAAAAATTGATTCAAAATGTCATTTGGATTGTGCCTCATGTTGAATAACTACTTTTTAAAGCCTCAATGTGACCAAAATTGCCATTTTTACAGACTTTTTCTCCTACTAAAGCTTCTATTTCGACCAACTTCAGGCATTAAAATGACTCTAAACACACTTATTTTAGTTCCACAATTGATAATTCACTTGCAATAGTCATTTACAGTCAAAAAATTAAACATTAAAAAATTTCCATTTCTGACCATCTGGAGAAATTTCGACAGGTCAGGGGTTATCGTTTTTCATCAGAAAATGGATTTTTTGGACTTTAGAAAAATTGATTCAAAATATCATTTGGATTGTGCCTCATGTTGAATAACTACTTTTTAAAGCCTCAATGTGACCAAAATTACCATTTTTACAGACTTTTTCTCCTACTAGAAGCTTCTATTTCGAACAATTTCAGGCATTTAAATGACTCTAAACACACTTATTTTAGTTCCAAAAGTGATAATTCACATGCAATAGTCATTTACAGTCAAAAAATAAAACATTCAAAAATTACCATTTCTGACCATCTGGAGAAATTTCGACAGGTCGCGGGTCATCGTTTTTCATCAGAAAATGGATTTTTTGGACTTTAGAAAAATTGATTCAAAATGTCATTTGGATTGTGCCTCATGTTGAATAACTACTTTTTAAAGCCTCAATGTGACCAAAATTGCCATTTTTACAGACTTTTTCTCCTACTAGAAGCTTCTATTTCGAACAATTTCAGGCATTAAAATGACTCTAAACACACTTATTTTAGTTCCAAAAGTGATAATTCACATGCAATAGTCATTTACAGTCAAAAAATAAAACATTCAAAAATTACCATTTCTGACCATCTGGAGAAATTTCGACAGGTCGCGGGTCATCGTTTTTCATCAGAAAATGGATTTTTTGGACTTTAGAAAAATTGATTCAAAATGTCATTTGGATTGTGCCTCATGTTGAATAACTACTTTTTAAAGCCTCAATGTGACCAAAATTGCCATTTTTACAGACTTTTTCTCCTACTAGAAGCTTCTATTTCGACCAATTTCAGGCAGTAAAATGACTCTAAACACACTTATTTTAGTTCCAAAAGTGATAATTCACATGCAATAGTCATTTACAGTCAAAAAATAAAACATTCAAAAATTACCATTTCTGACCATCTGGAGAAATTTCGACAGGTCGCGGGTCATCGTTTTTCATCAGAAAATGGATTTTTTGGACTTTAGAAAAAATTGATTCAAAATGTCATTTGGATTGTGCCTCATGTTGAATAACTACTTTTTAAAACCTCAATGTGACCAAAATTGCCATTTTTACAGACTTTTTCTCCTACTAGAAGCTTCTATTTCGACCAATTTCAGGCATTAAAATGACTCTAAACACACTTATTTTAGTTCCAAAAGTGATAATTCACATGCGATAGTCATTTACAGTCAAAAAATTAAACATTAAAAAATTACCATTTCTGACCATCTGGAGAAATTTCGACAGGTCGCGGGTCATCGTTTTTCATAAGAAAATGGATTTTTTGGACTTTAGAAAAATTGATTAAAAATGTCATTTGGATTGTTCCTCATGTTGAATAACTACTTTTTAAAGCCTCAATGTGACCAAAATTGCCATTTTTACACACTTTTTCTCCTACTAGAAGCTTCTATCTTGACCAATTTCAGGCATTAAAATGACTCTAAACACACTTCTTTTAGTTCCAAAAGTGATAATTCATATGCAATAGTCATTTACAGTCAAAAAAATTAAACATTAAAAAAATACCATTTCTGACCATCTGGAGAAAGTTCAACAGGTCACGGGTCATCGTTTTTCATCAGAAAATTGATTTTTGGACTTTAGAAAAATTGATTCAAAATGTCATTTGAATTGTGCCTCATGTTGAATAACTACTTTTTAAAACCTCAATGTGACCAAAATTGCCATTTTTACAGACTTTTTCTCCTACTAGAAGCTTCTATTTCGACCAATTTCAGGCATTAAAATGACTCTAAACACACTTATTTTAGTTCCAAAAGTGATAATTCACATGCGATAGTCATTTACAGTCAAAAAATTAAACATTAAAAAATTACCATTTCTGACCATCTGGAGAAATTTCGACAGGTCGCGGGTCATCGTTTTTCATAAGAAAATGGATTTTTTGGACTTTAGAAAAATTGATTAAAAATGTCATTTGGATTGTTCCTCATGTTGAATAACTACTTTTTAAAGCCTCAATGTGACCAAAATTGCCATTTTTACAGACTTTTTCTCCTACTAGAAGCTTCTATTTCGACCAATTTCAGGCATTAAAATGACTCTAAACACACTTATTTTAGTTCCAAAAGTGATAATTCATATGCAATAGTCATTTACAGTCAAAAAATAAAACATTAAAAAATTACCATTTCTGACCATCTGGAGAAATTTCGACAGGTCGCGGGTCATCGTTTTTCATCAGAAAATGGATTTTTTGGACTTTAGAAAAAATTGATTCAAAACGTCATTTGGATTGTGCCTCATGTTGAATAACTACTTTTTAAAACCTCAATGTGACCAAAATTGCCATTTTTACAGACTTTTTCTCCTACTAGAAGCTTCTATTTCGACCAACTTCAGGCATTAAAATGACTCTAAACACACTTATTTTAGTTCCACAAGTGATAATTCACTTGCAATAGTCATTTACAGTCAAAAAATTAAACATTAAAAAATTTCCATTTCTGACCATCTGGAGAAATTTCGACAGGTCGCGGGTCATCGTTTTCTCATCAGAAAATGGATTTTTTTGACTTTAGAAAAATTGATTCAAAATGTCATTTGGATTGTGCCTCATGTTGAATAACTACTTTTTAAAGCCTCAATGTGACCAAAATTGCCATTTTTACAGATTTTTTCTCCTACTAGAAGCTTCTATTTCGACCAATTTCAGGCATTAAAATGACTCTAAACACACTTATTTTAGTTCCAAAAGTGATAATTCACATGCAATAGTCATTTACAGTCAAAAAATAAAACATTCAAAAATTACCATTTCTGACCATCTGGAGAAATTTCGACAGGTCGCGGGTCATCGTTTTTCATCAGAAAATGGATTTTTTGGACTTTAGAAAAAATTGATTCAAAACGTCATTTGGATTGTGCCTCATGTTGAATAACTACTTTTTAAAACCTCAATGTGACCAAAATTGCCATTTTTACAGACTTTTTCTCCTACTAGAAGCTTCTATTTCGACCAATTTCAGGCATTAAAATGACTCTAAACACACTTATTTTAGTTCCAAAAGTGATAATTCACATGCGATAGTCATTTACAGTCAAAAAATTAAACATTAAAAAATTACCATTTCTGACCATCTGGAGAAATTTCGACAGGTCGCGGGTCATCGTTTTTCATCAGAAAATGGATTTTTTGGACTTTAGAAAAATTGATTAAAAATGTCATTTGGATTGTTCCTCATGTTGAATAACTACTTTTTAAAGCCTCTATGTTAGGGGTGGGCGGAATTTGCGGAATTAACCTTCGCAAATTATCGCGAGAATGTTTAAAATTATCGCAAACAAGCAGAAATATCGCGAAGATGCGGAAGTTTTTTTCCGGCATGTTCGCGCGATTTTCTGCATGGTTGCGGGTCGCCAACTTACCCATGTGGCTGCTTGCGGGCGCGGCCATCTTGTTTTGAGTTGTTCTCGCGGTGCATGATCGCGAGAAGAAAGACGTGATCGCGCGACGCATGACGTCACTGCGGGCGCGAACTGTCGCGAGACAGCGCAAATGGCTAAAAACAATACAACATCTCATGGAGAACGCGACCGGATCAAGAAAACTTGTCGGCGAACGCAGGGATTCAGGTAAGGCGATCGCGCGCGCGCGAGAATGTATCATTTTACAGCGCGAGCAAGAAACAAATTATCGCCAAGCTGCGGAAACCGGAATTTTTGACATTTTCGCGCTCTCCGCGGAACGCAAAAATGTCAAATTATCGCAATTTCCGCGAACGGAACGAAATTTTTGCCCAGGCCTACTCTATGTGACCAAAATTGCCATTTTTGCAGACTTTTTCTCCTACTAGAAGCTTCTATTTCGACCAACTTCAGGCATTAAAATGACTCTAAACACACTTATTTTAGTTCCACAAGTGATAATTCACTTGCAATAGTCATTTACAGTCAAAAAATAAAACATTCAAAAATTACCATTTCTGACCATCTGGAGAAATTTCGACAGGTCGCGGGTCATCGTTTTTCATCAGAAAATGGATTTTTTGGACTTTAGAAAAATTGATTCAAAATGTCATTTGGATTGTGCCTCATGTTGAATAACTACTTTTTAAAGCCTCAATGTGACCAAAATTGCCATTTTTACAGACTTTTTCTCCTACTAGAAGCTTCTATTTCGAACAATTTCAGGCATTAAAATGACTCTAAACACACTTATTTTAGTTCCAAAAGTGATAATTCATATGCAATAGTCATTTACAGTCAAAAAAATTAAACATTAAAAAATTACCATTTCTGACCATCTGGAGAAAGTTCAACAGGTCACGGGTCATCGTTTTCTCATCAGAAAATGGATTTTTTTGACTTTAGAAAAAATGATTCAAAATGTCATTTGGATTGTGCCTCATGTTGAATAACTACTTTTTAAAGCCTCAATGTGACCAAAATTGCCATTTTTACAGATTTTTTCTCCTACTAGAAGCTTCTATTTCGACCAATTTCAGGCATTAAAATGACTCTAAACACACTTATTTTAGTTCCAAAAGTGATAATTCACATGCAATAGTCATTTACAGTCAAAAAATAAAACATTCAAAAATTACCATTTCTGACCATCTGGAGAAATTTCGACAGGTCGCGGGTCATCGTTTTTCATCAGAAAATGGATTTTTTGGACTTTAGAAAAAATTGATTCAAAACGTCATTTGGATTGTGCCTCATGTTGAATAACTACTTTTTAAAACCTCAATGTGACCAAAATTGCCATTTTTACAGACTTTTTCTCCTACTAGAAGCTTCTATTTCGACCAATTTCAGGCATTAAAATGACTCTAAACACACTTATTTTAGTTCCAAAAGTGATAATTCACATGCGATAGTCATTTACAGTCAAAAAATTAAACATTAAAAAATTACCATTTCTGACCATCTGGAGAAATTTCGACAGGTCGCGGGTCATCGTTTTTCATCAGAAAATGGATTTTTTGGACTTTAGAAAAATTGATTAAAAATGTCATTTGGATTGTTCCTCATGTTGAATAACTACTTTTTAAAGCCTCTATGTTAGGGGTGGGCGGAATTTGCGGAATTAACCTTCGCAAATTATCGCGAGAATGTTTAAAATTATCGCAAACAAGCAGAAATATCGCGAAGATGCGGAAGTTTTTTTCCGGCATGTTCGCGTGATTTTCTGCATGGTTGCGGGTCGCCAACTTACCCATGTGGCTGCTTGCGGGCGCGGCCATCTTGTTTTGAGTTGTTCTCGCGGTGCATGATCGCGAGAAGAAAGACGTGATCGCGCGACGCATGACGTCACTGCGGGCGCGAACTGTCGCGAGACAGCGCAAATGGCTAAAAACAATACAACATCTCATGGAGAACGCGACCGGATCAAGAAAACTTGTCGGCGAACGCAGGGATTCAGGTAAGGCGATCGCGCGCGCGCGAGAATGTATCATTTTACAGCGCGAGCAAGAAACAAATTATCGCCAAGCTGCGGAAACCGGAATTTTTGACATTTTCGCGCTCTCCGCGGAACGCAAAAATGTCAAATTATCGCAATTTCCGCGAACGGAACGAAATTTTTGCCCAGGCCTACTCTATGTGACCAAAATTGCCATTTTTACAGACTTTTTCTCCTACTAGAAGCTTCTATTTCGACCAACTTCAGGCATTAAAATGACTCTAAACACACTTATTTTAGTTCCACAAGTGATAATTCACTTGCAATAGTCATTTACAGTCAAAAAATAAAACATTCAAAAATTACCATTTCTGACCATCTGGAGAAATTTCGACAGGTCGCGGGTCATCGTTTTTCATCAGAAAATGGATTTTTTGGACTTTAGAAAAATTGATTCAAAATGTCATTTGGATTGTGCCTCATGTTGAATAACTACTTTTTAAAGCCTCAATGTGACCAAAATTGCCATTTTTACAGACTTTTTCTCCTACTAGAAGCTTCTATTTCGAACAATTTCAGGCATTAAAATGACTCTAAACACACTTATTTTAGTTCCAAAAGTGATAATTCATATGCAATAGTCATTTACAGTCAAAAAAATTAAACATTAAAAAATTACCATTTCTGACCATCTGGAGAAAGTTCAACAGGTCACGGGTCATCGTTTTTCATCAGAAAATTGATTTTTGGACTTTAGAAAAAATGATTCAAAATGTCATTTGAATTGTGCCTCATGTTGAATAACTACTTTTTAAAGCCTCGATGTGACCAAAATTGCCATTTTTACAGACTTTTTCTCCTACTAGAAGCTTCTATTTCGACCAATTTCAGGCATTAAAATGACTCTAAACACACTTATTTTAGTTCCAAAAGTGATAATTCACATGCGATAGTCATTTACAGTCAAAAAATTAAACATTAAAAAATTACCATTTCTGACCATCTGGAGAAATTTCGACAGGTCGCGGGTCATCGTTTTTCATAAGAAAATGGATTTTTTGGACTTTAGAAAAATTGATTAAAAATGTCATTTGGATTGTTCCTCATGTTGAATAACTACTTTTTAAAGCCTCAATGTCACCAAAATTGCCATTTTTACAGACTTTTTCTCCTACTAGAAGCTTCTATTTCGACCAATTTCAGGCATTAAAATGACTCTAAACACACTTATTTTAGTTCCAAAAGTGATAATTCATATGCAATAGTCATTTACAGTCAAAAAATAAAACATTAAAAAATTACCATTTCTGACCATCTGGAGAAATTTCGACAGGTCGCGGGTCATCGTTTTTCATCAGAAAATGGATTTTTTGGACTTTAGAAAAAATTGATTCAAAACGTCATTTGGATTGTGCCTCATGTTGAATAACTACTTTTTAAAACCTCAATGTGACCAAAATTGCCATTTTTACAGACTTTTTCTCCTACTAGAAGCTTCTATTTCGACCAATTTCAGGCATTAAAATGACTCTAAACACACTTATTTTAGTTCCAAAAGTGATAATTCACATGCGATAGTCATTTACAGTCAAAAAATTAAACATTAAAAAATTACCATTTCTGACCATCTGGAGAAATTTCGACAGGTCGCGGGTCATCGTTTTTCATCAGAAAATGGATTTTTTGGACTTTAGAAAAATTGATTAAAAATGTCATTTGGATTGTTCCTCATGTTGAATAACTACTTTTTAAAGCCTCTATGTGACCAAAATTGCCATTTTTACAGACTTTTTCTCCTACTAGAAGCTTCTATTTCGACCAACTTCAGGCATTAAAATGACTCTAAACACACTTATTTTAGTTCCACAAGTGATAATTCACTTGCAATAGTCATTTACAGTCAAAAAATTAAACATTAAAAAATTTCCATTTCTGACCATCTGGAGAAATTTCGACAGGTCGCGGGTCATCGTTTTCTCATCAGAAAATGGATTTTTTGGACTTTAGAAAAATTGATTCAAAATGTCATTTGGATTGTGCCTCATGTTGAATAACTACTTTTTAAAGCCTCAATGTGACCAAAATTGCCATTTTTACAGACTTTTTCTCCTACTAGAAGCTTCTATTTCGAACAATTTCAGGCATTTAAATGACTCTAAACACACTTATTTTAGTTCCAAAAGTGATAATTCACATGCAATAGTCATTTACAGTCAAAAAATAAAACATTCAAAAATTACCATTTCTGACCATCTGGAGAAATTTCGACAGGTCGCGGGTCATCGTTTTTCATCAGAAAATGGATTTTTTGGACTTTAGAAAAATTGATTCAAAATGTCATTTGGATTGTGCCTCATGTTGAATAACTACTTTTTAAAGCCTCAATGTGACCAAAATTGCCATTTTTACAGACTTTTTCTCCTACTAGAAGCTTCTATTTCGAACAATTTCAGGCATTAAAATGACTCTAAACACACTTATTTTAGTTCTAAAAGTGATAATTCACATGCAATAGTCATTTACAGTCAAAAAATAAAACATTCAAAAATTACCATTTCTGACCATCTGGAGAAATTTCGACAGGTCGCGGGTCATCGTTTTTCATCAGAAAATGGATTTTTTGGACTTTAGAAAAATTGATTCAAAATGTCATTTGGATTGTGCCTCATGTTGAATAACTACTTTTTAAAGCCTCAATGTGACCAAAATTGCCATTTTTACAGACTTTTTCTCCTACTAGAAGCTTCTATTTCGACCAACTTCAGGCATTAAAATGACTCTAAACACACTTATTTTAGTTCCACAATTGATAATTCACTTGCAATAGTCATTTACAGTCAAAAAATTAAACATTAAAAAATGTCCATTTCTGACCATCTGGAGAAATTTCGACAGGTCAGGGTTTATCGTTTTTCATCAGAAAATGGATTTTTTGGACTTTAGAAAAATTGATTCAAAATATCATTTGGATTGTGCCTCATGTTGAATAACTACTTTTTAAAGCCTCAATGTGACCAAAATTACCATTTTTACAGACTTTTTCTCCTACTAGAAGCTTCTATTTCGACCAATTTCAGGCATTAAAATGACTCTAAACACACTTATTTTAGTTCCAAAAGTGATAATTCATATGCAATAGTCATTTACAGTCAAAAAAATTAAACATTAAAAAATTACCATTTCTGACCATCTGGAGAAAGTTCAACAGGTCACGGGTCATCGTTTTTCATCAGAAAATTGATTTTTGGACTTTAGAAAAAATGATTCAAAATGTCATTTGAATTGTGCCTCATGTTGAATAACTACTTTTTAAAGCCTCGATGTGACCAAAATTGCCATTTTTACAGACTTTTTCTCCTACTAGAAGCTTCTATTTCGACCAATTTCAGGCATTAAAATGACTCTAAACACACTTATTTTAGTTCCAAAAGTGATAATTCACATGCGATAGTCATTTACAGTCAAAAAATTAAACATTAAAAAATTACCATTTCTGACCATCTGGAGAAATTTCGACAGGTCGCGGGTCATCGTTTTTCATCAGAAAATGGATTTTTTGGACTTTAGAAAAATTGATTAAAAATGTCATTTGGATTGTTCCTCATGTTGAATAACTACTTTTTAAAGCCTCTATGTGACCAAAATTGCCATTTTTACAGACTTTTTCTCCTACTAGAAGCTTCTATTTCGAACAATTTCAGGCATTAAAATGACTCTAAACACACTTATTTTAGTTCCAAAAGTGATAATTCATATGCAATAGTCATTTACAGTCAAAAAAATTAAACATTAAAAAATTACCATTTCTGACCATCTGGAGAAAGTTCAACAGGTCACGGGTCATCGTTTTCTCATCAGAAAATGGATTTTTTTGACTTTAGAAAAAATGATTCAAAATGTCATTTGGATTGTGCCTCATGTTGAATAACTACTTTTTAAAGCCTCAATGTGACCAAAATTGCCATTTTTACAGATTTTTTCTCCTACTAGAAGCTTCTATTTCGACCAATTTCAGGCATTAAAATGACTCTAAACACACTTATTTTAGTTCCAAAAGTGATAATTCACATGCAATAGTCATTTACAGTCAAAAAATAAAACATTCAAAAATTACCATTTCTGACCATCTGGAGAAATTTCGACAGGTCGCGGGTCATCGTTTTTCATCAGAAAATGGATTTTTTGGACTTTAGAAAAAATTGATTCAAAACGTCATTTGGATTGTGCCTCATGTTGAATAACTACTTTTTAAAACCTCAATGTGACCAAAATTGCCATTTTTACAGACTTTTTCTCCTACTAGAAGCTTCTATTTCGACCAATTTCAGGCATTAAAATGACTCTAAACACACTTATTTTAGTTCCAAAAGTGATAATTCACATGCGATAGTCATTTACAGTCAAAAAATTAAACATTAAAAAATTACCATTTCTGACCATCTGGAGAAATTTCGACAGGTCGCGGGTCATCGTTTTTCATCAGAAAATGGATTTTTTGGACTTTAGAAAAATTGATTAAAAATGTCATTTGGATTGTTCCTCATGTTGAATAACTACTTTTTAAAGCCTCTATGTTAGGGGTGGGCGGAATTTGCGGAATTAACCTTCGCAAATTATCGCGAGAATGTTTAAAATTATCGCAAACAAGCAGAAATATCGCGAAGATGCGGAAGTTTTTTTCCGGCATGTTCGCGTGATTTTCTGCATGGTTGCGGGTCGCCAACTTACCCATGTGGCTGCTTGCGGGCGCGGCCATCTTGTTTTGAGTTGTTCTCGCGGTGCATGATCGCGAGAAGAAAGACGTGATCGCGCGACGCATGACGTCACTGCGGGCGCGAACTGTCGCGAGACAGCGCAAATGGCTAAAAACAATACAACATCTCATGGAGAACGCGACCGGATCAAGAAAACTTGTCGGCGAACGCAGGGATTCAGGTAAGGCGATCGCGCGCGCGCGAGAATGTATCATTTTACAGCGCGAGCAAGAAACAAATTATCGCCAAGCTGCGGAAACCGGAATTTTTGACATTTTCGCGCTCTCCGCGGAACGCAAAAATGTCAAATTATCGCAATTTCCGCGAACGGAACGAAATTTTTGCCCAGGCCTACTCTATGTGACCAAAATTGCCATTTTTACAGACTTTTTCTCCTACTAGAAGCTTCTATTTCGACCAACTTCAGGCATTAAAATGACTCTAAACACACTTATTTTAGTTCCACAAGTGATAATTCACTTGCAATAGTCATTTACAGTCAAAAAATAAAACATTCAAAAATTACCATTTCTGACCATCTGGAGAAATTTCGACAGGTCGCGGGTCATCGTTTTTCATCAGAAAATGGATTTTTTGGACTTTAGAAAAATTGATTCAAAATGTCATTTGGATTGTGCCTCATGTTGAATAACTACTTTTTAAAGCCTCAATGTGACCAAAATTGCCATTTTTACAGACTTTTTCTCCTACTAGAAGCTTCTATTTCGAACAATTTCAGGCATTAAAATGACTCTAAACACACTTATTTTAGTTCCAAAAGTGATAATTCATATGCAATAGTCATTTACAGTCAAAAAAATTAAACATTAAAAAATTACCATTTCTGACCATCTGGAGAAAGTTCAACAGGTCACGGGTCATCGTTTTTCATCAGAAAATTGATTTTTGGACTTTAGAAAAAATGATTCAAAATGTCATTTGAATTGTGCCTCATGTTGAATAACTACTTTTTAAAGCCTCGATGTGACCAAAATTGCCATTTTTACAGACTTTTTCTCCTACTAGAAGCTTCTATTTCGACCAATTTCAGGCATTAAAATGACTCTAAACACACTTATTTTAGTTCCAAAAGTGATAATTCACATGCGATAGTCATTTACAGTCAAAAAATTAAACATTAAAAAATTACCATTTCTGACCATCTGGAGAAATTTCGACAGGTCGCGGGTCATCGTTTTTCATAAGAAAATGGATTTTTTGGACTTTAGAAAAATTGATTAAAAATGTCATTTGGATTGTTCCTCATGTTGAATAACTACTTTTTAAAGCCTCAATGTGACCAAAATTGCCATTTTTACAGACTTTTTCTCCTACTAGAAGCTTCTATTTCGACCAATTTCAGGCATTAAAATGACTCTAAACACACTTATTTTAGTTCCAAAAGTGATAATTCATATGCAATAGTCATTTACAGTCAAAAAATAAAACATTAAAAAATTACCATTTCTGACCATCTGGAGAAATTTCGACAGGTCGCGGGTCATCGTTTTTCATCAGAAAATGGATTTTTTGGACTTTAGAAAAAATTGATTCAAAACGTCATTTGGATTGTGCCTCATGTTGAATAACTACTTTTTAAAACCTCAATGTGACCAAAATTGCCATTTTTACAGACTTTTTCTCCTACTAGAAGCTTCTATTTCGACCAATTTCAGGCATTAAAATGACTCTAAACACACTTATTTTAGTTCCAAAAGTGATAATTCACATGCGATAGTCATTTACAGTCAAAAAATTAAACATTAAAAAATTACCATTTCTGACCATCTGGAGAAATTTCGACAGGTCGCGGGTCATCGTTTTTCATCAGAAAATGGATTTTTTGGACTTTAGAAAAATTGATTAAAAATGTCATTTGGATTGTTCCTCATGTTGAATAACTACTTTTTAAAGCCTCTATGTGACCAAAATTGCCATTTTTACAGACTTTTTCTCCTACTAGAAGCTTCTATTTCGACCAACTTCAGGCATTAAAATGACTCTAAACACACTTATTTTAGTTCCACAAGTGATAATTCACTTGCAATAGTCATTTACAGTCAAAAAATTAAACATTAAAAAATTTCCATTTCTGACCATCTGGAGAAATTTCGACAGGTCGCGGGTCATCGTTTTCTCATCAGAAAATGGATTTTTTGGACTTTAGAAAAATTGATTCAAAATGTCATTTGGATTGTGCCTCATGTTGAATAACTACTTTTTAAAGCCTCAATGTGACCAAAATTGCCATTTTTACAGACTTTTTCTCCTACTAGAAGCTTCTATTTCGAACAATTTCAGGCATTTAAATGACTCTAAACACACTTATTTTAGTTCCAAAAGTGATAATTCACATGCAATAGTCATTTACAGTCAAAAAATAAAACATTCAAAAATTACCATTTCTGACCATCTGGAGAAATTTCGACAGGTCGCGGGTCATCGTTTTTCATCAGAAAATGGATTTTTTGGACTTTAGAAAAATTGATTCAAAATGTCATTTGGATTGTGCCTCATGTTGAATAACTACTTTTTAAAGCCTCAATGTGACCAAAATTGCCATTTTTACAGACTTTTTCTCCTACTAGAAGCTTCTATTTCGAACAATTTCAGGCATTAAAATGACTCTAAACACACTTATTTTAGTTCTAAAAGTGATAATTCACATGCAATAGTCATTTACAGTCAAAAAATAAAACATTCAAAAATTACCATTTCTGACCATCTGGAGAAATTTCGACAGGTCGCGGGTCATCGTTTTTCATCAGAAAATGGATTTTTTGGACTTTAGAAAAATTGATTCAAAATGTCATTTGGATTGTGCCTCATGTTGAATAACTACTTTTTAAAGCCTCAATGTGACCAAAATTGCCATTTTTACAGACTTTTTCTCCTACTAGAAGCTTCTATTTCGACCAACTTCAGGCATTAAAATGACTCTAAACACACTTATTTTAGTTCCACAATTGATAATTCACTTGCAATAGTCATTTACAGTCAAAAAATTAAACATTAAAAAATGTCCATTTCTGACCATCTGGAGAAATTTCGACAGGTCAGGGTTTATCGTTTTTCATCAGAAAATGGATTTTTTGGACTTTAGAAAAATTGATTCAAAATATCATTTGGATTGTGCCTCATGTTGAATAACTACTTTTTAAAGCCTCAATGTGACCAAAATTACCATTTTTACAGACTTTTTCTCCTACTAGAAGCTTCTATTTCGACCAATTTCAGGCATTAAAATGACTCTAAACACACTTATTTTAGTTCCAAAAGTGATAATTCATATGCAATAGTCATTTACAGTCAAAAAAATTAAACATTAAAAAATTACCATTTCTGACCATCTGGAGAAAGTTCAACAGGTCACGGGTCATCGTTTTTCATCAGAAAATTGATTTTTGGACTTTAGAAAAAATGATTCAAAATGTCATTTGAATTGTGCCTCATGTTGAATAACTACTTTTTAAAGCCTCGATGTGACCAAAATTGCCATTTTTACAGACTTTTTCTCCTACTAGAAGCTTCTATTTCGACCAATTTCAGGCATTAAAATGACTCTAAACACACTTATTTTAGTTCCAAAAGTGATAATTCACATGCGATAGTCATTTACAGTCAAAAAATTAAACATTAAAAAATTACCATTTCTGACCATCTGGAGAAATTTCGACAGGTCGCGGGTCATCGTTTTTCATCAGAAAATGGATTTTTTGGACTTTAGAAAAAATTGATTCAAAACGTCATTTGGATTGTGCCTCATGTTGAATAACTACTTTTTAAAACCTCAATGTGACCAAAATTGCCATTTTTACAGACTTTTTCTCCTACTAGAAGCTTCTATTTCGACCAATTTCAGGCATTAAAATGACTCTAAACACACTTATTTTAGTTCCAAAAGTGATAATTCACATGCGATAGTCATTTACAGTCAAAAAATTAAACATTAAAAAATTACCATTTCTGACCATCTGGAGAAATTTCGACAGGTCGCGGGTCATCGTTTTTCATCAGAAAATGGATTTTTTGGACTTTAGAAAAATTGATTAAAAATGTCATTTGGATTGTTCCTCATGTTGAATAACTACTTTTTAAAGCCTCTATGTGACCAAAATTGCCATTTTTACAGACTTTTTCTCCTACTAGAAGCTTCTATTTCGACCAACTTCAGGCATTAAAATGACTCTAAACACACTTATTTTAGTTCCACAAGTGATAATTCACTTGCAATAGTCATTTACAGTCAAAAAATTAAACATTAAAAAATTTCCATTTCTGACCATCTGGAGAAATTTCGACAGGTCGCGGGTCATCGTTTTCTCATCAGAAAATGGATTTTTTGGACTTTAGAAAAATTGATTCAAAATGTCATTTGGATTGTGTCTCATGTTGAATAACTACTTTTTAAAGCCTCAATGTGACCAAAATTGCCATTTTTACAGACTTTTTCTCCTACTAGAAGCTTCTATTTCGAACAATTTCAGGCATTTAAATGACTCTAAACACACTTATTTTAGTTCCAAAAGTGATAATTCACATGCAATAGTCATTTACAGTCAAAAAATAAAACATTCAAAAATTACCATTTCTGACCATCTGGAGAAATTTCGACAGGTCGCGGGTCATCGTTTTTCATCAGAAAATGGATTTTTTGGACTTTAGAAAAATTGATTCAAAATGTCATTTGGATTGTGCCTCATGTTGAATAACTACTTTTTAAAGCCTCAATGTGACCAAAATTGCCATTTTTACAGACTTTTTCTCCTACTAGAAGCTTCTATTTCGAACAATTTCAGGCATTAAAATGACTCTAAACACACTTATTTTAGTTCCAAAAGTGATAATTCACATGCGATAGTCATTTACAGTCAAAAAATTAAACATTAAAAAATTACCATTTCTGACCATCTGGAGAAATTTCGACAGGTCGCGGGTCATCGTTTTTCATAAGAAAATGGATTTTTTGGACTTTAGAAAAATTGATTAAAAATGTCATTTGGATTGTTCCTCATGTTGAATAACTACTTTTTAAAGCCTCAATGTGACCAAAATTGCCATTTTTACAGACTTTTTCTCCTACTAGAAGCTTCTATTTCGACCAATTTCAGGCATTAAAATGACTCTAAACACACTTATTTTAGTTCCAAAAGTGATAATTCATATGCAATAGTCATTTACAGTCAAAAAATAAAACATTAAAAAATTACCATTTCTGACCATCTGGAGAAATTTCGACAGGTCGCGGGTCATCGTTTTTCATCAGAAAATGGATTTTTTGGACTTTAGAAAAAATTGATTCAAAACGTCATTTGGATTGTGCCTCATGTTGAATAACTACTTTTTAAAACCTCAATGTGACCAAAATTGCCATTTTTACAGACTTTTTCTCCTACTAGAAGCTTCTATTTCGACCAATTTCAGGCATTAAAATGACTCTAAACACACTTATTTTAGTTCCAAAAGTGATAATTCACATGCGATAGTCATTTACAGTCAAAAAATTAAACATTAAAAAATTACCATTTCTGACCATCTGGAGAAATTTCGACAGGTCGCGGGTCATCGTTTTTCATCAGAAAATGGATTTTTTGGACTTTAGAAAAATTGATTAAAAATGTCATTTGGATTGTTCCTCATGTTGAATAACTACTTTTTAAAGCCTCTATGTGACCAAAATTGCCATTTTTACAGACTTTTTCTCCTACTAGAAGCTTCTATTTCGACCAACTTCAGGCATTAAAATGACTCTAAACACACTTATTTTAGTTCCACAAGTGATAATTCACTTGCAATAGTCATTTACAGTCAAAAAATTAAACATTAAAAAATTTCCATTTCTGACCATCTGGAGAAATTTCGACAGGTCGCGGGTCATCGTTTTCTCATCAGAAAATGGATTTTTTGGACTTTAGAAAAATTGATTCAAAATGTCATTTGGATTGTGCCTCATGTTGAATAACTACTTTTTAAAGCCTCAATGTGACCAAAATTGCCATTTTTACAGACTTTTTCTCCTACTAGAAGCTTCTATTTCGAACAATTTCAGGCATTTAAATGACTCTAAACACACTTATTTTAGTTCCAAAAGTGATAATTCACATGCAATAGTCATTTACAGTCAAAAAATAAAACATTCAAAAATTACCATTTCTGACCATCTGGAGAAATTTCGACAGGTCGCGGGTCATCGTTTTTCATCAGAAAATGGATTTTTTGGACTTTAGAAAAATTGATTCAAAATGTCATTTGGATTGTGCCTCATGTTGAATAACTACTTTTTAAAGCCTCAATGTGACCAAAATTGCCATTTTTACAGACTTTTTCTCCTACTAGAAGCTTCTATTTCGACCAACTTCAGGCATTAAAATGACTCTAACACACTTATTTTAGTTCCACAATTGATAATTCACTTGCAATAGTCATTTACAGTCAAAAAATTAAACATTAAAAAATGTCCATTTCTGACCATCTGGAGAAATTTCGACAGGTCAGGGTTTATCGTTTTTCATCAGAAAATGGATTTTTTGGACTTTAGAAAAATTGATTCAAAATATCATTTGGATTGTGCCTCATGTTGAATAACTACTTTTTAAAGCCTCAATGTGACCAAAATTACCATTTTTACAGACTTTTTCTCCTACTAGAAGCTTCTATTTCGACCAATTTCAGGCATTAAAATGACTCTAAACACACTTATTTTAGTTCCAAAAGTGATAATTCATATGCAATAGTCATTTACAGTCAAAAAAATTAAACATTAAAAAATTACCATTTCTGACCATCTGGAGAAAGTTCAACAGGTCACGGGTCATCGTTTTTCATCAGAAAATTGATTTTTGGACTTTAGAAAAAATGATTCAAAATGTCATTTGAATTGTGCCTCATGTTGAATAACTACTTTTTAAAGCCTCGATGTGACCAAAATTGCCATTTTTACAGACTTTTTCTCCTACTAGAAGCTTCTATTTCGACCAATTTCAGGCATTAAAATGACTCTAAACACACTTATTTTAGTTCCAAAAGTGATAATTCACATGCGATAGTCATTTACAGTCAAAAAATTAAACATTAAAAAATTACCATTTCTGACCATCTGGAGAAATTTCGACAGGTCGCGGGTCATCGTTTTTCATCAGAAAATGGATTTTTTGGACTTTAGAAAAAATTGATTCAAAACGTCATTTGGATTGTGCCTCATGTTGAATAACTACTTTTTAAAACCTCAATGTGACCAAAATTGCCATTTTTACAGACTTTTTCTCCTACTAGAAGCTTCTATTTCGACCAATTTCAGGCATTAAAATGACTCTAAACACACTTATTTTAGTTCCAAAAGTGATAATTCACATGCGATAGTCATTTACAGTCAAAAAATTAAACATTAAAAAATTACCATTTCTGACCATCTGGAGAAATTTCGACAGGTCGCGGGTCATCGTTTTTCATCAGAAAATGGATTTTTTGGACTTTAGAAAAATTGATTAAAAATGTCATTTGGATTGTTCCTCATGTTGAATAACTACTTTTTAAAGCCTCTATGTGACCAAAATTGCCATTTTTACAGACTTTTTCTCCTACTAGAAGCTTCTATTTCGACCAACTTCAGGCATTAAAATGACTCTAAACACACTTATTTTAGTTCCACAAGTGATAATTCACTTGCAATAGTCATTTACAGTCAAAAAATTAAACATTAAAAAATTTCCATTTCTGACCATCTGGAGAAATTTCGACAGGTCGCGGGTCATCGTTTTCTCATCAGAAAATGGATTTTTTGGACTTTAGAAAAATTGATTCAAAATGTCATTTGGATTGTGTCTCATGTTGAATAACTACTTTTTAAAGCCTCAATGTGACCAAAATTGCCATTTTTACAGACTTTTTCTCCTACTAGAAGCTTCTATTTCGAACAATTTCAGGCATTTAAATGACTCTAAACACACTTATTTTAGTTCCAAAAGTGATAATTCACATGCAATAGTCATTTACAGTCAAAAAATAAAACATTCAAAAATTACCATTTCTGACCATCTGGAGAAATTTCGACAGGTCGCGGGTCATCGTTTTTCATCAGAAAATGGATTTTTTGGACTTTAGAAAAATTGATTCAAAATGTCATTTGGATTGTGCCTCATGTTGAATAACTACTTTTTAAAGCCTCAATGTGACCAAAATTGCCATTTTTACAGACTTTTTCTCCTACTAGAAGCTTCTATTTCGAACAATTTCAGGCATTAAAATGACTCTAAACACACTTATTTTAGTTCCAAAAGTGATAATTCACATGCAATAGTCATTTACAGTCAAAAAATAAAACATTCAAAAATTACCATTTCTGACCATCTGGAGAAATTTCGACAGGTCGCGGGTCATCGTTTTTCATCAGAAAATGGATTTTTTGGACTTTAGAAAAATTGATTCAAAATGTCATTTGGATTGTGCCTCATGTTGAATAACTACTTTTTAAAGCCTCAATGTGACCAAAATTGCCATTTTTACAGACTTTTTCTCCTACTAGAAGCTTCTATTTCGACCAACTTCAGGCATTAAAATGACTCTAAACACACTTATTTTAGTTCCACAATTGATAATTCACTTGCAATAGTCATTTACAGTCAAAAAATAAAACATTCAAAAACTACCATTTCTGACCATCTGGAGAAATTTCGACAGGTCGCGGGTCATCGTTTTTCATCAGAAAATGGATTTTTTGGACTTTAGAAAAATTGATTCAAAATGTCATTTGGATTGTGCCTCATGTTGAATAACTACTTTTTAAAGCCTCAATGTGACCAAAATTGCCATTTTTACAGACTTTTTCTCCTACTAGAAGCTTCTATTTCGACCAACTTCAGGCATTAAAATGACTCTAAACACACTTATTTTAGTTCCACAATTGATAATTCACATGCAATAGTCATTTACAGTCAAAAAATAAAACATTCAAAAATTACCATTTCTGACCATCTGGAGAAATTTCGACAGGTCGCGGGTCATCGTTTTTCATCAGAAAATGGATTTTTTGGACTTTAGAAAAAATTGATTCAAAATGTCATTTGGATTGTGCCTCATGTTGAATAACTACTTTTTAAAACCTCAATGTGACCAAAATTGCCATTTTTACAGACTTTTTCTCCTACTAGAAGCTTCTATTTCGACCAATTTCAGGCATTAAAATGACTCTAAACACACTTATTTTAGTTCCAAAAGTGATAATTCACATGCGATAGTCATTTACAGTCAAAAAATTAAACATTAAAAAATTACCATTTCTGACCATCTGGAGAAATTTCGACAGGTCGCGGGTCATCGTTTTTCATAAGAAAATGGATTTTTTGGACTTTAGAAAAATTGATTAAAAATGTCATTTGGATTGTTCCTCATGTTGAATAACTACTTTTTAAAGCCTCAATGTGACCAAAATTGCCATTTTTACAGACTTTTTCTCCTACTAGAAGCTTCTATTTCGACCAATTTCAGGCATTAAAATGACTCTAAACACACTTATTTTAGTTCCAAAAGTGATAATTCATATGCAATAGTCATTTACAGTCAAAAAATAAAACATTAAAAAATTACCATTTCTGACCATCTGGAGAAATTTCGACAGGTCGCGGGTCATCGTTTTCTCATCAGAAAATGGATTTTTTGGACTTTAGAAAAATTGATTCAAAATGTCATTTGGATTGTGCCTCATGTTGAATAACTACTTTTTAAAGCCTCAATGTGACCAAAATTGCCATTTTTACAGACTTTTTCTCCTACTAGAAGCTTCTATTTCGACCAATTTCAGGCATTAAAATGACTCTAAACACACTTATTTTAGTTCCAAAAGTGATAATTCACATGCGATAGTCATTTACAGTCAAAAAATTAAACATTAAAAAATTACCATTTCTGACCATCTGGAGAAATTTCGACAGGTCGCGGGTCATCGTTTTCTCATCAGAAAATGGATTTTTTGGACTTTAGAAAAATTGATTCAAAATGTCATTTGGATTGTGCCTCATGTTGAATAACTACTTTTTAAAGCCTCAATGTGACCAAAATTGCCATTTTTACAGACTTTTTCTCCTACTAGAAGCTTCTATTTCGACCAACTTCAGGCATTAAAATGACTCTAAACACACTTATTTTAGTTCCACAATTGATAATTCACATGCAATAGTCATTTACAGTCAAAAAATAAAACATTCAAAAATTACCATTTCTGACCATCTGGAGAAATTTCGACAGGTCGCGGGTCATCGTTTTTCATCAGAAAATGGATTTTTTGGACTTTAGAAAAAATTGATTCAAAATGTCATTTGGATTGTGCCTCATGTTGAATAACTACTTTTTAAAACCTCAATGTGACCAAAATTGCCATTTTTACAGACTTTTTCTCCTACTAGAAGCTTCTATTTCGACCAATTTCAGGCATTAAAATGACTCTAAACACACTTATTTTAGTTCCAAAAGTGATAATTCACATGCGATAGTCATTTACAGTCAAAAAATTAAACATTAAAAAATTACCATTTCTGACCATCTGGAGAAATTTCGACAGGTCGCGGGTCATCGTTTTTCATAAGAAAATGGATTTTTTGGACTTTAGAAAAATTGATTAAAAATGTCATTTGGATTGTTCCTCATGTTGAATAAC
The DNA here is from genome assembly GCF_964204655.1 of Triturus cristatus. Classification (NCBI taxonomy): domain Eukaryota; kingdom Metazoa; phylum Chordata; class Amphibia; order Caudata; family Salamandridae; genus Triturus; species Triturus cristatus. The sequence continues at coordinate 92,167,893 of NC_140588.1, forward strand.
TACTTTTTAAAGCCTCAATGTGACCAAAATTGCCATTTTTACACACTTTTTCTCCTACTAGAAGCTTCTATCTTGACCAATTTCAGGCATTAAAATGACTCTAAACACACTTCTTTTAGTTCCAAAAGTGATAATTCATATGCAATAGTCATTTACAGTCAAAAAAATTAAACATTAAAAAAATACCATTTCTGACCATCTGGAGAAAGTTCAACAGGTCACGGGTCATCGTTTTTCATCAGAAAATTGATTTTTGGACTTTAGAAAAATTGATTCAAAATGTCATTTGAATTGTGCCTCATGTTGAATAACTACTTTTTAAAACCTCAATGTGACCAAAATTGCCATTTTTACAGACTTTTTCTCCTACTAGAAGCTTCTATTTCGACCAATTTCAGGCATTAAAATGACTCTAAACACACTTATTTTAGTTCCAAAAGTGATAATTCACATGCGATAGTCATTTACAGTCAAAAAATTAAACATCAAAAAATTACCATTTCTGACCATCTGGAGAAATTTCGACAGGTCGCGGGTCATCGTTTTTCATAAGAAAATGGATTTTTTGGACTTTAGAAAAATTGATTAAAAATGTCATTTGGATTGTTCCTCATGTTGAATAACTACTTTTTAAAGCCTCAATGTGACCAAAATTGCCATTTTTACAGACTTTTTCTCCTACTAGAAGCTTCTATTTCGACCAATTTCAGGCATTAAAATGACTCTAAACACACTTATTTTAGTTCCAAAAGTGATAATTCATATGCAATAGTCATTTACAGTCAAAAAATAAAACATTAAAAAATTACCATTTCTGACCATCTGGAGAAATTTCGACAGGTCGCGGGTCATCGTTTTTCATCAGAAAATGGATTTTTTGGACTTTAGAAAAAATTGATTCAAAACGTCATTTGGATTGTGCCTCATGTTGAATAACTACTTTTTAAAACCTCAATGTGACCAAAATTGCCATTTTTACAGACTTTTTCTCCTACTAGAAGCTTCTATTTCGACCAACTTCAGGCATTAAAATGACTCTAAACACACTTATTTTAGTTCCACAAGTGATAATTCACTTGCAATAGTCATTTACAGTCAAAAAATTAAACATTAAAAAATTTCCATTTCTGACCATCTGGAGAAATTTCGACAGGTCGCGGGTCATCGTTTTCTCATCAGAAAATGGATTTTTTTGACTTTAGAAAAATTGATTCAAAATGTCATTTGGATTGTGCCTCATGTTGAATAACTACTTTTTAAAGCCTCAATGTGACCAAAATTGCCATTTTTACAGATTTTTTCTCCTACTAGAAGCTTCTATTTCGACCAATTTCAGGCATTAAAATGACTCTAAACACACTTATTTTAGTTCCAAAAGTGATAATTCACATGCAATAGTCATTTACAGTCAAAAAATAAAACATTCAAAAATTACCATTTCTGACCATCTGGAGAAATTTCGACAGGTCGCGGGTCATCGTTTTTCATCAGAAAATGGATTTTTTGGACTTTAGAAAAAATTGATTCAAAACGTCATTTGGATTGTGCCTCATGTTGAATAACTACTTTTTAAAACCTCAATGTGACCAAAATTGCCATTTTTACAGACTTTTTCTCCTACTAGAAGCTTCTATTTCGACCAATTTCAGGCATTAAAATGACTCTAAACACACTTATTTTAGTTCCAAAAGAGATAATTCACATGCGATAGTCATTTACAGTCAAAAAATTAAACATTAAAAAATTACCATTTCTGACCATCTGGAGAAATTTCGACAGGTCGCGGGTCATCGTTTTTCATCAGAAAATGGATTTTTTGGACTTTAGAAAAATTGATTAAAAATGTCATTTGGATTGTTCCTCATGTTGAATAACTACTTTTTAAAGCCTCTATGTGACCAAAATTGCCATTTTTACAGACTTTTTCTCCTACTAGAAGCTTCTATTTCGACCAACTTCAGGCATTAAAATGACTCTAAACACACTTATTTTAGTTCCACAAGTGATAATTCACTTGCAATAGTCATTTACAGTCAAAAAATAAAACATTCAAAAATTACCATTTCTGACCATCTGGAGAAATTTCGACAGGTCGCGGGTCATCGTTTTTCATCAGAAAATGGATTTTTTGGACTTTAGAAAAATTGATTCAAAATGTCATTTGGATTGTGCCTCATGTTGAATAACTACTTTTTAAAGCCTCAATGTGACCAAAATTGCCATTTTTACAGACTTTTTCTCCTACTAGAAGCTTCTATTTCGAACAATTTCAGGCATTAAAATGACTCTAAACACACTTATTTTAGTTCCAAAAGTGATAATTCATATGCAATAGTCATTTACAGTCAAAAAAATTAAACATTAAAAAATTACCATTTCTGACCATCTGGAGAAAGTTCAACAGGTCACGGGTCATCGTTTTTCATCAGAAAATTGATTTTTGGACTTTAGAAAAAATGATTCAAAATGTCATTTGAATTGTGCCTCATGTTGAATAACTACTTTTTAAAGCCTCGATGTGACCAAAATTGCCATTTTTACAGACTTTTTCTCCTACTAGAAGCTTCTATTTCGACCAATTTCAGGCATTAAAATGACTCTAAACACACTTATTTTAGTTCCAAAAGTGATAATTCACATGCGATAGTCATTTACAGTCAAAAAATTAAACATTAAAAAATTACCATTTCTGACCATCTGGAGAAATTTCGACAGGTCGCGGGTCATCGTTTTTCATAAGAAAATGGATTTTTTGGACTTTAGAAAAATTGATTAAAAATGTCATTTGGTTTGTTCCTCATGTTGAATAACTACTTTTTAAAGCCTCAATGTGACCAAAATTGCCATTTTTACAGACTTTTTCTCCTACTAGAAGCTTCTATTTCGACCAATTTCAGGCATTAAAATGACTCTAAACACACTTATTTTAGTTCCAAAAGTGTTAATTCATATGCAATAGTCATTTACAGTCAAAAAATAAAACATTAAAAAATTACCATTTCTGACCATCTGGAGAAATTTCGACAGGTCGCGGGTCATCGTTTTTCATCAGAAAATGGATTTTTTGGACTTTAGAAAAAATTGATTCAAAACGTCATTTGGATTGTGCCTCATGTTGAATAACTACTTTTTAAAACCTCAATGTGACCAAAATTGCCATTTTTACAGACTTTTTCTCCTACTAGAAGCTTCTATTTCGACCAATTTCAGGCATTAAAATGACTCTAAACACACTTATTTTAGTTCCAAAAGTGATAATTCACATGCGATAGTCATTTACAGTCAAAAAATTAAACATTAAAAAATTACCATTTCTGACCATCTGGAGAAATTTCGACAGGTCGCGGGTCATCGTTTTTCATCAGAAAATGGATTTTTTGGACTTTAGAAAAATTGATTAAAAATGTCATTTGGATTGTTCCTCATGTTGAATAACTACTTTTTAAAGCCTCTATGTGACCAAAATTGCCATTTTTACAGACTTTTTCTCCTACTAGAAGCTTCTATTTCGACCAACTTCAGGCATTAAAATGACTCTAAACACACTTATTTTAGTTCCACAAGTGATAATTCACTTGCAATAGTCAGTTACAGTCAAAAAATTAAACATTAAAAAATTTCCATTTCTGACCATCTGGAGAAATTTCGACAGGTCGCGGGTCATCGTTTTCTCATCAGAAAATGGATTTTTTGGACTTTAGAAAAATTGATTCAAAATGTCATTTGGATTGTGCCTCATGTTGAATAACTACTTTTTAAAGCCTCAATGTGACCAAAATTGCCATTTTTACAGACTTTTTCTCCTACTAGAAGCTTCTATTTCGAACAATTTCAGGCATTTAAATGACTCTAAACACACTTATTTTAGTTCCAAAAGTGATAATTCACATGCAATAGTCATTTACAGTCAAAAAATAAAACATTCAAAAATTACCATTTCTGACCATCTGGAGAAATTTCGACAGGTCGCGGGTCATCGTTTGTCATCAGAAAATGGATTTTTTGGACTTTAGAAAAATTGATTCAAAATGTCATTTGGATTGTGCCTCATGTTGAATAACTACTTTTTAAAGCCTCAATGTGACCAAAATTGCCATTTTTACAGACTTTTTCTCCTACTAGAAGCTTCTATTTCGAACAATTTCAGGCATTAAAATGACTCTAAACACACTTATTTTAGTTCTAAAAGTGATAATTCACATGCAATAGTCATTTACAGTCAAAAAATAAAACATTCAAAAATTACCATTTCTGACCATCTGGAGAAATTTCGACAGGTCGCGGGTCATCGTTTTTCATCAGAAAATGGATTTTTTGGACTTTAGAAAAATTGATTCAAAATGTCATTTGGATTGTGCCTCATGTTGAATAACTACTTTTTAAAGCCTCAATGTGACCAAAATTGCCATTTTTACAGACTTTTTCTCCTACTAGAAGCTTCTATTTCGACCAACTTCAGGCATTAAAATGACTCTAAACACACTTATTTTAGTTCCACAATTGATAATTCACTTGCAATAGTCATTTACAGTCAAAAAATTAAACATTAAAAAATGTCCATTTCTGACCATCTGGAGAAATTTCGACAGGTCAGGGTTTATCGTTTTTCATCAGAAAATGGATTTTTTGGACTTTAGAAAAATTGATTCAAAATATCATTTGGATTGTGCCTCATGTTGAATAACTACTTTTTAAAGCCTCAATGTGACCAAAATTACCATTTTTACAGACTTTTTCTCCTACTAGAAGCTTCTATTTCGACCAATTTCAGGCATTAAAATGACTCTAAACACACTTATTTTAGTTCCAAAAGTGATAATTCATATGCAATAGTCATTTACAGTCAAAAAAATTAAACATTAAAAAATTACCATTTCTGACCATCTGGAGAAAGTTCAACAGGTCACGGGTCATCGTTTTTCATCAGAAAATTGATTTTTGGACTTTAGAAAAAATGATTCAAAATGTCATTTGAATTGTGCCTCATGTTGAATAACTACTTTTTAAAGCCTCGATGTGACCAAAATTGCCATTTTTACAGACTTTTTCTCCTACTAGAAGCTTCTATTTCGACCAATTTCAGGCATTAAAATGACTCTAAACACACTTATTTTAGTTCCAAAAGTGATAATTCACATGCGATAGTCATTTACAGTCAAAAAATTAAACATTAAAAAATTACCATTTCTGACCATCTGGAGAAATTTCGACAGGTCGCGGGTCATCGTTTTTCATCAGAAAATGGATTTTTTGGACTTTAGAAAAAATTGATTCAAAACGTCATTTGGATTGTGCCTCATGTTGAATAACTACTTTTTAAAACCTCAATGTGACCAAAATTGCCATTTTTACAGACTTTTTCTCCTACTAGAAGCTTCTATTTCGACCAATTTCAGGCATTAAAATGACTCTAAACACACTTATTTTAGTTCCAAAAGTGATAATTCACATGCGATAGTCATTTACAGTCAAAAAATTAAACATTAAAAAATTACCATTTCTGACCATCTGGAGAAATTTCGACAGGTCGCGGGTCATCGTTTTTCATCAGAAAATGGATTTTTTGGACTTTAGAAAAATTGATTAAAAATGTCATTTGGATTGTTCCTCATGTTGAATAACTACTTTTTAAAGCCTCTATGTGACCAAAATTGCCATTTTTACAGACTTTTTCTCCTACTAGAAGCTTCTATTTCGACCAACTTCAGGCATTAAAATGACTCTAAACACACTTATTTTAGTTCCACAAGTGATAATTCACTTGCAATAGTCATTTACAGTCAAAAAATTAAACATTAAAAAATTTCCATTTCTGACCATCTGGAGAAATTTCGACAGGTCGCGGGTCATCGTTTTCTCATCAGAAAATGGATTTTTTGGACTTTAGAAAAATTGATTCAAAATGTCATTTGGATTGTGTCTCATGTTGAATAACTACTTTTTAAAGCCTCAATGTGACCAAAATTGCCATTTTTACAGACTTTTTCTCCTACTAGAAGCTTCTATTTCGAACAATTTCAGGCATTTAAATGACTCTAAACACACTTATTTTAGTTCCAAAAGTGATAATTCACATGCAATAGTCATTTACAGTCAAAAAATAAAACATTCAAAAATTACCATTTCTGACCATCTGGAGAAATTTCGACAGGTCGCGGGTCATCGTTTTTCATCAGAAAATGGATTTTTTGGACTTTAGAAAAATTGATTCAAAATGTCATTTGGATTGTGCCTCATGTTGAATAACTACTTTTTAAAGCCTCAATGTGACCAAAATTGCCATTTTTACAGACTTTTTCTCCTACTAGAAGCTTCTATTTCGAACAATTTCAGGCATTAAAATGACTCTAAACACACTTATTTTAGTTCCAAAAGTGATAATTCACATGCAATAGTCATTTACAGTCAAAAAAAAAAACATTCAAAAATTACCATTTCTGACCATCTGGAGAAATTTCGACAGGTCGCGGGTCATCGTTTTTCATCAGAAAATGGATTTTTTGGACTTTAGAAAAATTGATTCAAAATGTCATTTGGATTGTGCCTCATGTTGAATAACTACTTTTTAAAGCCTCAATGTGACCAAAATTGCCATTTTTACAGACTTTTTCTCCTACTAGAAGCTTCTATTTCGACCAACTTCAGGCATTAAAATGACTCTAAACACACTTATTTTAGTTCCACAATTGATAATTCACTTGCAATAGTCATTTACAGTCAAAAAATTAAACATTAAAAAATGTCCATTTCTGACCATCTGGAGAAATTTCGACAGGTCAGGGTTTATCGTTTTTCATCAGAAAATGGATTTTTTGGACTTTAGAAAAATTGATTCAAAATATCATTTGGATTGTGCCTCATGTTGAATAACTACTTTTTAAAGCCTCAATGTGACCAAAATTACCATTTTTACAGACTTTTTCTCCTACTAGAAGCTTCTATTTCGACCAATTTCAGGCATTAAAATGACTCTAAACACACTTATTTTAGTTCCAAAAGTGATAATTCATATGCAATAGTCATTTACAGTCAAAAAAATTAAACATTAAAAAATTACCATTTCTGACCATCTGGAGAAAGTTCAACAGGTCACGGGTCATCGTTTTTCATCAGAAAATTGATTTTTGGACTTTAGAAAAAATGATTCAAAATGTCATTTGAATTGTGCCTCATGTTGAATAACTACTTTTTAAAGCCTCGATGTGACCAAAATTGCCATTTTTACAGACTTTTTCTCCTACTAGAAGCTTCTATTTCGACCAATTTCAGGCATTAAAATGACTCTAAACACACTTATTTTAGTTCCAAAAGTGATAATTCACATGCGATAGTCATTTACAGTCAAAAAATTAAACATTAAAAAATTACCATTTCTGACCATCTGGAGAAATTTCGACAGGTCGCGGGTCATCGTTTTTCATCAGAAAATTGATTTTTGGGACTTTAGAAAAATTGATTCAAAATGTCATTTGGATTGTGCCTCATGTTGAATAACTACTTTTTAAAGCCTCAATGTGACCAAAATTGCCATTTTTACAGACTTTTTCTCCTACTAGAAGCTTCTATTTCGACCAACTTCAGGCATTAAAATGACTCTAAACACACTTATTTTAGTTCCACAAGTGATAATTCACTTGCAATAGTCATTTACAGTCAAAAAATTAAACATTAAAACATTTCCATTTCTGACCATCTGGAGAAATTTCGACAGGTCACGGGTTATCGTTTTTCATCAGAAAATGGATTTTTTGGACTTTAGAAAAATTGATTCAAAATGTCATTTGGATTGTGCCTCATGTTGAATAACTACTTTTTAAAGCCTCAATGTGACCAAAATTGCCATTTTTACATACTTTTTCTCCTACTAGAAGCTTCTATTTCGACCAATTTCAGGCATTAAAATGACTCTAAACACACTTATTTTAGTTCCACAATTGATAATTCACTTGCAATAGTCATTTACAGTCAAAAAATTAAACATTAAAAAATGTCCATTTCTGACCATCTGGAGAAATTTCGACAGGTCAGGGTTTATCGTTTTTCATCAGAAAATGGATTTTTTGGACTTTAGAAAAATTGATTCAAAATATCATTTGGATTGTGCCTCATGTTGAATAACTACTTTTTAAAGCCTCAATGTGACCAAAATTACCATTTTTACAGACTTTTTCTCCTACTAGAAGCTTCTATTTCGACCAATTTCAGGCATTAAAATGACTCTAAACACACTTATTTTAGTTCCAAAAGTGATAATTCATATGCAATAGTCATTTACAGTCAAAAAAATTAAACATTAAAAAATTACCATTTCTGACCATCTGGAGAAAGTTCAACAGGTCACGGGTCATCGTTTTTCATCAGAAAATTGATTTTTGGACTTTAGAAAAAATGATTCAAAATGTCATTTGAATTGTGCCTCATGTTGAATAACTACTTTTTAAAGCCTCGATGTGACCAAAATTGCCATTTTTACAGACTTTTTCTCCTACTAGAAGCTTCTATTTCGACCAATTTCAGGCATTAAAATGACTCTAAACACACTTATTTTAGTTCCAAAAGTGATAATTCACATGCGATAGTCATTTACAGTCAAAAAATTAAACAATAAAAAATTACCATTTCTGACCATCTGGAGAAATTTGGACAGGTCGCGGGTCATCGTTTATCATAAGAAAATGGATTTTTTGGACTTTAGAAAAATTGATTAAAAATGTCATTTGGATTGTTCCTCATGTTGAATAACTACTTTTTAAAGCCTCAATGTGACCAAAATTGCCATTTTTACAGACTTTTTCTCCTACTAGAAGCTTCTATTTCGACCAATTTCAGGCATTAAAATGACTCTAAACACACTTATTTTAGTTCCAAAAGTGATAATTCATATGCAATAGTCATTTACAGTCAAAAAATAAAACATTAAAAAATTACCATTTCTGACCATCTGGAGAAATTTCGACAGGTCGCGGGTCATCGTTTTTCATCAGAAAATGGATTTTTTGGACTTTAGAAAAAATTGATTCAAAACGTCATTTGGATTGTGCCTCATGTTGAATAACTACTTTTTAAAACCTCAATGTGACCAAAATTGCCATTTTTACAGACTTTTTCTCCTACTAGAAGCTTCTATTTCGACCAATTTCAGGCATTAAAATGACTCTAAACACACTTATTTTAGTTCCAAAAGTGATAATTCACATGCGATAGTCATTTACAGTCAAAAAATTAAACATTAAAAAATTACCATTTCTGACCATCTGGAGAAATTTCGACAGGTCGCGGGTCATCGTTTTTCATCAGAAAATGGATTTTTTGGACTTTAGAAAAATTGATTAAAAATGTCATTTGGATTGTTCCTCGTGTTGAATAACTACTTTTTAAAGCCTCTATGTGACCAAAATTGCCATTTTTACAGACTTTTTCTCCTACTAGAAGCTTCTATTTCGACCAACTTCAGGCATTAAAATGACTCTAAACACACTTATTTTAGTTCCACAAGTGATAATTCACTTGCAATAGTCATTTACAGTCAAAAAATTAAACATTAAAAAATTTCCATTTCTGACCATCTGGAGAAATTTCGACAGGTCGCGGGTCATCGTTTTCTCATCAGAAAATGGATTTTTTGGACTTTAGAAAAATTGATTCAAAATGTCATTTGGATTGTGCCTCATGTTGAATAACTACTTTTTAAAGCCTCAATGTGACCAAAATTGCCATTTTTACAGACTTTTTCTCCTACTAGAAGCTTCTATTTCGACCAATTTCAGGCATTAAAATGACTCTAAACACACTTATTTTAGTTCCAAAAGTGATAATTCACATGCAATAGTCATTTACAGTCAAAAAATAAAACATTCAAAAATTACCATTTCTGACCATCTGGAGAAATTTCGACAGGTCGCGGGTCATCGTTTTTCATCAGAAAATGGATTTTTTGGACTTTAGAAAAATTGATTCAAAATGTCATTTGGATTGTGCCTCATGTTGAATAACTACTTTTTAAAGCCTCAATGTGACCAAAATTGCCATTTTTACAGACTTTTTCTCCTACTAAAGCTTCTATTTCGACCAACTTCAGGCATTAAAATGACTCTAAACACACTTATTTTAGTTCCACAATTGATAATTCACTTGCAATAGTCATTTACAGTCAAAAAATTAAACATTAAAAAATTTCCATTTCGGACCATCTGGAGAAATTTCGACAGGTCAGGGGTTATCGTTTTTCATCAGAAAATGGATTTTTTGGACTTTAGAAAAATTGATTCAAAATATCATTTGGATTGTGCCTCATGTTGAATAACTACTTTTTAAAGCCTCAATGTGACCAAAATTACCATTTTTACAGACTTTTTCTCCTACTAGAAGCTTCTATTTCGAACAATTTCAGGCATTTAAATGACTCTAAACACACTTATTTTAGTTCCAAAAGTGATAATTCACATGCAATAGTCATTTACAGTCAAAAAATAAAACATTCAAAAATTACCATTTCTGACCATCTGGAGAAATTTCGACAGGTCGCGGGTCATCGTTTTTCATCAGAAAATGGATTTTTTGGACTTTAGAAAAATTGATTCAAAATGTCATTTGGATTGTGCCTCATGTTGAATAACTACTTTTTAAAGCCTCAATGTGACCAAAATTGCCATTTTTACAGACTTTTTCTCCTACTAGAAGCTTCTATTTCGAACAATTTCAGGCATTAAAATGACTCTAAACACACTTATTTTAGTTCCAAAAGTGATAATTCACATGCAATAGTCATTTACAGTCAAAAAATAAAACATTCAAAAATTACCATTTCTGACCATCTGGAGAAATTTCGACAGGTCGCGGGTCATCGTTTTTCATCAGAAAATGGATTTTTTGGACTTTAGAAAAATTGATTCAAAATGTCATTTGGATTGTGCCTCATGTTGAATAACTACTTTTTAAAGCCTCAATGTGACCAAAATGACCATTTTTACAGACTTTTTCTCCTACTAGAAGCTTCTATTTCGACCAATTTCAGGCATTAAAATGACTCTAAACACACTTATTTTAGTTCCAAAAGTGATAATTCATATGCAATAGTCATTTACAGTCAAAAAAATTAAACATTAAAAAATTACCATTTCTGACCATCTGGAGAAAGTTCAACAGGTCACGGGTCATCGTTTTTCATCAGAAAATTGATTTTTGGACTTTAGAAAAAATGATTCAAAATGTCATTTGAATTGTGCCTCATGTTGAATAACTACTTTTTAAAGCCTCGATGTGACCAAAATTGCCATTTTTACAGACTTTTTCTCCTACTAGAAGCTTCTATTTCGACCAATTTCAGGCATTAAAATGACTCTAAACACACTTATTTTAGTTCCAAAAGTGATAATTCACATGCGATAGTCATTTACAGTCAAAAAATTAAACATTAAAAAATTACCATTTCTGACCATCTGGAGAAATTTCGACAGGTCGCGGGTCATCGTTTTTCATAAGAAAATGGATTTTTTGGACTTTAGAAAAATTGATTAAAAATGTCATTTGGATTGTTCCTCATGTTGAATAACTACTTTTTAAAGCCTCAATGTGACCAAAATTGCCATTTTTACAGACTTTTTCTCCTACTAGAAGCTTCTATTTCGAACAATTTCAGGCATTTAAATGACTCTAAACACACTTATTTTAGTTCCAAAAGTGATAATTCACATGCAATAGTCATTTACAGTCAAAAAATAAAACATTAAAAAATTACCATTTCTGACCATCTGGAGAAATTTCGACAGGTCGCGGGTCATCGTTTTTCATCAGAAAATGGATTTTTTGGACTTTAGAAAAAATTGATTCAAAACGTCATTTGGATTGTGCCTCATGTTGAATAACTACTTTTTAAAACCTCAATGTGACCAAAATTGCCATTTTTACAGACTTTTTCTCCTACTAGAAGCTTCTATTTCGACCAATTTCAGGCATTAAAATGACTCTAAACACACTTATTTTAGTTCCAAAAGTGATAATTCACATGCGATAGTCATTTACAGTCAAAAAATTAAACATTAAAAAATTACCATTTCTGACCATCTGGAGAAATTTCGACAGGTCGCGGGTCATCGTTTTTCATCAGAAAATGGATTTTTTGGACTTTAGAAAAATTGATTAAAAATGTCATTTGGATTGTTCCTCATGTTGAATAACTACTTTTTAAAGCCTCTAGATGACCAAAATTGCCATTTTTACAGACTTTTTCTCCTACTAGAAGCTTCTATTTCGACCAACTTCAGGCATTAAAATGACTCTAAACACACTTATTTTAGTTCCACAAGTGATAATTCACTTGCAATAGTCATTTACAGTCAAAAAATTAAACATTAAAAAATTTCCATTTCTGACCATCTGGAGAAATTTCGACAGGTCACGGGTTATCGTTTTTCATCAGAAAATGGATTTTTTGGACTTTAGAAAAATTGATTCAAAATATCATTTGGATTGTGCCTCATGTTGACTACTTTTTAAAGCCTCAATGTGACCAAAATTGCCATTTTTACAGACTTTTTCTCCTACTAGAAGCTTCTATTTCGAACAATTTCAGGCATTTAAATGACTCTAAACACACTTATTTTAGTTCCAAAAGTGATAATTCACATGCAATAGTCATTTACAGTCAAAAAATAAAACATTCAAAAATTACCATTTCTGACCATCTGGAGAAATTTCGACAGGTCGCGGGTCATCGTTTTTCATCAGAAAATGGATTTTTTGGACTTTAGAAAAATTGATTCAAAATGTCATTTGGATTGTGCCTCATGTTGAATAACTACTTTTTAAAGCCTCAATGTGACCAAAATTGCCATTTTTACAGACTTTTTCTCCTACTAGAAGCTTCTATTTCGACCAACTTCAGGCATTAAAATGACTCTAAACACACTTATTTTAGTTCCACAATTGATAATTCACTTGCAATAGTCATTTACAGTCAAAAAATTAAACATTAAAAAAAGGCCATTTCTGACCATCTGGAGAAATTTCGACAGGTCAGGGGTTATCGTTTTTCATCAGAAAATGGATTTTTTGGACTTTAGAAAAATTGATTCAAAATATCATTTGGATTGTGCCTCATGTTGAATAACTACTTTTTAAAGCCTCAATGTGACCAAAATTACCATTTTTACAGACTTTTTCTCCTACTAGAAGCTTCTATTTCAACCAATTTCAGGCATTAAAATGACTCTAAACACACTTATTTTAGTTCCAAAAGTGATAATTCATATGCAATAGTCATTTACAGTCAAAAAAATTAAACATTAAAAAATTACCATTTCTGACCATCTGGAGAAAGTTCAACAGGTCACGGGTCATCGTTTTTCATCAGAAAATTGATTTTTGGACTTTAGAAAAAATGATTCAAAATGTCATTTGAATTGTGCCTCATGTTGAATAACTACTTTTTAAAGCCTCGATGTGACCAAAATTGCCATTTTTACAGACTTTTTCTCCTACTAGAAGCTTCTATTTCGACCAACTTCAGGCATTAAAATGACTCTAAACACACTTATTTTAGTTCCACAAGTGATAATTCACTTGCAATAGTCATTTACAGTCAAAAATTTAAACATTAAAAAATTTCAATTTCTGACCATCTGGAGAAATTTCGACAGGTCACGGGTCATCGTTTTTCATCAGAAAATGGATTTTTTGGACTTTAGAAAAACTGATTCAAAATGTCATTTGGATTGTGCCTCATGTTGAATAACTACTTTTTAAAGCCTCAATGTGACCAAAATTGCCATTTTTAAAGACTTTTCCTCCTACTAGAAGCTTCTATTTCGACCAATTTCAGGCATTAAAATGACTCTAAACACACTTATTTTAGTTCCAAAAGTGATAATTCACATGCAATAGTCATTTACAGTCAAAAAATAAAACATTAAAAAATTACCATTTCTGACCATCTGGAGAAATTTCGACAGGTCACGGGTCATCGTTTTTCATCAGAAAATTGATTTTTGGACTTTAGAAAAATTGATTAAAAATATCATTTGGATTGTTCCTCATGTTGAATAACTACTTTTTAAAGCCTCAATGTGACCAAAATTGCCATTTTTACACACTTTTTCTCCTACTAGAAGCTTCTATTTCGACCAATTTCAGGCATTAAAATGACTCTAAACACACTTCTTTTAGTTCCAAAAGTGATAATTCATATGCAATAGTCATTTACAGTCAAAAAAATTAAAGATTAAAAATTACCATTTCTGACCATCTGGAGAAAGTTCAACAGGTCACGGGTCATTGTTTTTCATCAGAAAATTGATTTTTGGACTTTAGAAAAATTGATTCAAAATGTCATTTGAATTGTGCCTCATGTTGAATAACTACTTTTTAAAGCCTCGATGTGACCAAAATTGCCATTTTTACAGACTTTTTCTCCTACTAGAAGCTTCTATTTCGACCAACTTCAGGCATTAAAATGACTCTAATCACACTTATTTTAGTTCCACAAGTGATAATTCACTTGCAATAGTCATTTACAGTCAAAAAATTAAACATTAAAAAATTTCCATTTCTGACCATCTGGAGAAATTTCGACAGGTCACGGGTTATCGTTTTTCATCAGAAAATGGATTTTTTGGACTTTAGAAAAATTGATTCAAAATGTCATTTGGATTGTGCCTCATGTTGAATAACTACTTTTTAAAGCCTCAATGTGACCAAAATTGCCATTTTTACAGACTTTTTTTCCTACTAGAAGCTTCTATTTCGACCAATTTCAGGCATTAAAATGACTCTAAACACACTTATTTTAGTTCCAAAAGTGATAATTCATATGCAATAGTCATTTACAGTCAAAAAATAAAACATTCAAAAATTACCATTTCTGACCATCTGGAGAAATTTCGACAGGTCGCGGGTCATCGTTTTTCATCAGAAAATGGATTTTTTGGACTTTAGAAAAAATTGATTCAAAATGTCATTTGGATTGTGCCTCATGTTGAATAACTACTTTTTAAAACCTCAATGTGACCAAAATTGCCATTTTTACAGACTTTTTCTCCTACTAGAAGCTTCTATTTCGACCAATTTCAGGCATTAAATTGACTCTAAACACACTTATTTTAGTTCCAAAAGTGATAATTCACATGCGATAGTCATTTACAGTCAAAAAATTAAACATTAAAAAATTACCATTTCTGACCATCTGGAGAAATTTCGACAGGTCGCGGGTCATCGTTTTTCATCAGAAAATGGATTTTTTGGACTTTAGAAAAATCGATTAAAAATGTCATTTGGATTGTTCCTCATGTTGAATAACTACTTTTTAAAGCCTCAATGTGACCAAAATTGCCATTTTTACAGACTTTTTCTCCTACTAGAAGCTTCTATTTCGACCAACTTCAGGCATTAAAATGACTCTAAACACACTTATTTTAGTTCCAAAACTGATAATTCATATGCAATAGTCATTTACAGTCAAAAAAATTAAACATTAAAAAATTACCATTTCTGACCATCTGGAGAAAGTTCAACAGGTCACGGGTCATCGTTTTTCATCAGAAAATTGATTTTTGGACTTTAGAAAAAATGATTCAAAATGTCATTTGAATTGTGCCTCATGTTGAATAACTACTTTTTAAAGCCTCGATGTGACCAAAATTGCCATTTTTACAGACTTTTTCTCCTACTAGAAGCTTCTATTTCGACCAACTTCAGGCATTAAAATGACTCTAAACACACTTATTTTAGTTCCACAAGTGATAATTCACTTGCAATAGTCATTTACAGTCAAAAAATTAAACATTAAAAAATTTCCATTTCTGACCATCTGGAGAAATTTCGACAGGTCACGGGTTATCGTTTTTCATCAGAAAATGGATTTTTTGGACTTTAGAAAAATTGATTCAAAATGTCATTTGGATTGTGCCTCATGTTGAATAACTACTTTTTAAAGCCTCAATGTGACCAAAATTGCCATTTTTACAGACTTTTTTTCCTACTAGAAGCTTCTATTTCGACCAATTTCAGGCATTAAAATGACTCTAAACACACTTATTTTAGTTCCAAAAGTGATAATTCATATGCAATAGTCATTTACAGTCAAAAAATAAAACATTAAAAAATTACCATTTCTGACCATCTGGAGAAATTTCGACAGGTCGCGGGTCATCGTTTTTCATCAGAAAATGGATTTTTTGGACTTTAGAAAAAATTGATTCAAAATGTCATTTGGATTGTGCCTCATGTTGAATAACTACTTTTTAAAACCTCAATGTGACCAAAATTGCCATTTTTACAGACTTTTTCTCCTACTAGAAGCTTCTATTTCGACCAATTTCAGGCATTAAAATGACTCTAAACACACTTATTTTAGTTCCAAAAGTGATAATTCACATGCGATAGTCATTTACAGTCAAAAAATAAAACATTAAAAAATTACCATTTCTGACCATCTGGAGAAATTTCGACAGGTCGCGGGTCATCGTTTTTCATCAGAAAATGGATTTTTTGGACTTTAGAAAAAATTGATTCAAAATGTCATTTGGATTGTGCCTCATGTTGAATAACTACTTTTTAAAACCTCAATATGACCAAAATTGCCATTTTTACAGACTTTTTCTCCTACTAGAAGCTTCTATTTCGACCAATTTCAGGCATTAAAATGACTCTAAACACACTTATTTTAGTTCCAAAAGTGATAATTCACATGCGATAGTCATTTACAGTCAAAAAATTAAACATTAAAAAATTACCATTTCTGACCATCTGGAGAAATTTCGACAGGTCGCGGGTCATCGTTTTTCATAAGAAAATGGATTTTTTGGACTTTAGAAAAATTGATTAAAAATGTCATTTGGATTGTTCCTCATGTTGAATAACTACTTTTTAAAGCCTCAATGTGACCAAAATTGCTATTTTTACACACTTTTTCTCCTACTAGAAGCTTCTATCTTGACCAATTTCAGGCATTAAAATGACTCTAAACACACTTCTTTTAGTTCCAAAAGTGATAATTCATATGCAATAGTCATTTACAGTCAAAAAAATTAAACATTAAAAAAATACCATTTCTGACCATCTGGAGAAAGTTCAACAGGTCACGGGTCATCGTTTTTCATCAGAAAATTGATTTTTGGACTTTAGAAAAATTGATTCAAAATGTCATTTGAATTGTGCCTCATGTTGAATAACTACTTTTTAAAACCTCAATGTGACCAAAATTGCCATTTTTACAGACTTTTTCTCCTACTAGAAGCTTCTATTTCGACTAATTTCAGGCATTAAAATGACTCTAAACACACTTATTTTAGTTCCAAAAGTGATAATTCACATGCGATAGTCATTTACAGTCAAAAAATTAAACATTAAAAAATTACCATTTCTGACCATCTGGAGAAATTTCGACAGGTCGCGGGTCATCGTTTTTCATAAGAAAATAGATTTTTTGGACTTTAGAAAAATTGATTAAAAATGTCATTTGGATTGTTCCTCATGTTGAATAACTACTTTTTAAAGCCTCAATGTGACCAAAATTGCCATTTTTACAGACTTTTTCTCCTACTAGAAGCTTCTATTTCGACCAATTTCAGGCATTAAAATGACTCTAAACACACTTATTTTAGTTCCAAAAGTGATAATTCATATGCAATAGTCATGTACAGTCAAAAAATAAAACATTAAAAAATTACCATTTCTGACCATCTGGAGAAATTTCGACAGGTCGCGGGTCATCGTTTTTCATCAGAAAATGGATTTTTTGGACTTTAGAAAAAATTGATTCAAAATGTCATTTGGATTGTGCCTCATGTTGAATAACTACTTTTTAAAACCTCAATGTGACCAAAATTGCCATTTTTACAGACTTTTTCTCCTACTAGAAGCTTCTATTTCGACCAATTTCAGGCATTAAAATGACTCTAAACACACTTATTTTAGTTCCAAAAGTGATAATTCACATGCGATAGTCATTTACAGTCAAAAAATTAAACATTAAAAAATTACCATTTCTGACCATCTGGAGAAATTTCGACAGGTCGCGGGTCATCGTTTTTCATCAGAAAATGGATTTTTTGGACTTTAGAAAAATTGATTAAAAATGTCATTTGGATTGTTCCTCATGTTGAATAACTACTTTTTAAAGCCTCTAGATGACCAAAATTGCCATTTTTACAGACTTTTTCTCCTACTAGAAGCTTCTATTTCGACCAACTTCAGGCATTAAAATGACTCTAAACACACTTATTTTAGTTCCACAAGGGATAATTCACTTGCAATAGTCATTTACAGTCAAAAAATTAAACATTAAAAAATTTCCATTTCTGACCATCTGGAGAAATTTCGACAGGTCACGGGTTATCGTTTTTCATCAGAAAATGGATTTTTTGGACTTTAGAAAAATTGATTCAAAATATCATTTGGATTGTGCCTCATGTTGACTACTTTTTAAAGCCTCAATGTGACCAAAATTGCCATTTTTACAGACTTTTTCTCCTACTAGAAGCTTCTATTTCGAACAATTTCAGGCATTTAAATGACTCTAAACACACTTATTTTAGTTCCAAAAGTGATAATTCACATGCAATAGTCATTTACAGTCAAAAAATAAAACATTCAAAAATTACCATTTCTGACCATCTGGAGAAATTTCGACAGGTCGCGGGTCATCGTTTTTCATCAGAAAATGGATTTTTTGGACTTTAGAAAAATTGATTCAAAATGTCATTTGGATTGTGCCTCATGTTGAATAACTACTTTTTAAAGCCTCAATGTGACCAAAATTGCCATTTTTACAGACTTTTTCTCCTACTAGAAGCTTCTATTTCGACCAACTTCAGGCATTAAAATGACTCTAAACACACTTATTTTAGTTCCACAATTGATAATTCACTTGCAATAGTCATTTACAGTCAAAAAATTAAACATTAAAAAATGTCCATTTCTGACCATCTGGAGAAATTTCGACAGGTCAGGGGTTATCGTTTTTCATCAGAAAATGGATTTTTTGGACTTTAGAAAAATTGATTCAAAATATCATTTGGATTGTGCCTCATGTTGAATAACTACTTTTTAAAGCCTCAATGTGACCAAAATTACCATTTTTACAGACTTTTTCTCCTACTAGAAGCTTCTATTTCAACCAATTTCAGGCATTAAAATGACTCTAAACACACTTATTTTAGTTCCAAAAGTGATAATTCATATGCAATAGTCATTTACAGTCAAAAAAATTAAACATTAAAAAATTACCATTTCTGACCATCTGGAGAAAGTTCAACAGGTCACGGGTCATCGTTTTTCATCAGAAAATTGATTTTTGGACTTTAGAAAAAATGATTCAAAATGTCATTTGAATTGTGCCTCATGTTGAATAACTACTTTTTAAAGCCTCGATGTGACCAAAATTGCCATTTTTACAGACTTTTTCTCCTACTAGAAGCTTCTATTTCGACCAACTTCAGGCATTAAAATGACTCTAAACACACTTATTTTAGTTCCACAAGTGATAATTCACTTGCAATAGTCATTTACAGTCAAAAATTTAAACATTAAAAAATTTCAATTTCTGACCATCTGGAGAAATTTCGACAGGTCACGGGTCATCGTTTTTCATCAGAAAATGGATTTTTTGGACTTTAGAATAACTGATTCAAAATGTCATTTGGATTGTGCCTCATGTTGAATAACTACTTTTTAAAGCCTCAATGTGACCAAAATTGCCATTTTTAAAGACTTTTCCTCCTACTAGAAGCTTCTATTTCGACCAATTTCAGGCATTAAAATGACTCTAAACACACTTATTTTAGTTCCAAAAGTGATAATTCACATGCAATAGTCATTTACAGTCAAAAAATAAAACATTAAAAAATTACCATTTCTGACCATCTGGAGAAATTTCGACAGGTCACGGGTCATCGTTTTTCATCAGAAAATTGATTTTTGGACTTTAGAAAAATTGATTAAAAATATCATTTGGATTGTTCCTCATGTTGAATAACTACTTTTTAAAGCCTCAATGTGACCAAAATTGCCATTTTTACACACTTTTTCTCCTACTAGAAGCTTCTATTTCGACCAATTTCAGGCAATAAAATGACTCTAAACACACTTCTTTTAGTTCCAAAAGTGATAATTCATATGCAATAGTCATTTACAGTCAAAAAAATTAAAGATTAAAAATTACCATTTCTGACCATCTGGAGAAAGTTCAACAGGTCACGGGTCATTGTTTTTCATCAGAAAATTGATTTTTGGACTTTAGAAAAATTGATTCAAAATGTCATTTGAATTGTGCCTCATGTTGAATAACTACTTTTTAAAGCCTCGATGTGACCAAAATTGCCATTTTTACAGACTTTTTCTCCTACTAGAAGCTTCTATTTCGACCAACTTCAGGCATTAAAATGACTCTAATCACACTTATTTTAGTTCCACAAGTGATAATTCACTTGCAATAGTCATTTACAGTCAAAAAATTAAACATTAAAAAATTTCCATTTCTGACCATCTGGAGAAATTTCGACAGGTCACGGGTTATCGTTTTTCATCAGAAAATGGATTTTTTGGACTTTAGAAAAATTGATTCAAAATGTCATTTGGATTGTGCCTCATGTTGAATAACTACTTTTTAAAGCCTCGATGTGACCAAAATTGCCATTTTTACAGACTTTTTCTCCTACTAGAAGCTTCTATTTCGACCAATTTCAGGCATTAAAATGACTCTAAACACACTTATTTTAGTTCCAAAAGTGATAATTCACATGCGATAGTCATTTACAGTCAAAAAATTAAACATTAAAAAATTACCATTTCTGACCATCTGGAGAAATTTCGACAGGTCGCGGGTCATCGTTTTTCATAAGAAAATGGATTTTTTGGACTTTAGAAAAATTGATTAAAAATGTCATTTGGATTGTTCCTCATGTTGAATAACTACTTTTTAAAGCCTCAATGTGACCAAAATTGCCATTTTTACAGACTTTTTCTCCTACTAGAAGCTTCTATTTCGACCAATTTCAGGCATTAAAATGACTCTAAACACACTTATTTTAGTTCCAAAAGTGATAATTCATATGCAATAGTCATTTACAGTCAAAAAATAAAACATTAAAAAATTACCATTTCTGACCATCTGGAGAAATTTCGACAGGTCGCGGGTCATCGTTTTTCATCAGAAAATGGATTTTTTGGACTTTAGAAAAAATTGATTCAAAACGTCATTTGGATTGTGCCTCATGTTGAATAACTACTTTTTAAAACCTCAATGTGACCAAAATTGCCATTTTTAAAGACTTTTCCTCCTACTAGAAGCTTCTATTTCGACCAATTTCAGGCATTAAAATGACTCTAAACACACTTATTTTAGTTCCAAAAGTGATAATTCACATGCAATAGTCATTTACAGTCAAAAAATAAAACATTAAAAAATTACCATTTCTGACCATCTGGAGAAATTTCGACAGGTCACGGGTCATCGTTTTTCATCAGAAAATTGATTTTTGGACTTTAGAAAAATTGATTAAAAATATCATTTGGATTGTTCCTCATGTTGAATAACTACTTTTTAAAGCCTCAATGTGACCAAAATTGCCATTTTTACACACTTTTTCTCCTACTAGAAGCTTCTATTTCGACCAATTTCAGGCAATAAAATGACTCTAAACACACTTCTTTTAGTTCCAAAAGTGATAATTCATATGCAATAGTCATTTACAGTCAAAAAAATTAAAGATTAAAAATTACCATTTCTGACCATCTGGAGAAAGTTCAACAGGTCACGGGTCATTGTTTTTCATCAGAAAATTGATTTTTGGACTTTAGAAAAATTGATTCAAAATGTCATTTGAATTGTGCCTCATGTTGAATAACTACTTTTTAAAGCCTCGATGTGACCAAAATTGCCATTTTTACAGACTTTTTCTCCTACTAGAAGCTTCTATTTCGACCAACTTCAGGCATTAAAATGACTCTAATCACACTTATTTTAGTTCCACAAGTGATAATTCACTTGCAATAGTCATTTACAGTCAAAAAATTAAACATTAAAAAATTTCCATTTCTGACCATCTGGAGAAATTTCGACAGGTCACGGGTTATCGTTTTTCATCAGAAAATGGATTTTTTGGACTTTAGAAAAATTGATTCAAAATGTCATTTGGATTGTGCCTCATGTTGAATAACTACTTTTTAAAGCCTCGATGTGACCAAAATTGCCATTTTTACAGACTTTTTCTCCTACTAGAAGCTTCTATTTCGACCAATTTCAGGCATTAAAATGACTCTAAACACACTTATTTTAGTTCCAAAAGTGATAATTCACATGCGATAGTCATTTACAGTCAAAAAATTAAACATTAAAAAATTACCATTTCTGACCATCTGGAGAAATTTCGACAGGTCGCGGGTCATCGTTTTTCATAAGAAAATGGATTTTTTGGACTTTAGAAAAATTGATTAAAAATGTCATTTGGATTGTTCCTCATGTTGAATAACTACTTTTTAAAGCCTCAATGTGACCAAAATTGCCATTTTTACAGACTTTTTCTCCTACTAGAAGCTTCTATTTCGACCAATTTCAGGCATTAAAATGACTCTAAACACACTTATTTTAGTTCCAAAAGTGATAATTCATATGCAATAGTCATTTACAGTCAAAAAATAAAACATTAAAAAATTACCATTTCTGACCATCTGGAGAAATTTCGACAGGTCGCGGGTCATCGTTTTTCATCAGAAAATGGATTTTTTGGACTTTAGAAAAAATTGATTCAAAACGTCATTTGGATTGTGCCTCATGTTGAATAACTACTTTTTAAAACCTCAATGTGACCAAAATTGCCATTTTTACAGACTTTTTCTCCTACTAGAAGCTTCTATTTCGACCAATTTCAGGCATTAAAATGACTCTAAACACACTTATTTTAGTTCCAAAAGTGATAATTCACATGCGATAGTCATTTACAGTCAAAAAATTAAACATTAAAAAATTACCATTTCTGACCATCTGGAGAAATTTCGACAGGTCGCGGGTCATCGTTTTTCATCAGAAAATGGATTTTTTGGACTTTAGAAAAATTGATTAAAAATGTCATTTGGATTGTTCCTCGTGTTGAATAACTACTTTTTAAAGCCTCTATGTGACCAAAATTGCCATTTTTACAGACTTTTTCTCCTACTAGAAGCTTCTATTTCGACCAACTTCAGGCATTAAAATGACTCTAAACACACTTATTTTAGTTCCACAAGTGATAATTCACTTGCAATAGTCATTTACAGTCAAAAAATTAAACATTAAAAAATTTCCATTTCTGACCATCTGGAGAAATTTCGACAGGTCGCGGGTCATCGTTTTCTCATCAGAAAATGGATTTTTTGGACTTTAGAAAAATTGATTCAAAATGTCATTTGGATTGTGCCTCATGTTGAATAACTACTTTTTAAAGCCTCAATGTGACCAAAATTGCCATTTTTACAGACTTTTTCTCCTACTAGAAGCTTCTATTTCGACCAATTTCAGGCATTAAAATGACTCTAAACACACTTATTTTAGTTCCAAAAGTGATAATTCACATGCAATAGTCATTTACAGTCAAAAAATAAAACATTCAAAAATTACCATTTCTGACCATCTGGAGAAATTTCGACAGGTCGCGGGTCATCGTTTTTCATCAGAAAATGGATTTTTTGGACTTTAGAAAAATTGATTCAAAATGTCATTTGGATTGTGCCTCATGTTGAATAACTACTTTTTAAAGCCTCAATGTGACCAAAATTGCCATTTTTACAGACTTTTTCTCCTACTAAAGCTTCTATTTCGACCAACTTCAGGCATTAAAATGACTCTAAACACACTTATTTTAGTTCCACAATTGATAATTCACTTGCAATAGTCATTTACAGTCAAACAATTAAACATTAAAAAATTTCCATTTCGGACCATCTGGAGAAATTTCGACAGGTCAGGGGTTATCGTTTTTCATCAGAAAATGGATTTTTTGGACTTTAGAAAAATTGATTCAAAATATCATTTGGATTGTGCCTCATGTTGAATAACTACTTTTTAAAGCCTCAATGTGACCAAAATTACCATTTTTACAGACTTTTTCTCCTACTAGAAGCTTCTATTTCGAACAATTTCAGGCATTTAAATGACTCTAAACACACTTATTTTAGTTCCAAAAGTGATAATTCACATGCAATAGTCATTTACAGTCAAAAAATAAAACATTCAAAAATTACCATTTCTGACCATCTGGAGAAATTTCGACAGGTCGCGGGTCATCGTTTTTCATCAGAAAATGGATTTTTTGGACTTTAGAAAAATTGATTCAAAATGTCATTTGGATTGTGCCTCATGTTGAATAACTACTTTTTAAAGCCTCAATGTGACCAAAATTGCCATTTTTACAGACTTTTTCTCCTACTAGAAGCTTCTATTTCGAACAATTTCAGGCATTAAAATGACTCTAAACACACTTATTTTAGTTCCAAAAGTGATAATTCACATGCAATAGTCATTTACAGTCAAAAAATAAAACATTCAAAAATTACCATTTCTGACCATCTGGAGAAATTTCGACAGGTCGCGGGTCATCGTTTTTCATCAGAAAATGGATTTTTTGGACTTTAGAAAAATTGATTCAAAATGTCATTTGGATTGTGCCTCATGTTGAATAACTACTTTTTAAAGCCTCAATGTGACCAAAATTACCATTTTTACAGACTTTTTCTCCTACTAGAAGCTTCTATTTCGACCAATTTCAGGCATTAAAATGACTCTAAACACACTTATTTTAGTTCCAAAAGTGATAATTCATATGCAATAGTCATTTACAGTCAAAAAAATTAAACATTAAAAAATTACCATTTCTGACCATCTGGAGAAAGTTCAACAGGTCACGGGTCATCGTTTTTCATCAGAAAATTGATTTTTGGACTTTAGAAAAAATGATTCAAAATGTCATTTGAATTGTGCCTCATGTTGAATAACTACTTTTTAAAGCCTCGATGTGACCAAAATTGCCATTTTTACAGACTTTTTCTCCTACTAGAAGCTTCTATTTCGACCAATTTCAGGCATTAAAATGACTCTAAACACACTTATTTTAGTTCCAAAAGTGATAATTCACATGCGATAGTCATTTACAGTCAAAAAATTAAACATTAAAAAATTACCATTTCTGACCATCTGGAGAAATTTCGACAGGTCGCGGGTCATCGTTTTTCATAAGAAAATGGATTTTTTGGACTTTAGAAAAATTGATTAAAAATGTCATTTGGATTGTTCCTCATGTTGAATAACTACTTTTTAAAGCCTCGATGTGACCAAAATTGCCATTTTTACAGACTTTTTCTCCTACTAGAAGCTTCTATTTCGACCAATTTCAGGCATTAAAATGACTCTAAACACACTTATTTTAGTTCCAAAAGTGATAATTCACATGCGATAGTCATTTACAGTCAAAAAATTAAACATTAAAAAATTACCATTTCTGACCATCTGGAGAAATTTCGACAGGTCGCGGGTCATCGTTTTTCATAAGAAAATGGATTTTTTGGACTTTAGAAAAATTGATTAAAAATGTCATTTGGATTGTTCCTCATGTTGAATAACTACTTTTTAAAGCCTCAATGTGACCAAAATTGCCATTTTTACAGACTTTTTCTCCTACTAGAAGCTTCTATTTCGAACAATTTCAGGCATTTAAATGACTCTAAACACACTTATTTTAGTTCCAAAAGTGATAATTCACAAGCAATAGTCATTTACAGTCAAAAAATAAAACATTAAAAAATTACCATTTCTGACCATCTGGAGAAATTTCGACAGGTCGCGGGTCATCGTTTTTCATCAGAAAATGGATTTTTTGGACTTTAGAAAAAATTGATTCAAAACGTCATTTGGATTGTGCCTCATGTTGAATAACTACTTTTTAAAACCTCAATGTGACCAAAATTGCCATTTTTACAGACTTTTTCTCCTACTAGAAGCTTCTATTTCGACCAATTTCAGGCATTAAAATGACTCTAAACACACTTATTTTAGTTCCAAAAGTGATAATTCACATGCGATAGTCATTTACAGTCAAAAAATTAAACATTAAAAAATTACCATTTCTGACCATCTGGAGAAATTTCGACAGGTCGCGGGTCATCGTTTTTCATCAGAAAATGGATTTTTTGGACTTTAGAAAAATTGATTAAAAATGTCATTTGGATTGTTCCTCATGTTGAATAACTACTTTTTAAAGCCTCTAGATGACCAAAATTGCCATTTTTACAGACTTTTTCTCCTACTAGAAGCTTCTATTTCGACCAACTTCAGGCATTAAAATGACTCTAAACACACTTATTTTAGTTCCACAAGTGATAATTCACTTGCAATAGTCATTTACAGTCAAAAAATTAAACATTAAAAAATTTCCATTTCTGACCATCTGGAGAAATTTCGACAGGTCACGGGTTATCGTTTTTCATCAGAAAATGGATTTTTTGGACTTTAGAAAAATTGATTCAAAATATCATTTGGATTGTGCCTCATGTTGACTACTTTTTAAAGCCTCAATGTGACCAAAATTGCCATTTTTACAGACTTTTTCTCCTACTAGAAGCTTCTATTTCGAACAATTTCAGGCATTTAAATGACTCTAAACACACTTATTTTAGTTCCAAAAGTGATAATTCACATGCAATAGTCATTTACAGTCAAAAAATAAAACATTCAAAAATTACCATTTCTGACCATCTGGAGAAATTTCGACAGGTCGCGGGTCATCGTTTTTCATCAGAAAATGGATTTTTTGGACTTTAGAAAAATTGATTCAAAATGTCATTTGGATTGTGCCTCATGTTGAATAACTACTTTTTAAAGCCTCAATGTGACCAAAATTGCCATTTTTACAGACTTTTTCTCCTACTAGAAGCTTCTATTTCGACCAACTTCAGGCATTAAAATGACTCTAAACACACTTATTTTAGTTCCACAATTGATAATTCACTTGCAATAGTCATTTACAGTCAAAAAATTAAACATTAAAAAATGTCCATTTCTGACCATCTGGAGAAATTTCGACAGGTCAGGGGTTATCGTTTTTCATCAGAAAATGGATTTTTTGGACTTTAGAAAAATTGATTCAAAATATCATTTGGATTGTGCCTCATGTTGAATAACTACTTTTTAAAGCCTCAATGTGACCAAAATTACCATTTTTACAGACTTTTTCTCCTACTAGAAGCTTCTATTTCAACCAATTTCAGGCATTAAAATGACTCTAAACACACTTATTTTAGTTCCAAAAGTGATAATTCATATGCAATAGTCATTTACAGTCAAAAAAATTAAACATTAAAAAATTACCATTTCTGACCATCTGGAGAAAGTTCAACAGGTCACGGGTCATCGTTTTTCATCAGAAAATTGATTTTTGGACTTTAGAAAAAATGATTCAAAATGTCATTTGAATTGTGCCTCATGTTGAATAACTACTTTTTAAAGCCTCGATGTGACCAAAATTGCCATTTTTACAGACTTTTTCTCCTACTAGAAGCTTCTATTTCGACCAACTTCAGGCATTAAAATGACTCTAAACACACTTATTTTAGTTCCACAAGTGATAATTCACTTGCAATAGTCATTTACAGTCAAAAATTTAAACATTAAAAAATTTCAATTTCTGACCATCTGGAGAAATTTCGACAGGTCACGGGTCATCGTTTTTCATCAGAAAATGGATTTTTTGGACTTTAGAAAAACTGATTCAAAATGTCATTTGGATTGTGCCTCATGTTGAATAACTACTTTTTAAAGCCTCAATGTGACCAAAATTGCCATTTTTAAAGACTTTTCCTCCTACTAGAAGCTTCTATTTCGACCAATTTCAGGCATTAAAATGACTCTAAACACACTTATTTTAGTTCCAAAAGTGATAATTCACATGCAATAGTCATTTACAGTCAAAAAATAAAACATTAAAAAATTACCATTTCTGACCATCTGGAGAAATTTCGACAGGTCACGGGTCATCGTTTTTCATCAGAAAATTGATTTTTGAACTTTAGAAAAATTGATTAAAAATATCATTTGGATTGTTCCTCATGTTGAATAACTACTTTTTAAAGCCTCAATGTGACCAAAATTGCCATTTTTACACACTTTTTCTCCTACTAGAAGCTTCTATTTCGACCAATTTCAGGCATTAAAATGACTCTAAACACACTTCTTTTAGTTCCAAAAGTGATAATTCATATGCAATAGTCATTTACAGTCAAAAAAATTAAAGATTAAAAATTACCATTTCTGACCATCTGGAGAAAGTTCAACAGGTCACGGGTCATTGTTTTTCATCAGAAAATTGATTTTTGGACTTTAGAAAAATTGATTCAAAATGTCATTTGAATTGTGCCTCATGTTGAATAACTACTTTTTAAAGCCTCGATGTGACCAAAATTGCCATTTTTACAGACTTTTTCTCCTACTAGAAGCTTCTATTTCGACCAACTTCAGGCATTAAAATGACTCTAATCACACTTATTTTAGTTCCACAAGTGATAATTCACTTGCAATAGTCATTTACAGTCAAAAAATTAAACATTAAAAAATTTCCATTTCTGACCATCTGGAGAAATTTCGACAGGTCACGGGTTATCGTTTTTCATCAGAAAATGGATTTTTTGGACTTTAGAAAAATTGATTCAAAATGTCATTTGGATTGTGCCTCATGTTGAATAACTACTTTTTAAAGCCTCAATGTGACCAAAATTGCCATTTTTACAGACTTTTTTTCCTACTAGAAGCTTCTATTTCGACCAATTTCAGGCATTAAAATGACTCTAAACACACTTATTTTAGTTCCAAAAGTGATAATTCATATGCAATAGTCATTTACAGTCAAAAAATAAAACATTCAAAAATTACCATTTCTGACCATCTGGAGAAATTTCGACAGGTCGCGGGTCATCGTTTTTCATAAGAAAATGGATTTTTTGGACTTTAGAAAAATTGATTAAAAATGTCATTTGGATTGTTCCTCATGTTGAATAACTACTTTTTAAAGCCTCAATGTGACCAAAATTGCCATTTTTACAGACTTTTTCTCCTACTAGAAGCTTCTATTTCGACCAATTTCAGGCATTAAAATGACTCTAAACACACTTATTTTAGTTCCAAAAGTGATAATTCATATGCAATAGTCATTTACAGTCAAAAAATAAAACATTAAAAAATTACCATTTCTGACCATCTGGAGAAATTTCGACAGGTCGCGGGTCATCGTTTTTCATCAGAAAATGGATTTTTTGGACTTTAGAAAAAATTGATTCAAAACGTCATTTGGATTGTGCCTCATGTTGAATAACTACTTTTTAAAACCTCAATGTGACCAAAATTGCCATTTTTAAAGACTTTTCCTCCTACTAGAAGCTTCTATTTCGACCAATTTCAGGCATTAAAATGACTCTAAACACACTTATTTTAGTTCCAAAAGTGATAATTCACATGCAATAGTCATTTACAGTCAAAAAATAAAACATTAAAAAATTACCATTTCTGACCATCTGGAGAAATTTCGACAGGTCACGGGTCATCGTTTTTCATCAGAAAATTGATTTTTGGACTTTAGAAAAATTGATTAAAAATATCATTTGGATTGTTCCTCATGTTGAATAACTACTTTTTAAAGCCTCAATGTGACCAAAATTGCCATTTTTACACACTTTTTCTCCTACTAGAAGCTTCTATTTCGACCAATTTCAGGCAATAAAATGACTCTAAACACACTTCTTTTAGTTCCAAAAGTGATAATTCATATGCAATAGTCATTTACAGTCAAAAAAATTAAAGATTAAAAATTACCATTTCTGACCATCTGGAGAAAGTTCAACAGGTCACGGGTCATTGTTTTTCATCAGAAAATTGATTTTTGGACTTTAGAAAAATTGATTCAAAATGTCATTTGAATTGTGCCTCATGTTGAATAACTACTTTTTAAAGCCTCGATGTGACCAAAATTGCCATTTTTACAGACTTTTTCTCCTACTAGAAGCTTCTATTTCGACCAACTTCAGGCATTAAAATGACTCTAATCACACTTATTTTAGTTCCACAAGTGATAATTCACTTGCAATAGTCATTTACAGTCAAAAAATTAAACATTAAAAAATTTCCATTTCTGACCATCTGGAGAAATTTCGACAGGTCACGGGTTATCGTTTTTCATCAGAAAATGGATTTTTTGGACTTTAGAAAAATTGATTCAAAATGTCATTTGGATTGTGCCTCATGTTGAATAACTACTTTTTAAAGCCTCGATGTGACCAAAATTGCCATTTTTACAGACTTTTTCTCCTACTAGAAGCTTCTATTTCGACCAATTTCAGGCATTAAAATGACTCTAAACACACTTATTTTAGTTCCAAAAGTGATAATTCACATGCGATAGTCATTTACAGTCAAAAAATTAAACATTAAAAAATTACCATTTCTGACCATCTGGAGAAATTTCGACAGGTCGCGGGTCATCGTTTTTCATAAGAAAATGGATTTTTTGGACTTTAGAAAAATTGATTAAAAATGTCATTTGGATTGTTCCTCATGTTGAATAACTACTTTTTAAAGCCTCAATGTGACCAAAATTGCCATTTTTACAGACTTTTTCTCCTACTAGAAGCTTCTATTTCGACCAATTTCAGGCATTAAAATGACTCTAAACACACTTATTTTAGTTCCAAAAGTGATAATTCATATGCAATAGTCATTTACAGTCAAAAAATAAAACATTAAAAAATTACCATTTCTGACCATCTGGAGAAATTTCGACAGGTCGCGGGTCATCGTTTTTCATCAGAAAATGGATTTTTTGGACTTTAGAAAAAATTGATTCAAAACGTCATTTGGATTGTGCCTCATGTTGAATAACTACTTTTTAAAACCTCAATGTGACCAAAATTGCCATTTTTACAGACTTTTTCTCCTACTAGAAGCTTCTATTTCGACCAATTTCAGGCATTAAAATGACTCTAAACACACTTATTTTAGTTCCAAAAGTGATAATTCACATGCGATAGTCATTTACAGTCAAAAAATTAAACATTAAAAAATTACCATTTCTGACCATCTGGAGAAATTTCGACAGGTCGCGGGTCATCGTTTTTCATCAGAAAATGGATTTTTTGGACTTTAGAAAAATTGATTAAAAATGTCATTTGGATTGTTCCTCGTGTTGAATAACTACTTTTTAAAGCCTCTATGTGACCAAAATTGCCATTTTTACAGACTTTTTCTCCTACTAGAAGCTTCTATTTCGACCAACTTCAGGCATTAAAATGACTCTAAACACACTTATTTTAGTTCCACAAGTGATAATTCACTTGCAATAGTCATTTACAGTCAAAAAATTAAACATTAAAAAATTTCCATTTCTGACCATCTGGAGAAATTTCGACAGGTCGCGGGTCATCGTTTTCTCATCAGAAAATGGATTTTTTGGACTTTAGAAAAATTGATTCAAAATGTCATTTGGATTGTGCCTCATGTTGAATAACTACTTTTTAAAGCCTCAATGTGACCAAAATTGCCATTTTTACAGACTTTTTCTCCTACTAGAAGCTTCTATTTCGACCAATTTCAGGCATTAAAATGACTCTAAACACACTTATTTTAGTTCCAAAAGTGATAATTCACATGCAATAGTCATTTACAGTCAAAAAATAAAACATTCAAAAATTACCATTTCTGACCATCTGGAGAAATTTCGACAGGTCGCGGGTCATCGTTTTTCATCAGAAAATGGATTTTTTGGACTTTAGAAAAATTGATTCAAAATGTCATTTGGATTGTGCCTCATGTTGAATAACTACTTTTTAAAGCCTCAATGTGACCAAAATTGCCATTTTTACAGACTTTTTCTCCTACTAAAGCTTCTATTTCGACCAACTTCAGGCATTAAAATGACTCTAAACACACTTATTTTAGTTCCACAATTGATAATTCACTTGCAATAGTCATTTACAGTCAAACAATTAAACATTAAAAAATTTCCATTTCGGACCATCTGGAGAAATTTCGACAGGTCAGGGGTTATCGTTTTTCATCAGAAAATGGATTTTTTGGACTTTAGAAAAATTGATTCAAAATATCATTTGGATTGTGCCTCATGTTGAATAACTACTTTTTAAAGCCTCAATGTGACCAAAATTACCATTTTTACAGACTTTTTCTCCTACTAGAAGCTTCTATTTCGAACAATTTCAGGCATTTAAATGACTCTAAACACACTTATTTTAGTTCCAAAAGTGATAATTCACATGCAATAGTCATTTACAGTCAAAAAATAAAACATTCAAAAATTACCATTTCTGACCATCTGGAGAAATTTCGACAGGTCGCGGGTCATCGTTTTTCATCAGAAAATGGATTTTTTGGACTTTAGAAAAATTGATTCAAAATGTCATTTGGATTGTGCCTCATGTTGAATAACTACTTTTTAAAGCCTCAATGTGACCAAAATTGCCATTTTTACAGACTTTTTCTCCTACTAGAAGCTTCTATTTCGAACAATTTCAGGCATTAAAATGACTCTAAACACACTTATTTTAGTTCCAAAAGTGATAATTCACATGCAATAGTCATTTACAGTCAAAAAATAAAACATTCAAAAATTACCATTTCTGACCATCTGGAGAAATTTCGACAGGTCGCGGGTCATCGTTTTTCATCAGAAAATGGATTTTTTGGACTTTAGAAAAATTGATTCAAAATGTCATTTGGATTGTGCCTCATGTTGAATAACTACTTTTTAAAGCCTCAATGTGACCAAAATTACCATTTTTACAGACTTTTTCTCCTACTAGAAGCTTCTATTTCGACCAATTTCAGGCATTAAAATGACTCTAAACACACTTATTTTAGTTCCAAAAGTGATAATTCATATGCAATAGTCATTTACAGTCAAAAAAATTAAACATTAAAAAATTACCATTTCTGACCATCTGGAGAAAGTTCAACAGGTCACGGGTCATCGTTTTTCATCAGAAAATTGATTTTTGGACTTTAGAAAAAATGATTCAAAATGTCATTTGAATTGTGCCTCATGTTGAATAACTACTTTTTAAAGCCTCGATGTGACCAAAATTGCCATTTTTACAGACTTTTTCTCCTACTAGAAGCTTCTATTTCGACCAATTTCAGGCATTAAAATGACTCTAAACACACTTATTTTAGTTCCAAAAGTGATAATTCACATGCGATAGTCATTTACAGTCAAAAAATTAAACATTAAAAAATTACCATTTCTGACCATCTGGAGAAATTTCGACAGGTCGCGGGTCATCGTTTTTCATAAGAAAATGGATTTTTTGGACTTTAGAAAAATTGATTAAAAATGTCATTTGGATTGTTCCTCATGTTGAATAACTACTTTTTAAAGCCTCGATGTGACCAAAATTGCCATTTTTACAGACTTTTTCTCCTACTAGAAGCTTCTATTTCGACCAATTTCAGGCATTAAAATGACTCTAAACACACTTATTTTAGTTCCAAAAGTGATAATTCACATGCGATAGTCATTTACAGTCAAAAAATTAAACATTAAAAAATTACCATTTCTGACCATCTGGAGAAATTTCGACAGGTCGCGGGTCATCGTTTTTCATAAGAAAATGGATTTTTTGGACTTTAGAAAAATTGATTAAAAATGTCATTTGGATTGTTCCTCATGTTGAATAACTACTTTTTAAAGCCTCAATGTGACCAAAATTGCCATTTTTACAGACTTTTTCTCCTACTAGAAGCTTCTATTTCGAACAATTTCAGGCATTTAAATGACTCTAAACACACTTATTTTAGTTCCAAAAGTGATAATTCACAAGCAATAGTCATTTACAGTCAAAAAATAAAACATTAAAAAATTACCATTTCTGACCATCTGGAGAAATTTCGACAGGTCGCGGGTCATCGTTTTTCATCAGAAAATGGATTTTTTGGACTTTAGAAAAAATTGATTCAAAACGTCATTTGGATTGTGCCTCATGTTGAATAACTACTTTTTAAAACCTCAATGTGACCAAAATTGCCATTTTTAAAGACTTTTCCTCCTACTAGAAGCTTCTATTTCGACCAATTTCAGGCATTAAAATGACTCTAAACACACTTATTTTAGTTCCAAAAGTGATAATTCACATGCAATAGTCATTTACAGTCAAAAAATAAAACATTAAAAAATTACCATTTCTGACCATCTGGAGAAATTTCGACAGGTCACGGGTCATCGTTTTTCATCAGAAAATTGATTTTTGGACTTTAGAAAAATTGATTAAAAATATCATTTGGATTGTTCCTCATGTTGAATAACTACTTTTTAAAGCCTCAATGTGACCAAAATTGCCATTTTTACACACTTTTTCTCCTACTAGAAGCTTCTATTTCGACCAATTTCAGGCAATAAAATGACTCTAAACACACTTCTTTTAGTTCCAAAAGTGATAATTCATATGCAATAGTCATTTACAGTCAAAAAAATTAAAGATTAAAAATTACCATTTCTGACCATCTGGAGAAAGTTCAACAGGTCACGGGTCATTGTTTTTCATCAGAAAATTGATTTTTGGACTTTAGAAAAATTGATTCAAAATGTCATTTGAATTGTGCCTCATGTTGAATAACTACTTTTTAAAGCCTCGATGTGACCAAAATTGCCATTTTTACAGACTTTTTCTCCTACTAGAAGCTTCTATTTCGACCAACTTCAGGCATTAAAATGACTCTAATCACACTTATTTTAGTTCCACAAGTGATAATTCACTTGCAATAGTCATTTACAGTCAAAAAATTAAACATTAAAAAATTTCCATTTCTGACCATCTGGAGAAATTTCGACAGGTCACGGGTTATCGTTTTTCATCAGAAAATGGATTTTTTGGACTTTAGAAAAATTGATTCAAAATGTCATTTGGATTGTGCCTCATGTTGAATAACTACTTTTTAAAGCCTCGATGTGACCAAAATTGCCATTTTTACAGACTTTTTCTCCTACTAGAAGCTTCTATTTCGACCAATTTCAGGCATTAAAATGACTCTAAACACACTTATTTTAGTTCCAAAAGTGATAATTCACATGCGATAGTCATTTACAGTCAAAAAATTAAACATTAAAAAATTACCATTTCTGACCATCTGGAGAAATTTCGACAGGTCGCGGGTCATCGTTTTTCATAAGAAAATGGATTTTTTGGACTTTAGAAAAATTGATTAAAAATGTCATTTGGATTGTTCCTCATGTTGAATAACTACTTTTTAAAGCCTCAATGTGACCAAAATTGCCATTTTTACAGACTTTTTCTCCTACTAGAAGCTTCTATTTCGACCAATTTCAGGCATTAAAATGACTCTAAACACACTTATTTTAGTTCCAAAAGTGATAATTCATATGCAATAGTCATTTACAGTCAAAAAATAAAACATTAAAAAATTACCATTTCTGACCATCTGGAGAAATTTCGACAGGTCGCGGGTCATCGTTTTTCATCAGAAAATGGATTTTTTGGACTTTAGAAAAAATTGATTCAAAACGTCATTTGGATTGTGCCTCATGTTGAATAACTACTTTTTAAAACCTCAATGTGACCAAAATTGCCATTTTTACAGACTTTTTCTCCTACTAGAAGCTTCTATTTCGACCAATTTCAGGCATTAAAATGACTCTAAACACACTTATTTTAGTTCCAAAAGTGATAATTCACATGCGATAGTCATTTACAGTCAAAAAATTAAACATTAAAAAATTACCATTTCTGACCATCTGGAGAAATTTCGACAGGTCGCGGGTCATCGTTTTTCATCAGAAAATGGATTTTTTGGACTTTAGAAAAATTGATTAAAAATGTCATTTGGATTGTTCCTCGTGTTGAATAACTACTTTTTAAAGCCTCTATGTGACCAAAATTGCCATTTTTACAGACTTTTTCTCCTACTAGAAGCTTCTATTTCGACCAACTTCAGGCATTAAAATGACTCTAAACACACTTATTTTAGTTCCACAAGTGATAATTCACTTGCAATAGTCATTTACAGTCAAAAAATTAAACATTAAAAAATTTCCATTTCTGACCATCTGGAGAAATTTCGACAGGTCGCGGGTCATCGTTTTCTCATCAGAAAATGGATTTTTTGGACTTTAGAAAAATTGATTCAAAATGTCATTTGGATTGTGCCTCATGTTGAATAACTACTTTTTAAAGCCTCAATGTGACCAAAATTGCCATTTTTACAGACTTTTTCTCCTACTAGAAGCTTCTATTTCGACCAATTTCAGGCATTAAAATGACTCTAAACACACTTATTTTAGTTCCAAAAGTGATAATTCACATGCAATAGTCATTTACAGTCAAAAAATAAAACATTCAAAAATTACCATTTCTGACCATCTGGAGAAATTTCGACAGGTCGCGGGTCATCGTTTTTCATCAGAAAATGGATTTTTTGGACTTTAGAAAAATTGATTCAAAATGTCATTTGGATTGTGCCTCATGTTGAATAACTACTTTTTAAAGCCTCAATGTGACCAAAATTGCCATTTTTACAGACTTTTTCTCCTACTAAAGCTTCTATTTCGACCAACTTCAGGCATTAAAATGACTCTAAACACACTTATTTTAGTTCCACAATTGATAATTCACTTGCAATAGTCATTTACAGTCAAACAATTAAACATTAAAAAATTTCCATTTCGGACCATCTGGAGAAATTTCGACAGGTCAGGGGTTATCGTTTTTCATCAGAAAATGGATTTTTTGGACTTTAGAAAAATTGATTCAAAATATCATTTGGATTGTGCCTCATGTTGAATAACTACTTTTTAAAGCCTCAATGTGACCAAAATTACCATTTTTACAGACTTTTTCTCCTACTAGAAGCTTCTATTTCGAACAATTTCAGGCATTTAAATGACTCTAAACACACTTATTTTAGTTCCAAAAGTGATAATTCACATGCAATAGTCATTTACAGTCAAAAAATAAAACATTCAAAAATTACCATTTCTGACCATCTGGAGAAATTTCGACAGGTCGCGGGTCATCGTTTTTCATCAGAAAATGGATTTTTTGGACTTTAGAAAAATTGATTCAAAATGTCATTTGGATTGTGCCTCATGTTGAATAACTACTTTTTAAAGCCTCAATGTGACCAAAATTGCCATTTTTACAGACTTTTTCTCCTACTAGAAGCTTCTATTTCGAACAATTTCAGGCATTAAAATGACTCTAAACACACTTATTTTAGTTCCAAAAGTGATAATTCACATGCAATAGTCATTTACAGTCAAAAAATAAAACATTCAAAAATTACCATTTCTGACCATCTGGAGAAATTTCGACAGGTCGCGGGTCATCGTTTTTCATCAGAAAATGGATTTTTTGGACTTTAGAAAAATTGATTCAAAATGTCATTTGGATTGTGCCTCATGTTGAATAACTACTTTTTAAAGCCTCAATGTGACCAAAATTACCATTTTTACAGACTTTTTCTCCTACTAGAAGCTTCTATTTCGACCAATTTCAGGCATTAAAATGACTCTAAACACACTTATTTTAGTTCCAAAAGTGATAATTCATATGCAATAGTCATTTACAGTCAAAAAAATTAAACATTAAAAAATTACCATTTCTGACCATCTGGAGAAAGTTCAACAGGTCACGGGTCATCGTTTTTCATCAGAAAATTGATTTTTGGACTTTAGAAAAAATGATTCAAAATGTCATTTGAATTGTGCCTCATGTTGAATAACTACTTTTTAAAGCCTCGATGTGACCAAAATTGCCATTTTTACAGACTTTTTCTCCTACTAGAAGCTTCTATTTCGACCAATTTCAGGCATTAAAATGACTCTAAACACACTTATTTTAGTTCCAAAAGTGATAATTCACATGCGATAGTCATTTACAGTCAAAAAATTAAACATTAAAAAATTACCATTTCTGACCATCTGGAGAAATTTCGACAGGTCGCGGGTCATCGTTTTTCATAAGAAAATGGATTTTTTGGACTTTAGAAAAATTGATTAAAAATGTCATTTGGATTGTTCCTCATGTTGAATAACTACTTTTTAAAGCCTCGATGTGACCAAAATTGCCATTTTTACAGACTTTTTCTCCTACTAGAAGCTTCTATTTCGACCAATTTCAGGCATTAAAATGACTCTAAACACACTTATTTTAGTTCCAAAAGTGATAATTCACATGCGATAGTCATTTACAGTCAAAAAATTAAACATTAAAAAATTACCATTTCTGACCATCTGGAGAAATTTCGACAGGTCGCGGGTCATCGTTTTTCATAAGAAAATGGATTTTTTGGACTTTAGAAAAATTGATTAAAAATGTCATTTGGATTGTTCCTCATGTTGAATAACTACTTTTTAAAGCCTCAATGTGACCAAAATTGCCATTTTTACAGACTTTTTCTCCTACTAGAAGCTTCTATTTCGAACAATTTCAGGCATTTAAATGACTCTAAACACACTTATTTTAGTTCCAAAAGTGATAATTCACAAGCAATAGTCATTTACAGTCAAAAAATAAAACATTAAAAAATTACCATTTCTGACCATCTGGAGAAATTTCGACAGGTCGCGGGTCATCGTTTTTCATCAGAAAATGGATTTTTTGGACTTTAGAAAAAATTGATTCAAAACGTCATTTGGATTGTGCCTCATGTTGAATAACTACTTTTTAAAACCTCAATGTGACCAAAATTGCCATTTTTACAGACTTTTTCTCCTACTAGAAGCTTCTATTTCGACCAATTTCAGGCATTAAAATGACTCTAAACACACTTATTTTAGTTCCAAAAGTGATAATTCACATGCGATAGTCATTTACAGTCAAAAAATTAAACATTAAAAAATTACCATTTCTGACCATCTGGAGAAATTTCGACAGGTCGCGGGTCATCGTTTTTCATCAGAAAATGGATTTTTTGGACTTTAGAAAAATTGATTAAAAATGTCATTTGGATTGTTCCTCATGTTGAATAACTACTTTTTAAAGCCTCTAGATGACCAAAATTGCCATTTTTACAGACTTTTTCTCCTACTAGAAGCTTCTATTTCGACCAACTTCAGGCATTAAAATGACTCTAAACACACTTATTTTAGTTCCACAAGTGATAATTCACTTGCAATAGTCATTTACAGTCAAAAAATTAAACATTAAAAAATTTCCATTTCTGACCATCTGGAGAAATTTCGACAGGTCACGGGTTATCGTTTTTCATCAGAAAATGGATTTTTTGGACTTTAGAAAAATTGATTCAAAATATCATTTGGATTGTGCCTCATGTTGACTACTTTTTAAAGCCTCAATGTGACCAAAATTGCCATTTTTACAGACTTTTTCTCCTACTAGAAGCTTCTATTTCGAACAATTTCAGGCATTTAAATGACTCTAAACACACTTATTTTAGTTCCAAAAGTGATAATTCACATGCAATAGTCATTTACAGTCAAAAAATAAAACATTCAAAAATTACCATTTCTGACCATCTGGAGAAATTTCGACAGGTCGCGGGTCATCGTTTTTCATCAGAAAATGGATTTTTTGGACTTTAGAAAAATTGATTCAAAATGTCATTTGGATTGTGCCTCATGTTGAATAACTACTTTTTAAAGCCTCAATGTGACCAAAATTGCCATTTTTACAGACTTTTTCTCCTACTAGAAGCTTTTATTTCGACCAACTTCAGGCATTAAAATGACTCTAAACACACTTATTTTAGTTCCACAATTGATAATTCACTTGCAATAGTCATTTACAGTCAAAAAATTAAACATTAAAAAATGTCCATTTCTGACCATCTGGAGAAATTTCGACAGGTCAGGGGTTATCGTTTTTCATCAGAAAATGGATTTTTTGGACTTTAGAAAAATTGATTCAAAATATCATTTGGATTGTGCCTCATGTTGAATAACTACTTTTTAAAGCCTCAATGTGACCAAAATTACCATTTTTACAGACTTTTTCTCCTACTAGAAGCTTCTATTTCAACCAATTTCAGGCATTAAAATGACTCTAAACACACTTATTTTAGTTCCAAAAGTGATAATTCATATGCAATAGTCATTTACAGTCAAAAAAATTAAACATTAAAAAATTACCATTTCTGACCATCTGGAGAAAGTTCAACAGGTCACGGGTCATCGTTTTTCATCAGAAAATTGATTTTTGGACTTTAGAAAAAATGATTCAAAATGTCATTTGAATTGTGCCTCATGTTGAATAACTACTTTTTAAAGCCTCGATGTGACCAAAATTGCCATTTTTACAGACTTTTTCTCCTACTAGAAGCTTCTATTTCGACCAACTTCAGGCATTAAAATGACTCTAAACACACTTATTTTAGTTCCACAAGTGATAATTCACTTGCAATAGTCATTTACAGTCAAAAATTTAAACATTAAAAAATTTCAATTTCTGACCATCTGGAGAAATTTCGACAGGTCACGGGTCATCGTTTTTCATCAGAAAATGGATTTTTTGGACTTTAGAAAAACTGATTCAAAATGTCATTTGGATTGTGCCTCATGTTGAATAACTACTTTTTAAAGCCTCAATGTGACCAAAATTGCCATTTTTAAAGACTTTTCCTCCTACTAGAAGCTTCTATTTCGACCAATTTCAGGCATTAAAATGACTCTAAACACACTTATTTTAGTTCCAAAAGTGATAATTCACATGCAATAGTCATTTACAGTCAAAAAATAAAACATTAAAAAATTACCATTTCTGACCATCTGGAGAAATTTCGACAGGTCACGGGTCATCGTTTTTCATCAGAAAATTGATTTTTGGACTTTAGAAAAATTGATTAAAAATATCATTTGGATTGTTCCTCATGTTGAATAACTACTTTTTAAAGCCTCAATGTGACCAAAATTGCCATTTTTACACACTTTTTCTCCTACTAGAAGCTTCTATTTCGACCAATTTCAGGCATTAAAATGACTCTAAACACACTTCTTTTAGTTCCAAAAGTGATAATTCATATGCAATAGTCATTTACAGTCAAAAAAATTAAAGATTAAAAATTACCATTTCTGACCATCTGGAGAAAGTTCAACAGGTCACGGGTCATTGTTTTTCATCAGAAAATTGATTTTTGGACTTTAGAAAAATTGATTCAAAATGTCATTTGAATTGTGCCTCATGTTGAATAACTACTTTTTAAAGCCTCGATGTGACCAAAATTGCCATTTTTACAGACTTTTTCTCCTACTAGAAGCTTCTATTTCGACCAACTTCAGGCATTAAAATGACTCTAATCACACTTATTTTAGTTCCACAAGTGATAATTCACTTGCAATAGTCATTTACAGTCAAAAAATTAAACATTAAAAAATTTCCATTTCTGACCATCTGGAGAAATTTCGACAGGTCACGGGTTATCGTTTTTCATCAGAAAATGGATTTTTTGGACTTTAGAAAAATTGATTCAAAATGTCATTTGGATTGTGCCTCATGTTGAATAACTACTTTTTAAAGCCTCAATGTGACCAAAATTGCCATTTTTACAGACTTTTTTTCCTACTAGAAGCTTCTATTTCGACCAATTTCAGGCATTAAAATGACTCTAAACACACTTATTTTAGTTCCAAAAGTGATAATTCATATGCAATAGTCATTTACAGTCAAAAAATAAAACATTCAAAAATTACCATTTCTGACCATCTGGAGAAATTTCGACAGGTCGCGGGTCATCGTTTTTCATCAGAAAATGGATTTTTTGGACTTTAGAAAAAATTGATTCAAAATGTCATTTGGATTGTGCCTCATGTTGAATAACTACTTTTTAAAACCTCAATGTGACCAAAATTGCCATTTTTACAGACTTTTTCTCCTACTAGAAGCTTCTATTTCGACCAATTTCAGGCATTAAATTGACTCTAAACACACTTATTTTAGTTCCAAAAGTGATAATTCACATGCGATAGTCATTTACAGTCAAAAAATTAAACATTAAAAAATTACCATTTCTGACCATCTGGAGAAATTTCGACAGGTCGCGGGTCATCGTTTTTCATCAGAAAATGGATTTTTTGGACTTTAGAAAAATTGATTAAAAATGTCATTTGGATTGTTCCTCATGTTGAATAACTACTTTTTAAAGCCTCAATGTGACCAAAATTGCCATTTTTACAGACTTTTTCTCCTACTAGAAGCTTCTATTTCGACCAACTTCAGGCATTAAAATGACTCTAAACACACTTATTTTAGTTCCAAAACTGATAATTCATATGCAATAGTCATTTACAGTCAAAAAAATTAAACATTAAAAAATTACCATTTCTGACCATCTGGAGAAAGTTCAACAGGTCACGGGTCATCGTTTTTCATCAGAAAATTGATTTTTGGACTTTAGAAAAAATGATTCAAAATGTCATTTGAATTGTGCCTCATGTTGAATAACTACTTTTTAAAGCCTCGATGTGACCAAAATTGCCATTTTTACAGACTTTTTCTCCTACTAGAAGCTTCTATTTCGACCAACTTCAGGCATTAAAATGACTCTAAACACACTTATTTTAGTTCCACAAGTGATAATTCACTTGCAATAGTCATTTACAGTCAAAAAATTAAACATTAAAAAATTTCCATTTCTGACCATCTGGAGAAATTTCGACAGGTCACGGGTTATCGTTTTTCATCAGAAAATGGATTTTTTGGACTTTAGAAAAATTGATTCAAAATGTCATTTGGATTGTGCCTCATGTTGAATAACTACTTTTTAAAGCCTCAATGTGACCAAAA
Organism: Triturus cristatus; assembly: GCF_964204655.1. Lineage (NCBI taxonomy): Eukaryota > Metazoa > Chordata > Amphibia > Caudata > Salamandridae > Triturus > Triturus cristatus. The sequence continues at coordinate 92,210,658 of NC_140588.1, forward strand.
TTGCCATTTTTACAGACTTTTTTTCCTACTAGAAGCTTCTATTTCGACCAATTTCAGGCATTAAAATGACTCTAAACACACTTATTTTAGTTCCAAAAGTGATAATTCACATGCGATAGTCATTTACAGTCAAAAAATAAAACATTAAAAAATTACCATTTCTGACCATCTGGAGAAATTTCGACAGGTCGCGGGTCATCGTTTTTCATCAGAAAATGGATTTTTTGGACTTTAGAAAAAATTGATTCAAAATGTCATTTGGATTGTGCCTCATGTTGAATAACTACTTTTTAAAACCTCAATGTGACCAAAATTGCCATTTTTACAGACTTTTTCTCCTACTAGAAGCTTCTATTTCGACCAATTTCAGGCATTAAAATGACTCTAAACACACTTATTTTAGTTCCAAAAGTGATAATTCACATGCGATAGTCATTTACAGTCAAAAAATTAAACATTAAAAAATTACCATTTCTGACCATCTGGAGAAATTTCGACAGGTCGCGGGTCATCGTTTTTCATAAGAAAATGGATTTTTTGGACTTTAGAAAAATTGATTAAAAATGTCATTTGGATTGTTCCTCATGTTGAATAACTACTTTTTAAAGCCTCAATGTGACCAAAATTGCTATTTTTACACACTTTTTCTCTTACTAGAAGCTTCTATCTTGACCAATTTCAGGCATTAAAATGACTCTAAACACACTTCTTTTAGTTCCAAAAGTGATAATTCATATGCAATAGTCATTTACAGTCAAAAAAATTAAACATTAAAAAAATACCATTTCTGACCATCTGGAGAAAGTTCAACAGGTCACGGGTCATCGTTTTTCATCAGAAAATTGATTTTTGGACTTTAGAAAAAATGATTCAAAATGTCATTTGAATTGTGCCTCATGTTGAATAACTACTTTTTAAAGCCTCGATGTGACCAAAATTGCCATTTTTACAGACTTTTTCTCCTACTAGAAGCTTCTATTTCGACCAACTTCAGGCATTAAAATGACTCTAAACACACTTATTTTAGTTCCACAAGTGATAATTCACTTGCAATAGTCATTTACAGTCAAAAAATTAAACATTAAAAAATTTCCATTTCTGACCATCTGGAGAAATTTCGACAGGTCACGGGTTATCGTTTTTCATCAGAAAATGGATTTTTTGGACTTTAGAAAAATTGATTCAAAATGTCATTTGGATTGTGCCTCATGTTGAATAACTACTTTTTAAAGCCTCAATGTGACCAAAATTGCCATTTTTACAGACTTTTTTTCCTACTAGAAGCTTCTATTTCGACCAATTTCAGGCATTAAAATGACTCTAAACACACTTATTTTAGTTCCAAAAGTGATAATTCATATGCAATAGTCATTTACAGTCAAAAAATAAAACATTAAAAAATTACCATTTCTGACCATCTGGAGAAATTTCGACAGGTCGCGGGTCATCGTTTTTCATCAGAAAATGGATTTTTTGGACTTTAGAAAAAATTGATTCAAAATGTCATTTGGATTGTGCCTCATGTTGAATAACTACTTTTTAAAACCTCAATGTGACCAAAATTGCCATTTTTACAGACTTTTTCTCCTACTAGAAGCTTCTATTTCGACCAATTTCAGGCATTAAAATGACTCTAAACACACTTATTTTAGTTCCAAAAGTGATAATTCACATGCGATAGTCATTTACAGTCAAAAAATAAAACATTAAAAAATTACCATTTCTGACCATCTGGAGAAATTTCGACAGGTCGCGGGTCATCGTTTTTCATCAGAAAATGGATTTTTTGGACTTTAGAAAAAATTGATTCAAAATGTCATTTGGATTGTGCCTCATGTTGAATAACTACTTTTTAAAACCTCAATGTGACCAAAATTGCCATTTTTACAGACTTTTTCTCCTACTAGAAGCTTCTATTTCGACCAATTTCAGGCATTAAAATGACTCTAAACACACTTATTTTAGTTCCAAAAGTGATAATTCACATGCGATAGTCATTTACAGTCAAAAAATTAAACATTAAAAAATTACCATTTCTGACCATCTGGAGAAATTTCGACAGGTCGCGGGTCATCGTTTTTCATAAGAAAATGGATTTTTTGGACTTTAGAAAAATTGATTAAAAATGTCATTTGGATTGTTCCTCATGTTGAATAACTACTTTTTAAAGCCTCAATGTGACCAAAATTGCCATTTTTACAGACTTTTTCTCCTACTAGAAGCTTCTATTTCGACTAATTTCAGGCATTAAAATGACTCTAAACACACTTATTTTAGTTCCAAAAGTGATAATTCACATGCGATAGTCATTTACAGTCAAAAAATTAAACATTAAAAAATTACCATTTCTGACCATCTGGAGAAATTTCGACAGGTCGCGGGTCATCGTTTTTCATAAGAAAATAGATTTTTTGGACTTTAGAAAAATTGATTAAAAATGTCATTTGGATTGTTCCTCATGTTGAATAACTACTTTTTAAAGCCTCAATGTGACCAAAATTGCCATTTTTACAGACTTTTTCTCCTACTAGAAGCTTCTATTTCGACCAATTTCAGGCATTAAAATGACTCTAAACACACTTATTATAGTTCCAAAAGTGATAATTCATATGCAATAGTCATTTACAGTCAAAAAATAAAACATTAAAAAATTACCATTTCTGACCATCTGGAGAAATTTCGACAGGTCGCGGGTCATCGTTTTTCATCAGAAAATGGATTTTTTGGACTTTAGAAAAAATTGATTCAAAATGTCATTTGGATTGTGCCTCATGTTGAATAACTACTTTTTAAAACCTCAATGTGACCAAAATTGCCATTTTTACAGACTTTTTCTCCTACTAGAAGCTTCTATTTCGACCAATTTCAGGCATTAAAATGACTCTAAACACACTTATTTTAGTTCCAAAAGTGATAATTCACATGCGATAGTCATTTACAGTCAAAAAATTAAACATTCAAAAATTACCATTTCTGACCATCTGGAGAAATTTCGACAGGTCGCGGGTCATCGTTTTTCATCAGAAAATGGATTTTTTGGACTTTAGAAAAATTGATTAAAAATGTCATTTGGATTGTTCCTCATGTTGAATAACTACTTTTTAAAGCCTCTAGATGACCAAAATTGCCATTTTTACAGACTTTTTCTCCTACTAGAAGCTTCTATTTCGACCAACTTCAGGCATTAAAATGACTCTAAACACACTTATTTTAGTTCCACAAGTGATAATTCACTTGCAATAGTCATTTACAGTCAAAAAATTAAACATTAAAAAATTTCCATTTCTGACCATCTGGAGAAATTTCGACAGGTCACGGGTTATCGTTTTTCATCAGAAAATGGATTTTTTGGACTTTAGAAAAATTGATTCAAAATATCATTTGGATTGTGCCTCATGTTGAATAACTACTTTTTAAAGCCTCAATGTGACCAAAATTACCATTTTTACAGACTTTTTCTCCTACTAGAAGCTTCTATTTCAACCAATTTCAGGCATTAAAATGACTCTAAACACACTTATTTTAGTTCCAAAAGTGATAATTCATATGCAATAGTCATTTACAGTCAAAAAAATTAAACATTAAAAAATTACCATTTCTGACCATCTGGAGAAAGTTCAACAGGTCACGGGTCATCGTTTTTCATCAGAAAATTGATTTTTGGACTTTAGAAAAAATGATTCAAAATGTCATTTGAATTGTGCCTCATGTTGAATAACTACTTTTTAAAGCCTCGATGTGACCAAAATTGCCATTTTTACAGACTTTTTCTCCTACTAGAAGCTGCTATTTCGACCAACTTCAGGCATTAAAATGACTCTAAACACACTTATTTTAGTTCCACAAGTGATAATTCACTTGCAATAGTCATTTACAGTCAAAAATTTAAACATTAAAAAATTTCAATTTCTGACCATCTGGAGAAATTTCGACAGGTCACGGGTCATCGTTTTTCATCAGAAAATGGATTTTTTGGACTTTAGAAAAACTGATTCAAAATGTCATTTGGATTGTGCCTCATGTTGAATAACTACTTTTTAAAGCCTCAATGTGACCAAAATTGCCATTTTTAAAGACTTTTCCTCCTACTAGAAGCTTCTATTTCGACCAATTTCAGGCATTAAAATGACTCTAAACACACTTATTTTAGTTCCAAAAGTGATAATTCACATGCAATAGTCATTTACAGTCAAAAAATAAAACATTAAAAAATTACCATTTCTGACCATCTGGAGAAATTTCGACAGGTCACGGGTCATCGTTTTTCATCAGAAAATTGATTTTTGGACTTTAGAAAAATTGATTAAAAATATCATTTGGATTGTTCCTCATGTTGAATAACTACTTTTTAAAGCCTCAATGTGACCAAAATTGCCATTTTTACACACTTTTTCTCCTACTAGAAGCTTCTATTTCGACCAATTTCAGGCATTAAAATGACTCTAAACACACTTCTTTTAGTTCCAAAAGTGATAATTCATATGCAATAGTCATTTACAGTCAAAAAAATTAAAGATTAAAAATTACCATTTCTGACCATCTGGAGAAAGTTCAACAGTTCACGGGTCATTGTTTTTCATCAGAAAATTGATTTTTGGACTTTAGAAAAATTGATTCAAAATGTCATTTGAATTGTGCCTCATGTTGAATAACTACTTTTTAAAGCCTCGATGTGACCAAAATTGCCATTTTTACAGACTTTTTCTCCTACTAGAAGCTTCTATTTCGACCAACTTCAGGCATTAAAATGACTCTAATCACACTTATTTTAGTTCCACAAGTGATAATTCACTTGCAATAGTCATTTACAGTCAAAAAATTAAACATTAAAAAATTTCCATTTCTGACCATCTGGAGAAATTTCGACAGGTCACGGGTTATCGTTTTTCATCAGAAAATGGATTTTTTGGACTTTAGAAAAATTGATTCAAAATGTCATTTGGATTGTGCCTCATGTTGAATAACTACTTTTTAAAGCCTCAATGTGACCAAAATTGCCATTTTTACAGACTTTTTTTCCTACTAGAAGCTTCTATTTCGACCAATTTCAGGCATTAAAATGACTCTAAACACACTTATTTTAGTTCCAAAAGTGATAATTCATATGCAATAGTCATTTACAGTCAAAAAATAAAACATTCAAAAATTACCATTTCTGACCATCTGGAGAAATTTCGACAGGTCGCGGGTCATCGTTTTTCATCAGAAAATGGATTTTTTGGACTTTAGAAAAAATTGATTCAAAATGTCATTTGGATTGTGCCTCATGTTGAATAACTACTTTTTAAAACCTCAATGTGACCAAAATTGCCATTTTTACAGACTTTTTCTCCTACTAGAAGCTTCTATTTCGACCAATTTCAGGCATTAAATTGACTCTAAACACACTTATTTTAGTTCCAAAAGTGATAATTCACATGCGATAGTCATTTACAGTCAAAAAATTAAACATTAAAAAATTACCATTTCTGACCATCTGGAGAAATTTCGACAGGTCGCGGGTCATCGTTTTTCATCAGAAAATGGATTTTTTGGACTTTAGAAAAAATTGATTCAAAATGTCATTTGGATTGTGCCTCATGTTGAATAACTACTTTTTAAAACCTCAATGTGACCAAAATTGCCATTTTTACAGACTTTTTCTCCTACTAGAAGCTTCTATTTCGACCAATTTCAGGCATTAAATTGACTCTAAACACACTTATTTTAGTTCCAAAAGTGATAATTCACATGCGATAGTCATTTACAGTCAAAAAATTAAACATTAAAAAATTACCATTTCTGACCATCTGGAGAAATTTCGACAGGTCGCGGGTCATCGTTTTTCATCAGAAAATGGATTTTTTGGACTTTAGAAAAATTGATTAAAAATGTCATTTGGATTGTTCCTCATGTTGAATAACTACTTTTTAAAGCCTCAATGTGACCAAAATTGCCATTTTTACAGACTTTTTCTCCTACTAGAAGCTTCTATTTCGACCAACTTCAGGCATTAAAATGACTCTAAACACACTTATTTTAGTTCCAAAACTGATAATTCATATGCAATAGTCATTTACAGTCAAAAAAATTAAACATTAAAAAATTACCATTTCTGACCATCTGGAGAAAGTTCAACAGGTCACGGGTCATCGTTTTTCATCAGAAAATTGATTTTTGGACTTTAGAAAAAATGATTCAAAATGTCATTTGAATTGTGCCTCATGTTGAATAACTACTTTTTAAAGCCTCGATGTGACCAAAATTGCCATTTTTACAGACTTTTTCTCCTACTAGAAGCTTCTATTTCGACCAACTTCAGGCATTAAAATGACTCTAAACACACTTATTTTAGTTCCACAAGTGATAATTCACTTGCAATAGTCATTTACAGTCAAAAAATTAAACATTAAAAAATTTCCATTTCTGACCATCTGGAGAAATTTCGACAGGTCACGGGTTATCGTTTTTCATCAGAAAATGGATTTTTTGGACTTTAGAAAAATTGATTCAAAATGTCATTTGGATTGTGCCTCATGTTGAATAACTACTTTTTAAAGCCTCAATGTGACCAAAATTGCCATTTTTACAGACTTTTTTTCCTACTAGAAGCTTCTATTTCGACCAATTTCAGGCATTAAAATGACTCTAAACACACTTATTTTAGTTCCAAAAGTGATAATTCATATGCAATAGTCATTTACAGTCAAAAAATAAAACATTAAAAAAATTACCATTTCTGACCATCTGGAGAAATTTCGACAGGTCGCGGGTCATCGTTTTTCATCAGAAAATGGATTTTTTGGACTTTAGAAAAAATTGATTCAAAATGTCATTTGGATTGTGCCTCATGTTGAATAACTACTTTTTAAAACCTCAATGTGACCAAAATTGCAATTTTTACAGACTTTTTCTCCTACTAGAAGCTTCTATTTCGACCAATTTCAGGCATTAAAATGACTCTAAACACACTTATTTTAGTTCCAAAAGTGATAATTCACATGCGATAGTCATTTACAGTCAAAAAATAAAACATTAAAAAATTACCATTTCTGACCATCTGGAGAAATTTCGACAGGTCGCGGGTCATCGTTTTTCATCAGAAAATGGATTTTTTGGACTTTAGAAAAAATTGATTCAAAATGTCATTTGGATTGTGCCTCATGTTGAATAACTACTTTTTAAAACCTCAATGTGACCAAAATTGCCATTTTTACAGACTTTTTCTCCTACTAGAAGCTTCTATTTCGACCAATTTCAGGCATTAAAATGACTCTAAACACACTTATTTTAGTTCCAAAAGTGATAATTCACATGCGATAGTCATTTACAGTCAAAAAATTAAACATTAAAAAATTACCATTTCTGACCATCTGGAGAAATTTCGACAGGTCGCGGGTCATAGTTTTTCATAAGAAAATGGATTTTTTGGACTTTAGAAAAATTGATTAAAAATGTCATTTGGATTGTTCCTCATGTTGAATAACTACTTTTTAAAGCCTCAATGTGACCAAAATTGCTATTTTTACACACTTTTTCTCCTACTAGAAGCTTCTATCTTGACCAATTTCAGGCATTAAAATGACTCTAAACACACTTCTTTTAGTTCCAAAAGTGATAATTCATATGCAATAGTCATTTACAGTCAAAAAATAAAACATTAAAAAATTACCATTTCTGACCATCTGGAGAAAGTTCAACAGGTCACGGGTCATCGTTTTTCATCAGAAAATTGATTTTTGGACTTTAGAAAAATTGATTCAAAATGTCATTTGAATTGTGCCTCATGTTGAATAACTACTTTTTAAAACCTCAATGTGACCAAAATTGCCATTTTTACAGACTTTTTCTCCTACTAGAAGCTTCTATTTCGACTAATTTCAGGCATTAAAATGACTCTAAACACACTTATTTTAGTTCCAAAAGTGATAATTCACATGCGATAGTCATTTACAGTCAAAAAATTAAACATTAAAAAATTACCATTTCTGACCATCTGGAGAAATTTCGACAGGTCGCGGGTCATCGTTTTTCATAAGAAAATAGATTTTTTGGACTTTAGAAAAATTGATTAAAAATGTCATTTGGATTGTTCCTCATGTTGAATAACTACTTTTTAAAGCCTCAATGTGACCAAAATTGCCATTTTTACAGACTTTTTCTCCTACTAGAAGCTTCTATTTCGACCAATTTCAGGCATTAAAATGACTCTAAACACACTTATTTTAGTTCCAAAAGTGATAATTCATATGCAATAGTCATTTACAGTCAAAAAATAAAACATTAAAAAATTACCATTTCTGACCATCTGGAGAAATTTCGACAGGTCGCGGGTCATCGTTTTTCATCAGAAAATGGATTTTTTGGACTTTAGAAAAAATTGATTCAAAATGTCATTTGGATTGTGCCTCATGTTGAATAACTACTTTTTAAAACCTCAATGTGACCAAAATTGCCATTTTTACAGACTTTTTCTCCTACTAGAAGCTTCTATTTCGACCAATTTCAGGCATTAAAATGACTCTAAACACACTTATTTTAGTTCCACAAGTGATAATTCACATGCGATAGTCATTTACAGTCAAAAAATTAAACATTAAAAAATTACCATTTCTGACCATCTGGAGAAATTTCGACAGGTCGCGGGTCATCGTTTTTCATCAGAAAATGGATTTTTTGGACTTTAGAAAAATTGATTAAAAATGTCATTTGGATTGTTCCTCATGTTGAATAACTACTTTTTAAAGCCTCTAGATGACCAAAATTGCCATTTTTACAGACTTTTTCTCCTACTAGAAGCTTCTATTTCGACCAACTTCAGGCATTAAAATGACTCTAAACACACTTATTTTAGTTCCACAAGTGATAATTCACTTGCAATAGTCATTTACAGTCAAAAAATTAAACATTAAAAAATTTCCATTTCTGACCATCTGGAGAAATTTCGACAGGTCACGGGTTATCGTTTTTCATCAGAAAATGGATTTTTTGGACTTTAGAAAAATTGATTCAAAATATCATTTGGATTGTGCCTCATGTTGACTACTTTTTAAAGCCTCAATGTGACCAAAATTGCCATTTTTACAGACTTTTTCTTCTACTAGAAGCTTCTATTTCGAACAATTTCAGGCATTTAAATGACTCTAAACACACTTATTTTAGTTCCAAAAGTGATAATTCACATGCAATAGTCATTTACAGTCAAAAAATAAAACATTCAAAAATTACCATTTCTGACCATCTGGAGAAATTTCGACAGGTCGCGGGTCATCGTTTTTCATCAGAAAATGGATTTTTTGGACTTTAGAAAAATTGATTCAAAATGTCATTTGGATTGTGCCTCATGTTGAATAACTACTTTTTAAAGCCTCAATGTGACCAAAATTGCCATTTTTACAGACTTTTTCTCCTACTAGAAGCTTCTATTTCGACCAACTTCAGGCATTAAAATGACTCTAAACACACTTATTTTAGTTCCACAATTGATAATTCACTTGCAATAGTCATTTACAGTCAAAAAATTAAACATTAAAAAATGTCCATTTCTGACCATCTGGAGAAATTTCGACAGGTCAGGGGTTATCGTTTTTCATCAGAAAATGGATTTTTTGGACTTTAGAAAAATTGATTCAAAATATCATTTGGATTGTGCCTCATGTTGAATAACTACTTTTTAAAGCCTCAATGTGACCAAAATTGCCATTTTTACAGACTTTTTCTCCTACTAGAAGCTTCTATTTCGACCAACTTCAGGCATTAAAATGACTCTAAACACACTTATTTTAGTTCCACGATTGATAATTCACTTGCAATAGTCATTTACAGTCAAAAAATTAAACATTAAAAAATGTCCATTTCTGACCATCTGGAGAAATTTCGACAGGTCAGGGGTTATCGTTTTTCATCAGAAAATGGATTTTTTGGACTTTAGAAAAATTGATTCAAAATATCATTTGGATTGTGCCTCATGTTGAATAACTACTTTTTAAAGCCTCAATGTGACCAAAATTACCATTTTTACAGACTTTTTCTCCTACTAGAAGCTTCTATTTCGACCAACTTCAGGCATTAAAATGACTCTAAACACACTTATTTTAGTTCCACAAGTGATAATTCACTTGCAATAGTCATTTACAGTCAAAAATTTAAACATTAAAAAATTTCAATTTCTGACCATCTGGAGAAATTTCGACAGGTCACGGGTCATCGTTTTTCATCAGAAAATGGATTTTTTGGACTTTAGAAAAACTGATTCAAAATGTCATTTGGATTGTGCCTCATGTTGAATAACTACTTTTTAAAGCCTCAATGTGACCAAAATTGCCATTTTTAAAGACTTTTCCTCCTACTAGAAGCTTCTATTTCGACCAATTTCAGGCATTAAAATGACTCTAAACACACTTATTTTAGTTCCAAAAGTGATAATTCACATGCAATAGTCATTTACAGTCAAAAAATAAAACATTAAAAAATTACCATTTCTGACCATCTGGAGAAATTTCGACAGGTCACGGGTCATCGTTTTTCATCAGAAAATTGATTTTTGGACTTTAGAAAAATTGATTAAAAATATCATTTGGATTGTTCCTCATGTTGAATAACTACTTTTTAAAGCCTCAATGTGACCAAAATTGCCATTTTTACACACTTTTTCTCCTACTAGAAGCTTCTATTTCGACCAATTTCAGGCATTAAAATGACTCTAAACACACTTCTTTTAGTTCCAAAAGTGATAATTCATATGCAATAGTCATTTACAGTCAAAAAAATTAAAGATTAAAAATTACCATTTCTGACCATCTGGAGAAAGTTCAACAGGTCACGGGTCATTGTTTTTCATCAGAAAATTGATTTTTGGACTTTAGAAAAATTGATTCAAAATGTCATTTGAATTGTGCCTCATGTTGAATAACTACTTTTTAAAGCCTCGATGTGACCAAAATTGCCATTTTTACAGACTTTTTCTCCTACTAGAAGCTTCTATTTCGACCAACTTCAGGCATTAAAATGACTCTAATCACACTTATTTTAGTTCCACAAGTGATAATTCACTTGCAATAGTCATTTACAGTCAAAAAATTAAACATTAAAAAATTTCCATTTCTGACCATCTGGAGAAATTTCGACAGGTCACGGGTTATCGTTTTTCATCAGAAAATGGATTTTTTGGACTTTAGAAAAATTGATTCAAAATGTCATTTGGATTGTGCCTCATGTTGAATAACTACTTTTTAAAGCCTCAATGTGACCAAAATTGCCATTTTTACAGACTTTTTTTCCTACTAGAAGCTTCTATTTCGACCAATTTCAGGCATTAAAATGACTCTAAACACACTTATTTTAGTTCCAAAAGTGATAATTCATATGCAATAGTCATTTACAGTCAAAAAATAAAACATTCAAAAATTACCATTTCTGACCATCTGGAGAAATTTCGACAGGTCGCGGGTCATCGTTTTTCATCAGAAAATGGATTTTTTGGACTTTAGAAAAAATTGATTCAAAATGTCATTTGGATTGTGCCTCATGTTGAATAACTACTTTTTAAAACCTCAATGTGACCAAAATTGCCATTTTTACAGACTTTTTCTCCTACTAGAAGCTTCTATTTCGACCAATTTCAGGCATTAAATTGACTCTAAACACACTTATTTTAGTTCCAAAAGTGATAATTCACATGCGATAGTCATTTACAGTCAAAAAATTAAACATTAAAAAATTACCATTTCTGACCATCTGGAGAAATTTCGACAGGTCGCGGGTCATCGTTTTTCATCAGAAAATGGATTTTTTGGACTTTAGAAAAATTGATTAAAAATGTCATTTGGATTGTTCCTCATGTTGAATAACTACTTTTTAAAGCCTCAATGTGACCAAAATTGCCATTTTTACAGACTTTTTCTCCTACTAGAAGCTTCTATTTCGACCAACTTCAGGCATTAAAATGACTCTAAACACACTTATTTTAGTTCCAAAACTGATAATTCATATGCAATAGTCATTTACAGTCAAAAAAATTAAACATTAAAAAATTACCATTTCTGACCATCTGGAGAAAGTTCAACAGGTCACGGGTCATCGTTTTTCATCAGAAAATTGATTTTTGGACTTTAGAAAAAATGATTCAAAATGTCATTTGAATTGTGCCTCATGTTGAATAACTACTTTTTAAAGCCTCGATGTGACCAAAATTGCCATTTTTACAGACTTTTTCTCCTACTAGAAGCTTCTATTTCGACCAACTTCAGGCATTAAAATGACTCTAAACACACTTATTTTAGTTCCACAAGTGATAATTCACTTGCAATAGTCATTTACAGTCAAAAAATTAAACATTAAAAAATTTCCATTTCTGACCATCTGGAGAAATTTCGACAGGTCACGGGTTATCGTTTTTCATCAGAAAATGGATTTTTTGGACTTTAGAAAAATTGATTCAAAATGTCATTTGGATTGTGCCTCATGTTGAATAACTACTTTTTAAAACCTCAATGTGACCAAAATTGCCATTTTTACAGACTTTTTCTCCTACTAGAAGCTTCTATTTCGACCAATTTCAGGCATTAAAATGACTCTAAACACACTTATTTTAGTTCCAAAAGTGATAATTCACATGCGATAGTCATTTACAGTCAAAAAATAAAACATTAAAAAATTACCATTTCTGACCATCTGGAGAAATTTCGACAGGTCGCGGGTCATCGTTTTTCATCAGAAAATGGATTTTTTGGACTTTAGAAAAAATTGATTCAAAATGTCATTTGGATTGTGCCTCATGTTGAATAACTACTTTTTAAAACCTCAATGTGACCAAAATTGCCATTTTTACAGACTTTTTCTCCTACTAGAAGCTTCTATTTCGACCAATTTCAGGCATTAAAATGACTCTAAACACACTTATTTTAGTTCCAAAAGTGATAATTCACATGCGATAGTCATTTACAGTCAAAAAATTAAACATTAAAAAATTACCATTTCTGACCATCTGGAGAAATTTCGACAGGTCGCGGGTCATCGTTTTTCATCAGAAAATGGATTTTTTGGACTTTAGAAAAATTGATTAAAAATGTCATTTGGATTGTTCCTCATGTTGAATAACTACTTTTTAAAGCCTCTAGATGACCAAAATTGCCATTTTTACAGACTTTTTCTCCTACTAGAAGCTTCTATTTCGACCAACTTCAGGCATTAAAATGACTCTAAACACACTTATTTTAGTTCCACAAGTGATAATTCACTTGCAATAGTCATTTACAGTCAAAAAATTAAACATTAAAAAATTTCCATTTCTGACCATCTGGAGAAATTTCGACAGGTCACGGGTTATCGTTTTTCATCAGAAAATGGATTTTTTGGACTTTAGAAAAATTGATTCAAAATATCATTTGGATTGTGCCTCATGTTGACTACTTTTTAAAGCCTCAATGTGACCAAAATTGCCATTTTTACAGACTTTTTCTCCTACTAGAAGCTTCTATTTCGAACAATTTCAGGCATTTAAATGACTCTAAACACACTTATTTTAGTTCCAAAAGTGATAATTCACATGCAATAGTCATTTACAGTCAAAAAATAAAACATTCAAAAATTACCATTTCTGACCATCTGGAGAAATTTCGACAGGTCGCGGGTCATCGTTTTTCATCAGAAAATGGATTTTTTGGACTTTAGAAAAATTGATTCAAAATGTCATTTGGATTGTGCCTCATGTTGAATAACTACTTTTTAAAGCCTCAATGTGACCAAAATTGCCATTTTTACAGACTTTTTCTCCTACTAGAAGCTTCTATTTCGACCAACTTCAGGCATTAAAATGACTCTAAACACACTTATTTTAGTTCCACAATTGATAATTCACTTGCAATAGTCATTTACAGTCAAAAAATTAAACATTAAAAAATGTCCATTTCTGACCATCTGGAGAAATTTCGACAGGTCAGGGGTTATCGTTTTTCATCAGAAAATGGATTTTTTGGACTTTAGAAAAATTGATTCAAAATATCATTTGGATTGTGCCTCATGTTGAATAACTACTTTTTAAAGCCTCAATGTGACCAAAATTACCATTTTTACAGACTTTTTCTCCTACTAGAAGCTTCTATTTCAACCAATTTCAGGCATTAAAATGACTCTAAACACACTTATTTTAGTTCCAAAAGTGATAATTCATATGCAATAGTCATTTACAGTCAAAAAAATTAAACATTAAAAAATTACCATTTCTGACCATCTGGAGAAAGTTCAACAGGTCACGGGTCATCGTTTTTCATCAGAAAATTGATTTTTGGACTTTAGAAAAAATGATTCAAAATGTCATTTGAATTGTGCCTCATGTTGAATAACTACTTTTTAAAGCCTCGATGTGACCAAAATTGCCATTTTTACAGACTTTTTCTCCTACTAGAAGCTTCTATTTCGACCAACTTCAGGCATTAAAATGACTCTAAACACACTTATTTTAGTTCCACAAGTGATAATTCACTTGCAATAGTCATTTACAGTCAAAAATTTAAACATTAAAAAATTTCAATTTCTGACCATCTGGAGAAATTTCGACAGGTCACGGGTCATCGTTTTTCATCAGAAAATTGATTTTTTGGACTTTAGAAAAACTGATTCAAAATGTCATTTGGATTGTGCCTCATGTTGAATAACTACTTTTTAAAGCCTCAATGTGACCAAAATTGCCATTTTTAAAGACTTTTCCTCCTACTAGAAGCTTCTATTTCGACCAATTTCAGGCATTAAAATGACTCTAAACACACTTATTTTAGTTCCAAAAGTGATAATTCACATGCAATAGTCATTTACAGTCAAAAAATAAAACATTAAAAAATTACCATTTCTGACCATCTGGAGAAATTTCGACAGGTCACGGGTCATCGTTTTTCATCAGAAAATTGATTTTTGGACTTTAGAAAAATTGATTAAAAATATCATTTGGATTGTTCCTCATGTTGAATAACTACTTTTTAAAGCCTCAATGTGACCAAAATTGCCATTTTTACACACTTTTTCTCCTACTAGAAGCTTCTATTTCGACCAATTTCAGGCATTAAAATGACTCTAAACACACTTCTTTTAGTTCCAAAAGTGATAATTCATATGCAATAGTCATTTACAGTCAAAAAAATTAAAGATTAAAAATTACCATTTCTGACCATCTGGAGAAAGTTCAACAGGTCACGGGTCATTGTTTTTCATCAGAAAATTTATTTTTGGACTTTAGAAAAATTGATTCAAAATGTCATTTGAATTGTGCCTCATGTTGAATAACTACTTTTTAAAGCCTCGATGTGACCAAAATTGCCATTTTTACAGACTTTTTCTCCTACTAGAAGCTTCTATTTCGACCAACTTCAGGCATTAAAATGACTCTAATCACACTTATTTTAGTTCCACAAGTGATAATTCACTTGCAATAGTCATTTACAGTCAAAAAATTAAACATTAAAAAATTTCCATTTCTGACCATCTGGAGAAATTTCGACAGGTCACGGGTTATCGTTTTTCATCAGAAAATGGATTTTTTGGACTTTAGAAAAATTGATTCAAAATGTCATTTGGATTGTGCCTCATGTTGAATAACTACTTTTTAAAGCCTCAATGTGACCAAAATTGCCATTTTTACAGACTTTTTTTCCTACTAGAAGCTTCTATTTCGACCAATTTCAGGCATTAAAATGACTCTAAACACACTTATTTTAGTTCCAAAAGTGATAATTCATATGCAATAGTCATTTACAGTCAAAAAATAAAACATTCAAAAATTACCATTTCTGACCATCTGGAGAAATTTCGACAGGTCGCGGGTCATCGTTTTTCATCAGAAAATGGATTTTTTGGACTTTAGAAAAAATTGATTCAAAATGTCATTTGGATTGTGCCTCATGTTGAATAACTACTTTTTAAAACCTCAATGTGACCAAAATTGCCATTTTTACAGACTTTTTCTCCTACTAGAAGCTTCTATTTCGACCAATTTCAGGCATTAAATTGACTCTAAACACACTTATTTTAGTTCCAAAAGTGATAATTCACATGCGATAGTCATTTACAGTCAAAAAATTAAACATTAAAAAATTACCATTTCTGACCATCTGGAGAAATTTCGACAGGTCGCGGGTCATCGTTTTTCATCAGAAAATGGATTTTTTGGACTTTAGAAAAATTGATTAAAAATGTCATTTGGATTGTTCCTCATGTTGAATAACTACTTTTTAAAGCCTCAATGTGACCAAAATTGCCATTTTTACAGACTTTTTCTCCTACTAGAAGCTTCTATTTCGACCAACTTCAGGCATTAAAATGACTCTAAACACACTTATTTTAGTTCCAAAACTGATAATTCATATGCAATAGTCATTTACAGTCAAAAAAATTAAACATTAAAAAATTACCATTTCTGACCATCTGGAGAAAGTTCAACAGGTCACGGGTCATCGTTTTTCATCAGAAAATTGATTTTTGGACTTTAGAAAAAATGATTCAAAATGTCATTTGAATTGTGCCTCATGTTGAATAACTACTTTTTAAAGCCTCGATGTGACCAAAATTGCCATTTTTACAGACTTTTTCTCCTACTAGAAGCTTCTATTTCGACCAACTTCAGGCATTAAAATGACTCTAAACACACTTATTTTAGTTCCACAAGTGATAATTCACTTGCAATAGTCATTTACAGTCAAAAAATTAAACATTAAAAAATTTCCATTTCTGACCATCTGGAGAAATTTCGACAGGTCACGGGTTATCGTTTTTCATCAGAAAATGGATTTTTTGGACTTTAGAAAAATTGATTCAAAATGTCATTTGGATTGTGCCTCATGTTGAATAACTACTTTTTAAAGCCTCAATGTGACCAAAATTGCCATTTTTACAGACTTTTTTTCCTACTAGAAGCTTCTATTTCGACCAATTTCAGGCATTAAAATGACTCTAAACACACTTATTTTAGTTCCAAAAGTGATAATTCATATGCAATAGTCATTTACAGTCAAAAAATAAAACATTAAAAAATTACCATTTCTGACCATCTGGAGAAATTTCGACAGGTCGCGGGTCATCGTTTTTCATCAGAAAATGGATTTTTTGGACTTTAGAAAAAATTGATTCAAAATGTCATTTGGATTGTGCCTCATGTTGAATAACTACTTTTTAAAACCTCAATGTGACCAAAATTGCCATTTTTACAGACTTTTTCTCCTACTAGAAGCTTCTATTTCGACCAATTTCAGGCATTAAAATGACTCTAAACACACTTATTTTAGTTCCAAAAGTGATAATTCACATGCGATAGTCATTTACAGTCAAAAAATAAAACATTAAAAAATTACCATTTCTGACCATCTGGAGAAATTTCGACAGGTCGCGGGTCATCGTTTTTCATCAGAAAATGGATTTTTTGGACTTTAGAAAAAATTGATTCAAAATGTCATTTGGATTGTGCCTCATGTTGAATAACTACTTTTTAAAACCTCAATGTGACCAAAATTGCCATTTTTACAGACTTTTTCTCCTACTAGAAGCTTCTATTTCGACCAATTTCAGGCATTAAAATGACTCTAAACACACTTATTTTAGTTCCAAAAGTGATAATTCACATGCGATAGTCATTTACAGTCAAAAAATTAAACATTAAAAAATTACCATTTCTGACCATCTGGAGAAATTTCGACAGGTCGCGGGTCATCGTTTTTCATAAGAAAATGGATTTTTTGGACTTTAGAAAAATTGATTAAAAATGTCATTTGGATTGTTCCTCATGTTGAATAACTACTTTTTAAAGCCTCAATGTGACCAAAATTGCTATTTTTACACACTTTTTCTCCTACTAGAAGCTTCTATCTTGACCAATTTCAGGCATTAAAATGACTCTAAACACACTTCTTTTAGTTCCAAAAGTGATAATTCATATGCAATAGTCATTTACAGTCAAAAAAATTAAACATTAAAAAAATACCATTTCTGACCATCTGGAGAAAGTTCAACAGGTCACGGGTCATCGTTTTTCATCAGAAAATTGATTTTTGGACTTTAGAAAAATTGATTCAAAATGTCATTTGAATTGTGCCTCATGTTGAATAACTACTTTTTAAAACCTCAATGTGACCAAAATTGCCATTTTTACAGACTTTTTCTCCTACTAGAAGCTTCTATTTCGACTAATTTCAGGCATTAAAATGACTCTAAACACACTTATTTTAGTTCCAAAAGTGATAATTCACATGCGATAGTCATTTACAGTCAAAAAATTAAACATTAAAAAATTACCATTTCTGACCATCTGGAGAAATTTCGACAGGTCGCGGGTCATCGTTTTTCATAAGAAAATAGATTTTTTGGACTTTAGAAAAATTGATTAAAAATGTCATTTGGATTGTTCCTCATGTTGAATAACTACTTTTTAAAGCCTCAATGTGACCAAAATTGCCATTTTTACAGACTTTTTCTCCTACTAGAAGCTTCTATTTCGACCAATTTCAGGCATTAAAATGACTCTAAACACACTTATTTTAGTTCCAAAAGTGATAATTCATATGCAATAGTCATTTACAGTCAAAAAATAAAACATTAAAAAATTACCATTTCTGACCATCTGGAGAAATTTCGACAGGTCGCGGGTCATCGTTTTTCATCAGAAAATGGATTTTTTGGACTTTAGAAAAAATTGATTCAAAATGTCATTTGGATTGTGCCTCATGTTGAATAACTACTTTTTAAAACCTCAATGTGACCAAAATTGCCATTTTTACAGACTTTTTCTCCTACTAGAAGCTTCTATTTCGACCAATTTCAGGCATTAAAATGACTCTAAACACACTTATTTTAGTTCCAAAAGTGATAATTCACATGCGATAGTCATTTACAGTCAAAAAATTAAACATTAAAAAATTACCATTTCTGACCATCTGGAGAAATTTCGACAGGTCGCGGGTCATCGTTTTTCATCAGAAAATGGATTTTTTGGACTTTAGAAAAATTGATTAAAAATGTCATTTGGATTGTTCCTCATGTTGAATAACTACTTTTTAAAGCCTCTAGATGACCAAAATTGCCATTTTTACAGACTTTTTCTCCTACTAGAAGCTTCTATTTCGACCAACTTCAGGCATTAAAATGACTCTAAACACACTTATTTTAGTTCCACAAGTGATAATTCACTTGCAATAGTCATTTACAGTCAAAAAATTAAACATTAAAAAATTTCCATTTCTGACCATCTGGAGAAATTTCGACAGGTCACGGGTTATCGTTTTTCATCAGAAAATGGATTTTTTGGACTTTAGAAAAATTGATTCAAAATATCATTTGGATTGTGCCTCATGTTGACTACTTTTTAAAGCCTCAATGTGACCAAAATTGCCATTTTTACAGACTTTTTCTCCTACTAGAAGCTTCTATTTCGAACAATTTCAGGCATTTAAATGACTCTAAACACACTTATTTTAGTTCCAAAAGTGATAATTCACATGCAATAGTCATTTACAGTCAAAAAATAAAACATTCAAAAATTACCATTTCTGACCATCTGGAGAAATTTCGACAGGTCGCGGGTCATCGTTTTTCATCAGAAAATGGATTTTTTGGACTTTAGAAAAATTGATTAAAAATGTCATTTGGATTGTTCCTCATGTTGAATAACTACTTTTTAAAGCCTCTAGATGACCAAAATTGCCATTTTTACAGACTTTTTCTCCTACTAGAAGCTTCTATTTCGACCAACTTCAGGCATTAAAATGACTCTAAACACACTTATTTTAGTTCCACAAGTGATAATTCACTTGCAATAGTCATTTACAGTCAAAAAATTAAACATTAAAAAATTTCCATTTCTGACCATCTGGAGAAATTTCGACAGGTCACGGGTTATCGTTTTTCATCAGAAAATGGATTTTTTGGACTTTAGAAAAATTGATTCAAAATATCATTTGGATTGTGCCTCATGTTGACTACTTTTTAAAGCCTCAATGTGACCAAAATTGCCATTTTTACAGACTTTTTCTCCTACTAGAAGCTTCTATTTCGAACAATTTCAGGCATTTAAATGACTCTAAACACACTTATTTTAGTTCCAAAAGTGATAATTCACATGCAATAGTCATTTACAGTCAAAAAATAAAACATTCAAAAATTACCATTTCTGACCATCTGGAGAAATTTCGACAGGTCGCGGGTCATCGTTTTTCATCAGAAAATGGATTTTTTGGACTTTAGAAAAATTGATTCAAAATGTCATTTGGATTGTGCCTCATGTTGAATAACTACTTTTTAAAGCCTCAATGTGACCAAAATTGCCATTTTTACAGACTTTTTCTCCTACTAGAAGCTTCTATTTCGACCAACTTCAGGCATTAAAATGACTCTAAACACACTTATTTTAGTTCCACAATTGATAATTCACTTGCAATAGTCATTTACAGTCAAAAAATTAAACATTAAAAAATGTCCATTTCTGACCATCTGGAGAAATTTCGACAGGTCAGGGGTTATCGTTTTTTATCAGAAAATGGATTTTTTGGACTTTAGAAAAATTGATTCAAAATATCATTTGGATTGTGCCTCATGTTGAATAACTACTTTTTAAAGCCTCAATGTGACCAAAATTGCCATTTTTACAGACTTTTTCTCCTACTAGAAGCTTCTATTTCAACCAATTTCAGGCATTAAAATGACTCTAAACACACTTATTTTAGTTCCAAAAGTGATAATTCATATGCAATAGTCATTTACAGTCAAAAAAATTAAACATTAAAAAATTACCATTTCTGACCATCTGGAGAAAGTTCAACAGGTCACGGGTCATCGTTTTTCATCAGAAAATTGATTTTTGGACTTTAGAAAAAATGATTCAAAATGTCATTTGAATTGTGCCTCATGTTGAATAACTACTTTTTAAAGCCTCGATGTGACCAAAATTGCCATTTTTACAGACTTTTTCTCCTACTAGAAGCTTCTATTTCGACCAACTTCAGGCATTAAAATGACTCTAAACACACTTATTTTAGTTCCACAAGTGATAATTCACTTGCAATAGTCATTTACAGTCAAAAATTTAAACATTAAAAAATTTCAATTTCTGACCATCTGGAGAAATTTCGACAGGTCACGGGTCATCGTTTTTCATCAGAAAATGGATTTTTTGGACTTTAGAAAAACTGATTCAAAATGTCATTTGGATTGTGCCTCATGTTGAATAACTACTTTTTAAAGCCTCAATGTGACCAAAATTGCCATTTTTAAAGACTTTTCCTCCTACTAGAAGCTTCTATTTCGACCAATTTCAGGCATTAAAATGACTCTAAACACACTTATTTTAGTTCCAAAAGTGATAATTCACATGCAATAGTCATTTACAGTCAAAAAATAAAACATTAAAAAATTACCATTTCTGACCATCTGGAGAAATTTCGACAGGTCGCGGGTCATCGTTTTTCATCAGAAAATGGATTTTTTGGACTTTAGAAAAAATTGATTCAAAATGTCATTTGGATTGTGCCTCATGTTGAATAACTACTTTTTAAAACCTCAATGTGACCAAAATTGCCATTTTTACAGACTTTTTCTCCTACTAGAAGCTTCTATTTCGACCAATTTCAGGCATTAAAATGACTCTAAACACACTTATTTTAGTTCCAAAAGTGATAATTCACATGCGATAGTCATTTACAGTCAAAAAATTAAACATTAAAAAATTACCATTTCTGACCATCTGGAGAAATTTCGACAGGTCGCGGGTCATCGTTTTTCATCAGAAAATGGATTTTTTGGACTTTAGAAAAATTGATTAAAAATGTCATTTGGATTGTTCCTCATGTTGAATAACTACTTTTTAAAGCCTCTAGATGACCAAAATTGCCATTTTTACAGACTTTTTCTCCTACTAGAAGCTTCTATTTCGACCAACTTCAGGCATTAAAATGACTCTAAACACACTTATTTTAGTTCCACAAGTGATAATTCACTTGCAATAGTCATTTACAGTCAAAAAATTAAACATTAAAAAATTTCCATTTCTGACCATCTGGAGAAATTTCGACAGGTCACGGGTTATCGTTTTTCATCAGAAAATGGATTTTTTGGACTTTAGAAAAATTGATTCAAAATATCATTTGGATTGTGCCTCATGTTGACTACTTTTTAAAGCCTCAATGTGACCAAAATTGCCATTTTTACAGACTTTTTCTCCTACTAGAAGCTTCTATTTCGAACAATTTCAGGCATTTAAATGACTCTAAACACACTTATTTTAGTTCCAAAAGTGATAATTCACATGCAATAGTCATTTACAGTCAAAAAATAAAACATTCAAAAATTACCATTTCTGACCATCTGGAGAAATTTCGACAGGTCGCGGGTCATCGTTTTTCATCAGAAAATGGATTTTTTGGACTTTAGAAAAATTGATTCAAAATGTCATTTGGATTGTGCCTCATGTTGAATAACTACTTTTTAAAGCCTCAATGTGACCAAAATTGCCATTTTTACAGACTTTTTCTCCTACTAGAAGCTTCTATTTCGACCAACTTCAGGCATTAAAATGACTCTAAACACACTTATTTTAGTTCCACAATTGATAATTCACTTGCAATAGTCATTTACAGTCAAAAAATTAAACATTAAAAAATGTCCATTTCTGACCATCTGGAGAAATTTCGACAGGTCAGGGGTTATCGTTTTTCATCAGAAAATGGATTTTTTGGACTTTAGAAAAATTGATTCAAAATATCATTTGGATTGTGCCTCATGTTGAATAACTACTTTTTAAAGCCTCAATGTGACCAAAATTACCATTTTTACAGACTTTTTCTCCTACTAGAAGCTTCTATTTCAACCAATTTCAGGCATTAAAATGACTCTAAACACACTTATTTTAGTTCCAAAAGTGATAATTCATATGCAATAGTCATTTACAGTCAAAAAAATTAAACATTAAAAAATTACCATTTCTGACCATCTGGAGAAAGTTCAACAGGTCACGGGTCATCGTTTTTCATCAGAAAATTGATTTTTGGACTTTAGAAAAAATGATTCAAAATGTCATTTGAATTGTGCCTCATGTTGAATAACTACTTTTTAAAGCCTCGATGTGACCAAAATTGCCATTTTTACAGACTTTTTCTCCTACTAGAAGCTTCTATTTCGACCAACTTCAGGCATTAAAATGACTCTAAACACACTTATTTTAGTTCCACAAGTGATAATTCACTTGCAATAGTCATTTACAGTCAAAAATTTAAACATTAAAAAATTTCAATTTCTGACCATCTGGAGAAATTTCGACAGGTCACGGGTCATCGTTTTTCATCAGAAAATGGATTTTTTGGACTTTAGAAAAACTGATTCAAAATGTCATTTGGATTGTGCCTCATGTTGAATAACTACTTTTTAAAGCCTCAATGTGACCAAAATTGCCATTTTTAAAGACTTTTCCTCCTACTAGAAGCTTCTATTTCGACCAATTTCAGGCATTAAAATGACTCTAAACACACTTATTTTAGTTCCAAAAGTGATAATTCACATGCAATAGTCATTTACAGTCAAAAAATAAAACATTAAAAAATTACCATTTCTGACCATCTGGAGAAATTTCGACAGGTCACGGGTCATCGTTTTTCATCAGAAAATTGATTTTTGGACTTTAGAAAAATTGATTAAAAATATCATTTGGATTGTTCCTCATGTTGAATAACTACTTTTTAAAGCCTCAATGTGACCAAAATTGCCATTTTTACACACTTTTTCTCCTACTAGAAGCTTCTATTTCGACCAATTTCAGGCATTAAAATGACTCTAAACACACTTCTTTTAGTTCCAAAAGTGATAATTCATATGCAATAGTCATTTACAGTCAAAAAAATTAAAGATTAAAAATTACCATTTCTGACCATCTGGAGAAAGTTCAACAGGTCACGGGTCATTGTTTTTCATCAGAAAATTGATTTTTGGACTTTAGAAAAATTGATTCAAAATGTCATTTGAATTGTGCCTCATGTTGAATAACTACTTTTTAAAGCCTCGATGTGACCAAAATTGCCATTTTTACAGACTTTTTCTCCTACTAGAAGCTTCTATTTCGACCAACTTCAGGCATTAAAATGACTCTAAACACACTTATTTTAGTTCCACAAGTGATAATTCACTTGCAATAGTCATTTACAGTCAAAAAATTAAACATTAAAAAATTTCCATTTCTGACCATCTGGAGAAATTTCGACAGGTCACGGGTTATCGTTTTTCATCAGAAAATGGATTTTTTGGACTTTAGAAAAATTGATTCAAAATGTCATTTGGATTGTGCCTCATGTTGAATAACTACTTTTTAAAGCCTCAATGTGACCAAAATTGCCATTTTTACAGACTTTTTTTCCTACTAGAAGCTTCTATTTCGACCAATTTCAGGCATTAAAATGACTCTAAACACACTTATTTTAGTTCCAAAAGTGATAATTCATATGCAATAGTCATTTACAGTCAAAAAATAAAACATTAAAAAATTACCATTTCTGACCATCTGGAGAAATTTCGACAGGTCGCGGGTCATCGTTTTTCATCAGAAAATGGATTTTTTGGACTTTAGAAAAAATTGATTCAAAATGTCATTTGGATTGTGCCTCATGTTGAATAACTACTTTTTAAAACCTCAATGTGACCAAAATTGCCATTTTTACAGACTTTTTCTCCTACTAGAAGCTTCTATTTCGACCAATTTCAGGCATTAAATTGACTCTAAACACACTTATTTTAGTTCCAAAAGTGATAATTCACATGCGATAGTCATTTACAGTCAAAAAATTAAACATTAAAAAATTACCATTTCTGACCATCTGGAGAAATTTCGACAGGTCGCGGGTCATCGTTTTTCATCAGAAAATGGATTTTTTGGACTTTAGAAAAATTGATTAAAAATGTCATTCGGATTGTTCCTCATGTTGAATAACTACTTTTTAAAGCCTCAATGTGACCAAAATTGCCATTTTTACAGACTTTTTCTCCTACTAGAAGCTTCTATTTCGACCAACTTCAGGCATTAAAATGACTCTAAACACACTTATTTTAGTTCCACAAGTGATAATTCACTTGCAATAGTCATTGACAGTCAAAAAATTAAACATTAAAAAATTTCCATTTCTGACCATCTGGAGAAATTTCGACAGGTCACGGGTTATCGTTTTTCATCAGAAAATGGATTTTTTGGACTTTAGAAAAATTTATTCAAAATATCATTTGGATTGTGCCTCATGTTGAATAACTACTTTTTAAAGCCTCAATGTGACCAAAATTGCCATTTTTACAGACTTTTTCTCCTACTAGAAGCTTCTATTTCGACCAACTTCAGGCATTAAAATGACTCTAAACACACTTATTTTAGTTCCACAAGTGATAATTCACTTGCAATAGTCATTTACAGTCAAAAATTTAAACATTAAAAAATTTCAATTTCTGACCATCTGGAGAAATTTCGACAGGTCACGGGTCATCGTTTTTCATCAGAAAATTGATTTTTGGGACTTTAGAAAAACTGATTCAAAATGTCATTTGGATTGTGCCTCATGTTGAATAACTACTTTTTAAAGCCTCAATGTGACCAAAATTGCCATTTTTACAGACTTTTTCTCCTACTAGAAGCTTCTATTTCGACCAATTTCAGGCATTAAAATGACTCTAAACACACTTATTTTAGTTCCAAAGGTGATAATTCACATGCAATAGTCATTTACAGTAAAAAAATAAAACATTAAAAAATTACCATTTCTGACCATCTGGAGAAATTTCGACAGGTCACGGGTCATCGTTTTTCATCAGAAAATTGATTTTTGGACTTTAGAAAAATTGATTAAAAATATCATTTGGATTGTTCCTCATGTTGAATAACTACTTTTTAAAGCCTCAATGTGACCAAAACTGCCATTTTTACAGACTTTTTCTCCTACTAGAAGCTTCTATTTCGACCAATTTCAGGCATTAAAATGACTCTAAACACACTTATTTTAGTTCCAAAAGTGATAATTCATATGCAATAGTCATTTACAGTCAAAAAATAAAACATTAAAAAATTACCATTTCTGACCATCTGGAGAAATTTCGACAGGTCGCGGGTCATCGTTTTTCATCAGAAAATGGATTTTTTGGACTTTAGAAAAAATTGATTCAAAATGTCATTTGGATTGTGCCTCATGTTGAATAACTACTTTTTAAAACCTCAATGTGACCAAAATTGCCATTTTTACAGACTTTTTCTCCTACTAGAAGCTTCTATTTCGACCAATTTCAGGCATTAAAATGACTCTAAACACACTTATTTTAGTTCCAAAAGTGATAATTCACATGCGATAGTCATTTACAGTCAAAAAATTAAACATTAAAAAATTACCATTTCTGACCATCTGGAGAAATTTCGACAGGTCGCGGGTCATCGTTTTTCATCAGAAAATGGATTTTTTGGACTTTAGAAAAATTGATTAAAAATGTCATTTGGATTGTTCCTCATGTTGAATAACTACTTTTTAAAGCCTCAATGTGACCAAAATTGCCATTTTTACAGACTTTTTCTCCTACTAGAAGCTTCTATTTCGACCAACTTCAGGCATTAAAATGACTCTAAACACACTTATTTTAGTTCCACAAGTGATAATTCACTTGCAATAGTCATTTACAGTCAAAAAATTAAACATTAAAAAATTTCCATTTCTGACCATCTGGAGAAATTTCGACAGGTCACGGGTTATCGTTTTTCATCAGAAAATGGATTTTTTGGACTTTAGAAAAATTTATTCAAACTATCATTTGGATTGTGCCTCATGTTGAATAACTACTTTTTAAAGCCTCAATGTGACCAAAATTGCCATTTTTACAGACTTTTTCTCCTACTAGAAGCTTCTATTTCGAACAATTTCAGGCATTTAAATGACTCTAAACACACTTATTTTAGTTCCAAAAGTGATAATTCACATGCAATAGTCATTTACAGTCAAAAAATAAAACATTAAAAAATTACCATTTCTGACCATCTGGAGAAATTTCGACAGGTCGCGGGTCATCGTTTTTCATCAGAAAATGGATTTTTTGGACTTTAGAAAAATTGATTCAAAATGTCATTTGGATTGTGCCTCAT
Organism: Triturus cristatus; assembly: GCF_964204655.1. Lineage (NCBI taxonomy): Eukaryota > Metazoa > Chordata > Amphibia > Caudata > Salamandridae > Triturus > Triturus cristatus. The sequence continues at coordinate 92,237,752 of NC_140588.1, forward strand.
GTTGAATAACTACTTTTTAAAGCCTCAATGTGACCAAAATTGCCATTTTTACAGACTTTTTCTCCTACTAGAAGCTTCTATTTCGACCAATTTCAGGCATTAAAATGACTCTAAACACACTTATTTTAGTTCCAAAAGTGATAATTCATATGCAATAGTCATTTACAGTCAAAAAATAAAACATTAAAAAATTACCATTTCTGACCATCTGGAGAAATTTCGACAGGTCGCGGGTCATCGTTTTTCATCAGAAAATGGATTGTTTGGACTTTAGAAAAAATTGATTCAAAATGTCATTTGGATTGTGCCTCATGTTGAATAACTACTTTTTAAAACCTCAATGTGACCAAAATTGCCATTTTTACAGACTTTTTCTCCTACTAGAAGCTTCTATTTCGACCAATTTCAGGCATTAAAATGACTCTAAACACACTTATTTTAGTTCCAAAAGTGATAATTCACATGCGATAGTCATTTACAGTCAAAAAATTAAACATTAAAAAATTACCATTTCTGACCATCTGGAGAAATTTCGACAGGTCACGGGTCATCGTTTTTCATCAGAAAATTGATTTTTGGACTTTAGAAAAATTGATTCAAAATGTCATTTGAATTGTGCCTCATGTTGAATAACTACTTTTTAAAGCCTCGATGTGACCAAAATTGCCATTTTTACAGACTTTTTCTCCTACTAGAAGCTTCTATTTCGACCAACTTCAGGCATTAAAATGACTCTAAACACACTTATTTTAGTTCCACAAGTGATAATTCACTTGCAATAGTCATTTACAGTCAAAAAATTAAACATTAAAAAATTTCCATTTCTGACCATCTGGAGAAATTTCGACAGGTCACGGGTTATCGTTTTTCATCAGAAAATGGATTTTTTGGACTTTAGAAAAATTGATTCAAAATGTCATTTGGATTGTGCCTCATGTTGAATAACTACTTTTTAAAGCCTCAATGTGACCAAAATTGCCATTTTTACAGACTTTTTTTCCTACTAGAAGCTTCTATTTCGACCAATTTCAGGCATTAAAATGACTCTAAACACACTTATTTTAGTTCCAAAAGTGATAATTCATATGCAATAGTCATTTACAGTCAAAAAATAAAACATTAAAAAATTACCATTTCTGACCATCTGGAGAAATTTCGACAGGTCGCGGGTCATCGTTTTTCATCAGAAAATGGATTTTTTGGACTTTAGAAAAAATTGATTCAAAATGTCATTTGGATTGTGCCTCATGTTGAATAACTACTTTTTAAAACCTCAATGTGACCAAAATTGCCATTTTTACAGACTTTTTCTCCTACTAGAAGCTTCTATTTCGACCAATTTCAGGCATTAAATTGACTCTAAACACACTTATTTTAGTTCCAAAAGTGATAATTCACATGCGATAGTCATTTACAGTCAAAAAATTAAACATTAAAAAATTACCATTTCTGACCATCTGGAGAAATTTCGACAGGTCGCGGGTCATCGTTTTTCATCAGAAAATGGATTTTTTGGACTTCAGAAAAATTGATTAAAAATGTCATTTGGATTGTTCCTCATGTTGAATAACTACTTTTTAAAGCCTCAATGTGACCAAAATTGCCATTTTTACAGACTTTTTCTCCTACTAGAAGCTTCTATTTCGACCAACTTCAGGCATTAAAATGACTCTAAACACACTTATTTTAGTTCCAAAAGTGATAATTCATATGCAATAGTCATTTACAGTCAAAAAAATTAAACATTAAAAAATTACCATTTCTGACCATCTGGAGAAAGTTCAACAGGTCACGGGTCATCGTTTTTCATCAGAAAATTGATTTTTGGACTTTAGAAAAAATGATTCAAAATGTCATTTGAATTGTGCCTCATGTTGAATAACTACTTTTTAAAGCCTCGATGTGACCAAAATTGCCATTTTTACAGACTTTTTCTCCTACTAGAAGCTTCTATTTCGACCAACTTCAGGCATTAAAATGACTCTAAACACACTTATTTTAGTTCCACAAGTGATAATTCACTTGCAATAGTCATTTACAGTCAAAAAATTAAACATTAAAAAATTTCCATTTCTGACCATCTGGAGAAATTTCGACAGGTCACGGGTCATCGTTTTTCATCAGAAAATGGATTTTTTGGACTTTAGAAAAAATTGATTCAAAATGTCATTTGGATTGTGCCTCATGTTGAATAACTACTTTTTAAAACCTCAATGTGACCAAAATTGCCATTTTTACAGACTTTTTCTCCTACTAGAAGCTTCTATTTCGACCAATTTCAGGCATTAAATTGACTCTAAACACACTTATTTTAGTTCCAAAAGTGATAATTCACATGCGATAGTCATTTACAGTCAAAAAATTAAACATTAAAAAATTACCATTTCTGACCATCTGGAGAAATTTCGACAGGTCGCGGGTCATCGTTTTTCATCAGAAAATGGATTTTTTGGACTTTAGAAAAATTGATTAAAAATGTCATTCGGATTGTTCCTCATGTTGAATAACTACTTTTTAAAGCCTCAATGTGACCAAAATTGCCATTTTTACAGACTTTTTCTCCTACTAGAAGCTTCTATTTCGACCAACTTCAGGCATTAAAATGACTCTAAACACACTTATTTTAGTTCCACAAGTGATAATTCACTTGCAATAGTCATTGACAGTCAAAAAATTAAACATTAAAAAATTTCCATTTCTGACCATCTGGAGAAATTTCGACAGGTCACGGGTTATCGTTTTTCATCAGAAAATGGATTTTTTGGACTTTAGAAAAATTTATTCAAAATATCATTTGGATTGTGCCTCATGTTGAATAACTACTTTTTAAAGCCTCAATGTGACCAAAATTGCCATTTTTACAGACTTTTTCTCCTACTAGAAGCTTCTATTTCGACCAACTTCAGGCATTAAAATGACTCTAAACACACTTATTTTAGTTCCACAAGTGATAATTCACTTGCAATAGTCATTTACAGTCAAAAATTTAAACATTAAAAAATTTCAATTTCTGACCATCTGGAGAAATTTCGACAGGTCACGGGTCATCGTTTTTCATCAGAAAATTGATTTTTGGGACTTTAGAAAAACTGATTCAAAATGTCATTTGGATTGTGCCTCATGTTGAATAACTACTTTTTAAAGCCTCAATGTGACCAAAATTGCCATTTTTACAGACTTTTTCTCCTACTAGAAGCTTCTATTTCGACCAATTTCAGGCATTAAAATGACTCTAAACACACTTATTTTAGTTCCAAAGGTGATAATTCACATGCAATAGTCATTTACAGTAAAAAAATAAAACATTAAAAAATTACCATTTCTGACCATCTGGAGAAATTTCGACAGGTCACGGGTCATCGTTTTTCATCAGAAAATTGATTTTTGGACTTTAGAAAAATTGATTAAAAATATCATTTGGATTGTTCCTCATGTTGAATAACTACTTTTTAAAGCCTCAATGTGACCAAAACTGCCATTTTTACAGACTTTTTCTCCTACTAGAAGCTTCTATTTCGACCAATTTCAGGCATTAAAATGACTCTAAACACACTTATTTTAGTTCCAAAAGTGATAATTCATATGCAATAGTCATTTACAGTCAAAAAATAAAACATTAAAAAATTACCATTTCTGACCATCTGGAGAAATTTCGACAGGTCGCGGGTCATCGTTTTTCATCAGAAAATGGATTTTTTGGACTTTAGAAAAAATTGATTCAAAATGTCATTTGGATTGTGCCTCATGTTGAATAACTACTTTTTAAAACCTCAATGTGACCAAAATTGCCATTTTTACAGACTTTTTCTCCTACTAGAAGCTTCTATTTCGACCAATTTCAGGCATTAAAATGACTCTAAACACACTTATTTTAGTTCCAAAAGTGATAATTCACATGCGATAGTCATTTACAGTCAAAAAATTAAACATTAAAAAATTACCATTTCTGACCATCTGGAGAAATTTCGACAGGTCGCGGGTCATCGTTTTTCATCAGAAAATGGATTTTTTGGACTTTAGAAAAATTGATTAAAAATGTCATTTGGATTGTTCCTCATGTTGAATAACTACTTTTTAAAGCCTCAATGTGACCAAAATTGCCATTTTTACAGACTTTTTCTCCTACTAGAAGCTTCTATTTCGACCAACTTCAGGCATTAAAATGACTCTAAACACACTTATTTTAGTTCCACAAGTGATAATTCACTTGCAATAGTCATTTACAGTCAAAAAATTAAACATTAAAAAATTTCCATTTCTGACCATCTGGAGAAATTTCGACAGGTCACGGGTTATCGTTTTTCATCAGAAAATGGATTTTTTGGACTTTAGAAAAATTTATTCAAACTATCATTTGGATTGTGCCTCATGTTGAATAACTACTTTTTAAAGCCTCAATGTGACCAAAATTGCCATTTTTACAGACTTTTTCTCCTACTAGAAGCTTCTATTTCGAACAATTTCAGGCATTTAAATGACTCTAAACACACTTATTTTAGTTCCAAAAGTGATAATTCACATGCAATAGTCATTTACAGTCAAAAAATAAAACATTAAAAAATTACCATTTCTGACCATCTGGAGAAATTTCGACAGGTCGCGGGTCATCGTTTTTCATCAGAAAATGGATTTTTTGGACTTTAGAAAAATTGATTCAAAATGTCATTTGGATTGTGCCTCATGTTGAATAACTACTTTTTAAAGCCTCAATGTGACCAAAATTGCCATTTTTACAGACTTTTTCTCCTACTAGAAGCTTCTATTTCGACCAATTTCAGGCATTAAAATGACTCTAAACACACTTATTTTAGTTCCAAAAGTGATAATTCATATGCAATAGTCATTTACAGTCAAAAAATAAAACATTAAAAAATTACCATTTCTGACCATCTGGAGAAATTTCGACAGGTCGCGGGTCATCGTTTTTCATCAGAAAATGGATTGTTTGGACTTTAGAAAAAATTGATTCAAAATGTCATTTGGATTGTGCCTCATGTTGAATAACTACTTTTTAAAACCTCAATGTGACCAAAATTGCCATTTTTACAGACTTTTTCTCCTACTAGAAGCTTCTATTTCGACCAATTTCAGGCATTAAAATGACTCTAAACACACTTATTTTAGTTCCAAAAGTGATAATTCACATGCGATAGTCATTTACAGTCAAAAAATTAAACATTAAAAAATTACCATTTCTGACCATCTGGAGAAATTTCGACAGGTCACGGGTCATCGTTTTTCATCAGAAAATTGATTTTTGGACTTTAGAAAAATTGATTCAAAATGTCATTTGAATTGTGCCTCATGTTGAATAACTACTTTTTAAAGCCTCGATGTGACCAAAATTGCCATTTTTACAGACTTTTTCTCCTACTAGAAGCTTCTATTTCGACCAACTTCAGGCATTAAAATGACTCTAAACACACTTATTTTAGTTCCACAAGTGATAATTCACTTGCAATAGTCATTTACAGTCAAAAAATTAAACATTAAAAAATTTCCATTTCTGACCATCTGGAGAAATTTCGACAGGTCACGGGTTATCGTTTTTCATCAGAAAATGGATTTTTTGGACTTTAGAAAAATTGATTCAAAATGTCATTTGGATTGTGCCTCATGTTGAATAACTACTTTTTAAAGCCTCAATGTGACCAAAATTGCCATTTTTACAGACTTTTTTTCCTACTAGAAGCTTCTATTTCGACCAATTTCAGGCATTAAAATGACTCTAAACACACTTATTTTAGTTCCAAAAGTGATAATTCATATGCAATAGTCATTTACAGTCAAAAAATAAAACATTAAAAAATTACCATTTCTGACCATCTGGAGAAATTTCGACAGGTCGCGGGTCATCGTTTTTCATCAGAAAATGGATTTTTTGGACTTTAGAAAAAATTGATTCAAAATGTCATTTGGATTGTGCCTCATGTTGAATAACTACTTTTTAAAACCTCAATGTGACCAAAATTGCCATTTTTACAGACTTTTTCTCCTACTAGAAGCTTCTATTTCGACCAATTTCAGGCATTAAATTGACTCTAAACACACTTATTTTAGTTCCAAAAGTGATAATTCACATGCGATAGTCATTTACAGTCAAAAAATTAAACATTAAAAAATTACCATTTCTGACCATCTGGAGAAATTTCGACAGGTCGCGGGTCATCGTTTTTCATCAGAAAATGGATCTTTTGGACTTCAGAAAAATTGATTAAAAATGTCATTTGGATTGTTCCTCATGTTGAATAACTACTTTTTAAAGCCTCAATGTGACCAAAATTGCCATTTTTACAGACTTTTTCTCCTACTAGAAGCTTCTATTTCGACCAACTTCAGGCATTAAAATGACTCTAAACACACTTATTTTAGTTCCAAAAGTGATAATTCATATGCAATAGTCATTTACAGTCAAAAAAATTAAACATTAAAAAATTACCATTTCTGACCATCTGGAGAAAGTTCAACAGGTCACGGGTCATCGTTTTTCATCAGAAAATTGATTTTTGGACTTTAGAAAAAATGATTCAAAATGTCATTTGAATTGTGCCTCATGTTGAATAACTACTTTTTAAAGCCTCGATGTGACCAAAATTGCCATTTTTACAGACTTTTTCTCCTACTAGAAGCTTCTATTTCGACCAACTTCAGGCATTAAAATGACTCTAAACACACTTATTTTAGTTCTACAAGTGATAATTCACTTGCAATAGTCATTTACAGTCAAAAAATTAAACATTAAAAAATTTCCATTTCTGACCATCTGGAGAAATTTCGACAGGTCACGGGTTATCGTTTTTCATCAGAAAATGGATTTTTTGGACTTTAGAAAAATTGATTCAAAATGTCATTTGGATTGTGCCTCATGTTGAATAACTACTTTTTAAAGCCTCAATGTGACCAAAATTGCCATTTTTACAGACTTTTTTTCCTACTAGAAGCTTCTATTTCGACCAATTTCAGGCATTAAAATGACTCTAAACACACTTATTTTAGTTCCAAAAGTGATAATTCATATGCAATAGTCATTTACAGTCAAAAAATAAAACATTAAAAAATTACCATTTCTGACCATCTGGAGAAATTTCGACAGGTCGCGGGTCATCGTTTTTCATCAGAAAATGGATTTTTTGGACTTTAGAAAAAATTGATTCAAAATGTCATTTGGATTGTGCCTCATGTTGAATAACTACTTTTTAAAACCTCAATGTGACCAAAATTGCCATTTTTACAGACTTTTTCTCCTACTAGAAGCTTCTATTTCGACCAATTTCAGGCATTAAAATGACTCTAAACACACTTATTTTAGTTCCAAAAGTGATAATTCACATGCGATAGTCATTTACAGTCAAAAAATTAAACATTAAAAAATTACCATTTCTGACCATCTGGAGAAATTTCGACAGGTCGCGGGTCATCGTTTTTCATCAGAAAATGGATTTTTTGGACTTTAGAAAAATTGATTAAAAATGTCATTTGGATTGTTCCTCATGTTGAATAACTACTTTTTAAAGCCTCAATGTGACCAAAATTGCCATTTTTACAGACTTTTTCTCCTACTAGAAGCTTCTATTTCGACCAACTTCAGGCATTAAAATGACTCTAAACACACTTATTTTAGTTCCACAAGTGATAATTCACTTGCAATAGTCATTGACAGTCAAAAAATTAAACATTAAAAAATTTCCATTTCTGACCATCTGGAGAAATTTCGACAGGTCACGGGTTATCGTTTTTCATCAGAAAATGGATTTTTTGGACTTTAGAAAAATTTATTCAAAATATCATTTGGATTGTGCCTCATGTTGAATAACTACTTTTTAAAGCCTCAATGTGACCAAAATTGCCATTTTTACAGACTTTTTCTCCTACTAGAAGCTTCTATTTCGACCAACTTCAGGCATTAAAATGACTCTAAACACACTTATTTTAGTTCCACAAGTGATAATTCACTTGCAATAGTCATTTACAGTCAAAAATTTAAACATTAAAAAATTTCAATTTCTGACCATCTGGAGAAATTTCGACAGGTCACGGGTCATCGTTTTTCATCAGAAAATTGATTTTTGGGACTTTAGAAAAACTGATTCAAAATGTCATTTGGATTGTGCCTCATGTTGAATAACTACTTTTTAAAGAGTCAATGTGACCAAAATTGCCATTTTTACAGACTTTTTCTCCTACTAGAAGCTTCTATTTCGACCAATTTCAGGCATTAAAATGACTCTAAACACACTTATTTTAGTTCCAAAAGTGATAATTCACATGCAATAGTCATTTACAGTAAAAAAATAAAACATTAAAAAATTACCATTTCTGACCATCTGGAGAAATTTCGACAGGTCACGGGTCATCGTTTTTCATCAGAAAATTGATTTTTGGACTTTAGAAAAATTGATTAAAAATATCATTTGGATTGTTCCTCATGTTGAATAACTACTTTTTAAAGCCTCAATGTGACCAAAACTGCCATTTTTACAGACTTTTTCTCCTACTAGAAGCTTCTATTTCGACCAATTTCAGGCATTAAAATGACTCTAAACACACTTATTTTAGTTCCAAAAGTGATAATTCATATGCAATAGTCATTTACAGTCAAAAAATAAAACATTAAAAAATTACCATTTCTGACCATCTGGAGAAATTTCGACAGGTCGCGGGTCATCGTTTTTCATCAGAAAATGGATTTTTTGGACTTTAGAAAAAATTGATTCAAAATGTCATTTGGATTGTGCCTCATGTTGAATAACTACTTTTTAAAACCTCAATGTGACCAAAATTGCCATTTTTACAGACTTTTTCTCCTACTAGAAGCTTCTATTTCGACCAATTTCAGGCATTAAAATGACTCTAAACACACTTATTTTAGTTCCAAAAGTGATAATTCACATGCGATAGTCATTTACAGTCAAAAAATTAAACATTAAAAAATTACCATTTCTGACCATCTGGAGAAATTTCGACAGGTCGCGGGTCATCGTTTTTCATCAGAAAATGGATTTTTTGGACTTTAGAAAAATTGATTAAAAATGTCATTTGGATTGTTCCTCATGTTGAATAACTACTTTTTAAAGCCTCAATGTGACCAAAATTGCCATTTTTACAGACTTTTTCTCCTACTAGAAGCTTCTATTTCGACCAACTTCAGGCATTAAAATGACTCTAAACACACTTATTTTAGTTCCACAAGTGATAATTCACTTGCAATAGTCATTTACAGTCAAAAAATTAAACATTAAAAAATTTCCATTTCTGACCATCTGGAGAAATTTCGACAGGTCACGCACGGGTTATCGTTTTTCATCAGAAAATGGATTTTTTGGACTTTAGAAAAATTTATTCAAAATATCATTTGGATTGTGCCTCATGTTGAATAACTACTTTTTAAAGCCTCAATGTGACCAAAATTGCCATTTTTACAGACTTTTTCTCCTACTAGAAGCTTCTATTTCGAACAATTTCAGGCATTTAAATGACTCTAAACACACTTATTTTAGTTCCAAAAGTGATAATTCACATGCAATAGTCATTTACAGTCAAAAAATAAAACATTCAAAAATTACCATTTCTGACCATCTGGAGAAATTTCGACAGGTCGCGGGTCATCGTTTTTCATCAGAAAATGGATTTTTTGGACTTTAGAAAAATTGATTCAAAATGTCATTTGGATTGTGCCTCATGTTGAATAACTACTTTTTAAAGCCTCAATGTGACGAAAATTGCCATTTTTACAGACTTTTTCTCCTACTAGAAGCTTCTATTTCGACCAATTTCAGGCATTAAAATGACTCTAAACACACTTATTTTAGTTCCAAAAGTGATAATTCACATGCAATAGTCATTTACAGTCAAAAAATAAAACATTCAAAAATTACCATTTCTGACCATCTGGAGAAATTTCGACAGGTCGCGGGTCATCGTTTTTCATCAGAAAATGGATTTTTTGGACTTTAGAAAAATTGATTCAAAATGTCATTTGGATTGTGCCTCATGTTGAATAACTACTTTTTAAAGCCTCAATGTGACCAAAATTGCCATTTTTACAGACTTTTTCTCCTACTAGAAGCTTCTATTTCGACCAACTTCAGGCATTAAAATGACTCTAAACACACTTATTTTAGTTCCACAATTGATAATTCACTTGCAATAGTCATTTACAGTCAAAAAATTAAACATTAAAAAATTTCCATTTCTGACCATCTGGAGAAATTTCGACAGGTCACGGGTTATCGTTTTTCATCAGAAAATGGATTTTTTGGACTTTAGAAAAATTGATTCAAAATATCATTTGGATTGTGCCTCATGTTGAATAACTACTTTTTAAAGCCTCAATGTGACCAAAATTGCCATTTTTACAGACTTTTTCTCCTACTAGAAGCTTCTATTTCGACCAATTTCAGGCATTAAAATGACTCTAAACACACTTATTGTAGTTCCAAAAGTGATAATTCAAATGCAATAGTCATTTACAGTCAAAAAAATTAAACATTAAAAAATTACAATTTCTGACCATCTGGAGAAATTTCGACAGGTCACGGGTCATCGTTTTTCATCAGAAAATTGATTTTTGGACTTTAGAAAAATTGATTAAAAATATCATTTGGATTGTTCCTCATGTTGAATAACTACTTTTTAAAGCCTCAATGTGACCAAAATTGCCATTTTTACACACTTTTTCTCCTACTAGAAGCTTCTATTTCGACCAATTTCAGGCATTAAAATGACTCTAAACACACTTATTTTAGTTCCAAAAGTGATAATTCACATGCAATAGTCATTTACAGTCAAAAAATAAAACATTAAAAAATTACCATTTCTGACCATCTGGAGAAATTTCGACAGGTCGCGGGTCATCGTTTTTCATCAGAAAATTGATTTTTTGGACTTTAGAAAAAATTGATTCAAAATGTCATTTGGATTGTGCCTCATGTTGAATAACTACTTTTTAAAACCTCAATGTGACCAAAATTGCCATTTTTACAGACTTTTTCTCCTACTAGAAGCTTCTATTTCGACCAATTTCAGGCATTAAAATGACTCTAAACACACTTATTTTAGTTCCAAAAGTGATAATTCACATGCGATAGTCATTTACAGTCAAAAAATTAAACATTAAAAAATTACCATTTCTGACCATCTGGAGAAATTTCGACAGGTCGCGGGTCATCGTTTTTCATAAGAAAATGGATTTTTTGGACTTTAGAAAAAATTGATTAAAAATGTCATTTGGATTGTTCCTCATGTTGAATAACTACTTTTTAAAGCCTCAATGTGACCAAAATTGCCATTTTTACACACGTTTTCTCCTACTAGAAGCTTCTATCTTGACCAATTTCAGGCATTAAAATGACTCTAAACACACTTCTTTTAGTTCCAAAAGTGATAATTCATATGCAATAGTCATTTACAGTCAAAAAAATTAAACATTAAAAAAATACCATTTCTGACCATCTGGAGAAAGTTCAACAGGTCACGGGTCATCGTTTTTCATCAGAAAATGGATTGTTTGGACTTTAGAAAAAATTGATTCAAAATGTCATTTGGATTGTGCCTCATGTTGAATAACTACTTTTTAAAACCTCAATGTGACCAAAATTGCCATTTTTACAGACTTTTTCTCCTACTAGAAGCTTCTATTTCGACCAATTTCAGGCATTAAAATGACTCTAAACACACTTATTGTAGTTCCAAAAGTGATAATTCAAATGCAATAGTCATTTACAGTCAAAAAAATTAAACATTAAAAAATTACCATTTCTGACCATCTGGAGAAATTTCGACAGGTCACGGGTCATCGTTTTTCATCAGAAAATTGATTTTTGGACTTTAGAAAAATTGATTCAAAATGTCATTTGAATTGTGCCTCATGTTGAATAACTACTTTTTAAAGCCTCGATGTGACCAAAATTGCCATTTTTACAGACTTTTTCTCCTACTAGAAGCTTCTATTTCGACCAACTTCAGGCATTAAAATGACTCTAAACACACTTATTTTAGTTCCACAAGTGATAATTCACTTGCAATAGTCATTTACAGTCAAAAAATTAAACATTAAAAAATTACCATTTCTGACCATCTGGAGAAATTTCGACAGGTCACGGGTCATCGTTTTTCATCAGAAAATGGATTTTTCGGACTTTAGAAAAATGTATTCAAAATGTCATTTGGATTGTGCCTCATGTTGAATAACTACTTTTTAAAGCCTCAATGTGACCAAAATTGCCATTTTTACAGACTTTTTCTCCTACTAGAAGCTTCTATTTCGACCAATTTCAGGCATTAAAATGACTCTAAACACACTTATTTTAGTTCCAAAAGTGATAATTCACATGCAATAGTCATTTACAGTCAAAAAATAAAACATTCAAAAATTACCATTTCTGACCATCTGGAGAAATTTCGACAGGTCGCGGGTCATCGTTTTTCATCAGAAAATGGATTTTTTGGACTTTAGAAAAATTGATTCAAAATGTCATTTGGATTGTGCCTCATGTTGAATAACTACTTTTTAAAGCCTCAATGTGACCAAAATTGCCATTTTTACAGACTTTTTCTCCTACTAGAAGCTTCTATTTCGACCAACTTCAGGCATTAAAATGACTCTAAAAACACTTATTTTAGTTCCACAATTGATAATTCACTTGCAATAGTCATTTACAGTCAAAAAATTAAACATTAAAAAATTTCCATTTCTGACCATCTGGAGAAATTTCGACAGGTCACGGGTTATCGTTTTTCATCAGAAAATGGATTTTTTGGACTTTAGAAAAATTGATTCAAAATATCATTTGGATTGTGCCTCATGTTGAATAACTACTTTTTAAAGCCTCAATGTGACCAAAATTGCCATTTTTACAGACTTTTTCTCCTACTAGAAGCTTCTATTTCGACCAATTTCAGGCATTAAAATGACTCTAAACACACTTATTTTAGTTCCAAAAGTGATAATTCATATGCAATAGTCATTTACAGTCAAAAAAATTAAACATTAAAAAATTACAATTTCTGACCATCTGGAGAAATTTCGACAGGTCACGGGTCATCGTTTTTCATCAGAAAATTGATTTTTGGACTTTAGAAAAATTGATTAAAAATATCATTTGGATTGTTCCTCATGTTGAATAACTACTTTTTAAAGCCTCAATGTGACCAAAATTGCCATTTTTACAGACTTTTTCTCCTACTAGAAGCTTCTATTTCGACCAATTTCAGGCATTGAAATGACTCTAAACACAGTTATTTTAGTTCCAAAAGTGATAATTCACATGCAATAGTCATTTACAGTCAAAAAATAAAACATTAAAAAATTACCATTTCTGACCATCTGGAGAAATTTCGACAGGTCGCGGGTCATCGTTTTTCATCAGAAAATGGATTTTTTGGACTTTAGAAAAATTGATTCAAAATGTCATTTGGATTGTGCCTCATGTTGAATAACTACTTTTTAAAGCCTCAATGTGACCAAAATTGCCATTTTTACAGACTTTTTCTCCTACTAGAAGCTTCTATTTCGACCAACTTCAGGCATTAAAATGACTCTAAACACACTTATTTTAGTTCCACAATTGATAATTCACTTGCAATAGTCATTTACAGTCAAAAAATTAAACATTAAAAAATTTCCATTTCTGACCATCTGGAGAAATTTCGACAGGTCACGGGTTATCGTTTTTCATCAGAAAATGGATTTTTTGGACTTTAGAAAAATTGATTCAAAATATCATTTGGATTGTGCCTCATGTTGAATAACTACTTTTTAAAGCCTCAATGTGACCAAAATTGCCATTTTTACAGACTTTTTCTCCTACTAGAAGCTTCTATTTCGACCAATTTCAGGCATTAAAATGACTCTAAACACACTTATTGTAGTTCCAAAAGTGATAGTTCAAATGCAATAGTCATTTACAGTCAAAAAAATTAAACATTAAAAAATTACAATTTCTGACCATCTGGAGAAATTTCGACAGGTCACGGGTCATCGTTTTTCATCAGAAAATTGATTTTTGGACTTTAGAAAAATTGATTAAAAATATCATTTGGATTGTTCCTCATGTTGAATAACTACTTTTTAAAGCCTCAATGTGACCAAAATTGCCATTTTTACACACTTTTTCTCCTACTAGAAGCTTCTATTTCGACCAATTTCAGGCATTAAAATGACTCTAAACACACTTATTTTAGTTCCAAAAGTGATAATTCACATGCAATAGTCATTTACAGTCAAAAAATAAAACATTAAAAAATTACCATTTCTGACCATCTGGAGAAATTTCGACAGGTCGCGGGTCATCGTTTTTCATCAGAAAATTGATTTTTTGGACTTTAGAAAAAATTGATTCAAAATGTCATTTGGATTGTGCCTCATGTTGAATAACTACTTTTTAAAACCTCAATGTGACCAAAATTGCCATTTTTACAGACTTTTTCTCCTACTAGAAGCTTCTATTTCGACCAATTTCAGGCATTAAAATGACTCTAAACACACTTATTTTAGTTCCAAAAGTGATAATTCACATGCGATAGTCATTTACAGTCAAAAAATTAAACATTAAAAAATTACCATTTCTGACCATCTGGAGAAATTTCGACAGGTCGCGGGTCATCGTTTTTCATAAGAAAATGGATTTTTTGGACTTTAGAAAAAATTGATTAAAAATGTCATTTGGATTGTTCCTCATGTTGAATAACTACTTTTTAAAGCCTCAATGTGACCAAAATTGCAATTTTTACAGACTTTTTCTCCTACTAGAAGCTTCTATTTCGACCAATTTCAGGCATTAAAATGACTCTAAACACACTTATTTTAGTTCCAAAAGTGATAATTCACATGCGATAGTCATTTACAGTCAAAAAATTAAACATTAAAAAATTACCATTTCTGACCATCTGGAGAAATTTCGACAGGTCGCGGGTCATCGTTTTTCATCAGAAAATGGATTTTTTGGACTTTAGAAAAATTGATTAAAAATGTCATTTGGATTGTTCCTCATGTTGAATAACTACTTTTTAAAGCCTCAATGTGACCAAAATTGCCATTTTTACAGACTTTTTCTCCTACTAGAAGCTTCTATTTCAACCAACTTCAGGCATTAAAATGACTCTAAACACACTTATTTTAGTTCCACAAGTGATAATTCACTTGCAATAGTCATTTACAGTCAAAAAATTAAACATTAAAAAATTTCCATTTCTGACCATCTGGAGAAATTTCGACAGGTCACGGGTTATCGTTTTTCATCAGAAAATGGATTTTTTGGACTTTAGAAAAATTGATTCAAAATGTCATTTGGATTGTGCCTCATGTTGAATAACTACTTTTTAAAGCCTCAATGTGACCAAAATTGCCAGTTTTACAGACTTTTTCTCCTACTAGAAGCTTCTATTTCGACCAATTTCAGGCATTAAAATGACTCTAAACACACTTATTTTAGTTCCAAAAGTGATAATTCACATGCAATAGTCATTTACAGTCAAAAAATAAAACATTCAAAAATTACCATTTCTGACCATCTGGAGAAATTTCGACAGGTCGCGGGTCATCGTTTTTCATCAGAAAATGGATTTTTTGGACTTTAGAAAAATTGATTCAAAATGTCATTTGGATTGTGCCTCATGTTGAATAACTAATTTTTAAAGCCTCAATGTGACCAAAATTGCCATTTTTACAGACTTTTTCTCCTACTAGAAGCTTCTATTTCGACCAATTTCAGGCATTAAAATGACTGTAAACACACTTATTTTAGTTCCAAAAGTGATAATTCATATGCAATAGTCATTTACAGTCAAAAAATAAAACATTAAAAAATTACCATTTCTGACCATCTGGAGAAATTTCGACAGGTCGCGGGTCATCGTTTTTCATCAGAAAATGGATTTTTTGGACTTTAGAAAAATTGATTAAAAATGTCATTTGGATTGTTCCTCATGTTGAATAACTACTTTTTAAAGCCTCAATGTGACCAAAATTGCCATTTTTACATACTTTTTCTCCTACTAGAAGCTTCTATTTCGACCAACTTAAGGCATTAAAATGACTCTAAACACACTTATTTTAGTTCCACAAGTGATAATTCACTTGCAATAGTCATTTACAGTCAAAAAATTAAACATTAAAAAATTTCCATTTCTGACCATCTGGAGAAATTTCGACAGGTCACGGGTTATCGTTTTTCATCAGAAAATTGATTTTTTGGACTTTAGAAAAATTGATTCAAAATATCATTTGGATTGTGCCTCATGTTGAATAACTACTTTTTAAAGCCTCAATGTGACCAAAATTGCCATTTTTACAGACTTTTTCTCCTACTAGAAGCTTCTATTTCGACCAATTTCAGGCATTAAAATGACTCTAAACACACTTATTTTAGTTCCAAAAGTGATAATTCTTATGCAATAGTCATTTACAGTCAAAAAATAAAACATTAAAAAATTACCATTTCTGACCATCTGGAGAAATTTCGACAGGTCGCGGGTCATCGTTTTTCATCAGAAAATGGATTTTTTGGACTTTAGAAAAATTGATTCAAAATGTCATTTGGATTGTGCCTCATGTTGAATAACTACTTTTTAAAGCCTCAATGTGACCAAAATTGCCATTTTTACAGACTTTTTTTCCTACTAGAAGCTTCTATTTCGACCAATTTCAGGCATTAAAATGACTCTAAACACACTTATTTTAGTTCCAAAAGTGATAATTCATATGCAATAGTCATTTACAGTCAAAAAATAAAACATTAAAAAATTACCATTTCTGACCATCTGGAGAAATTTCGACAGGTCGCGGGTCATCGTTTTTCATCAGAAAATGGATTTTTTGGACTTTAGAAAAAATTGATTCAAAATGTCATTTGGATTGTGCCTCATGTTGAATAACTACTTTTTAAAACCTCAATGTGACCAAAATTGCCATTTTTACAGACTTTTTCTCCTACTAGAAGCTTCTATTTCGACCAATTTCAGGCATTAAAATGACTCTAAACACACTTATTTTAGTTCCAAAAGTGATAATTCACATGCGATAGTCATTTACAGTCAAAAAATTAAACATTAAAAAATTACCATTTCTGACCATCTGGAGAAATTTCGACAGGTCGCGGGTCATCGTTTTTCATCAGAAAATGGATTTTTTGGACTTTAGAAAAATTGATTAAAAATGTCATTTGGATTGTCCCTCATGTTGAATAACTACTTTTTAAAGCCTCAATGTGACCAAAATTGCCATTTTTACAGACTTTTTCTCCTACTAGAAGCTTCTATTTCAACCAACTTCAGGCATTAAAATGACTCTAAACACACTTATTTTAGTTCCACAAGTGATAATTCACTTGCAATAGTCATTTACAGTCAAAAAATTAAACATTAAAAAATTTCCATTTCTGACCATCTGGAGAAATTTCGACAGGTCACGGGTTATCGTTTTTCATCAGAAAATGGATTTTTTGGACTTTAGAAAAATTGATTCAAAATGTCATTTGGATTGTGCCTCATGTTGAATAACTACTTTTTAAAGCCTCAATGTGACCAAAATTGCCATTTTTACAGACTTTTTCTCCTACTAGAAGCTTCTATTTCGACCAATTTCAGGCATTAAAATGACTCTAAACACACTTATTTTAGTTCCAAAAGTGATAATTCACATGCAATAGTCATTTACAGTCAAAAAATAAAACATTCAAAAATTACCATTTCTGACCATCTGGAGAAATTTCGACAGGTCGCGGGTCATCGTTTTTCATCAGAAAATGGATTTTTTGGACTTTAGAAAAATTGATTCAAAATGTCATTTGGATTGTGCCTCATGTTGAATAACTAATTTTTAAAGCCTCAATGTGACCAAAATTGCCATTTTTACAGACTTTTTCTCCTACTAGAAGCTTCTATTTCGACCAATTTCAGGCATTAAAATGACTGTAAACACACTTATTTTAGTTCCAAAAGTGATAATTCATATGCAATAGTCATTTACAGTCAAAAAATAAAACATTAAAAAATTACCATTTCTGACCATCTGGAGAAATTTCGACAGGTCGCGGGTCATCGTTTTTCATCAGAAAATGGATTTTTTGGACTTTAGAAAAATTGATTAAAAATGTCATTTGGATTGTTCCTCATGTTGAATAACTACTTTTTAAAGCCTCAATGTGACCAAAATTGCCATTTTTACATACTTTTTCTCCTACTAGAAGCTTCTATTTCGACCAACTTCAGGCATTAAAATGACTCTAAACACACTTATTTTAGTTCCACAAGTGATAATTCACTTGCAATAGTCATTTACAGTCAAAAAATTAAACATTAAAAAATTTCCATTTCTGACCATCTGGAGAAATTTCGACAGGTCACGGGTCATCGTTTTTCATCAGAAAATTGATTTTTGGACTTTAGAAAAATTGATTAAAAATATCATTTGGATTGTTCCTCATGTTGAATAACTACTTTTTAAAGCCTCAATGTGACCAAAATTGCCATTTTTACACACTTTTTCTCCTACTAGAAGCTTCTATTTCGACCAATTTCAGGCATTAAAATGACTCTAAACACACTTATTTTAGTTCCAAAAGTGATAATTCACATGCAATAGTCATTTACAGTCAAAAAATAAAACATTAAAAAATTACCATTTCTGACCATCTGGAGAAATTTCGACAGGTCGCGGGTCATCGTTTTTCATCAGAAAATTGATTTTTTGGACTTTAGAAAAAATTGATTCAAAATGTCATTTGGATTGTGCCTCATGTTGAATAACTACTTTTTAAAACCTCAATGTGACCAAAATTGCCATTTTTACAGACTTTTTCTCCTACTAGAAGCTTCTATTTCGACCAATTTCAGGCATTAAAATGACTCTAAACACACTTATTTTAGTTCCAAAAGTGATAATTCACATGCGATAGTCATTTACAGTCAAAAAATTAAACATTAAAAAATTACCATTTCTGACCATCTGGAGAAATTTCGACAGGTCGCGGGTCATCGTTTTTCATAAGAAAATGGATTTTTTGGACTTTAGAAAAAATTGATTAAAAATGTCATTTGGATTGTTCCTCATGTTGAATAACTACTTTTTAAAGCCTCAATGTGACCAAAATTGCCATTTTTACACACTTTTTCTCCTACTAGAAGCTTCTATCTTGACCAATTTCAGGCATTAAAATGACTCTAAACACACTTCTTTTAGTTCCAAAAGTGATAATTCATATGCAATAGTCATTTACAGTCAAAAAAATTAAACATTAAAAAAATACCATTTCTGACCATCTGGAGAAAGTTCAACAGGTCACGGGTCATCGTTTTTCATCAGAAAATTGATTTTTGGACTTTAGAAAAATTGATTCAAAATGTCATTTGAATTGTGCCTCATGTTGAATAACTACTTTTTAAAGCCTCGAAGTGACCAAAATTGCCATTTTTACAGACTTTTTCTCCTACTAGAAGCTTCTATTTCGACCAACTTCAGGCATTAAAATGACTCTAAACACACTTATTTTAGTTCCAAAAGTGATAATTCACATGCAATAGTCATTTACAGTCAAAAAATAAAACATTAAAAAATTACCATTTCTGACCATCTGGAGAAATTTCGACAGGTCACGGGTCATCGTTTTTCATCAGAAAATTGATTTTTTGGACTTTAGAAAAATTGATTCAAAATATCATTTGGATTGTGCCTCATGTTGAATAACTACTTTTTAAAGCCTCAATGTGACCAAAATTGCCATTTTTACAGACTTTTTCTCCTACTAGAAGCTTCTATTTCGAACAATTTCAGGCATTAAAATGACTCTAAACACACTTATTTTAGTTCCAAAAGTGATAATTCACATGCAATAGTCATTTACAGTCAAAAAATAAAACATTCAAAAATTACCATTTCTGACCATCTGGAGAAATTTCGACAGGTCGCGGGTCATCGTTTTTCATCAGAAAATGGATTTTTGGGACTTTAGAAAAATTGATTCAAAATGTCATTTGGATTGTGCCTCATGTTGAATAACTACTTTTTAAAGCCTCAATGTGACCAAAATTGTCATTTTTACAGACTTTTTCTCCTACTAGAAGCTTCTATTTCGACCAATTTCAGGCATTAAAATGACTCTAAACACACTTATTTTAGTTCCAAAAGTGATAATTCACATGCAATAGTCATTTACAGTCAAAAAATAAAACATTCAAAAATTACCATTTCTGACCATCTGGAGAAATTTCGACAGGTCGCGGGTCATCGTTTTTCATCAGAAAATGGATTTTTTGGACTTTAGAAAAATTGATTCAAAATGTCATTTGGATTGTGCCTCATGTTGAATAACTACTTTTTAAAGCCTCAATGTGACCAAAATTGCCATTTTTACAGACTTTTTCTCCTACTAGAAGCTTCTATTTCGACCAATTTCAGGCATTAAAATGACTCTAAACACACTTATTTTAGTTCCAAAAGTGATAATTCATATGCAATAGTCATTTACAGTCAAAAAATAAAACATTAAAAAATTACCATTTCTGACCATCTGGAGAAATTTCGACAGGTCGCGGGTCATCGTTTTTCATCAGAAAATGGATTGTTTGGACTTTAGAAAAAATTGATTCAAAATGTCATTTGGATTGTGCCTCATGTTGAATAACTACTTTTTAAAACCTCAATGTGACCAAAATTGCCATTTTTACAGACTTTTTCTCCTACTAGAAGCTTCTATTTCGACCAATTTCAGGCATTAAAATGACTCTAAACACACTTATTTTAGTTCCAAAAGTGATAATTCACATGCGATAGTCATTTACAGTCAAAAAATTAAACATTAAAAAATTACCATTTCTGACCATCTGGAGAAATTTCGACAGGTCACGGGTCATCGTTTTTCATCAGAAAATTGATTTTTGGACTTTAGAAAAATTGATTCAAAATGTCATTTGAATTGTGCCTCATGTTGAATAACTACTTTTTAAAGCCTCGATGTGACCAAAATTGCCATTTTTACAGACTTTTTCTCCTACTAGAAGCTTCTATTTCGACCAACTTCAGGCATTAAAATGACTCTAAACACACTTATTTTAGTTCCACAAGTGATAATTCACTTGCAATAGTCATTTACAGTCAAAAAATTAAACATTAAAAAATTACCATTTCTGACCATCTGGAGAAATTTCGACAGGTCACGGGTCATCGTTTTTCATCAGAAAATTGATTTTTGGACTTTAGAAAAATTGATTCAAAATGTCATTTGAATTGTGCCTCATGTTGAATAACTACTTTTTAAAGCCTCAATGTGACCAAAATTGCCATTTTTACAGACTTTTTCTCCTACTAGAAGCTTCTATTTCGACCAATTTCAGGCATTAAAATGACTCTAAACACACTTATTTTAGTTCAAAAAGTGATAATTCACATGCGATAGTCATTTACAGTCAAAAAATTAAACATTAAAAAATTACCATTTCTGACCATCTGGAGAAATTTCGACAGGTTTCGGGTCATCGTTTTTCATCAGAAAATGGATTTTTTGGACTTTAGAAAAATTGATTCAAAATGTCATTTGGATTGTGCCTCATGTTGAATAACTACTTTTTAAAGCCTCAATGTGACCAAAATTGCCATTTTTACAGACTTTTTCTCCTACTAGAAGCTTCTATTTCGACCAATTTCAGGCATTAAAATGACTCTAAACACACTTATTTTAGTTCCAAAAGTGATAATTCACATGCAATAGTCATTTACAGTCAAAAAATAAAACATTAAAAAATTACCATTTCTGACCATCTGGAGAAATTTCGACAGGTCGCGGGTCATCGTTTTTCATCAGAAAATGGATTTTTTGGACTTTAGAAAAATTGATTCAAAATGTCATTTGGATTGTGCCTCATGTTGAATAACTACTTTTTAAAGCCTCAATGTGACCAAAATTGCCATTTTTACAGACTTTTTTTCCTACTAGAAGCTTCTATTTCGACCAATTTCAGGCATTAAAATGACTCTAAACACACTTATTTTAGTTCCAAAAGTGATAATTCATATGCAATAGTCATTTACAGTCAAAAAATAAAACATTAAAAAATTACCATTTCTGACCATCTGGAGAAATTTCGACAGGTCGCGGGTCATCGTTTTTCATCAGAAAATGGATTTTTTGGACTTTAGAAAAAATTGATTCAAAATGTCATTTGGATTGTGCCTCATGTTGAATAACTACTTTTTAAAACCTCAATGTGACCAAAATTGCCATTTTTACAGACTTTTTCTCCTACTAGAAGCTTCTATTTCGACCAATTTCAGGCATTAAAATGACTCTAAACACACTTATTTCAGTTCCAAAAGTGATAATTCACATGCGATAGTCATTTACAGTCAAAAAATTAAACATTAAAAAATTACCATTTCTGACCATCTGGAGAAATTTCGACAGGTCGCGGGTCATCGTTTTTCATCAGAAAATGGATTTTTTGGACTTTAGAAAAATTGATTAAAAATGTCATTTGGATTGTTCCTCATGTTGAATAACTACTTTTTAAAGCCTCAATGTGACCAAAATTGCCATTTTTACAGATTTTTCTCCTACTAGAAGCTTCTATTTCAACCAACTTCAGGCATTAAAATGACTCTAAACACACTTATTTTAGTTCCACAAGTGATAATTCACTTGCAATAGTCATTTACAGTCAAAAAATTAAACATTAAAAAATTTCCATTTCTGACCATCTGGAGAAATTTCGACAGGTCGCGGGTCATCGTTTTTCATCAGAAAATGGATTTTTTGGACTTTAGAAAAATTGATTCAAAATGTCATTTGGATTGTGCCTCATGTTGAATAACTAATTTTTAAAGCCTCAATGTGACCAAAATTGCCATTTTTACAGACTTTTTCTCCTACTAGAAGCTTCTATTTCGACCAATTTCAGGCATTAAAATGACTGTAAACACACTTATTTTAGTTCCAAAAGTGATAATTCATATGCAATAGTCATTTCAGTCAAAAAATAAAACATTAAAAAATTACCATTTCTGACCATCTGGAGAAATTTCGACAGGTCGCGGGTCATCGTTTTTCATCAGAAAATGGATTTTTTGGACTTTAGAAAAATTGATTAAAAATGTCATTTGGATTGTTCCTCATGTTGAATAACTACTTTTTAAAGCCTCAATGTGACCAAAATTGCCATTTTTACATACTTTTTCTCCTACTAGAAGCTTCTATTTCGACCAACTTCAGGCATTAAAATGACTCTAAACACACTTATTTTAGTTCCACAAGTGATAATTCACTTGCAATAGTCATTTACAGTCAAAAAATTAAACATTAAAAAATTTCCATTTCTGACCATCTGGAGAAATTTCGACAGGTCACGGGTTATCGTTTTTCATCAGAAAATTGATTTTTTGGACTTTAGAAAAATTGATTCAAAATATCATTTGGATTGTGCCTCATGTTGAATAACTACTTTTTAAAGCCTCAATGTGACCAAAATTGCCATTTTTACAGACTTTTTCTCCTACTAGAAGCTTCTATTTCGACCAATTTCAGGCATTAAAATGACTCTAAACACACTTATTTTAGTTCCAAAAGTGATAATTCTTATGCAATAGTCATTTACAGTCAAAAAATAAAACATTAAAAAATTACCATTTCTGACCATCTGGAGAAATTTCGACAGGTCGCGGGTCATCGTTTTTCATCAGAAAATGGATTTTTTGGACTTTAGAAAAATTGATTCAAAATGTCATTTGGATTGTGCCTCATGTTGAATAACTACTTTTTAAAGCCTCAATGTGACCAAAATTGCCATTTTTACAGACTTTTTTTCCTACTAGAAGCTTCTATTTCGACCAATTTCAGGCATTAAAATGACTCTAAACACACTTATTTTAGTTCCAAAAGTGATAATTCATATGCAATAGTCATTTACAGTCAAAAAATAAAACATTAAAAAATTACCATTTCTGACCATCTGGAGAAATTTCGACAGGTCGCGGGTCATCGTTTTTCATCAGAAAATGGATTTTTTGGACTTTAGAAAAAATTGATTCAAAATGTCATTTGGATTGTGCCTCATGTTGAATAACTACTTTTTAAAACCTCAATGTGACCAAAATTGCCATTTTTACAGACTTTTTCTCCTACTAGAAGCTTCTATTTCGACCAATTTCAGGCATTAAAATGACTCTAAACACACTTATTTTAGTTCCAAAAGTGATAATTCACATGCGATAGTCATTTACAGTCAAAAAATTAAACATTAAAAAATTACCATTTCTGACCATCTGGAGAAATTTCGACAGGTCGCGGGTCATCGTTTTTCATCAGAAAATGGATTTTTTGGACTTTAGAAAAATTGATTAAAAATGTCATTTGGATTGTTCCTCATGTTGAATAACTACTTTTTAAAGCCTCAATGTGACCAAAATTGCCATTTTTACAGACTTTTTCTCCTACTAGAAGCTTCTATTTCAACCAACTTCAGGCATTAAAATGACTCTAAACACACTTATTTTAGTTCCACAAGTGATAATTCACTTGCAATAGTCATTTACAGTCAAAAAATTAAACATTAAAAAATTTCCATTTCTGACCATCTGGAGAAATTTCGACAGGTCACGGGTTATCGTTTTTCATCAGAAAATGGATTTTTTGGACTTTAGAAAAATTGATTCAAAATGTCATTTGGATTGTGCCTCATGTTGAATAACTACTTTTTAAAGCCTCAATGTGACCAAAATTGCCATTTTTACAGACTTTTTCTCCTACTAGAAGCTTCTATTTCGACCAATTTCAGGCATTAAAATGACTCTAAACACACTTATTTTAGTTCCAAAAGTGATAATTCACATGCAATAGTCATTTACAGTCAAAAAATAAAACATTCAAAAATTACCATTTCTGACCATCTGGAGAAATTTCGACAGGTCGCGGGTCATCGTTTTTCATCAGAAAATGGATTTTTTGGACTTTAGAAAAATTGATTCAAAATGTCATTTGGATTGTGCCTCATGTTGAATAACTAATTTTTAAAGCCTCAATGTGACCAAAATTGCCATTTTTACAGACTTTTTCTCCTACTAGAAGCTTCTATTTCGACCAATTTCAGGCATTAAAATGACTCTAAACACACTTATTTTAGTTCCAAAAGTGATAATTCACATGCGATAGTCATTTACAGTCAAAAAATTAAACATTAAAAAATTACCATTTCTGACCATCTGGAGAAATTTCGACAGGTCACGGGTCATCGTTTTTCATCAGAAAATTGATTTTTGGACTTTAGAAAAATTGATTCAAAATGTCATTTGAATTGTGCCTCATGTTGAATAACTACTTTTTAAAGCCTCGATGTGACCAAAATTGCCATTTTTACAGACTTTTTCTCCTACTAGAAGCTTCTATTTCGAACAATTTCAGGCATTTAAATGACTCTAAACACACTTATTTTAGTTCCAAAAGTGATAATTCACATGCAATAGTCATTTACAGTCAAAAAATAAAACATTCAAAAATTACCATTTCTGACCATCTGGAGAAATTTCGACAGGTCGCGGGTCATCGTTTTTCATCAGAAAATGGATTTTTTGGTCTTTAGAAAAATTGATTCAAAATATCATTTGGATTGTGCCTCATGTTGAATAACTACTTTTTAAAGCCTCAATGTGATCAAAATTGCCATTTGTACAGACTTTTTCTCCTACTAGAAGCTTCTATTTCGAACAATTTCAGGCATTAAAATGACACTAAACACACTTATTTTAGTTCCAAAAGTAATAATTCACATGCAATAGTCATTTACAGTCAAAAAATAAAACATTAAAAAATTACCATTTCTGACCATCTGTAGAAAGTTCAACAGGTCGCGGGTCATCGTTTTTCATCAGAAAATGGATTTTTTGGACTTTAGAAAAATTGATTCAAAATGTCATTTGGATTGTGCCTCATGTTGAATAACTACTTTTTAAAGCCTCAATGTGACCAAAATTGCCATTTTTACAGACTTTTTCTCCTACTAGAAGCTTCTATTTCGACCAATTTCAGGCATTAAAATGACTCTAAACACACTTATTTTAGTTCCAAAAGTGATAATTCACATGCGATAGTCATTTACAGTCAAAAAATTAAACATTAAAAAATTACCATTTCTGACCATCTGGAGAAATTTCGACAGGTTGCGGGTCATCGTTTTTCATAAGAAAATGGATTTTTTGGACTTTAGAAAAATTGATTAAAAATGTCATTTGGATTGTTCCTCATGTTGAATAACTACTTTTTAAAGCCTCAATGTGACCAAAATTGCCATTTTTACACACTTTTTCTCCTACTAGAAGCTTCTATCTTGACCAATTTCAGGCATTAAAATGACTCTAAACACACTTCTTTTAGTTCCAAAAGTGATAATTCATATGCAATAGTCATTTACAGTCAAAAAAATTAAACATTAAAAAAATTACCATTTCTGACCATCTGGAGAAAGTTCAACAGGTCACGGGTCATCGTTTTTCATCGGAAAATTGATTTTTGGACTTTAGAAAAATTGATTCAAAATGTCATTTGAATTGTGCCTCATGTTGAATAACTACTTTTTAAAGCCTCGATGTGACCAAAATTGCCATTTTTACAGACTTTTTCTCCTACTAGAAGCTTCTATTTCGACCAACTTCAGGCATTAAAATGATTCTAAAGACACTTATTTTAGTTCCAAAAGTGATAATTCACATGCAATAGTCATTTACAGTCAAAAAATAAAACATTAAAAAATTACCATTTCTGACCATCTGGAGAAATTTCGACAGGTCACGGGTCATCGTTTTTCATCAGAAAATTGATTTTTTGGACTTTAGAAAAATTGATTCAAAATATCATTTGGATTGTGCCTCATGTTGAATAACTACTTTTTAAAGCCTCAATGTGACCAAAATTGCCATTTTTACAGACTTTTTCTCCTACTAGAAGCTTCTATTTCGAACAATTGCAGGCATTAAAATGACCCTAAACACACTTATTTTAGTTCCAAAAGTGATAATTCACATGCAATAGTCATTTACAGTCAAAAAATAAAACATTCAAAAATTACCATTTCTGACCATCTGGAGAAATTTCGACAGGTCACGGGTCATCGTTTTTCATCAGAAAATGGATTTTTTGGACTTTAGAAAAATTGATTCAAAATATCATTTGGATTGTGCCTCATGTTGAATAACTACTTTTTAAAGCCTCAATGTGACCAAAATTGCCATTTTTACAGACTTTTTCTCCTACTAGAAGCTTCTATTTCGAACAATTTCAGGCATTAAAATGACTCTAAACACACTTATTTTAGTTCCAAAAGTGATAATTCACATGCAATAGTCATTTACAGTCAAAAAATAAAACATTCAAAAATTACCATTTCTGACCATCTGGAGAAATTTCGACAGGTCGCGGGTCATCGTTTTTCATCAGAAAATGGATTTTTTGGACTTTAGAAAAATTGATTCAAAATGTCATTTGGATTGTGCCTCATGTTGAATAACTACGTTTTAAAGCCTCAATGTGACCAAAATTGCCATTTTTACAGACTTTTTCTCCTACTAGAAGCTTCTATTTCGACCAATTTCAGGCATTAAAATGACTCTAAACACACTTATTTTAGTTCCAAAAGTGATAATTCATATGCAATAGTCATTTACAGTCAAAAAATAAAACATTAAAAAATTACCATTTCTGACCATCTGGAGAAATTTCGACAGGTCGCGGGTCATCGTTTTTCATCAGAAAATGGATTTTTTGGACTTTAGAAAAAATTGATTCAAAATGTCATTTGAATTGTGCCTCATGTTGAATAACTACTTTTTAAAGCCTCGATGTGACCAAAATTGCCATTTTTACAGACTTTTTCTCCTACTAGAAGCTTCTATTTCGAACAATTTCAGGCATTTAAATGACTCTAAACACACTTATTTTAGTTCCAAAAGTGATAATTCACATGCAATAGTCATTTACAGTCAAAAAATAAAACATTAAAAAATTACCATTTCTGACCATCTGGAGAAATTTCGACAGGTCACGGGTCATCGTTTTTCATCAGAAAATTGATTTTTTGGACTTTAGAAAAATTGATTCAAAATATCATTTGGATTGTGCCTCATGTTGAATAACTACTTTTTAAAGCCTCAATGTGACCAAAATTGCCATTTTTACAGACTTTTTCTCCTACTAGAAGCTTCTATTTCAACCAATTTCAGGCATTAAAATGACTGTAAACACACTTATTTTAGTTCCAAAAGTGATAATTCACATGCGATAGTCATTTACAGTCAAAAAATTAAACATTAAAAAATTACCATTTCTGACCATCTGGAGAAATTTCGACAGGTCACGGGTCATCGTTTTTCATCAGAAAATTGATTTTATGGACTTTAGAAAAATTGATTCAAAATATCATTTGGATTGTGCCTCATGTTGAATAACTACTTTTTAAAGCCTCAATGTGACCAAAATTCCCATTTTTACAGACTTTTTCTCCTACTAGAAGCTTCTATTTCGAACAATTTCAGGCATTAAAATGACTCTAAACACACTTATTTTAGTTCCAAAAGTGATAATTCACATGCAATAGTCATTTACAGTCAAAAAATAAAACATTCAAAAATTACCATTTCTGACCATCTGGAGAAATTTCGACAGGTCGCGGGTCATCGCTTTTCATCAGAAAATGGATTTTTTGGACTTTAGAAAAATTGATTCAAAATGTCATTTGGATTGTGCCTCATGTTGAATAACTACTTTTTAAAGCCTCAATGTGACCAAAATTGCCATTTTTACAGACTTTTTCTCCTACTAGAAGCTTCTATTTCGACCAATTTCAGGCATTAAAATGACTCTAAACACACTTATTTTAGTTCCAAAAGTGATAATTCACATGCAATAGTCATTTACAGTCAAAAAATAAAACATTCAAAAATTACCATTTCTGACCATCTGGAGAAATTTCGACAGGTCGCGGGTCATCGTTTTTCATCAGAAAATGGATTTTTTGGACTTTAGAAAAATTGATTCAAAATGTCATTTGGATTGTGCCTCATGTTGAATAACTACTTTTTAAAGCCTCAATGTGACCAAAATTGCCATTTTTACAGACTTTTTCTCCTACTAGAAGCTTCTATTTCGACCAATTTCAGGCATTAAAATGACTCTAAACACACTTATTTTAGTTCCAAAAGTGATAATTCATATGCAATAGTCATTTACAGTCAAAAAATAAAACATTAAAAAATTACCATTTCTGACCATCTGGAGAAATTTCGACAGGTCGCGGGTCATCGTTTTTCATCAGAAAATGGATTTTTTGGACTTTAGAAAAAATTGATTCAAAATGTCATTTGGATTGTGCCTCATGTTGAATAACTACTTTTTAAAACCTCAATGTGACCAAAATTGCCATTTTTACAGACTTTTTCTCCTACTAGAAGCTTCTATTTCGACCAATTTCAGGCATTAAAATGACTCTAAACACACTTATTTTAGTTCCAAAAGTGATAATTCACATGCGATAGTCATTTACAGTCAAAAAATTAAACATTAAAAAATTACCATTTCTGACCATCTGGAGAAATTTCGACAGGTCACGGGTCATCGTTTTTCATCAGAAAATTGATTTTTGGACTTTAGAAAAATTGATTCAAAATGTCATTTGAATTGTGCCTCATGTTGAATAACTACTTTTTAAAGCCTCGATGTGACCAAAATTGCCATTTTTACTAGGCCTGGGCGGTAAATTCCGTTCCGTTCGCGGAATTTGCGGAATTTGGGTAATTTCGCGTTCCGCGGAGAACGCGAAATTGCCCAAAAATCTGCGTTCCGCGACTTCGCGAAATTTTCTGCTTGTTCGCGTTCTCAATATGCGTGTTCGCGAGATATTTCAACCCGAGCACGCAAACAGCGATCGCGAACAGGAAAAAAGTATCGCGAACAAGCAATTCCGCGCGTTCGCGGAGATTTTTTACCGTTTCGCGGAGATTTGCGTAACGCGATTACGCAAATTCCGCCCACCCCTAATTTTTACAGACTTTTTCTCCTACTAGAAGCTTCTATTTCGAACAATTTCAGGCATTTAAATGACTCCAAACACACTTATTTTAGTTCCAAAAGTGATAATTCACATGCAATAGTCATTTACAGTCAAAAAATAAAACATTCAAAAATTACCATTTCTGACCATCTGGAGAAATTTCGACAGGTCGCGGGTCATCGTTTTTCATCAGAAAATGGATTTTTTGGTCTTTAGAAAAATTGATTCAAAATATCATTTGGATTGTGCCTCATGTTGAATAACTACTTTTTAAAGCCTCAATGTGACCAAAATTGCCATTTTTACAGACTTTTTCTCCTACTAGAAGCTTCTATTTCGAACAATTTCAGGCATTAAAATGACTCTAAACACACTTCTTTTAGTTCCAAAAGTGATAATTCACATGCAATAGTCATTTACAGTCAAAAAATAAAACATTCAAAAATTACCATTTCTGACCATCTGGAGAAATTTCGACAGGTCGCGGGTCATCGTTTTTCATCAGAAAATGGATTTTTTGGACTTTAGAAAAATTGATTCAAAATGTCATTTGGATTGTGCCTCATGTTGAATAACTACTTTTTAAAGCCTCAATGTGACCAAAATTGCCATTTTTACAGACTTTTTCTCCTACTAGAAGCTTCTATTTCGACCAATTTCAGGCATTAAAATGACTCTAAACACACTTATTTTAGTTCCAAAAGTGATAATTCACATGCAATAGTCATTTACAGTCAAAAAATAAAACATTAAAAAATTACCATTTCTGACCATCTGGAGAAATTTCGACAGGTCGCGGGTCATCGTTTTTCATCAGAAAATGGATTTTTTGGACTTTAGAAAAATTGATTCAAAATGTCATTTGGATTGTGCCTCATGTTGAATAACTACTTTTTAAAGCCTCAATGTGACCAAAATTGCCATTTTTACAGACTTTTTCTCCTACTAGAAGCTTCTATTTCGACCAATTTCAGGCATTAAAATGACTCTAAACACACTTATTTTAGTTCCAAAAGTGATAATTCACATGCGATAGTCATTTACAGTCAAAAAATTAAACATTAAAAAATTACCATTTCTGACCATCTGGAGAAATTTCGACAGGTCGCGGGTCATCGTTTTTCATAAGAAAATGGATTTTTTGGACTTTAGAAAAATTGATTAAAAATGTCATTTGGATTGTTCCTCATGTTGAATAACTACTTTTTAAAGCCTCAATGTGACCAAAATTGCCATTTTTACACACTTTTTCTCCTACTAGAAGCTTCTATCTTGACCAATTTCAGGCATTAAAATGACTCTAAACACACTTCTTTTAGTTCCAAAAGTGATAATTCATATGCAATAGTCATTTACAGTCAAAAAAATTAAACATTAAAAAAATACCATTTCTGACCATCTGGAGAAAGTTCAACAGGTCACGGGTCATCGTTTTTCATCAGAAAATTGATTATTGGACTTTAGAAAAATTGATTCAAAATGTCATTTGAATTGTGCCTCATGTTGAATAACTACTTTTTAAAGCCTCGATGTGACCAAAATTGCCATTTTTACAGACTTTTTCTCCTACTAGAAGCTTCTATTTCGACCAACTTCAGGCATTAAAATGATTCTAAACACACTTATTTTAGTTCCAAAAGTGATAATTCACATGCAATAGTCATTTACAGTCAAAAAATAAAACATTAAAAAATTACCATTTCTGACCATCTGGAGAAATTTCGACAGGTCGCGGGTCATCGTTTTTCATCAGAAAATGGATTTTTTGGACTTTAGAAAAATTGATTCAAAATGTCATTTGGATTGTGCCTCATGTTGAATAACTACTTTTTAAAGCCTCAATGTGACCAAAATTGCCATTTTTACAGACTTTTTCTCCTACTAGAAGCTTCTATTTCGACCAATTTCAGGCATTAAAATGACTCTAAACACACTTATTTTAGTTCCAAAAGTGATAATTCACATGCGATAGTCATTTACAGTCAAAAAATTAAACATTAAAAAATTACCATTTCTGACCATCTGGAGAAATTTCGACAGGTCGCGGGTCATCGTTTTTCATAAGAAAATGGATTTTTTGGACTTTAGAAAAATTGATTAAAAATGTCATTTGGATTGTTCCTCATGTTGAATAACTACTTTTTAAAGCCTCAATGTGACCAAAATTGCCATTTTTACACACTTTTTCTCCTACTAGAAGCTTCTATCTTGACCAATTTCAGGCATTAAAATGACTCTAAACACACTTCTTTTAGTTCCAAAAGTGATAATTCATATGCAATAGTCATTTACAGTCAAAAAAATTAAACATTAAAAAAATACCATTTCTGACCATCTGGAGAAAGTTCAACAGGTCACGGGTCATCGTTTTTCATCAGAAAATTGATTATTGGACTTTAGAAAAATTGATTCAAAATGTCATTTGAATTGTGCCTCATGTTGAATAACTACTTTTTAAAGCCTCGATGTGACCAAAATTGCCATTTTTACAGACTTTTTCTCCTACTAGAAGCTTCTATTTCGACCAACTTCAGGCATTAAAATGATTCTAAACACACTTATTTTAGTTCCAAAAGTGATAATTCACATGCAATAGTCATTTACAGTCAAAAAATAAAACATTAAAAAATTACCATTTCTGACCATCTGGAGAAATTTCGACAGGTCACGGGTCATCGTTTTTCATCAGAAAATTGATTTTTTGGACTTTAGAAAAATTGATTCAAAATATCATTTGGATTGTGCCTCATGTTGAATAACTACTTTTTAAAGCCTCAATGTGACCAAAATTGCAATTTTTACAGACTTTTTCTCCTACTAGAAGCTTCTATTTCGAACAATTTCAGGCATTTAAATGACTCTAAACACACTTATTTTAGTTCCAAAAGTGATAATTCACATGCAATAGTCATTTACAGTCAAAAAATAAAACATTCAAAAATTACCATTTCTGACCATCTGGAGAAATTTCGACAGGTCGCGGGTCATCGTTTTTCATCAGAAAATGGATTTTTTGGTCTTTAGAAAAATTGATTCAAAATATCATTTGGATTGTGCCTCATGTTGAATAACTACTTTTTAAAGCCTCAATGTGACCAAAATTGCCATTTTTACAGACTTTTTCTCCTACTAGAAGCTTCTATTTCGAACAATTTCAGGCATTAAAATGACTCTAAACACACTTCTTTTAGTTCCAAAAGTGATAATTCACATGCAATAGTCATTTACAGTCAAAAAATAAAACATTCAAAAATTACCATTTCTGACCATCTGGAGAAATTTCGACAGGTCGCGGGTCATCGTTTTTCATCAGAAAATGGATTTTTTGGACTTTAGAAAAATTGATTCAAAATGTCATTTGGATTGTGCCTCATGTTGAATAACTACTTTTTAAAGCCTCAATGTGACCAAAATTGCCATTTTTACAGACTTTTTCTCCTACTAGAAGCTTCTATTTCGACCAATTTCAGGCATTAAAATGACTCTAAACACACTTATTTTAGTTCCAAAAGTGATAATTCACATGCAATAGTCATTTACAGTCAAAAAATAAAACATTAAAAAATTACCATTTCTGACCATCTGGAGAAATTTCGACAGGTCGCGGGTCATCGTTTTTCATCAGAAAATGGATTTTTTGGACTTTAGAAAAATTGATTCAAAATGTCATTTGGATTGTGCCTCATGTTGAATAACTACTTTTTAAAGCCTCAATGTGACCAAAATTGCCATTTTTACAGACTTTTTCTCCTACTAGAAGCTTCTATTTCGACCAATTTCAGGCATTAAAATGACTCTAAACACACTTATTTTAGTTCCAAAAGTGATAATTCACATGCGATAGTCATTTACAGTCAAAAAATTAAACATTAAAAAATTACCATTTCTGACCATCTGGAGAAATTTCGACAGGTCGCGGGTCATCGTTTTTCATAAGAAAATGGATTTTTTGGACTTTAGAAAAATTGATTAAAAATGTCATTTGGATTGTTCCTCATGTTGAATAACTACTTTTTAAAGCCTCAATGTGACCAAAATTGCCATTTTTACACACTTTTTCTCCTACTAGAAGCTTCTATCTTGACCAATTTCAGGCATTAAAATGACTCTAAACACACTTCTTTTAGTTCCAAAAGTGATAATTCATATGCAATAGTCATTTACAGTCAAAAAAATTAAACATTAAAAAAATACCATTTCTGACCATCTGGAGAAAGTTCAACAGGTCACGGGTCATCGTTTTTCATCAGAAAATTGATTATTGGACTTTAGAAAAATTGATTCAAAATGTCATTTGAATTGTGCCTCATGTTGAATAACTACTTTTTAAAGCCTCGATGTGACCAAAATTGCCATTTTTACAGACTTTTTCTCCTACTAGAAGCTTCTATTTCGACCAACTTCAGGCATTAAAATGATTCTAAACACACTTATTTTAGTTCCAAAAGTGATAATTCACATGCAATAGTCATTTACAGTCAAAAAATAAAACATTAAAAAATTACCATTTCTGACCATCTGGAGAAATTTCGACAGGTCGCGGGTCATCGTTTTTCATCAGAAAATGGATTTTTTGGACTTTAGAAAAATTGATTCAAAATGTCATTTGGATTGTGCCTCATGTTGAATAACTACTTTTTAAAGCCTCAATGTGACCAAAATTGCCATTTTTACAGACTTTTTCTCCTACTAGAAGCTTCTATTTCGACCAATTTCAGGCATTAAAATGACTCTAAACACACTTATTTTAGTTCCAAAAGTGATAATTCACATGCGATAGTCATTTACAGTCAAAAAATTAAACATTAAAAAATTACCATTTCTGACCATCTGGAGAAATTTCGACAGGTCGCGGGTCATCGTTTTTCATAAGAAAATGGATTTTTTGGACTTTAGAAAAATTGATTAAAAATGTCATTTGGATTGTTCCTCATGTTGAATAACTACTTTTTAAAGCCTCAATGTGACCAAAATTGCCATTTTTACACACTTTTTCTCCTACTAGAAGCTTCTATCTTGACCAATTTCAGGCATTAAAATGACTCTAAACACACTTCTTTTAGTTCCAAAAGTGATAATTCATATGCAATAGTCATTTACAGTCAAAAAAATTAAACATTAAAAAAATACCATTTCTGACCATCTGGAGAAAGTTCAACAGGTCACGGGTCATCGTTTTTCATCAGAAAATTGATTATTGGACTTTAGAAAAATTGATTCAAAATGTCATTTGAATTGTGCCTCATGTTGAATAACTACTTTTTAAAGCCTCGATGTGACCAAAATTGCCATTTTTACAGACTTTTTCTCCTACTAGAAGCTTCTATTTCGACCAACTTCAGGCATTAAAATGATTCTAAACACACTTATTTTAGTTCCAAAAGTGATAATTCACATGCAATAGTCATTTACAGTCAAAAAATAAAACATTAAAAAATTACCATTTCTGACCATCTGGAGAAATTTCGACAGGTCACGGGTCATCGTTTTTCATCAGAAAATTGATTTTTTGGACTTTAGAAAAATTGATTCAAAATATCATTTGGATTGTGCCTCATGTTGAATAACTACTTTTTAAAGCCTCAATGTGACCAAAATTGCAATTTTTACAGACTTTTTCTCCTACTAGAAGCTTCTATTTCGAACAATTTCAGGCATTTAAATGACTCTAAACACACTTATTTTAGTTCCAAAAGTGATAATTCACATGCAATAGTCATTTACAGTCAAAAAATAAAACATTCAAAAATTACCATTTCTGACCATCTGGAGAAATTTCGACAGGTCGCGGGTCATCGTTTTTCATCAGAAAATGGATTTTTTGGT
This sequence comes from Triturus cristatus, assembly GCF_964204655.1. Lineage (NCBI taxonomy): Eukaryota > Metazoa > Chordata > Amphibia > Caudata > Salamandridae > Triturus > Triturus cristatus. Next base: position 92,273,596 of record NC_140588.1, read on the forward strand.
CTTTAGAAAAATTGATTCAAAATATCATTTGGATTGTGCCTCATGTTGAATAACTACTTTTTAAAGCCTCAATGTGACCAAAATTGCCATTTGTACAGACTTTTTCTCCTACTAGAAGCTTCTATTTCGAACAATTGCAGGCATTAAAATGACCCTAAACACACTTATTTTAGTTCCAAAAGTGATAATTCACATGCAATAGTCATTTACAGTCAAAAAATAAAACATTAAAAAATTACCATTTCTGACCATCTGGAGAAATTTCGACAGGTCACGGGTCATCGTTTTTCATCAGAAAATTGATTTTTGGGACTTTAGAAAAATTGATTCAAAATATCATTTGGATTGTGCCTCATGTTGAATAACTACTTTTTAAAGCCTCAATGTGACCAAAATTCCCATTTTTACAGACTTTTTCTCCTACTAGAAGCTTCTATTTCGAACAATTTCAGGCATTAAAATGACTCTAAACACACTTATTTTAGTTCCAAAAGTGATAATTCAAATGCAATAGTCATTTACAGTCAAAAAATAAAACATTAAAAAATTACCATTTCTGACCATCTGGAGAAATTTCGACAGGTCGCGGGTCATCGTTTTTCATCAGAAAATTGATTTTTTGGACTTTAGAAAAAATTGATTCAAAATGTCATTTGGATTGTGCCTCATGTTGAATAACTACTTTTTAAAACCTCAATGTGACCAAAATTGCCATTTTTACAGACTTTTTCTCCTACTAGAAGCTTCTATTTCGACCAATTTCAGGCATTAAAATGACTCTAAACACACTTATTTTAGTTCCAAAAGTGATAATTCACATGCGATAGTCATTTACAGTCAAAAAATTAAACATTAAAAAATTACCATTTCTGACCATCTGGAGAAATTTCGACAGGTCACGGGTCATCGTTTTTCATCAGAAAATTGATTTTTGGACTTTAGAAAAATTGATTCAAAATGTCATTTGAATTGTGCCTCATGTTGAATAACTACTTTTTAAAGCCTCGATGTGACCAAAATTGCCATTTTTACTAGGCCTGGGCGGTAAATTCCGTTCCGTTCACGGAATTTGCGGAATTTGGGTAATTTCGCGCTCCGCGGAGAACGCGAAATTGCCCAAAAATCTGCGTTCCGCGACTTCGCGAAATTTTCTGCTTGTTCGCGTTCTCAATATGCGTGTTCGCGAGATATTTCAACCCGAGCACGCAAACAGCGATCGCGAACAGGAAAAAAGTATCGCGAACAAGCAATTCCGCGCGTTCGCGGAGATTTTTTACCGTTTCGCGGAGATTTGCGTAACGCGATTACGCAAATTCCGCCCACCCCTAATTTTTACAGACTTTTTCACCTACTAGAAGCTTCTATTTCGAACAATTTCAGGCATTTAAATGACTCCAAACACACTTATTTTAGTTCCAAAAGTGATAATTCACATGCAATAGTCATTTACAGTCAAAAAATAAAACATTCAAAAATTACCATTTCTGACCATCTGGAGAAATTTCGACAGGTCGCGGGTCATCGTTTTTCATCAGAAAATGGATTTTTTGGTCTTTAGAAAAATTGATTCAAAATATCATTTGGATTGTGCCTCATGTTGAATAACTACTTTTTAAAGCCTCAATGTGACCAAAATTGCCATTTTTACAGACTTTTTCTCCTACTAGAAGCTTCTATTTCGAACAATTTCAGGCATTAAAATGACTCTAAACACACTTATTTTAGTTCCAAAAGTGATAATTCACATGCAATAGTGATTTACAGTCAAAAAATAAAACATTCAAAAATTACCATTTCTGACCATCTGGAGAAATTTCGACAGGTCGCGCCGCGGGTCATCGTTTTTCATCAGAAAATTGATTTTTTGGACTTTAGAAAAATTGATTCAAAATGTCATTTGGATTGTGCCTCATGTTGAATAACTACTTTTTAAAGCCTCAATGTGACCAAAATTGCCATTTTTACAGACTTTTTCTCCTACTAGAAGCTTCTATTTCGACCTATTTCAGGCATTAAAATGACTCTAAACACACTTATTTTAGTTCCAAAAGTGATAATTCACATGCAATAGTCATTTACAGTCAAAAAATAAAACATTAAAAAATTACCATTTCTGACCATCTGGAGAAATTTCGACAGGTCGCGGGTCATCGCTTTTCATCAGAAAATGGATTTTTTGGACTTTAGAAAAATTGATTCAAAATGTCATTTGGATTGTGCCTCATGTTGAATAACTACTTTTTAAAGCCTCAATGTGACCAAAATTGCCATTTTTACAGACTTTTTTTCCTACTAGAAGCTTCTATTTCGACCAATTTCAGGCATTAAAATGACTCTAAACACACTTATTTTAGTTCCAAAAGTGATAATTCATATGCAATAGTCATTTACAGTCAAAAAATAAAACATTAAAAAATTACCATTTCTGACCATCTGGAGAAATTTCGACAGGTCGCGGGTCATCGTTTTTCATCAGAAAATGGATTTTTTGGACTTTAGAAAAAATTGATTCAAAATGTCATTTGGATTGTGCCTCATGTTGAATAACTACTTTTTAAAACCTCAATGTGACCAAAATTGCCATTTTTACAGACTTTTTCTCCTACTAGAAGCTTCTATTTCGACCAATTTCAGGCATTAAAATGACTCTAAACACACTTATTTTAGTTCCACAAGTGATAATTCACTTGCAATAGTCATTTACAGTCAAAAAATTAAACATTAAAAAATTTCCATTTCTGACCATCTGGAGAAATTTCGACAGGTCACGGGTTATCGTTTTTCATCAGAAAATGGATTTTTTGGACTTTAGAAAAATTGATTCAAAATGTCATTTGGATTGTGCCTCATGTTGAATAACTACTTTTTAAAGCCTCAATGTGACCAAAATTGCCATTTTTACAGACTTTTTCTCCTACTAGAAGCTTCTATTTCGACCAATTTCAGGCATTAAAATGACTCTAAACACACTTATTTTAGTTCCAAAAGTGATAATTCACATGCAATAGTCATTTACAGTCAAAAAATAAAACATTCAAAAATTACCATTTCTGACCATCTGGAGAAATTTCGACAGGTCGCGGGTCATCGTTTTTCATCAGAAAATGGATTTTTTGGACTTTAGAAAAATTGATTCAAAATGTCATTTGGATTGTGCCTCATGTTGAATAACTAATTTTTAAAGCCTCAATGTGACCAAAATTGCCATTTTTACAGACTTTTTCTCCTACTAGAAGCTTCTATTTCGACCAATTTCAGGCATTAAAATGACTGTAAACACACTTATTTTAGTTCCAAAAGTGATAATTCATATGCAATAGTCATTTACAGTCAAAAAATAAAACATTAAAAAATTACCATTTCTGACCATCTGGAGAAATTTCGACAGGTCGCGGGTCATCGTTTTTCATCAGAAAATGGATTTTTTGGACTTTAGAAAAAGTGATTAAAAATGTCATTTGGATTGTTCCTCATGTTGAATAACTACTTTTTAAAGCCTCAATGTGACCAAAATTGCCATTTTTACATACTTTTTCTCCTACTAGAAGCTTCTATTTCGACCAACTTCAGGCATTAAAATGACTCTAAACACACTTATTTTAGTTCCACAAGTGATAATTCACTTGCAATAGTCATTTACAGTCAAAAAATTAAACATTAAAAAATTTCCATTTCTGACCATCTGGAGAAATTTCGACAGGTCACGGGTTATCGTTTTTCATCAGAAAATTGATTTTTTGGACTTTAGAAAAATTGATTCAAAATATCATTTGGATTGTGCCTCATGTTGAATAACTACTTTTTAAAGCCTCAATGTGACCAAAATTGCCATTTTTACAGACTTTTTCTCCTACTAGAAGCTTCTATTTCGACCAATTTCAGGCATTAAAATGACTCTAAACACACTTATTTTAGTTCCAAAAGTGATAATTCTTATGCAATAGTCATTTACAGTCAAAAAAATTAAACATTAAAAAATTACCATTTCTGACCATCTGGAGAAAGTTCAACAGGTCACGGGTCATCGTTTTTCATCAGAAAATAGATTTTTGGACTTTAGAAAAAATGATTCAAAATGTCATTTGAATTGTGCCTCATGTTGAATAACTACTTTTTAAAGCCTCGATGTGACCAAAATTGCCATTTTTACAGACTTTTTCTCCTACTAGAAGCTTCTATTTCGACCAACTTCAGGCATTAAAATGACTCTAAACACACTTATTTTAGTTCCACAAGTGATAATTCACTTGCAATAGTCATTTACAGTCAAAAAATTAAACATTAAAAAATTTCCATTTCTGACCATCTGGAGAAATTTCGACAGGTCACGGGTCATCGTTTTTCATCAGAAAATGGATTTTTTGGACTTTATAAAAACTGATTCAAAATGTCATTTGGATTGTGCCTCATGTTGAATAACTACTTTTTAAAGCCTCAATGTGACCAAAATTGCCATTTTTACAGACTTTTTCTCCTACTAGAAGCTTCTATTTCGACCAATTTCAGGCATTAAAATGACTCTAAACACACTTATTTTAGTTCCAAAAGTGATAATTCACATGCGATAGTCATTTACAGTCAAAAAATTAAACATTAAAAAATTACCATTTCTGACCATCTGGAGAAATTTCGACAGGTCACGGGTCATCGTTTTTCATCAGAAAATTGATTTTTGGACTTTAGAAAAATTGATTCAAAATGTCATTTGAATTGTGCCTCATGTTGAATAACTACTTTTTAAAGCCTCGATGTGACCAAAATTGCCATTTTTACAGACTTTTTCTCCTACTAGAAGCTTCTATTTCGAACAATTTCAGGCATTTAAATGACTCTAAACACACTTATTTTAGTTCCAAAAGTGATAATTCACATGCAATAGTCATTTACAGTCAAAAAATAAAACATTCAAAAATTACCATTTCTGACCATCTGGAGAAATTTCGACAGGTCGCGGGTCATCGTTTTTCATCAGAAAATGGATTTTTTGGTCTTTAGAAAAATTGATTCAAAATATCATTTGGATTGTGCCTCATGTTGAATAACTACTTTTTAAAGCCTCAATGTGACCAAAATTGCCATTTGTACAGACTTTTTCTCCTACTAGAAGCTTCTATTTCGAACAATTTCAGGCATTTAAATGACTCTAAACACACTTATTTTAGTTCCAAAAGTGATAATTCACATGCAATAGTCATTTACAGTCAAAAAATAAAACATTCAAAAATTACCATTTCTGACCATCTGGAGAAATTTCGACAGGTCGCGGGTCATCGTTTTTCATCAGAAAATGGATTTTTTGGACTTTAGAAAAAATTGATTCAAAATGTCATTTGGATTGTTCCTCATGTTGAATAACTACTTTTTAAAACCTCAATGTGACCAAAATTGCCATTTTTACAGACTTTTTCTCCTACTAGAAGCTTCTATTTCGACCAATTTCAGGCATTAAAATGACTCTAAACACACTTGTTTTAGTTCCAAAAGTGATAATTCACATGCGATAGTCATTTACAGTCAAAAAATTAAACATTAAAAAATTACCATTTCTGACCATCTGGAGAAATTTCGACAGGTCACGGGTCATCGTTTTTCATCAGAAAATTGATTTTTGGACTTTAGAAAAATTGATTCAAAATGTCATTTGAATTGTGCCTCATGTTGAATAACTACTTTTTAAAGCCTCGATGTGACCAAAATTGCCATTTTTACTAGGCCTGGGCGGTAAATTCCGTTCCGTTCACGGAATTTGCGGAATTTGGGTAATTTCGCGCTCCGCGGAGAACGCGAAATTGCCCAAAAATCTGCGTTCCGCGACTTCGCGAAATTTTCTGCTTGTTCGCGTTCTCAATATGCGTGTTCGCGAGATATTTCAACCCGAGCACGCAAACAGCGATCGCGAACAGGAAAAAAGTATCGCGAACAAGCAATTCCGCGCGTTCGCGGAGATTTTTTACCGTTTCGCGGAGATTTGCGTAACGCGATTACGCAAATTCCGCCCACCCCTAATTTTTACAGACTTTTTCACCTACTAGAAGCTTCTATTTCGAACAATTTCAGGCATTTAAATGACTCCAAACACACTTATTTTAGTTCCAAAAGTGATAATTCACATGCAATAGTCATTTACAGTCAAAAAATAAAACATTCAAAAATTACCATTTCTGACCATCTGGAGAAATTTCGACAGGTCGCGGGTCATCGTTTTTCATCAGAAAATGGATTTTTTGGTCTTTAGAAAAATTGATTCAAAATATCATTTGGATTGTGCCTCATGTTGAATAACTACTTTTTAAAGCCTCAATGTGACCAAAATTGCCATTTTTACAGACTTTTTCTCCTACTAGAAGCTTCTATTTCGAACAATTTCAGGCATTAAAATGACTCTAAACACACTTATTTTAGTTCCAAAAGTGATAATTCACATGCAATAGTGATTTACAGTCAAAAAATAAAACATTCAAAAATTACCATTTCTGACCATCTGGAGAAATTTCGACAGGTCGCGCCGCGGGTCATCGTTTTTCATCAGAAAATTGATTTTTTGGACTTTAGAAAAATTGATTCAAAATGTCATTTGGATTGTGCCTCATGTTGAATAACTACTTTTTAAAGCCTCAATGTGACCAAAATTGCCATTTTTACAGACTTTTTCTCCTACTAGAAGCTTCTATTTCGACCTATTTCAGGCATTAAAATGACTCTAAACACACTTATTTTAGTTCCAAAAGTGATAATTCACATGCAATAGTCATTTACAGTCAAAAAATAAAACATTAAAAAATTACCATTTCTGACCATCTGGAGAAATTTCGACAGGTCGCGGGTCATCGCTTTTCATCAGAAAATGGATTTTTTGGACTTTAGAAAAATTGATTCAAAATGTCATTTGGATTGTGCCTCATGTTGAATAACTACTTTTTAAAGCCTCAATGTGACCAAAATTGCCATTTTTACAGACTTTTTTTCCTACTAGAAGCTTCTATTTCGACCAATTTCAGGCATTAAAATGACTCTAAACACACTTATTTTAGTTCCAAAAGTGATAATTCATATGCAATAGTCATTTACAGTCAAAAAATAAAACATTAAAAAATTACCATTTCTGACCATCTGGAGAAATTTCGACAGGTCGCGGGTCATCGTTTTTCATCAGAAAATGGATTTTTTGGACTTTAGAAAAAATTGATTCAAAATGTCATTTGGATTGTGCCTCATGTTGAATAACTACTTTTTAAAACCTCAATGTGACCAAAATTGCCATTTTTACAGACTTTTTCTCCTACTAGAAGCTTCTATTTCGACCAATTTCAGGCATTAAAATGACTCTAAACACACTTATTTTAGTTCCAAAAGTGATAATTCACATGCGATAGTCATTTACAGTCAAAAAATTAAACATTAAAAAATTACCATTTCTGACCATCTGGAGAAATTTCGACAGGTCGCGGGTCATCGTTTTTCATCAGAAAATGGATTTTTTGGACTTTAGAAAAATTGATTAAAAATGTCATTTGGATTGTTCCTCATGTTGAATAACTACTTTTTAAAGCCTCAATGTGACCAAAATTGCCATTTTTACAGACTTTTTCTCCTACTAGAAGCTTCTATTTCAACCAACTTCAGGCATTAAAATGACTCTAAACACACTTATTTTAGTTCCACAAGTGATAATTCACTTGCAATAGTCATTTACAGTCAAAAAATTAAACATTAAAAAATTTCCATTTCTGACCATCTGGAGAAATTTCGACAGGTCACGGGTTATCGTTTTTCATCAGAAAATGGATTTTTTGGACTTTAGAAAAATTGATTCAAAATGTCATTTGGATTGTGCCTCATGTTGAATAACTACTTTTTAAAGCCTCAATGTGACCAAAATTGCCATTTTTACAGACTTTTTCTCCTACTAGAAGCTTCTATTTCGACCAATTTCAGGCATTAAAATGACTCTAAACACACTTATTTTAGTTCCAAAAGTGATAATTCACATGCAATAGTCATTTACAGTCAAAAAATAAAACATTCAAAAATTACCATTTCTGACCATCTGGAGAAATTTCGACAGGTCGCGGGTCATCGTTTTTCATCAGAAAATGGATTTTTTGGACTTTAGAAAAATTGATTCAAAATGTCATTTGGATTGTGCCTCATGTTGAATAACTAATTTTTAAAGCCTCAATGTGACCAAAATTGCCATTTTTACAGACTTTTTCTCCTACTAGAAGCTTCTATTTCGACCAATTTCAGGCATTAAAATGACTGTAAACACACTTATTTTAGTTCCAAAAGTGATAATTCATATGCAATAGTCATTTACAGTCAAAAAATAAAACATTAAAAAATTACCATTTCTGACCATCTGGAGAAATTTCGACAGGTCGCGGGTCATCGTTTTTCATCAGAAAATGGATTTTTTGGACTTTAGAAAAAGTGATTAAAAATGTCATTTGGATTGTTCCTCATGTTGAATAACTACTTTTTAAAGCCTCAATGTGACCAAAATTGCCATTTTTACATACTTTTTCTCCTACTAGAAGCTTCTATTTCGACCAACTTCAGGCATTAAAATGACTCTAAACACACTTATTTTAGTTCCACAAGTGATAATTCACTTGCAATAGTCATTTACAGTCAAAAAATTAAACATTAAAAAATTTCCATTTCTGACCATCTGGAGAAATTTCGACAGGTCACGGGTTATCGTTTTTCATCAGAAAATTGATTTTTTGGACTTTAGAAAAATTGATTCAAAATATCATTTGGATTGTGCCTCATGTTGAATAACTACTTTTTAAAGCCTCAATGTGACCAAAATTGCCATTTTTACAGACTTTTTCTCCTACTAGAAGCTTCTATTTCGACCAATTTCAGGCATTAAAATGACTCTAAACACACTTATTTTAGTTCCAAAAGTGATAATTCTTATGCAATAGTCATTTACAGTCAAAAAAATTAAACATTAAAAAATTACCATTTCTGACCATCTGGAGAAAGTTCAACAGGTCACGGGTCATCGTTTTTCATCAGAAAATAGATTTTTGGACTTTAGAAAAAATGATTCAAAATGTCATTTGAATTGTGCCTCATGTTGAATAACTACTTTTTAAAGCCTCGATGTGACCAAAATTGCCATTTTTACAGACTTTTTCTCCTACTAGAAGCTTCTATTTCGACCAACTTCAGGCATTAAAATGACTCTAAACACACTTATTTTAGTTCCACAAGTGATAATTCACTTGCAATAGTCATTTACAGTCAAAAAATTAAACATTAAAAAATTTCCATTTCTGACCATCTGGAGAAATTTCGACAGGTCACGGGTCATCGTTTTTCATCAGAAAATGGATTTTTTGGACTTTATAAAAACTGATTCAAAATGTCATTTGGATTGTGCCTCATGTTGAATAACTACTTTTTAAAGCCTCAATGTGACCAAAATTGCCATTTTTACAGACTTTTTCTCCTACTAGAAGCTTCTATTTCGACCAATTTCAGGCATTAAAATGACTCTAAACACACTTATTTTAGTTCCAAAAGTGATAATTCACATGCGATAGTCATTTACAGTCAAAAAATTAAACATTAAAAAATTACCATTTCTGACCATCTGGAGAAATTTCGACAGGTCACGGGTCATCGTTTTTCATCAGAAAATTGATTTTTGGACTTTAGAAAAATTGATTCAAAATGTCATTTGAATTGTGCCTCATGTTGAATAACTACTTTTTAAAGCCTCGATGTGACCAAAATTGCCATTTTTACAGACTTTTTCTCCTACTAGAAGCTTCTATTTCGAACAATTTCAGGCATTTAAATGACTCTAAACACACTTATTTTAGTTCCAAAAGTGATAATTCACATGCAATAGTCATTTACAGTCAAAAAATAAAACATTCAAAAATTACCATTTCTGACCATCTGGAGAAATTTCGACAGGTCGCGGGTCATCGTTTTTCATCAGAAAATGGATTTTTTGGTCTTTAGAAAAATTGATTCAAAATATCATTTGGATTGTGCCTCATGTTGAATAACTACTTTTTAAAGCCTCAATGTGACCAAAATTGCCATTTGTACAGACTTTTTCTCCTACTAGAAGCTTCTATTTCGAACAATTTCAGGCATTAAAATGACCCTAAACACACTTATTTTAGTTCCAAAAGTGATAATTCACATGCAATAGTCATTTACAGTCAAAAAATAAAACATTAAAAAATTACCATTTCTGACCATCTGTAGAAAGTTCAACAGGTCGCGGGTCATCGTTTTTCATCAGAAAATGGATTTTTTGGACTTTAGAAAAATTGATTCAAAATGTCATTTGGATTGTGCCTCATGTTGAATAACTACTTTTTAAAGCCTCAATGTGACCAAAATTGCCATTTTTACAGACTTTTTCTCCTACTAGAAGCTTCTATTTCGACCAATTTCAGGCATTAAAATGACTCTAAACACACTTATTTTAGTTCCAAAAGTGATAATTCACATGCGATAGTCATTTACAGTCAAAAAATTAAACATTAAAAAATTACCATTTCTGACCATCTGGAGAAATTTCGACAGGTTGCGGGTCATCGTTTTTCATAAGAAAATGGATTTTTTGGACTTTAGAAAAATTGATTAAAAATGTCATTTGGATTGTTCCTCATGTTGAATAACTACTTTTTAAAGCCTCAATGTGACCAAAATTGCCATTTTTACACACTTTTTCTCCTACTAGAAGCTTCTATCTTGACCAATTTCAGGCATTAAAATGACTCTAAACACACTTCTTTTAGTTCCAAAAGTGATAATTCATATGCAATAGTCATTTACAGTCAAAAAAATTAAACATTAAAAAAATTACCATTTCTGACCATCTGGAGAAAGTTCAACAGGTCACGGGTCATCGTTTTTCATCGGAAAATTGATTTTTGGACTTTAGAAAAATTGATTCAAAATGTCATTTGAATTGTGCCTCATGTTGAATAACTACTTTTTAAAGCCTCGATGTGACCAAAATTGCCATTTTTACAGACTTTTTCTCCTACTAGAAGCTTCTATTTCGACCAACTTCAGGCATTAAAATGATTCTAAAGACACTTATTTTAGTTCCAAAAGTGATAATTCACATGCAATAGTCATTTACAGTCAAAAAATAAAACATTAAAAAATTACCATTTCTGACCATCTGGAGAAATTTCGACAGGTCACGGGTCATCGTTTTTCATCAGAAAATTGATTTTTTGGACTTTAGAAAAATTGATTCAAAATATCATTTGGATTGTGCCTCATGTTGAATAACTACTTTTTAAAGCCTCAATGTGACCAAAATTGCCATTTTTACAGACTTTTTCTCCTACTAGAAGCTTCTATTTCGAACAATTGCAGGCATTAAAATGACCCTAAACACACTTATTTTAGTTCCAAAAGTGATAATTCACATGCAATAGTCATTTACAGTCAAAAAATAAAACATTCAAAAATTACCATTTCTGACCATCTGGAGAAATTTCGACAGGTCACGGGTCATCGTTTTTCATCAGAAAATGGATTTTTTGGACTTTAGAAAAATTGATTCAAAATATCATTTGGATTGTGCCTCATGTTGAATAACTACTTTTTAAAGCCTCAATGTGACCAAAATTGCCATTTTTACAGACTTCTTCTCCTACTAGAAGCTTCTATTTCGAACAATTTCAGGCATTAAAATGACTCTAAACACACTTATTTTAGTTCCAAAAGTGATAATTCACATGCAATAGTCATTTACAGTCAAAAAATAAAACATTCAAAAATTACCATTTCTGACCATCTGGAGAAATTTCGACAGGTCGCGGGTCATCGTTTTTCATCAGAAAATGGATTTTTTGGACTTTAGAAAAATTGATTCAAAATGTCATTTGGATTGTGCCTCATGTTGAATAACTACGTTTTAAAGCCTCAATGTGACCAAAATTGCCATTTTTACAGACTTTTTCTCCTACTAGAAGCTTCTATTTCGACCAATTTCAGGCATTAAAATGACTCTAAACACACTTATTTTAGTTCCAAAAGTGATAATTCATATGCAATAGTCATTTACAGTCAAAAAATAAAACATTAAAAAATTACCATTTCTGACCATCTGGAGAAATTTCGACAGGTCGCGGGTCATCGTTTTTCATCAGAAAATGGATTTTTTGGACTTTAGAAAAAATTGATTCAAAATGTCATTTGGATTGTGCCTCATGTTGAATAACTACTTTTTAAAACCTCAATGTGACCAAAATTGCCATTTTTACAGACTTTTTCTCCTACTAGAAGCTTCTATTTCGACCAATTTCAGGCATTAAAATGACTCTAAACACACTTATTTTAGTTCCAAAAGTGATAATTCACATGCGATAGTCATTTACAGTCAAAAAATTAAACATTAAAAAATTACCATTTCTGACCATCTGGAGAAATTTCGACAGGTCACGGGTCATCGTTTTTCATCAGAAAATTGATTTTTGGACTTTAGAAAAATTGATTCAAAATGTCATTTGAATTGTGCCTCATGTTGAATAACTACTTTTTAAAGCCTCGATGTGACCAAAATTGCCATTTTTACAGACTTTTTCTCCTACTAGAAGCTTCTATTTCGAACAATTTCAGGCATTTAAATGACTCTAAACACACTTATTTTAGTTCCAAAAGTGATAATTCACATGCAATAGTCATTTACAGTCAAAAAATAAAACATTAAAAAATTACCATTTCTGACCATCTGGAGAAATTTCGACAGGTCACGGGTCATCGTTTTTCATCAGAAAATTGATTTTTTGGACTTTAGAAAAATTGATTCAAAATATCATTTGGATTGTGCCTCATGTTGAATAACTACTTTTTAAAGCCTCAATGTGACCAAAATTGCCATTTTTACAGACTTTTTCTCCTACTAGAAGCTTCTATTTCAACCAATTTCAGGCATTAAAATGACTGTAAACACACTTATTTTAGTTCCAAAAGTGATAATTCACATGCGATAGTCATTTACAGTCAAAAAATTAAACATTAAAAAATTACCATTTCTGACCATCTGGAGAAATTTCGACAGGTCGCGGGTCATCGTTTTTCATCAGAAAATGGATTTTTTGGACTTTAGAAAAATTGATTCAAAATGTCATTTGGATTGTGCCTCATGTTGAATAACTACTTTTTAAAGCCTCAATGTGACCAAAATTGCCATTTTTACAGACTTTTTCTCCTACTAGAAGCTTCTATTTCGACCAATTTCAGGCATTAAAATGACTCTAAACACACGTATTTTAGTTCCAAAAGTGATAATTCACATGCGATAGTCATTTACAGTCAAAAAATTAAACATTAAAAAATTACCATTTCTGACCATCTGGAGAAATTTCGACAGGTCACGGGTCATCGTTTTTCATCAGAAAATTGATTTTATGGACTTTAGAAAAATTGATTCAAAATATCATTTGGATTGTGCCTCATGTTGAATAACTACTTTTTAAAGCCTCAATGTGACCAAAATTCCCATTTTTACAGACTTTTTCTCCTACTAGAAGCTTCTATTTCGAACAATTTCAGGCATTAAAATGACTCTAAACACACTTATTTTAGTTCCAAAAGTGATAATTCACATGCAATAGTCATTTACAGTCAAAAAATAAAACATTCAAAAATTACCATTTCTGACCATCTGGAGAAATTTCGACAGGTCGCGGGTCATCGCTTTTCATCAGAAAATGGATTTTTTGGACTTTAGAAAAATTGATTCAAAATGTCATTTGGATTGTGCCTCATGTTGAATAACTACTTTTTAAAGCCTCAATGTGACCAAAATTGCCATTTTTACAGACTTTTTCTCCTACTAGAAGCTTCTATTTCGACCAATTTCAGGCATTAAAATGACTCTAAACACACTTATTTTAGTTCCAAAAGTGATAATTCACATGCAATAGTCATTTACAGTCAAAAAATAAAACATTCAAAAATTACCATTTCTGACCATCTGGAGAAATTTCGACAGGTCGCGGGTCATCGTTTTTCATCAGAAAATGGATTTTTTGGACTTTAGAAAAATTGATTCAAAATGTCATTTGGATTGTGCCTCATGTTGAATAACTACTTTTTAAAGCCTCAATGTGACCAAAATTGCCATTTTTACAGACTTTTTCTCCTACTAGAAGCTTCTATTTCGACCAATTTCAGGCATTAAAATGACTCTAAACACACTTATTTTAGTTCCAAAAGTGATAATTCATATGCAATAGTCATTTACAGTCAAAAAATAAAACATTAAAAAATTACCATTTCTGACCATCTGGAGAAATTTCGACAGGTCGCGGGTCATCGTTTTTCATCAGAAAATGGATTTTTTGGACTTTAGAAAAAATTGATTCAAAATGTCATTTGGATTGTGCCTCATGTTGAATAACTACTTTTTAAAACCTCAATGTGACCAAAATTGCCATTTTTACAGACTTTTTCTCCTACTAGAAGCTTCTATTTCGACCAATTTCAGGCATTAAAATGACTCTAAACACACTTATTTTAGTTCCAAAAGTGATAATTCACATGCGATAGTCATTTACAGTCAAAAAATTAAACATTAAAAAATTACCATTTCTGACCATCTGGAGAAATTTCGACAGGTCACGGGTCATCGTTTTTCATCAGAAAATTGATTTTTGGACTTTAGAAAAATTGATTCAAAATGTCATTTGAATTGTGCCTCATGTTGAATAACTACTTTTTAAAGCCTCGATGTGACCAAAATTGCCATTTTTACTAGGCCTGGGCGGTAAATTCCGTTCCGTTCGCGGAATTTGCGGAATTTGGGTAATTTCGCGTTCCGCGGAGAACGCGAAATTGCCCAAAAATCTGCGTTCCGCGACTTCGCGAAATTTTCTGCTTGTTCGCGTTCTCAATATGCGTGTTCGCGAGATATTTCAACCCGAGCACGCAAACAGCGATCGCGAACAGGAAAAAAGTATCGCGAACAAGCAATTCCGCGCGTTCGCGGAGATTTTTTACCGTTTCGCGGAGATTTGCGTAACGCGATTACGCAAATTCCGCCCACCCCTAATTTTTACAGACTTTTTCTCCTACTAGAAGCTTCTATTTCGAACAATTTCAGGCATTTAAATGACTCCAAACACACTTATTTTAGTTCCAAAAGTGATAATTCACATGCAATAGTCATTTACAGTCAAAAAATAAAACATTCAAAAATTACCATTTCTGACCATCTGGAGAAATTTCGACAGGTCGCGGGTCATCGTTTTTCATCAGAAAATGGATTTTTTGGTCTTTAGAAAAATTGATTCAAAATATCATTTGGATTGTGCCTCATGTTGAATAACTACTTTTTAAAGCCTCAATGTGACCAAAATTGCCATTTTTACAGACTTTTTCTCCTACTAGAAGCTTCTATTTCGAACAATTTCAGGCATTAAAATGACTCTAAACACACTTCTTTTAGTTCCAAAAGTGATAATTCACATGCAATAGTCATTTACAGTCAAAAAATAAAACATTCAAAAATTACCATTTCTGACCATCTGGAGAAATTTCGACAGGTCGCGGGTCATCGTTTTTCATCAGAAAATGGATTTTTTGGACTTTAGAAAAATTGATTCAAAATGTCATTTGGATTGTGCCTCATGTTGAATAACTACTTTTTAAAGCCTCAATGTGACCAAAATTGCCATTTTTACAGACTTTTTCTCCTACTAGAAGCTTCTATTTCGACCAATTTCAGGCATTAAAATGACTCTAAACACACTTATTTTAGTTCCAAAAGTGATAATTCACATGCAATAGTCATTTACAGTCAAAAAATAAAACATTAAAAAATTACCATTTCTGACCATCTGGAGAAATTTCGACAGGTCGCGGGTCATCGTTTTTCATCAGAAAATGGATTTTTTGGACTTTAGAAAAATTGATTCAAAATGTCATTTGGATTGTGCCTCATGTTGAATAACTACTTTTTAAAGCCTCAATGTGACCAAAATTGCCATTTTTACAGACTTTTTCTCCTACTAGAAGCTTCTATTTCGACCAATTTCAGGCATTAAAATGACTCTAAACACACTTATTTTAGTTCCAAAAGTGATAATTCACATGCGATAGTCATTTACAGTCAAAAAATTAAACATTAAAAAATTACCATTTCTGACCATCTGGAGAAATTTCGACAGGTCGCGGGTCATCGTTTTTCATAAGAAAATGGATTTTTTGGACTTTAGAAAAATTGATTAAAAATGTCATTTGGATTGTTCCTCATGTTGAATAACTACTTTTTAAAGCCTCAATGTGACCAAAATTGCCATTTTTACACACTTTTTCTCCTACTAGAAGCTTCTATCTTGACCAATTTCAGGCATTAAAATGACTCTAAACACACTTCTTTTAGTTCCAAAAGTGATAATTCATATGCAATAGTCATTTACAGTCAAAAAAATTAAACATTAAAAAAATACCATTTCTGACCATCTGGAGAAAGTTCAACAGGTCACGGGTCATCGTTTTTCATCAGAAAATTGATTATTGGACTTTAGAAAAATTGATTCAAAATGTCATTTGAATTGTGCCTCATGTTGAATAACTACTTTTTAAAGCCTCGATGTGACCAAAATTGCCATTTTTACAGACTTTTTCTCCTACTAGAAGCTTCTATTTCGACCAACTTCAGGCATTAAAATGATTCTAAACACACTTATTTTAGTTCCAAAAGTGATAATTCACATGCAATAGTCATTTACAGTCAAAAAATAAAACATTAAAAAATTACCATTTCTGACCATCTGGAGAAATTTCGACAGGTCACGGGTCATCGTTTTTCATCAGAAAATTGATTTTTTGGACTTTAGAAAAATTGATTCAAAATATCATTTGGATTGTGCCTCATGTTGAATAACTACTTTTTAAAGCCTCAATGTGACCAAAATTGCAATTTTTACAGACTTTTTCTCCTACTAGAAGCTTCTATTTCGAACAATTTCAGGCATTTAAATGACTCTAAACACACTTATTTTAGTTCCAAAAGTGATAATTCACATGCAATAGTCATTTACAGTCAAAAAATAAAACATTCAAAAATTACCATTTCTGACCATCTGGAGAAATTTCGACAGGTCGCGGGTCATCGTTTTTCATCAGAAAATGGATTTTTTGGTCTTTAGAAAAATTGATTCAAAATATCATTTGGATTGTGCCTCATGTTGAATAACTACTTTTTAAAGCCTCAATGTGACCAAAATTGCCATTTGTACAGACTTTTTCTCCTACTAGAAGCTTCTATTTCGAACAATTGCAGGCATTAAAATGACCCTAAACACACTTATTTTAGTTCCAAAAGTGATAATTCACATGCAATAGTCATTTACAGTCAAAAAATAAAACATTAAAAAATTACCATTTCTGACCATCTGGAGAAATTTCGACAGGTCACGGGTCATCGTTTTTCATCAGAAAATTGATTTTTTGGACTTTAGAAAAATTGATTCAAAATATCATTTGGATTGTGCCTCATGTTGAATAACTACTTTTTAAAGCCTCAATGTGACCAAAATTCCCATTTTTACAGACTTTTTCTCCTACTAGAAGCTTCTATTTCGAACAATTTCAGGCATTAAAATGACTCTAAACACACTTATTTTAGTTCCAAAAGTGATAATTCAAATGCAATAGTCATTTACAGTCAAAAAATAAAACATAAAAAAATTACCATTTCTGACCATCTGGAGAAATTTCGACAGGTCGCGGGTCATCGTTTTTCATCAGAAAATTGATTTTTTGGACTTTAGAAAAAATTGATTCAAAATGTCATTTGGATTGTGCCTCATGTTGAATAACTACTTTTTAAAACCTCAATGTGACCAAAATTGCCATTTTTACAGACTTTTTCTCCTACTAGAAGCTTCTATTTCGACCAATTTCAGGCATTAAAATGACTCTAAACACACTTATTTTAGTTCCAAAAGTGATAATTCACATGCGATAGTCATTTACAGTCAAAAAATTAAACATTAAAAAATTACCATTTCTGACCATCTGGAGAAATTTCGACAGGTCACGGGTCATCGTTTTTCATCAGAAAATTGATTTTTGGACTTTAGAAAAATTGATTCAAAATGTCATTTGAATTGTGCCTCATGTTGAATAACTACTTTTTAAAGCCTCGATGTGACCAAAATTGCCATTTTTACTAGGCCTGGGCGGTAAATTCCGTTCCGTTCACGGAATTTGCGGAATTTGGGTAATTTCGCGCTCCGCGGAGAACGCGAAATTGCCCAAAAATCTGCGTTCCGCGACTTCGCGAAATTTTCTGCTTGTTCGCGTTCTCAATATGCGTGTTCGCGAGATATTTCAACCCGAGCACGCAAACAGCGATCGCGAACAGGAAAAAAGTATCGCGAACAAGCAATTCTGCGCGTTCGCGGAGATTTTTTACCGTTTCGCGGAGATTTGCGTAACGCGATTACGCAAATTCCGCCCACCCCTAATTTTTACAGACTTTTTCACCTACTAGAAGCTTCTATTTCGAACAATTTCAGGCATTTAAATGACTCCAAACACACTTATTTTAGTTCCAAAAGTGATAATTCACATGCAATAGTCATTTACAGTCAAAAAATAAAACATTCAAAAATTACCATTTCTGACCATCTGGAGAAATTTCGACAGGTCGCGGGTCATCGTTTTTCATCAGAAAATGGATTTTTTGGTCTTTAGAAAAATTGATTCAAAATATCATTTGGATTGTGCCTCATGTTGAATAACTACTTTTTAAAGCCTCAATGTGACCAAAATTGCCATTTTTACAGACTTTTTCTCCTACTAGAAGCTTCTATTTCGAACAATTTCAGGCATTAAAATGACTCTAAACACACTTATTTTAGTTCCAAAAGTGATAATTCACATGCAATAGTGATTTACAGTCAAAAAATAAAACATTCAAAAATTACCATTTCTGACCATCTGGAGAAATTTCGACAGGTCGCGCCGCGGGTCATCGTTTTTCATCAGAAAATTGATTTTTTGGACTTTAGAAAAATTGATTCAAAATGTCATTTGGATTGTGCCTCATGTTGAATAACTACTTTTTAAAGCCTCAATGTGACCAAAATTGCCATTTTTACAGACTTTTTCTCCTACTAGAAGCTTCTATTTCGACCTATTTCAGGCATTAAAATGACTCTAAACACACTTATTTTAGTTCCAAAAGTGATAATTCACATGCAATAGTCATTTACAGTCAAAAAATAAAACATTAAAAAATTACCATTTCTGACCATCTGGAGAAATTTCGACAGGTCGCGGGTCATCGCTTTTCATCAGAAAATGGATTTTTTGGACTTTAGAAAAATTGATTCAAAATGTCATTTGGATTGTGCCTCATGTTGAATAACTACTTTTTAAAGCCTCAATGTGACCAAAATTGCCATTTTTACAGACTTTTTCTCCTACTAGAAGCTTCTATTTCGACCAATTTCAGGCATTAAAATGACTCTAAACACACTTATTTTAGTTCCAAAAGTGATAATTCATATGCAATAGTCATTTACAGTCAAAAAATAAAACATTAAAAAATTACCATTTCTGACCATCTGGAGAAATTTCGACAGGTCGCGGGTCATCGTTTTTCATCAGAAAATGGATTTTTTGGACTTTAGAAAAAATTGATTCAAAATGTCATTTGGATTGTGCCTCATGTTGAATAACTACTTTTTAACCTCAATGTGACCAAAATTGCCATTTTTACAGACTTTTTCTCCTACTAGAAGCTTCTATTTCGACCAATTTCAGGCATTAAAATGACTCTAAACACACTTATTTTAGTTCCAAAAGTGATAATTCACATGCGATAGTCATTTACAGTCAAAAAATTAAACATTAAAAAATTACCATTTCTGACCATCTGGAGAAATTTCGACAGGTCACGGGTCATCGTTTTTCATCAGAAAATTGATTTTTGGACTTTAGAAAAATTGATTCAAAATGTCATTTGAATTGTGCCTCATGTTGAATAACTACTTTTTAAAGCCTCGATGTGACCAAAATTGCAATTTTTACAGACTTTTTCTCCTACTAGAAGCTTCTATTTCGAACAATTTCAGGCATTTAAATGACTCTAAACACACTTATTTTAGTTCCAAAAGTGATAATTCACATGCAATAGTCATTTACAGTCAAAAAATAAAACATTCAAAAATTACCATTTCTGACCATCTGGAGAAATTTCGACAGGTCGCGGGTCATCGTTTTTCATCAGAAAATGGATTTTTTGGACTTTAGAAAAATTGATTCAAAATGTCATTTGGATTGTGCCTCATGTTGAATAACTACATTTTAAAGCCTCAATGTGACCAAAATTGCCATTTTTACAGACTTTTTCTCCTACTAGAAGCTTCTATTTCGACCAATTTCAGGCATTAAAATGACTCTAAACACACTTATTTTAGTTCCAAAAGTGATAATTCACATGCAATAGTCATTTACAGTCAAAAAATAAAACATTCAAAAATTACCATTTCTGACCATCTGGAGAAATTTCGACAGGTCACGGGTCATCGTTTTTCATCAGAAAATTGATTTTTGGACTTTAGAAAAATTGATTCAAAATGTCATTTGAATTGTGCCTCATGTTGAATAACTACTTTTTAAAGCCTCGATGTGACCAAAATTGCCATTTTTACAGACTTTTTCTCCTACTAGAAGCTTCTATTTCGAACAATTTCAGGCATTTAAATGACTCTAAACACACTTATTTTAGTTCCAAAAGTGATAATTCACATGCAATAGTCATTTACAGTCAAAAAATAAAACATTCAAAAATTACCATTTCTGACCATCTGGAGAAATTTCGACAGGTCGCGGGTCATCGTTTTTCATCAGAAAATGGATTTTTTGGTCTTTAGAAAAATTGATTCAAAATATCATTTGGATTGTGCCTCATGTTGAATAACTACTTTTTAAAGCCTCAATGTGACCAAAATTGCCATTTGTACAGACTTTTTCTCCTACTAGAAGGTTCTATTTCGAACAATTGCAGGCATTAAAATGACCCTAAACACACGTATTTTAGTTCCAAAAGTGATAATTCACATGCAATAGTCATTTACAGTCAAAAAATAAAACATTCAAAAATTACCATTTCTGACCATCTGGAGAAATTTCGACAGGTCACGGGTCATCGTTTTTCATCAGAAAATTGATTTTTTGGACTTTAGAAAAATTGATTCAAAATATCATTTGGATTGTGCCTCATGTTGAATAACTACTTTTTAAAGCCTCAATGTGACCAAAATTGCCATTTTTACAGACTTTTTCTCCTACTAGAAGCTTCTATTTCGAACAATTTCAGGCATTAAAATGACTCTAAACACACTTATTTTAGTTCCAAAAGTGATAATTCACATGCAATAGTCATTTACAGTCAAAAAAATTAAACATTAAAAAAATACCATTTCTGACCATCTGAAGAAAAATTGATTCAAAATATCATTTGGATTGTGCCTCATGTTGAATAACTACTTTTTAAAGCCTCGATGTGACCAAAATTGCCATTTTTACAGACTTTTTCTCCTACTAGAAGCTTCTATTTCGACCAACTTCAGGCATTAAAATGATTCTAAACACACTTATTTTAGTTCCAAAAGTGATAATTCACATGCAATAGTCATTTACAGTCAAAAAATAAAACATTAAAAAATTACCATTTCTGACCATCTGGAGAAATTTCGACAGGTCACGGGTCATCGTTTTTCATCAGAAAATTGATTTTTTGGACTTTAGAAAAATTGATTCAAAATATCATTTGGATTGTGCCTCATGTTGAATAACTACTTTTTAAAGCCTCAATGTGACCAAAATTGCCATTTTTACAGACTTTTTCTCCTACTAGAAGCTTCTATTTCGAACAATTTCAGGCATTTAAATGACTCTAAACACACTTATTTTAGTTCCAAAAGTGATAATTCACATGCAATAGTCATTTACAGTCAAAAAATAAAACATTCAAAAATTACCATTTCTGACCATCTGGAGAAATTTCGACAGGTCGCGGGTCATCGTTTTTCATCAGAAAATGGATTTTTTGGTCTTTAGAAAAATTGATTCAAAATATCATTTGGATTGTGCCTCATGTTGAATAACTACTTTTTAAAGCCTCAATGTGACCAAAATTGCCATTTGTACAGACTTTTTCTCCTACTAGAAGCTTCTATTTCGAACAATTGCAGGCATTAAAATGACCCTAAACACACTTATTTTAGTTCCAAAAGTGATAATTCACATGCAATAGTCATTTACAGTCAAAAAATAAAACATTCAAAAATTACCATTTCTGACCATCTGGAGAAATTTCGACAGGTCACGGGTCATCGTTTTTCATCAGAAAATTGATTTTTTGGACTTTAGAAAAATTGATTCAAAATGTCATTTGGATTGTGCCTCATGTTGAATAACTACTTTTTAAAGCCTCAATGTGACCAAAATTGCCATTTTTACAGACTTTTTCTCCTACTAGAAGCTTCTATTTCGACCAATTTCAGGCATTAAAATGACTCTAAACACACTTATTTTAGTTCCAAAAGTGATAATTCATATGCAATAGTCATTTACAGTCAAAAAATAAAACATTAAAAAATTACCATTTCTGACCATCTGGAGAAATTTCGACAGGTCGCGGGTCATCGTTTTTCATCAGAAAATGGATTTTTTGGACTTTAGAAAAAATTGATTCAAAATGTCATTTGGATTGTGCCTCATGTTGAATAACTACTTTTTAAAACCTCAATGTGACCAAAATTGCCATTTTTACAGACTTTTTCTCCTACTAGAAGCTTCTATTTCGACCAATTTCAGGCATTAAAATGACTCTAAACACACTTATTTTAGTTCCAAAAGTGATAATTCACATGCGATAGTCATTTACAGTCAAAAAATTAAACATTAAAAAATTACCATTTCTGACCATCTGGAGAAATTTCGACAGGTCGCGGGTCATCGTTTTTCATCAGAAAATTGATTTTTTGGACTTTAGAAATATTGATTCAAAATGTCATTTGGATTGTGCCTCATGTTGAATAACTACTTTTTAAAGCCTCAATGTGACCAAAATTGCCATTTGTACAGACTTTTTCTCCTACTAGAAGCTTCTATTTCGAACAATTGCAGGCATTAAAATGACCCTAAACACACTTATTTTAGTTCCAAAAGTGATAATTCACATGCAATAGTCATTTACAGTCAAAAAATAAAACATTCAAAAATTACCATTTCTGACCATATGGAGAAATTTCGACAGGTCACGGGTCATCGTTTTTCATCAGAAAATTGATTTTTTGGACTTTAGAAAAATTGATTCAAAATATCATTTGGATTGTGCCTCATGTTGAATAACTACTTTTTAAAGCCTCAATGTGACCAAAATTCCCATTTTTACAGACTTTTTCTCCTACTAGAAGCTTCTATTTCGAACAATTTCAGGCATTAAAATGACTCTAAACACACTTATTTTAGTTCCAAAAGTGATAATTCACATGCAATAGTCATTTACAGTCAAAAAATAAAACATTCAAAAATTACCATTTCTGACCATCTGGAGAAATTTCGACAGGTCGCGGGTCATCGTTTTTCATCAGAAAATGGATTTTTTGGACTTTAGAAAAATTGATTCAAAATGTCATTTGGATTGTGCCTCATGTTGAATAACTACATTTTAAAGCCTCAATGTGACCAAAATTGCCATTTTTACAGACTTTTTCTCCTACTAGAAGCTTCTATTTCGACCAATTTCAGGCATTAAAATGACTCTAAACACACTTATTTTAGTTCCAAAAGTGATAATTCACATGCAATAGTCATTTACAGTCAAAAAATAAAACATTCAAAAATTACCATTTCTGACCATCTGGAGAAATTTCGACAGGTCACGGGTCATCGTTTTTCATCAGAAAATTGATTTTTGGACTTTAGAAAAATTGATTCAAAATGTCATTTGAATTGTGCCTCATGTTGAATAACTACTTTTTAAAGCCTCGATGTGACCAAAATTGCCATTTTTACAGACTTTTTCTCCTACTAGAAGCTTCTATTTCGAACAATTTCAGGCATTTAAATGACTCTAAACACACTTATTTTAGTTCCAAAAGTGATAATTCACATGCAATAGTCATTTACAGTCAAAAAATAAAACATTCAAAAATTACCATTTCTGACCATCTGGAGAAATTTCGACAGGTCGCGGGTCATCGTTTTTCATCAGAAAATGGATTTTTTGGTCTTTAGAAAAATTGATTCAAAATATCATTTGGATTGTGCCTCATGTTGAATAACTACTTTTTAAAGCCTCAATGTGACCAAAATTGCCATTTGTACAGACTTTTTCTCCTACTAGAAGGTTCTATTTCGAACAATTGCAGGCATTAAAATGACCCTAAACACACGTATTTTAGTTCCAAAAGTGATAATTCACATGCAATAGTCATTTACAGTCAAAAAATAAAACATTAAAAAATTACCATTTCTGACCATCTGGAGAAATTTCGACAGGTCACGGGTCATCGTTTTTCATCAGAAAATTGATTTTTTGGACTTTAGAAAAATTGATTCAAAATATCATTTGGATTGTGCCTCATGTTGAATAACTACTTTTTAAAGCCTCAATGTGACCAAAATTGCCATTTTTACAGACTTTTTCTCCTACTAGAAGCTTCTATTTCGAACAATTTCAGGCATTAAAATGACTCTAAACACACTTATTTTAGTTCCAAAAGTGATAATTCACATGCAATAGTCATTTACAGTCAAAAAATAAAACATTCAAAAATTACCATTTCTGACCATCTGGAGAAATTTCGACAGGTCGCGGGTCATCGTTTTTCATCAGAAAATTGATTTTTTGGACTTTAGAAAAATTGATTCAAAATGTCATTTGGATTGTGCCTCATGTTGAATAACTACTTTTTAAAGCCTCAATGTGACCAAAATTGCCATTTTTACAGACTTTTTCTCCTACTAGAAGCTTCTATTTCGACCAATTTCAGGCATTAAAATGACTCTAAACACACTTATTTTAGTTCCAAAAGTGATAATTCACATGCAATAGTCATTTACAGTCAAAAAATAAAACATTAAAAAATTACCATTTCTGACCATCTGGAGAAATTTCGACAGGTCGCGGGTCATCGTTTTTCATCAGAAAATGGATTTTTTGGACTTTAGAAAAATTGATTCAAAATGTCATTTGGATTGTGCCTCATGTTGAATAACTACTTTTTAAAGCCTCAATGTGACCAAAATTGCCATTTTTACAGACTTTTTCTCCTACTAGAAGCTTCTATTTCGACCAATTTCAGGCATTAAAATGACTCTAAACACACTTATTTTAGTTCCAAAAGTGATAATTCACATGCGATAGTCATTTACAGTCAAAAAATTAAACATAAAAAAATTACCATTTCTGACCATCTGGAGAAATTTCGACAGGTCGCGGGTCATCGTTTTTCATAAGAAAATGGATTTTTTGGACTTTAGAAAAATTGATTCAAAATGTCATTTGGATTGTTCCTCATGTTGAATAACTACTTTTTAAAGCCTCAATGTGACCAAAATTGCCATTTTTACACATTTTTTCTCCTACTAGAAGCTTCTATCTTGACCAATTTCAGGCATTAAAATGACTCTAAACACACTTCTTTTAGTTCCAAAAGTGATAATTCATATGCAATAGTCATTTACAGTCAAAAAAATTAAACATTAAAAAAATACCATTTCTGACCATCTGGAGAAAGTTCAACAGGTCACGGGTCATCGTTTCTCATCAGAAAATTGATTTTTGGACTTTAGAAAAATTGATTCAAAATGTCATTTGAATTGTGCCTCATGTTGAATAACTACTTTTTAAAGCCTCGATGTGACCAAAATTGCCATTTTTACAGACTTTTTCTCCTACTAGAAGCTTCTATTTCGACCAACTTCAGGCATTAAAATGATTCTAAACACACTTATTTTAGTTCCAAAAGTGATAATTCACATGCAATAGTCATTTACAGTCAAAAAATAAAACATTAAAAAATTACCATTTCTGACCATCTGGAGAAATTTCGACAGGTCACGGGTCATCGTTTTTCATCAGAAAATTGATTTTTTGGACTTTAGAAAAATTGATTCAAAATATCATTTGGATTGTGCCTCATGTTGAATAACTACTTTTTAAAGCCTCAATGTGACCAAAATTGCCATTTTTACAGACTTTTTCTCCTACTAGAAGCTTCTATTTCGAACAATTTCAGGCATTTAAATGACTCTAAACACACTTATTTTAGTTCCAAAAGTGATAATTCACATGCAATAGTCATTTACAGTCAAAAAATAAAACATTCAAAAATTACCATTTCTGACCATCTGGAGAAATTTCGACAGGTCGCGGGTCATCGTTTTTCATCAGAAAATGGATTTTTTGGTCTTTAGAAAAATTGATTCAAAATATCATTTGGATTGTGCCTCATGTTGAATAACTACTTTTTAAAGCCTCGATGTGACCAAAATTGCCATTTTTACAGACTTTTTCTCCTACTAGAAGCTTCTATTTCGACCAACTTCAGGCATTAAAATGATTCTAAACACACTTATTTTAGTTCCAAAAGTGATAATTCACATGCAATAGTCATTTACAGTCAAAAAATAAAACATTAAAAAATTACCATTTCTGACCATCTGGAGAAATTTCGACAGGTCACGGGTCATCGTTTTTCATCAGAAAATTGATTTTTTGGACTTTAGAAAAATTGATTCAAAATATCATTTGGATTGTGCCTCATGTTGAATAACTACTTTTTAAAGCCTCAATGTGACCAAAATTGCCATTTTTACAGACTTTTTCTCCTACTAGAAGCTTCTATTTCGAACAATTTCAGGCATTTAAATGACTCTAAACACACTTATTTTAGTTCCAAAAGTGATAATTCACATGCAATAGTCATTTACAGTCAAAAAATAAAACATTCAAAAATTACCATTTCTGACCATCTGGAGAAATTTCGACAGGTCGCGGGTCATCGCTTTTCATCAGAAAATGGATTTTTTGGACTTTAGAAAAATTGATTCAAAATGTCATTTGGATTGTGCCTCATGTTGAATAACTACTTTTTAAAGCCTCAATGTGACCAAAATTGCCATTTTTACAGACTTTTTCTCCTACTAGAAGCTTCTATTTCGACCAATTTCAGGCATTAAAATGACTCTAAACACACTTATTTTAGTTCCAAAAGTGATAATTCACATGCAATAGTCATTTACAGTCAAAAAATAAAACATTCAAAAATTACCATTTCTGACCATCTGGAGAAATTTCGACAGGTCGCGGGTCATCGTTTTTCATCAGAAAATTGATTTTTGGACTTTAGAAAAATTGATTCAAAATGTCATTTGAATTGTGCCTCATGTTGAATAACTACTTTTTAAAGCCTCGATGTGACCAAAATTGCCATTTTTACAGACTTTTTCTCCTACTAGAAGCTTCTATTTCGACCAACTTCAGGCATTAAAATGACTCTAAACACACTTATTTTAGTTCCACAAGTGATAATTTACTTGCAATAGTCATTTACAGTCAAAAAATTAAACATTAAAAAATTTCCATTTCTGACCATCTGGAGAAATTTCGACAGGTCACGGGTTATCGTTTTTCATCAGAAAATGGATTTTTTGGACTTTAGAAAAATTGATTCAAAATATCATTTGGATTGTGCCTCATGTTGAATAACTACTTTTTAAAGCCTCAATGTGACCAAAATTGCCATTTGTACAGACTTTTTCTCCACTAGAAGCTTCTATTTCGAACAATTGCAGGCATTAAAATGACCCTAAACACACTTATTTTAGTTCCAAAAGTGATAATTCACATGCAATAGTCATTTACAGACCAAAAATAAAACATTCAAAAATTACCATTTCTGACCATCTGGAGAAAGTTCAACAGGTCACGGGTCATCGTTTTTCATCAGAAAATTGATTTTTGGACTTTAGAAAAATTGATTCAAAATGTCATTTGAATTGTGCCTCATGTTGAATAACTACTTTTTAAAGCCTCGATGTGACCAAAATTGCCATTTTTACTAGGCCTGGGCGGTAAATTCCGTTCCGTTCGCGGAATTTGCGGAATTTGGGTAATTTCGCGTTCCGCGGAGAACGCGAGATTGCCCAAAAATCTGCGTTCCGCGACTTCGCGAAATTTTCTGCTTGTTCGCGTTCTCAATATGCGTGTTCGCGAGATATTTCAACCCGAGCACGCAAACAGCGATCGCGAACAGGAAAAAAGTATCGCGAACAAGCAATTCCGCGCGTTCGCGGAGATTTTTTACCGTTTCGCGGAGATTTGCGTAACGCGATTACGCAAATTCCGCCCACCCCTAATTTTTACAGACTTTTTCTCCTACTAGAAGCTTCTATTTCGAACAATTTCAGGCATTTAAATGACTCCAAACACACTTATTTTAGTTCCAAAAGTGATAATTCACATGCAATAGTCATTTACAGTCAAAAAATAAAACATTCAAAAATTACCATTTCTGACCATCTGGAGAAATTTCGACAGGTCGCGGGTCATCGTTTTTCATCAGAAAATGGATTTTTTGGTCTTTAGAAAAATTGATTCAAAATATCATTTGGATTGTGCCTCATGTTGAATAACTACTTTTTAAAGCCTCAATGTGACCAAAATTGCCATTTTTACAGACTTTTTCTCCTACTAGAAGCTTCTATTTCGAACAATTTCAGGCATTAAAATGACTCTAAACACACTTCTTTTAGTTCCAAAAGTGATAATTCACATGCAATAGTCATTTACAGTCAAAAAATAAAACATTCAAAAATTACCATTTCTGACCATCTGGAGAAATTTCGACAGGTCGCGGGTCATCGTTTTTCATCAGAAAATGGATTTTTTGGACTTTAGAAAAATTGATTCAAAATATCATTTGGATTGTGCCTCATGTTGAATAACTACTTTTTAAAGCCTCAATGTGACCAAAATTGCCATTTTTACAGACTTTTTCTCCTACTAGAAGCTTCTATTTCGAACAATTTCAGGCATTAAAATGACTCTAAACACACTTCTTTTAGTTCCAAAAGTGATAATTCACATGCAATAGTCATTTACAGTCAAAAAATAAAACATTCAAAAATTACCATTTCTGACCATCTGGAGAAATTTCGACAGGTCGCGGGTCATCGTTTTTCATCAGAAAATGGATTTTTTGGACTTTAGAAAAATTGATTCAAAATGTCATTTGGATTGTGCCTCATGTTGAATAACTACTTTTTAAAGCCTCAATGTGACCAAAATTGCCATTTTTACAGACTTTTTCTCCTACTAGAAGCTTCTATTTCGACCAATTTCAGGCATTAAAATGACTCTAAACACACTTATTTTAGTTCCAAAAGTGATAATTCACATGCAATAGTCATTTACAGTCAAAAAATAAAACATTAAAAAATTACCATTTCTGACCATCTGGAGAAATTTCGACAGGTCGCGGGTCATCGTTTTTCATCAGAAAATGGATTTTTTGGACTTTAGAAAAATTGATTCAAAATGTCATTTGGATTGTGCCTCATGTTGAATAACTACTTTTTAAAGCCTCAATGTGACCAAAATTGCCATTTTTACAGACTTTTTCTCCTACTAGAAGCTTCTATTTCGACCAATTTCAGGCATTAAAATGACTCTAAACACACTTATTTTAGTTCCAAAAGTGATAATTCACATGCGATAGTCATTTACAGTCAAAAAATTAAACATTAAAAAATTACCATTTCTGACCATCTGGAGAAATTTCGACAGGTCGCGGGTCATCGTTTTTCATAAGAAAATGGATTTTTTGGACTTTAGAAAAATTGATTAAAAATGTCATTTGGATTGTTCCTCATGTTGAATAACTACTTTTTAAAGCCTCAATGTGACCAAAATTGCCATTTTTACACACTTTTTCTCCTACTAGAAGCTTCTATCTTGACCAATTTCAGGCATTAAAATGACTCTAAACACACTTCTTTTAGTTCCAAAAGTGATAATTCATATGCAATAGTCATTTACAGTCAAAAAAATTAAACATTAAAAAAATACCATTTCTGACCATCTGGAGAAAGTTCAACAGGTCACGGGTCATCGTTTTTCATCAGAAAATTGATTATTGGACTTTAGAAAAATTGATTCAAAATGTCATTTGAATTGTGCCTCATGTTGAATAACTACTTTTTAAAGCCTCGATGTGACCAAAATTGCCATTTTTACAGACTTTTTCTCTTACTAGAAGCTTCTATTTCGACCAACTTCAGGCATTAAAATGATTCTAAACACACTTATTTTAGTTCCAAAAGTGATAATTCACATGAAATAGTCATTTACAGTCAAAAAATAAAACATTAAAAAATTACCATTTCTGACCATCTGGAGAAATTTCGACAGGTCACGGGTCATCGTTTTTCATCAGAAAATTGATTTTTTGGACTTTAGAAAAATTGATTCAAAATATCATTTGGATTGTGCCTCATGTTGATTAACTACTTTTTAAAGCCTCAATGTGACCAAAATTGCAATTTTTACAGACTTTTTCTCCTACTAGAAGCTTCTATTTCGAAC
This sequence comes from Triturus cristatus, assembly GCF_964204655.1. Lineage (NCBI taxonomy): Eukaryota > Metazoa > Chordata > Amphibia > Caudata > Salamandridae > Triturus > Triturus cristatus. The sequence continues at coordinate 92,304,215 of NC_140588.1, forward strand.
AATTTCAGGCATTTAAATGACTCTAAACACACTTATTTTAGTTCCAAAAGTGATAATTCACATGCAATAGTCATTTACAGTCAAAAAATAAAACATTCAAAAATTACCATTTCTGACCATCTGGAGAAATTTCGACAGGTCGCGGGTCATCGTTTTTCATCAGAAAATGGATTTTTTGGTCTTTAGAAAAATTGATTCAAAATATCATTTGGATTGTGCCTCATGTTGAATAACTACTTTTTAAAGCCTCAATGTGACCAAAATTGCCATTTGTACAGACTTTTTCTCCTACTAGAAGCTTCTATTTCGAACAATTGCAGGCATTAAAATGACCCTAAACACACTTATTTTAGTTCCAAAAGTGATAATTCACATGCAATAGTCATTTACAGTCAAAAAATAAAACATTAAAAAATTACCATTTCTGACCATCTGGAGAAATTTCGACAGGTAACGGGTCATCGTTTTTCATCAGAAAATTGATTTTTTGGACTTTAGAAAAATTGATTCAAAATATCATTTGGATTGTGCCTCATGTTGAATAACTACTTTTTAAAGCCTCAATGTGACCAAAATTCCCATTTTTACAGACTTTTTCTCCTACTAGAAGCTTCTATTTCGAACAATTTCAGGCATTAAAATGACTCTAAACACACTTATTTTAGTTCCAAAAGTGATAATTCAAATGCAATAGTCATTTACAGTCAAAAAATAAAACATTAAAAAATTACCATTTCTGACCATCTGGAGAAATTTCGACAGGTCGCGGGTCATCGTTTTTCATCAGAAAATTGATTTTTTGGACTTTAGAAAAAATTGATTCAAAATGTCATTTGGATTGTGCCTCATGTTGAATAACTACTTTTTAAAACCTCAATGTGACCAAAATTGCCATTTTTACAGACTTTTTCTCCTACTAGAAGCTTCTATTTCGACCAATTTCAGGCATTAAAATGACTCTAAACACACTTATTTTAGTTCCAAAAGTGATAATTCACATGCGATAGTCATTTACAGTCAAAAAATTAAACATTAAAAAATTACCATTTCTGACCATCTGGAGAAATTTCGACAGGTCACGGGTCATCGTTTTTCATCAGAAAATTGATTTTTGGACTTTAGAAAAATTGATTCAAAATGTCATTTGGATTGTGCCTCATGTTGAATAACTACTTTTTAAAGCCTCAATGTGACCAAAATTGCCATTTGTACAGACTTTTTCTCCTACTAGAAGCTTCTATTTCGAACAATTGCAGGCATTAAAATGACCCTAAACACACTTATTTTAGTTCCAAAAGTGATAATTCACATGCAATAGTCATTTACAGTCAAAAAATAAAACATTAAAAAATTACCATTTCTGACCATCTGGAGAAATTTCGACAGGTCACGGGTCATCGTTTTTCATCAGAAAATTGATTTTTTGGACTTTAGAAAAATTGATTCAAAATATCATTTGGATTGTGCCTCATGTTGAATAACTACTTTTTAAAGCCTCAATGTGACCAAAATTTCCATTTTTACAGACTTTTTCTCCTACTAGAAGCTTCTATTTCGAACAATTTCAGGCATTAAAATGACTCTAAACACACTTATTTTAGTTCCAAAAGTGATAATTCACATGCAATAGTCATTTACAGTCAAAAAATAAAACATTCAAAAACTACCATTTCTGACCATCTGGAGAAATTTCGACAGGTCGCGGGTCATCGTTTTTCATCAGAAAATTGATTTTTTGGACTTTAGAAAAATTGATTCAAAATGTCATTTGGATTGTGCCTCATGTTGAATAACTACTTTTTAAAGCCTCAATGTGACCAAAATTGCCATTTGTACAGACTTTTTCTCCTACTAGAAGCTTCTATTTCGAACAATTGCAGGCATTAAAATGACCCTAAACACACTTATTTTAGTTCCAAAAGTGATAATTCACATGCAATAGTCATTTACAGTCAAAAAATAAAACATTCAAAAATTACCATTTCTGACCATCTGGAGAAATTTCGACAGGTCACGGGTCATCGTTTTTCATCAGAAAATTGATTTTTTGGACTTTAGAAAAATTGATTCAAAATATCATTTGGATTGTGCCTCATGTTGAATAACTACTTTTTAAAGCCTCAATGTGACCAAAATTGCCATTTTTACAGACTTTTTCTCCTACTAGAAGCTTCTATTTCGAACAATTTCAGGCATTAAAATGACTCTAAACACACTTATTTTAGTTCCAAAAGTGATAATTCACATGCAATAGTCATTTACAGTCAAAAAAATTAAACATTAAAAAAATACCATTTCTGACCATCTGAAGAAAAATTGATTCAAAATATCATTTGGATTGTGCCTCATGTTGAATAACTACTTTTTAAAGCCTCGATGTGACCAAAATTGCCATTTTTACAGACTTTTTCTCCTACTAGAAGCTTCTATTTCGACCAACTTCAGGCATTAAAATGATTCTAAACACACTTATTTTAGTTCCAAAAGTGATAATTCACATGCAATAGTCATTTACAGTCAAAAAATAAAACATTAAAAAATTACCATTTCTGACCATCTGGAGAAATTTCGACAGGTCACGGGTCATCGTTTTTCATCAGAAAATTGATTTTTTGGACTTTAGAAAAATTGATTCAAAATATCATTTGGATTGTGCCTCATGTTGAATAACTACTTTTTAAAGCCTCAATGTGACCAAAATTGCCATTTTTACAGACTTTTTCTCCTACTAGAAGCTTCTATTTCGAACAATTTCAGGCATTTAAATGACTCTAAACACACTTATTTTAGTTCCAAAAGTGATAATTCACATGCAATAGTCATTTACAGTCAAAAAATAAAACATTCAAAAATTACCATTTCTGACCATCTGGAGAAATTTCGACAGGTCGCGGGTCATCGTTTTTCATCAGAAAATGGATTTTTTGGTCTTTAGAAAAATTGATTCAAAATATCATTTGGATTGTGCCTCATGTTGAATAACTACTTTTTAAAGCCTCAATGTGACCAAAATTGCCATTTGTACAGACTTTTTCTCCTACTAGAAGCTTCTATTTCGAACAATTGCAGGCATTAAAATGACCCTAAACACACTTATTTTAGTTCCAAAAGTGATAATTCACATGCAATAGTCATTTACAGTCAAAAAATAAAACATTCAAAAATTACCATTTCTGACCATCTGGAGAAATTTCGACAGGTCACGGGTCATCGTTTTTCATCAGAAAATTGATTTTTTGGACTTTAGAAAAATTGATTCAAAATGTCATTTGGATTGTGCCTCATGTTGAATAACTACTTTTTAAAGCCTCAATGTGACCAAAATTGCCATTTTTACAGACTTTTTCTCCTACTAGAAGCTTCTATTTCGACCAATTTCAGGCATTAAAATGACTCTAAACACACTTATTTTAGTTCCAAAAGTGATAATTCATATGCAATAGTCATTTACAGTCAAAAAATAAAACATTAAAAAATTACCATTTCTGACCATCTGGAGAAATTTCGACAGGTCGCGGGTCATCGTTTTTCATCAGAAAATGGATTTTTTGGACTTTAGAAAAAATTGATTCAAAATGTCATTTGGATTGTGCCTCATGTTGAATAACTACTTTTTAAAACCTCAATGTGACCAAAATTGCCATTTTTACAGACTTTTTCTCCTACTAGAAGCTTCTATTTCGACCAATTTCAGGCATTAAAATGACTCTAAACACACTTATTTTAGTTCCAAAAGTGATAATTCACATGCGATAGTCATTTACAGTCAAAAAATTAAACATTAAAAAATTACCATTTCTGACCATCTGGAGAAATTTCGACAGGTCGCGGGTCATCGTTTTTCATCAGAAAATTGATTTTTTGGACTTTAGAAATATTGATTCAAAATGTCATTTGGATTGTGCCTCATGTTGAATAACTACTTTTTAAAGCCTCAATGTGACCAAAATTGCCATTTGTACAGACTTTTTCTCCTACTAGAAGCTTCTATTTCGAATAATTGCAGGCATTAAAATGACCCTAAACACACTTATTTTAGTTCCAAAAGTGATAATTCACATGCAATAGTCATTTACAGTCAAAAAATAAAACATTCAAAAATTACCATTTCTGACCATATGGAGAAATTTCGACAGGTCACGGGTCATCGTTTTTCATCAGAAAATTGATTTTTTGGACTTTAGAAAAATTGATTCAAAATATCATTTGGATTGTGCCTCATGTTGAATAACTACTTTTTAAAGCCTCAATGTGACCAAAATTGCCATTTTTACAGACTTTTTCTCCTACTAGAAGCTTCTATTTCGAACAATTTCAGGCATTAAAATGACTCTAAACACACTTATTTTAGTTCCAAAAGTGATAATTCACATGCAATAGTCATTTACAGTCAAAAAATAAAACATTCAAAAATTACCATTTCTGACCATCTGGAGAAATTTCGACAGGTCGCGGGTCATCGTTTTTCATCAGAAAATGGATTTTTTGGACTTTAGAAAAATTGATTCAAAATGTCATTTGGATTGTGCCTCATGTTGAATAACTACTTTTTAAAGCCTCAATGTGACCAAAATTGCCATTTTTACAGACTTTTTCTCCTACTAGAAGCTTCTATTTCGACCAATTTCAGGCATTAAAATGACTCTAAACACACTTATTTTAGTTCCAAAAGTGATAATTCACATGCAATAGTCATTTACAGTCAAAAAATAAAACATTCAAAAATTACCATTTCTGACCATCTGGAGAAATTTCGACAGGTCGCGGGTCATCGTTTTTCATCAGAAAATGGATTTTTTGGACTTTAGAAAAATTGATTCAAAATGTCATTTGGATTGTGCCTCATGTTGAATAACTACGTTTTAAAGCCTCAATGTGACCAAAATTGCCATTTTTACAGACTTTTTCTCCTACTAGAAGCTTCTATTTCGACCAATTTCAGGCATTAAAATGACTCTAAACACACTTATTTTAGTTCCAAAAGTGATAATTCATATGCAATAGTCATTTACAGTCAAAAAATAAAACATTAAAAAATTACCATTTCTGACCATCTGGAGAAATTTCGACAGGTCGCGGGTCATCGTTTTTCATCAGAAAATGGATTTTTTGGACTTTAGAAAAAATTGATTCAAAATGTCATTTGGATTGTGCCTCATGTTGAATAACTACTTTTTAAAACCTCAATGTGACCAAAATTGCCATTTTTACAGACTTTTTCTCCTACTAGAAGCTTCTATTTCGACCAATTTCAGGCATTAAAATGACTCTAAACACACTTATTTTAGTTCCAAAAGTGATAATTCACATGCGATAGTCATTTACAGTCAAAAAATTAAACATTAAAAAATTACCATTTCTGACCATCTGGAGAAATTTCGACAGGTCACGGGTCATCGTTTTTCATCAGAAAATTGATTTTTGGACTTTAGAAAAATTGATTCAAAATGTCATTTGAATTGTGCCTCATGTTGAATAACTACTTTTTAAAGCCTCGATGTGACCAAAATTGCCATTTTTACAGACTTTTTCTCCTACTAGAAGCTTCTATTTCGAACAATTTCAGGCATTTAAATGACTCTAAACACACTTATTTTAGTTCCAAAAGTGATAATTCACATGCAATAGTCATTTACAGTCAAAAAATAAAACATTCAAAAATTACCATTTCTGACCATCTGGAGAAATTTCGACAGGTCGCGGGTCATCGTTTTTCATCAGAAAATGGATTTTTTGGTCTTTAGAAAAATTGATTCAAAATATCATTTGGATTGTGCCTCATGTTGAATAACTACTTTTTAAAGCCTCAATGTGACCAAAATTGCCATTTGTACAGACTTTTTCTCCTACTAGAAGGTTCTATTTCGAACAATTGCAGGCATTAAAATGACCCTAAACACACGTATTTTAGTTCCAAAAGTGATAATTCACATGCAATAGTCATTTACAGTCAAAAAATAAAACATTAAAAAATTACCATTTCTGACCATCTGGAGAAATTTCGACAGGTCACGGGTCATCGTTTTTCATCAGAAAATTGATTTTTTGGACTTTAGAAAAATTGATTCAAAATATCATTTGGATTGTGCCTCATGTTGAATAACTACTTTTTAAAGCCTCAATGTGACCAAAATTGCCATTTTTACAGACTTTTTCTCCTACTAGAAGCTTCTATTTCGAACAATTTCAGGCATTAAAATGACTCTAAACACACTTATTTTAGTTCCAAAAGTGATAATTCACATGCAATAGTCATTTACAGTCAAAAAATAAAACATTCAAAAATTACCATTTCTGACCATCTGGAGAAATTTCGACAGGTCGCGGGTCATCGTTTTTCATCAGAAAATTGATTTTTTGGACTTTAGAAAAATTGATTCAAAATGTCATTTGGATTGTGCCTCATGTTGAATAACTACTTTTTAAAGCCTCAATGTGACCAAAATTGCCATTTTTACAGACTTTTTCTCCTACTAGAAGCTTCTATTTCGACCAATTTCAGGCATTAAAATGACTCTAAACACACTTATTTTAGTTCCAAAAGTGATAATTCACATGCAATAGTCATTTACAGTCAAAAAATAAAACATTAAAAAATTACCATTTCTGACCATCTGGAGAAATTTCGACAGGTCGCGGGTCATCGTTTTTCATCAGAAAATGGATTTTTTGGACTTTAGAAAAATTGATTCAAAATGTCATTTGGATTGTGCCTCATGTTGAATAACTACTTTTTAAAGCCTCAATGTGACCAAAATTGCCATTTTTACAGACTTTTTCTCCTACTAGAAGCTTCTATTTCGACCAATTTCAGGCATTAAAATGACTCTAAACACACTTATTTTAGTTCCAAAAGTGATAATTCACATGCGATAGTCATTTACAGTCAAAAAATTAAACATTAAAAAATTACCATTTCTGACCATCTGGAGAAATTTCGACAGGTCGCGGGTCATCGTTTTTCATAAGAAAATGGATTTTTTGGACTTTAGAAAAATTGATTCAAAATGTCATTTGGATTGTTCCTCATGTTGAATAACTACTTTTTAAAGCCTCAATGTGACCAAAATTGCCATTTTTACACATTTTTTCTCCTACTAGAAGCTTCTATCTTGACCAATTTCAGGCATTAAAATGACTCTAAACACACTTCTTTTAGTTCCAAAAGTGATAATTCATATGCAATAGTCATTTACAGTCAAAAAAATTAAACATTAAAAAAATACCATTTCTGACCATCTGGAGAAAGTTCAACAGGTCACGGGTCATCGTTTCTCATCAGAAAATTGATTTTTGGACTTTAGAAAAATTGATTCAAAATGTCATTTGAATTGTGCCTCATGTTGAATAACTACTTTTTAAAGCCTCGATGTGACCAAAATTGCCATTTTTACAGACTTTTTCTCCTACTAGAAGCTTCTATTTCGACCAACTTCAGGCATTAAAATGATTCTAAACACACTTATTTTAGTTCCAAAAGTGATAATTCACATGCAATAGTCATTTACAGTCAAAAAATAAAACATTAAAAAATTACCATTTCTGACCATCTGGAGAAATTTCGACAGGTCACGGGTCATCGTTTTTCATCAGAAAATTGATTTTTTGGACTTTAGAAAAATTGATTCAAAATATCATTTGGATTGTGCCTCATGTTGAATAACTACTTTTTAAAGCCTCAATGTGACCAAAATTGCCATTTTTACAGACTTTTTCTCCTACTAGAAGCTTCTATTTCGAACAATTTCAGGCATTTAAATGACTCTAAACACACTTATTTTAGTTCCAAAAGTGATAATTCACATGCAATAGTCATTTACAGTCAAAAAATAAAACATTCAAAAATTACCATTTCTGACCATCTGGAGAAATTTCGACAGGTCGCGGGTCATCGTTTTTCATCAGAAAATGGATTTTTTGGTCTTTAGAAAAATTGATTCAAAATATCATTTGGATTGTGCCTCATGTTGAATAACTACTTTTTAAAGCCTCGATGTGACCAAAATTGCCATTTTTACAGACTTTTTCTCCTACTAGAAGCTTCTATTTCGACCAACTTCAGGCATTAAAATGATTCTAAACACACTTATTTTAGTTCCAAAAGTGATAATTCACATGCAATAGTCATTTACAGTCAAAAAATAAAACATTAAAAAATTACCATTTCTGACCATCTGGAGAAATTTCGACAGGTCACGGGTCATCGTTTTTCATCAGAAAATTGATTTTTTGGACTTTAGAAAAATTGATTCAAAATATCATTTGGATTGTGCCTCATGTTGAATAACTACTTTTTAAAGCCTCAATGTGACCAAAATTGCCATTTTTACAGACTTTTTCTCCTACTAGAAGCTTCTATTTCGAACAATTTCAGGCATTTAAATGACTCTAAACACACTTATTTTAGTTCCAAAAGTGATAATTCACATGCAATAGTCATTTACAGTCAAAAAATAAAACATTCAAAAATTACCATTTCTGACCATCTGGAGAAATTTCGACAGGTCGCGGGTCATCGTTTTTCATCAGAAAATGGATTTTTTGGTCTTTAGAAAAATTGATTCAAAATATCATTTGGATTGTGCCTCATGTTGAATAACTACTTTTTAAAGCCTCAATGTGACCAAAATTGCCATTTGTACAGACTTTTTCTCCTACTAGAAGCTTCTATTTCGAACAACTGCAGGCATTAAAATGACCCTAAACACACTTATTTTAGTTCCAAAAGTGATAATTCACATGCAATAGTCATTTACAGTCAAAAAATAAAACATTCAAAAATTACCATTTCTGACCATCTGGAGAAATTTCGACAGGTCACGGGTCATCGTTTTTCATCAGAAAATTGATTTTTTGGACTTTAGAAAAATTGATTCAAAATATCATTTGGATTGTGCCTCATGTTGAATAACTACTTTTTAAAGCCTCAATGTGACCAAAATTGCCATTTTTACAGACTTTTTCTCCTACTAGAAGCTTCTATTTCGAACAATTTCAGGCATTAAAATGACTCTAAACACACTTATTTTAGTTCCAAAAGTGATAATTCACATGCAATAGTCATTTACAGTCAAAAAATAAAACATTAAAAAATTACCATTTCTGACCATCTGGAGAAATTTCGACAGGTCGCGGGTCATCGTTTTTCATCAGAAAATGGATTTTTTGGACTTTAGAAAAATTGATTCAAAATGTCATTTGGATTGTGCCTCATGTTGAATAACTACTTTTTAAAGCCTCAATGTGACCAAAATTGCCATTTTTACAGACTTTTTCTCCTACTAGAAGCTTCTATTTCGACCAATTTCAGGCATTAAAATGACTCTAAACACACTTATTTTAGTTCCAAAAGTGATAATTCACATGCGATAGTCATTTACAGTCAAAAAATTAAACATTAAAAAATTACCATTTCTGACCATCTGGAGAAATTTCGACAGGTCGCGGGTCATCGTTTTTCATAAGAAAATGGATTTTTTGGACTTTAGAAAAATTGATTAAAAATGTCATTTGGATTGTTCCTCATGTTGAATAACTACTTTTTAAAGCCTCAATGTGACCAAAATTGCCATTTTTACAGACTTTTTCTCCTACTAGATGCTTCTATTTCGACCAATTTCAGGCATTAAAATGACTCTAAACACACTTATTTTAGTTCCAAAAGTGATAATTCACATGCGATAGTCATTTACAGTCAAAAAATTAAACATTAAAAAATTACCATTTCTGACCATCTGGAGAAATTTCGACAGGTCGCGGGTCATCGTTTTTCATAAGAAAATGGATTTTTTGGACTTTAGAAAAATTGATTAAAAATGTCATTTGGATTGTTCCTCATGTTGAATAACTACTTTTTTAAAGCCTCAATGTGACCAAAATTGCCATTTTTACACACTTTTTCTCCTACTAGATGCTTCTATCTTGACCAATTTCAGGCATTAAAATGACTCTAAACACACTTCTTTTAGTTCCAAAAGTGATAATTCATATGCAATAGTCATTTACAGTCAAAAAAATTAAACATTAAAAAAATACCATTTCTGACCATCTGGAGAAAGTTCAACAGGTCACGGGTCATCGTTTTTCATCAGAAAATTGATTTTTGGACTTTAGAAAAATTGATTCAAAATGTCATTTGAATTGTGCCTCATGTTGAATAACTACTTTTTAAAGCCTCGATGTGACCAAAATTGCCATTTTTACAGACTTTTTCTCCTACTAGAAGCTTCTATTTCGACCAACTTCAGGCATTAAAATGATTCTAAACACACTTATTTTAGTTCCAAAAGTGATAATTCACATGCAATAGTCATTTACAGTCAAAAAATAAAACATTAAAAAATTACCATTTCTGACCATCTGGAGAAATTTCGACAGGTCACGGGTCATCGTTTTTCATCAGAAAATTGATTTTTTGGACTTTAGAAAAATTGATTCATAATATCATTTGGATTGTGCCTCATGTTGAATAACTACTTTTTAAAGCCTCAATGTGACCAAAATTGCCATTTTTACAGACTTTTTCTCCTACTAGAAGCTTCTATTTCGAACAATTTCAGGCATTTAAATGACTCTAAACACACTTATTTTAGTTCCAAAAGTGATAATTCACATGCAATAGTCATTTACAGTCAAAAAATAAAACATTCAAAAATTACCATTTCTGACCATCTGGAGAAATTTCGACAGGTCGCGGGTCATCGTTTTTCATCAGAAAATGGATTTTTTGGACTTTAGAAAAATTGATTCAAAATGTCATTTGGATTGTGCCTCATGTTGAATAACTACTTTTTAAAGCCTCAATGTGACCAAAATTGCCATTTTTACAGACTTTTTCTCCTACTAGAAGCTTCTATTTCGACCAACTTCAGGCATTAAAATGATTCTAAACACACTTATTTTAGTTCCAAAAGTGATAATTCTCATGCAATAGTCATTTACAGTCAAAAAATAAAACATTAAAAAATTACCATTTCTGACCATCTGGAGAAATTTCGACAGGTCACGGGTCATCGTTTTTCATCAGAAAATTGATTTTTTGGACTTTAGAAAAATTGATTCATAATATCATTTGGATTGTGCCTCATGTTGAATAACTACTTTTTAAAGCCTCAATGTGACCAAAATTGCCATTTTTACAGACTTTTTCTCCTACTAGAAGCTTCTATTTCGAACAATTTCAGGCATTTAAATGACTCTAAACACACTTATTTTAGTTCCAAAAGTGATAATTCACATGCAATAGTCATTTACAGTCAAAAAATAAAACATTCAAAAATTACCATTTCTGACCATCTGGAGAAATTTCGACAGGTCGCGGGTCATCGTTTTTCATCAGAAAATGGATTTTTTGGTCTTTAGAAAAATTGATTCAAAATATCATTTGGATTGTGCCTCATGTTGAATAACTACTTTTTAAAGCCTCAATGTGACCAAAATTGCCATTTGTACAGACTTTTTCTCCTACTAGAAGCTTCTATTTCGAACAATTGCAGGCATTAAAATGACCCTAAACACACTTATTTTAGTTCCAAAAGTGATAATTCACATGCAATAGTCATTTACAGTCAAAAAATAAAACATTCAAAAATTACCATTTCTGACCATCTGGAGAAATTTCGACAGGTCACGGGTCATCGTTTTTCATCAGAAAATTGATTTTTTGGACTTTAGAAAAATTGATTCAAAATATCATTTGGATTGTGCCTCATGTTGAATAACTACTTTTTAAAGCCTCAATGTGACCAAAATTGCCATTTTTACAGACTTTTTCTCCTACTAGAAGCTTCTATCTTGACCAATTTCAGGCATTAAAATGACTCTAAACACACTTCTTTTAGTTCCAAAAGTGATAATTCATATGCAATAGTCATTTACAGTCAAAAAAATTAAACATTAAAAAAATACCATTTCTGACCATCTGGAGAAAGTTCAACAGGTCACGGGTCATCGTTTTTCATCAGAAAATTGATTTTTGGACTTTAGAAAAATTGATTCAAAATGTCATTTGAATTGTGCCTCATGTTGAATAACTACTTTTTAAAGCCTCGATGTGACCAAAATTGCCATTTTTACAGACTTTTTCTCCTACTAGAAGCTTCTATTTCGACCAACTTCAGGCATTAAAATGATTCTAAACACACTTATTTTAGTTCCAAAAGTGATAATTCTCATGCAATAGTCATTTACAGTCAAAAAATAAAACATTAAAAAATTACCATTTCTGACCATCTGGAGAAATTTCGACAGGTCACGGGTCATCGTTTTTCATCAGAAAATTGATTTTTTGGACTTTAGAAAAATTGATTCATAATATCATTTGGATTGTGCCTCATGTTGAATAACTACTTTTTAAAGCCTCAATGTGACCAAAATTGCCATTTTTACAGACTTTTTCTCCTACTAGAAGCTTCTATTTCGAACAATTTCAGGCATTTAAATGACTCTAAACACACTTATTTTAGTTCCAAAAGTGATAATTCACATGCAATAGTCATTTACAGTCAAAAAATAAAACATTCAAAAATTACCATTTCTGACCATCTGGAGAAATTTCGACAGGTCGCGGGTCATCGTTTTTCATCAGAAAATGGATTTTTTGGTCTTTAGAAAAATTGATTCAAAATATCATTTGGATTGTGCCTCATGTTGAATAACTACTTTTTAAAGCCTCAATGTGACCAAAATTGCCATTTGTACAGACTTTTTCTCCTACTAGAAGCTTCTATTTCGAACAATTGCAGGCATTAAAATGACCCTAAACACACTTATTTTAGTTCCAAAAGTGATAATTCACATGCAATAGTCATTTACAGTCAAAAAATAAAACATTCAAAAATTACCATTTCTGACCATCTGGAGAAATTTCGACAGGTCACGGGTCATCGTTTTTCATCAGAAAATTGATTTTTTGGACTTTAGAAAAATTGATTCAAAATATCATTTGGATTGTGCCTCATGTTGAATAACTACTTTTTAAAGCCTCAATGTGACCAAAATTGCCATTTTTACAGACTTTTTCTCCTACTAGAAGCTTCTATTTTGAACAATTTCAGGCATTAAAATGACTCTAAACACACTTATTTTAGTTCCAAAAGTGATAATTCACATGCAATAGTCATTTACAGTCAAAAAATAAAACATTCAAAAATTACCATTTCTGACCATCTGGAGAAATTTCGACAGGTCGCGGGTCATCGTTTTTCATCAGAAAATGGATTTTTTGGACTTTAGAAAAATTGATTCAAAATGTCATTTGGATTGTGCCTCATGTTGAATAACTACTTTTTAAAGCCTCAATGTGACCAAAATTGCCATTTTTACAGACTTTTTCTCCTACTAGAAGCTTCTATTTCGACCAATTTCAGGCATTAAAATGACTCTAAACACACTTATTTTATTTCCAAAAGTGATAATTCACATGCAATAGTTATTTACAGTCAAAAAATAAAACATTCAAAAATTACCATTTCTGACCATCTGGAGAAATTTCGACAGGTCGCGGGTCATCGTTTTTCATCAGAAAATGGATTTTTTGGACTTTAGAAAAATTGATTCAAAATGTCATTTGGATTGTGCCTCATGTTGAATAACTACGTTTTAAAGCCTCAATGTGACCAAAATTGCCATTTTTACAGACTTTTTCTCCTACTAGAAGCTTCTATTTCGACCAATTTCAGGCATTAAAATGACTCTAAACACACTTATTTTAGTTCCAAAAGTGATAATTCATATGCAATAGTCATTTACAGTCAAAAAATAAAACATTAAAAAATTACCATTTCTGACCATCTGGAGAAATTTCGACAGGTCGCGAGTCATCGTTTTTCATCAGAAAATGGATTTTTTGGACTTTAGAAAAAATTGATTCAAAATGTCATTTGGATTGTGCCTCATGTTGAATAACTACTTTTTAAAACCTCAATGTGACCAAAATTGCCATTTTTACAGACTTTTTCTCCTACTAGAAGCTTCTATTTCGACCAATTTCAGGCATTAAAATGACTCTAAACACACTTATTTTAGTTCCAAAAGTGATAATTCACATGCGATAGTCATTTACAGTCAAAAAATTAAACATTAAAAAATTACCATTTCTGACCATCTGGAGAAATTTCGACAGGTCACGGGTCATCGTTTTTCATCAGAAAATTGATTTTTGGACTTTAGAAAAATTGATTCAAAATGTCATTTGAATTGTGCCTCATGTTGAATAACTACTTTTTAAAGCCTCGATGTGACCAAAATTGCCATTTTTACAGACTTTTTCTCCTACTAGAAGCTTCTATTTCGAACAATTTCAGGCATTTAAATGACTCTAAACACACTTATTTTAGTTCCAAAAGTGATAATTCACATGCAATAGTCATTTACAGTCAAAAAATAAAACATTCAAAAATTACCATTTCTGACCATCTGGAGAAATTTCGACAGGTCGCGGGTCATCGTTTTTCATCAGAAAATGGATTTTTTGGTCTTTAGAAAAATTGATTCAAAATATCATTTGGATTGTGCCTCATGTTGAATAACTACTTTTTAAAGCCTCAATGTGACCAAAATTGCCATTTGTACAGACTTTTTCTCCTACTAGAAGCTTCTATTTCGAACAATTGCAGGCATTAAAATGACCCTAAACACACTTATTTTAGTTCCAAAAGTGATAATTCACATGCAATAGTCATTTACAGTCAAAAAATAAAACATTCAAAAATTACCATTTCTGACCATCTGGAGAAATTTCGACAGGTCACGGGTCATCGTTTTTCATCAGAAAATTGATTTTTTGGACTTTAGAAAAATTGATTCAAAATGTCATTTGGATTGTGCCTCATGTTGAATAACTACTTTTTAAAGCCTCAATGTGACCAAAATTGCCATTTTTACAGACTTTTTCTCCTACTAGAAGCTTCTATTTCGACCAATTTCAGGCATTAAAATGACTCTAAACACACTTATTTTAGTTCCAAAAGTGATAATTCATATGCAATAGTCATTTACAGTCAAAAAATAAAACATTAAAAAATTACCATTTCTGACCATCTGGAGAAATTTCGACAGGTCGCGGGTCATCGTTTTTCATCAGAAAATGGATTTTTTGGACTTTAGAAAAAATTGATTCAAAATGTCATTTGGATTGTGCCTCATGTTGAATAACTACTTTTTAAAACCTCAATGTGACCAAAATTGCCATTTTTACAGACTTTTTCTCCTACTAGAAGCTTCTATTTCGACCAATTTCAGGCATTAAAATGACTCTAAACACACTTATTTTAGTTCCAAAAGTGATAATTCACATGCGATAGTCATTTACAGTCAAAAAATTAAACATTAAAAAATTACCATTTCTGACCATCTGGAGAAATTTCGACAGGTCGCGGGTCATCGTTTTTCATCAGAAAATTGATTTTTTGGACTTTAGAAAAATTGATTCAAAATGTCATTTGGATTGTGCCTCATGTTGAATAACTACTTTTTAAAGCCTCAATGTGACCAAAATTGCCATTTGTACAGACTTTTTCTCCTACTAGAAGCTTCTATTTCGAACAATTGCAGGCATTAAAATGACCCTAAACACACTTATTTTAGTTCCAAAAGTGATAATTCACATGCAATAGTCATTTACAGTCAAAAAATAAAACATTCAAAAATTACCATTTCTGACCATATGGAGAAATTTCGACAGGTCACGGGTCATCGTTTTTCATCAGAAAATTGATTTTTTGGACTTTAGAAAAATTGATTCAAAATATCATTTGGATTGTGCCTCATGTTGAATAACTACTTTTTAAAGCCTCAATGTGACCAAAATTGCCATTTTTACAGACTTTTTCTCCTACTAGAAGCTTCTATTTCGAACAATTTCAGGCATTAAAATGACTCTAAACACACTTATTTTAGTTCCAAAAGTGATAATTCACATGCAATAGTCATTTACAGTCAAAAAATAAAACATTCAAAAATTACCATTTCTGACCATCTGGAGAAATTTCGACAGGTCGCGGGTCATCGTTTTTCATCAGAAAATGGATTTTTTGGACTTTAGAAAAATTGATTCAAAATGTCATTTGGATTGTGCCTCATGTTGAATAACTACTTTTTAAAGCCTCAATGTGACCAAAATTGCCATTTTTACAGACTTTTTTTCCTACTAGAAGCTTCTATTTCGACCAATTTCAGGCATTAAAATGACTCTAAACACACTTATTTTAGTTCCAAAAGTGATAATTCACATGCAATAGTCATTTACAGTCAAAAAATAAAACATTCAAAAATTACCATTTCTGACCATCTGGAGAAATTTCGACAGGTCGCGGGTCATCGTTTTTCATCAGAAAATGGATTTTTTGGACTTTAGAAAAATTGATTCAAAATGTCATTTGGATTGTGCCTCATGTTGAATAACTACGTTTTAAAGCCTCAATGTGACCAAAATTGCCATTTTTACAGACTTTTTCTCCTACTAGAAGCTTCTATTTCGACCAATTTCAGGCATTAAAATGACTCTAAACACACTTATTTTAGTTCCAAAAGTGATAATTCATATGCAATAGTCATTTACAGTCAAAAAATAAAACATTAAAAAATTACCATTTCTGACCATCTGGAGAAATTTCGACAGGTCGCGGGTCATCGTTTTTCATCAGAAAATGGATTTTTTGGACTTTAGAAAAAATTGATTCAAAATGTCATTTGGATTGTGCCTCATGTTGAATAACTACTTTTTAAAACCTCAATGTGACCAAAATTGCCATTTTTACAGACTTTTTCTCCTACTAGAAGCTTCTATTTCGACCAATTTCAGGCATTAAAATGACTCTAAACACACTTATTTTAGTTCCAAAAGTGATAATTCACATGCGATAGTCATTTACAGTCAAAAAATTAAACATTAAAAAATTACCATTTCTGACCATCTGGAGAAATTTCGACAGGTCACGGGTCATCGTTTTTCATCAGAAAATTGATTTTTGGACTTTAGAAAAATTGATTCAAAATGTCATTTGAATTGTGCCTCATGTTGAATAACTACTTTTTAAAGCCTCGATGTGACCAAAATTGCCATTTTTACAGACTTTTTCTCCTACTAGAAGCTTCTATTTCGAACAATTTCAGGCATTTAAATGACTCTAAACACACTTATTTTAGTTCCAAAAGTGATAATTCACATGCAATAGTCATTTACAGTCAAAAAATAAAACATTCAAAAATTACCATTTCTGACCATCTGGAGAAATTTCGACAGGTCGCGGGTCATCGTTTTTCATCAGAAAATGGATTTTTTGGTCTTTAGAAAAATTGATTCAAAATATCATTTGGATTGTGCCTCATGTTGAATAACTACTTTTTAAAGCCTCAATGTGACCAAAATTGCCATTTGTACAGACTTTTTCTCCTACTAGAAGGTTCTATTTCGAACAATTGCAGGCATTAAAATGACCCTAAACACACTTATTTTAGTTCCAAAAGTGATAATTCACATGCAATAGTCATTTACAGTCAAAAAATAAAACATTAAAAAATTACCATTTCTGACCATCTGGAGAAATTTCGACAGGTCACGGGTCATCGTTTTTCATCAGAAAATTGATTTTTTGGACTTTAGAAAAATTGATTCAAAATATCATTTGGATTGTGCCTCATGTTGAATAACTACTTTTTAAAGCCTCAATGTGACCAAAATTGCCATTTTTACAGACTTTTTCTCCTACTAGAAGCTTCTATTTCGACCAATTTCAGGCATTAAAATGACTCTAAACACACTTATTTTAGTTCCAAAAGTGATAATTCACATGCAATAGTCATTTACAGTCAAAAAATAAAACATTAAAAAATTACCATTTCTGACCATCTGGAGAAATTTCGACAGGTCGCGGGTCATCGTTTTTCATCAGAAAATGGATTTTTTGGACTTTAGAAAAATTGATTCAAAATGTCATTTGGATTGTGCCTCATGTTGAATAACTACTTTTTAAAGCCTCAATGTGACCAAAATTGCCATTTTTACAGACTTTTTCTCCTACTAGAAGCTTCTATTTCGACCAATTTCAGGCATTAAAATGACTCTAAACACACTTATTTTAGTTCCAAAAGTGATAATTCACATGCGATAGTCATTTACAGTCAAAAAATTAAACATTAAAAAATTACCATTTCTGACCATCTGGAGAAATTTCGACAGGTCGCGGGTCATCGTTTTTCATAAGAAAATGGATTTTTTGGACTTTAGAAAAATTGATTAAAAATGTCATTTGGATTGTTCCTCATGTTGAATAACTACTTTTTAAAGCCTCAATGTGACCAAAATTGCCATTTTTACACACTTTTTCTCCTACTAGAAGCTTCTATCTTGACCAATTTCAGGCATTAAAATGACTCTAAACACACTTCTTTTAGTTCCAAAAGTGATAATTCATATGCAATAGTCATTTACAGTCAAAAAAATTAAACATTAAAAAAATACCATTTCTGACCATCTGGAGAAAGTTCAACAGGTCACGGGTCATCGTTTTTCATCAGAAAATTGATTTTTGGACTTTAGAAAAATTGATTCAAAATGTCATTTGAATTGTGCCTCATGTTGAATAACTACTTTTTAAAGCCTCGATGTGACCAAAATTGCCATTTTTACAGACTTTTTCTCCTACTAGAAGCTTCTATTTCGACCAACTTCAGGCATTAAAATGATTCTAAACACACTTATTTTAGTTCCAAAAGTGATAATTCACATGCAATAGTCATTTACAGTCAAAAAATAAAACATTAAAAAATTACCATTTCTGACCATCTGGAGAAATTTCGACAGGTCACGGGTCATCGTTTTTCATCAGAAAATTGATTTTTTGGACTTTAGAAAAATTGATTCAAAATATCATTTGGATTGTGCCTCATGTTGAATAACTACTTTTTAAAGCCTCAATGTGACCAAAATTGCCATTTTTACAGACTTTTTCTCCTACTAGAAGCTTCTATTTCGAACAATTTCAGGCATTTAAATGACTCTAAACACACTTATTTTAGTTCCAAAAGTGATAATTCACATGCAATAGTCATTTACAGTCAAAAAATAAAACATTCAAAAATTACCATTTCTGACCATCTGGAGAAATTTCGACAGGTCGCGGGTCATTGTTTTTCATCAGAAAATGGATTTTTTGGTCTTTAGAAAAATTGATTCAAAATATCATTTGGATTGTGCCTCATGTTGAATAACTACTTTTTAAAGCCTCAATGTGACCAAAATTGCCATTTGTACAGACTTTTTCTCCTACTAGAAGCTTCTATTTCGAACAATTGCAGGCATTAAAATGACCCTAAACACACTTATTTTAGTTCCAAAAGTGATAATTCACATGCAATAGTCATTTACAGTCAAAAAATAAAACATTAAAAAATTACCATTTCTGACCATCTGGAGAAATTTCGACAGGTCACGGGTCATCGTTTTTCATCAGAAAATTGATTTTTTGGACTTTAGAAAAATTGATTCAAAATATCATTTGGATTGTGCCTCATGTTGAATAACTACTTTTTAAAGCCTCAATGTGACCAAAATTGCCATTTTTACAGACTTTTTCTCCTACTAGAAGCTTCTATTTCGAACAATTTCAGGCATTTAAATGACTCTAAACACACTTATTTTAGTTCCAAAAGTGATAATTCACATGCAATAGTCATTTACAGTCAAAAAATAAAACATTCAAAAATTACCATTTCTGACCATCTGGAGAAATTTCGACAGGTCGCGGGTCATCGTTTTTCATCAGAAAATGGATTTTTTGGTCTTTAGAAAAATTGATTCAAAATATCATTTGGATTGTGCCTCATGTTGAATAACTACTTTTTAAAGCCTCAATGTGACCAAAATTGCCATTTGTACAGACTTTTTCTCCTACTAGAAGCTTCTATTTCGAACAACTGCAGGCATTAAAATGACCCTAAACACACTTATTTTAGTTCCAAAAGTGATAATTCACATGCAATAGTCATTTACAGTCAAAAAATAAAACATTCAAAAATTACCATTTCTGACCATCTGGAGAAATTTCGACAGGTCACGGGTCATCGTTTTTCATCAGAAAATTGATTTTTTGGACTTTAGAAAAATTGATTCAAAATATCATTTGGATTGTGCCTCATGTTGAATAACTACTTTTTAAAGCCTCAATGTGACCAAAATTGCCATTTTTACAGACTTTTTCTCCTACTAGAAGCTTCTATTTCGAACAATTTCAGGCATTAAAATGACTCTAAACACACTTATTTTAGTTCCAAAAGTGATAATTCACATGCAATAGTCATTTACAGTCAAAAAATAAAACATTAAAAAATTACCATTTCTGACCATCTGGAGAAATTTCGACAGGTCGCGGGTCATCGTTTTTCATCAGAAAATGGATTTTTTGGACTTTAGAAAAATTGATTCAAAATGTCATTTGGATTGTGCCTCATGTTGAATAACTACTTTTTAAAGCCTCAATGTGACCAAAATTGCCATTTTTACAGACTTTTTCTCCTACTAGAAGCTTCTATTTCGACCAATTTCAGGCATTAAAATGACTCTAAACACACTTATTTTAGTTCCAAAAGTGATAATTCACATGCGATAGTCATTTACAGTCAAAAAATTAAACATTAAAAAATTACCATTTCTGACCATCTGGAGAAATTTCGACAGGTCGCGGGTCATCGTTTTTCATAAGAAAATGGATTTTTTGGACTTTAGAAAAATTGATTAAAAATGTCATTTGGATTGTTCCTCATGTTGAATAACTACTTTTTAAAGCCTCAATGTGACCAAAATTGCCATTTTTACAGACTTTTTCTCCTACTAGATGCTTCTATTTCGACCAATTTCAGGCATTAAAATGACTCTAAACACACTTATTTTAGTTCCAAAAGTGATAATTCACATGCGATAGTCATTTACAGTCAAAAAATTAAACATTAAAAAATTACCATTTCTGACCATCTGGAGAAATTTCGACAGGTCGCGGGTCATCGTTTTTCATAAGAAAATGGATTTTTTGGACTTTAGAAAAATTGATTAAAAATGTCATTTGGATTGTTCCTCATGTTGAATAACTACTTTTTAAAGCCTCAATGTGACCAAAATTGCCATTTTTATACACTTTTTCTCCTACTAGATGCTTCTATCTTGACCAATTTCAGGCATTAAAATGACTCTAAACACACTTCTTTTAGTTCCAAAAGTGATAATTCATATGCAATAGTCATTTACAGTCAAAAAAATTAAACATTAAAAAAATACCATTTCTGACCATCTGGAGAAAGTTCAACAGGTCACGGGTCATCGTTTTTCATCAGAAAATTGATTTTTGGACTTTAGAAAAATTGATTCAAAATGTCATTTGAATTGTGCCTCATGTTGAATAACTACTTTTTAAAGCCTCGATGTGACCAAAATTGCCATTTTTACAGACTTTTTCTCCTACTAGAAGCTTCTATTTCGAACAATTTCAGGCATTTAAATGACTCTAAACACACTTATTTTAGTTCCAAAAGTGATAATTCACATGCAATAGTCATTTACAGTCAAAAAATAAAACATTCAAAAATTACCATTTCTGACCATCTGGAGAAATTTCGACAGGTCGCGGGTCATCGTTTTTCATCAGAAAATGGATTTTTTGGTCTTTAGAAAAATTGATTCAAAATATCATTTGGATTGTGCCTCATGTTGAATAACTACTTTTTAAAGCCTCAATGTGACCAAAATTGCCATTTGTACAGACTTTTTCTCCTACTAGAAGGTTCTATTTCGAACAATTGCAGGCATTAAAATGACCCTAAACACACTTATTTTAGTTCCAAAAGTGATAATTCACATGCAATAGTCATTTACAGTCAAAAAATAAAACATTAAAAAATTACCATTTCTGACCATCTGGAGAAATTTCGACAGGTCACGGGTCATCGTTTTTCATCAGAAAATTGATTTTTTGGACTTTAGAAAAATTGATTCAAAATATCATTTGGATTGTGCCTCATGTTGAATAACTACTTTTTAAAGCCTCAATGTGACCAAAATTGCCATTTTTACAGACTTTTTCTCCTACTAGAAGCTTCTATTTCGACCAATTTCAGGCATTAAAATGACTCTAAACACACTTATTTTAGTTCCAAAAGTGATAATTCACATGCAATAGTCATTTACAGTCAAAAAATAAAACATTAAAAAATTACCATTTCTGACCATCTGGAGAAATTTCGACAGGTCGCGGGTCATCGTTTTTCATCAGAAAATGGATTTTTTGGACTTTAGAAAAATTGATTCAAAATGTCATTTGGATTGTGCCTCATGTTGAATAACTACTTTTTAAAGCCTCAATGTGACCAAAATTGCCATTTTTACAGACTTTTTCTCCTACTAGAAGCTTCTATTTCGACCAATTTCAGGCATTAAAATGACTCTAAACACACTTATTTTAGTTCCAAAAGTGATAATTCACATGCGATAGTCATTTACAGTCAAAAAATTAAACATTAAAAAATTACCATTTCTGACCATCTGGAGAAATTTCGACAGGTCGCGGGTCATCGTTTTTCATAAGAAAATGGATTTTTTGGACTTTAGAAAAATTGATTAAAAATGTCATTTGGATTGTTCCTCATGTTGAATAACTACTTTTTAAAGCCTCAATGTGACCAAAATTGCCATTTTTACACACTTTTTCTCCTACTAGAAGCTTCTATCTTGACCAATTTCAGGCATTAAAATGACTCTAAACACACTTCTTTTAGTTCCAAAAGTGATAATTCATATGCAATAGTCATTTACAGTCAAAAAAATTAAACATTAAAAAAATACCATTTCTGACCATCTGGAGAAAGTTCAACAGGTCACGGGTCATCGTTTTTCATCAGAAAATTGATTTTTGGACTTTAGAAAAATTGATTCAAAATGTCATTTGAATTGTGCCTCATGTTGAATAACTACTTTTTAAAGCCTCGATGTGACCAAAATTGCCATTTTTACAGACTTTTTCTCCTACTAGAAGCTTCTATTTCGACCAACTTCAGGCATTAAAATGATTCTAAACACACTTATTTTAGTTCCAAAAGTGATAATTCACATGCAATAGTCATTTACAGTCAAAAAATAAAACATTAAAAAATTACCATTTCTGACCATCTGGAGAAATTTCGACAGGTCACGGGTCATCGTTTTTCATCAGAAAATTGATTTTTTGGACTTTAGAAAAATTGATTCAAAATATCATTTGGATTGTGCCTCATGTTGAATAACTACTTTTTAAAGCCTCAATGTGACCAAAATTGCCATTTTTACAGACTTTTTCTCCTACTAGAAGCTTCTATTTCGAACAATTTCAGGCATTTAAATGACTCTAAACACACTTATTTTAGTTCCAAAAGTGATAATTCACATGCAATAGTCATTTACAGTCAAAAAATAAAACATTCAAAAATTACCATTTCTGACCATCTGGAGAAATTTCGACAGGTCGCGGGTCATTGTTTTTCATCAGAAAATGGATTTTTTGGTCTTTAGAAAAATTGATTCAAAATATCATTTGGATTGTGCCTCATGTTGAATAACTACTTTTTAAAGCCTCAATGTGACCAAAATTGCCATTTGTACAGACTTTTTCTCCTACTAGAAGCTTCTATTTCGAACAATTTCAGGCATTTAAATGACTCTAAACACACTTATTTTAGTTCCAAAAGTGATAATTCACATGCAATAGTCATTTACAGTCAAAAAATAAAACATTCAAAAATTACCATTTCTGACCATCTGGAGAAATTTCGACAGGTCGCGGGTCATCGTTTTTCATCAGAAAATGGATTTTTTGGTCTTTAGAAAAATTGATTCAAAATATCATTTGGATTGTGCCTCATGTTGAATAACTACTTTTTAAAGCCTCAATGTGACCAAAATTGCCATTTGTACAGACTTTTTCTCCTACTAGAAGCTTCTATTTCGAACAACTGCAGGCATTAAAATGACCCTAAACACACTTATTTTAGTTCCAAAAGTGATAATTCACATGCAATAGTCATTTACAGTCAAAAAATAAAACATTCAAAAATTACCATTTCTGACCATCTGGAGAAATTTCGACAGGTCACGGGTCATCGTTTTTCATCAGAAAATTGATTTTTTGGACTTTAGAAAAATTGATTCAAAATATCATTTGGATTGTGCCTCATGTTGAATAACTACTTTTTAAAGCCTCAATGTGACCAAAATTGCCATTTTTACAGACTTTTTCTCCTACTAGAAGCTTCTATTTCGAACAATTTCAGGCATTAAAATGACTCTAAACACACTTATTTTAGTTCCAAAAGTGATAATTCACATGCAATAGTCATTTACAGTCAAAAAATAAAACATTAAAAAATTACCATTTCTGACCATCTGGAGAAATTTCGACAGGTCGCGGGTCATCGTTTTTCATCAGAAAATGGATTTTTTGGACTTTAGAAAAATTGATTCAAAATGTCATTTGGATTGTGCCTCATGTTGAATAACTACTTTTTAAAGCCTCAATGTGACCAAAATTGCCATTTTTACAGACTTTTTCTCCTACTAGAAGCTTCTATTTCGACCAATTTCAGGCATTAAAATGACTCTAAACACACTTATTTTAGTTCCAAAAGTGATAATTCACATGCGATAGTCATTTACAGTCAAAAAATTAAACATTAAAAAATTACCATTTCTGACCATCTGGAGAAATTTCGACAGGTCGCGGGTCATCGTTTTTCATAAGAAAATGGATTTTTTGGACTTTAGAAAAATTGATTAAAAATGTCATTTGGATTGTTCCTCATGTTGAATAACTACTTTTTAAAGCCTCAATGTGACCAAAATTGCCATTTTTACAGACTTTTTCTCCTACTAGATGCTTCTATTTCGACCAATTTCAGGCATTAAAATGACTCTAAACACACTTATTTTAGTTCCAAAAGTGATAATTCACATGCGATAGTCATTTACAGTCAAAAAATTAAACATTAAAAAATTACCATTTCTGACCATCTGGAGAAATTTCGACAGGTCGCGGGTCATCGTTTTTCATAAGAAAATGGATTTTTTGGACTTTAGAAAAATTGATTAAAAATGTCATTTGGATTGTTCCTCATGTTGAATAACTACTTTTTAAAGCCTCAATGTGACCAAAATTGCCATTTTTATACACTTTTTCTCCTACTAGATGCTTCTATCTTGACCAATTTCAGGCATTAAAATGACTCTAAACACACTTCTTTTAGTTCCAAAAGTGATAATTCATATGCAATAGTCATTTACAGTCAAAAAAATTAAACATTAAAAAAATACCATTTCTGACCATCTGGAGAAAGTTCAACAGGTCACGGGTCATCGTTTTTCATCAGAAAATTGATTTTTGGACTTTAGAAAAATTGATTCAAAATGTCATTTGAATTGTGCCTCATGTTGAATAACTACTTTTTAAAGCCTCGATGTGACCAAAATTGCCATTTTTACAGACTTTTTCTCCTACTAGAAGCTTCTATTTCGACCAACTTCAGGCATTAAAATGATTCTAAACACACTTATTTTAGTTCCAAAAGTGATAATTCACATGCAATAGTCATTTACAGTCAAAAAATAAAACATTAAAAAATTACCATTTCTGACCATCTGGAGAAATTTCGACAGGTCACGGGTCATCGTTTTTCATCAGAAAATTGATTTTTTGGACTTTAGAAAAATTGATTCATAATATCATTTGGATTGTGCCTCATGTTGAATAACTACTTTTTAAAGCCTCAATGTGACCAAAATTGCCATTTTTACAGACTTTTTCTCCTACTAGAAGCTTCTATTTCGAACAATTTCAGGCATTTAAATGACTCTAAACACACTTATTTTAGTTCCAAAAGTGATAATTCACATGCAATAGTCATTTACAGTCAAAAAATAAAACATTCAAAAATTACCATTTCTGACCATCTGGAGAAATTTCGACAGGTCGCGGGTCATCGTTTTTCATCAGAAAATGGATTTTTTGGACTTTAGAAAAATTGATTCAAAATGTCATTTGGATTGTGCCTCATGTTGAATAACTACTTTTTAAAGCCTCAATGTGACCAAAATTGCCATTTTTACAGACTTTTTCTCCTACTAGAAGCTTCTATTTCGACCAATTTCAGGCATTAAAATGACTCTAAACACACTTATTTTAGTTCCAAAAGTGATAATTCACATGCGATAGTCATTTACAGTCAAAAAATTAAACATTAAAAAATTACCATTTCTGACCATCTGGAGAAATTTCGACAGGTCGCGGGTCATCGTTTTTCATAAGAAAATGGATTTTTTGGACTTTAGAAAAATTGATTAAAAATGTCATTTGGATTGTTCCTCATGTTGAATAACTAGTTTTTAAAGCCTCAATGTGTCCAAAATTGCCATTTTTACACACTTTTTCTCCTACTAGAAGCTTCTATCTTGACCAATTTCAGGCATTAAAATGACTCTAAACACACTTCTTTTAGTTCCAAAAGTGATAATTCATATGCAATAGTCATTTACAGTCAAAAAAATTAAACATTAAAAAAATACCATTTCTGACCATCTGGAGAAAGTTCAACAGGTCACGGGTCATCGTTTTTCATCAGAAAATTGATTTTTGGACTTTAGAAAAATTGATTCAAAATGTCATTTGAATTGTGCCTCATGTTGAATAACTACTTTTTAAAGCCTCGATGTGACCAAAATTGCCATTTTTACAGACTTTTTCTCCTACTAGAAGCTTCTATTTCGACCAACTTCAGGCATTAAAATGATTCTAAACACACTTATTTTAGTTCCAAAAGTGATAATTCACATGCAATAGTCATTTACAGTCAAAAAATAAAACATTAAAAAATTACCATTTCTGACCATCTGGAGAAATTTCGACAGGTCACGGGTCATCGTTTTTCATCAGAAAATTGATTTTTTGGACTTTAGAAAAATTGATTCATAATATCATTTGGATTGTGCCTCATGTTGAATAACTACTTTTTAAAGCCTCAATGTGACCAAAATTGCCATTTTTACAGACTTTTTCTCCTACTAGAAGCTTCTATTTCGAACAATTTCAGGCATTTAAATGACTCTAAACACACTTATTTTAGTTCCAAAAGTGATAATTCACATGCAATAGTCATTTACAGTCAAAAAATAAAACATTCAAAAATTACCATTTCTGACCATCTGGAGAAATTTCGACAGGTCGCGGGTCATCGTTTTTCATCAGAAAATGGATTTTTTGGTCTTTAGAAAAATTGATTCAAAATATCATTTGGATTGTGCCTCATGTTGAATAACTACTTTTTAAAGCCTCAATGTGACCAAAATTGCCATTTGTACAGACTTTTTCTCCTACTAGAAGCTTCTATTTCGAACAATTGCAGGCATTAAAATGACCCTAAACACACTTATTTTAGTTCCAAAAGTGATAATTCACATGCAATAGTCATTTACAGTCAAAAAATAAAACATTCAAAAATTACCATTTCTGACCATCTGGAGAAATTTCGACAGGTCACGGGTCATCGTTTTTCATCAGAAAATTGATTTTTTGGACTTTAGAAAAATTGATTCAAAATATCATTTGGATTGTGCCTCATGTTGAATAACTACTTTTTAAAGCCTCAATGTGACCAAAATTGCCATTTTTACAGACTTTTTCTCCTACTAGAAGCTTCTATTTTGAACAATTTCAGGCATTAAAATGACTCTAAACACACTTATTTTAGTTCCAAAAGTGATAATTCACATGCAATAGTCATTTACAGTCAAAAAATAAAACATTCAAAAATTACCATTTCTGACCATCTGGAGAAATTTCGACAGGTCGCGGGTCATCGTTTTTCATCAGAAAATGGATTTTTTGGACTTTAGAAAAATTGATTCAAAATGTCATTTGGATTGTGCCTCATGTTGAATAACTACTTTTTAAAGCCTCAATGTGACCAAAATTGCCATTTTTACAGACTTTTTCTCCTACTAGAAGCTTCTATTTCGACCAATTTCAGGCATTAAAATGACTCTAAACACACTTATTTTATTTCCAAAAGTGATAATTCACATGCAATAGTTATTTACAGTCAAAAAATAAAACATTCAAAAATTACCATTTCTGACCATCTGGAGAAATTTCGACAGGTCGCGGGTCATCGTTTTTCATCAGAAAATGGATTTTTTGGACTTTAGAAAAATTGATTCAAAATGTCATTTGGATTGTGCCTCATGTTGAATAACTACGTTTTAAAGCCTCAATGTGACCAAAATTGCCATTTTTACAGACTTTTTCTCCTACTAGAAGCTTCTATTTCGACCAATTTCAGGCATTAAAATGACTCTAAACACACTTATTTTAGTTCCAAAAGTGATAATTCATATGCAATAGTCATTTACAGTCAAAAAATAAAACATTAAAAAATTACCATTTCTGACCATCTGGAGAAATTTCGACAGGTCGCGAGTCATCGTTTTTCATCAGAAAATGGATTTTTTGGACTTTAGAAAAAATTGATTCAAAATGTCATTTGGATTGTGCCTCATGTTGAATAACTACTTTTTAAAACCTCAATGTGACCAAAATTGCCATTTTTACAGACTTTTTCTCCTACTAGAAGCTTCTATTTCGACCAATTTCAGGCATTAAAATGACTCTAAACACACTTATTTTAGTTCCAAAAGTGATAATTCACATGCGATAGTCATTTACAGTCAAAAAATTAAACATTAAAAAATTACCATTTCTGACCATCTGGAGAAATTTCGACAGGTCACGGGTCATCGTTTTTCATCAGAAAATTGATTTTTGGACTTTAGAAAAATTGATTCAAAATGTCATTTGAATTGTGCCTCATGTTGAATAACTACTTTTTAAAGCCTCGATGTGACCAAAATTGCCATTTTTACAGACTTTTTCTCCTACTAGAAGCTTCTATTTCGAACAATTTCAGGCATTTAAATGACTCTAAACACACTTATTTTAGTTCCAAAAGTGATAATTCACATGCAATAGTCATTTACAGTCAAAAAATAAAACATTCAAAAATTACCATTTCTGACCATCTGGAGAAATTTCGACAGGTCGCGGGTCATCGTTTTTCATCAGAAAATTGATTTTTTGGACTTTAGAAAAATTGATTCAAAATGTCATTTGGATTGTGCCTCATGTTGAATAACTACTTTTTAAAGCCTCAATGTGACCAAAATTGCCATTTTTACAGACTTTTTCTCCTACTAGAAGCTTCTATTTCGACCAATTTCAGGCATTAAAATGACTCTAAACACACTTATTTTAGTTCCAAAAGTGATAATTCATATGCAATAGTCATTTACAGTCAAAAAATAAAACATTAAAAAATTACCATTTCTGACCATCTGGAGAAATTTCGACAGGTCGCGGGTCATCGTTTTTCATCAGAAAATGGATTTTTTGGACTTTAGAAAAAATTGATTCAAAATGTCATTTGGATTGTGCCTCATGTTGAATAACTACTTTTTAAAACCTCAATGTGACCAAAATTGCCATTTTTACAGACTTTTTCTCCTACTAGAAGCTTCTATTTCGACCAATTTCAGGCATTAAAATGACTCTAAACACACTTATTTTAGTTCCAAAAGTGATAATTCACATGCGATAGTCATTTACAGTCAAAAAATTAAACATTAAAAAATTACCATTTCTGACCATCTGGAGAAATTTCGACAGGTCGCGGGTCATCGTTTTTCATCAGAAAATTGATTTTTTGGACTTTAGAAAAATTGATTCAAAATGTCATTTGGATTGTGCCTCATGTTGAATAACTACTTTTTAAAGCCTCAATGTGACCAAAATTGCCATTTGTACAGACTTTTTCTCCTACTAGAAGCTTCTATTTCGAACAATTGCAGGCATTAAAATGACCCTAAACACACTTATTTTAGTTCCAAAAGTGATAATTCACATGCAATAGTCATTTACAGTCAAAAAATAAAACATTCAAAAATTACCATTTCTGACCATATGGAGAAATTTCGACAGGTCACGGGTCATCGTTTTTCATCAGAAAATTGATTTTTTGGACTTTAGAAAAATTGATTCAAAATATCATTTGGATTGTGCCTCATGTTGAATAACTACTTTTTAAAGCCTCAATGTGACCAAAATTGCCATTTTTACAGACTTTTTCTCCTACTAGAAGCTTCTATTTCGAACAATTTCAGGCATTAAAATGACTCTAAACACACTTATTTTAGTTCCAAAAGTGATAATTCACATGCAATAGTCATTTACAGTCAAAAAATAAAACATTCAAAAATTACCATTTCTGACCATCTGGAGAAATTTCGACAGGTCGCGGGTCATCGTTTTTCATCAGAAAATGGATTTTTTGGACTTTAGAAAAATTGATTCAAAATGTCATTTGGATTGTGCCTCATGTTGAATAACTACTTTTTAAAGCCTCAATGTGACCAAAATTGCCATTTTTACAGACTTTTTCTCCTACTAGAAGCTTCTATTTCGACCAATTTCAGGCATTAAAATGACTCTAAACACACTTATTTTAGTTCCAAAAGTGATAATTCACATGCAATAGTCATTTACAGTCAAAAAATAAAACATTCAAAAATTACCATTTCTGACCATCTGGAGAAATTTCGACAGGTCGCGGGTCATCGTTTTTCATCAGAAAATGGATTTTTTGGACTTTAGAAAAATTGATTCAAAATGTCATTTGGATTGTGCCTCATGTTGAATAACTACTTTTTAAAGCCTCAATGTGACCAAAATTGCCATTTTTACAGACTTTTTCTCCTACTAGAAGCTTCTATTTCGACCAATTTCAGGCATTAAAATGACTCTAAACACACTTATTTTAGTTCCAAAAGTGATAATTCATATGCAATAGTCATTTACAGTCAAAAAATAAAACATTAAAAAATTACCATTTCTGACCATCTGGAGAAATTTCGACAGGTCGCGGGTCATCGTTTTTCATCAGAAAATGGATTTTTTGGACTTTAGAAAAAATTGATTCAAAATGTCATTTGGATTGTGCCTCATGTTGAATAACTACTTTTTAAAACCTCAATGTGACCAAAATTGCCATTTTTACAGACTTTTTCTCCTACTAGAAGCTTCTATTTCGACCAATTTCAGGCATTAAAATGACTCTAAACACACTTATTTTAGTTCCAAAAGTGATAATTCACATGCGATAGTCATTTACAGTCAAAAAATTAAACATTAAAAAATTACCATTTCTGACCATCTGGAGAAATTTCGACAGGTCACGGGTCATCGTTTTTCATCAGAAAATTGATTTTTGGACTTTAGAAAAATTGATTCAAAATGTCATTTGAATTGTGCCTCATGTTGAATAACTACTTTTTAAAGCCTCGATGTGACCAAAATTGCCATTTTTACAGACTTTTTCTCCTACTAGAAGCTTCTATTTCGAACAATTTCAGGCATTTAAATGACTCTAAACACACTTATTTTAGTTCCAAAAGTGATAATTCACATGCAATAGTCATTTACAGTCAAAAAATAAAACATTCAAAAATTACCATTTCTGACCATCTGGAGAAATTTCGACAGGTCGCGGGTCATCGTTTTTCATCAGAAAATGGATTTTTTGGTCTTTAGAAAAATTGATTCAAAATATCATTTGGATTGTGCCTCATGTTGAATAACTACTTTTTAAAGCCTCAATGTGACCAAAATTGCCATTTGTACAGACTTTTTCTCCTACTAGAAGGTTCTATTTCGAACAATTGCAGGCATTAAAATGACCCTAAACACACTTATTTTAGTTCCAAAAGTGATAATTCACATGCAATAGTCATTTACAGTCAAAAAATAAAACATTAAAAAATTACCATTTCTGACCATCTGGAGAAATTTCGACAGGTCACGGGTCATCGTTTTTCATCAGAAAATTGATTTTTTGGACTTTAGAAAAATTGATTCAAAATATCATTTGGATTGTGCCTCATGTTGAATAACTACTTTTTAAAGCCTCAATGTGACCAAAATTGCCATTTTTACAGACTTTTTCTCCTACTAGAAGCTTCTATTTCGACCAATTTCAGGCATTAAAATGACTCTAAACACACTTATTTTAGTTCCAAAAGTGATAATTCACATGCAATAGTCATTTACAGTCAAAAAATAAAACATTAAAAAATTACCATTTCTGACCATCTGGAGAAATTTCGACAGGTCGCGGGTCATCGTTTTTCATCAGAAAATGGATTTTTTGGACTTTAGAAAAATTGATTCAAAATGTCATTTGGATTGTGCCTCATGTTGAATAACTACTTTTTAAAGCCTCAATGTGACCAAAATTGCCATTTTTACAGACTTTTTCTCCTACTAGAAGCTTCTATTTCGACCAATTTCAGGCATTAAAATGACTCTAAACACACTTATTTTAGTTCCAAAAGTGATAATTCACATGCGATAGTCATTTACAGTCAAAAAATTAAACATTAAAAAATTACCATTTCTGACCATCTGGAGAAATTTCGACAGGTCGCGGGTCATCGTTTTTCATAAGAAAATGGATTTTTTGGACTTTAGAAAAATTGATTAAAAATGTCATTTGGATTGTTCCTCATGTTGAATAACTACTTTTTAAAGCCTCAATGTGACCAAAATTGCCATTTTTACACACTTTTTCTCCTACTAGAAGCTTCTATCTTGACCAATTTCAGGCATTAAAATGACTCTAAACACACTTCTTTTAGTTCCAAAAGTGATAATTCATATGCAATAGTCATTTACAGTCAAAAAAATTAAACATTAAAAAAATACCATTTCTGACCATCTGGAGAAAGTTCAACAGGTCACGGGTCATCGTTTTTCATCAGAAAATTGATTTTTGGACTTTAGAAAAATTGATTCAAAATGTCATTTGAATTGTGCCTCATGTTGAATAACTACTTTTTAAAGCCTCGATGTGACCAAAATTGCCATTTTTACAGACTTTTTCTCCTACTAGAAGCTTCTATTTCGACCAACTTCAGGCATTAAAATGATTCTAAACACACTTATTTTAGTTCCAAAAGTGATAATTCACATGCAATAGTCATTTACAGTCAAAAAATAAAACATTAAAAAATTACCATTTCTGACCATCTGGAGAAATTTCGACAGGTCACGGGTCATCGTTTTTCATCAGAAAATTGATTTTTTGGACTTTAGAAAAATTGATTCAAAATATCATTTGGATTGTGCCTCATGTTGAATAACTACTTTTTAAAGCCTCAATGTGACCAAAATTGCCATTTTTACAGACTTTTTCTCCTACTAGAAGCTTCTATTTCGAACAATTTCAGGCATTTAAATGACTCTAAACACACTTATTTTAGTTCCAAAAGTGATAATTCACATGCAATAGTCATTTACAGTCAAAAAATAAAACATTCAAAAATTACCATTTCTGACCATCTGGAGAAATTTCGACAGGTCGCGGGTCATCGTTTTTCATCAGAAAATGGATTTTTTGGTCTTTAGAAAAATTGATTCAAAATATCATTTGGATTGTGCCTCATGTTGAATAACTACTTTTTAAAGCCTCAATGTGACCAAAATTGCCATTTGTACAGACTTTTTCTCCTACTAGAAGCTTCTATTTCGAACAATTGCAGGCATTAAAATGACCCTAAACACACTTATTTTAGTTCCAAAAGTGATAATTCACATGCAATAGTCATTTACAGTCAAAAAATAAAACATTCAAAAATTACCATTTCTGACCATCTGGAGAAATTTCGACAGGTCACGGGTCATCGTTTTTCATCAGAAAATTGATTTTTTGGACTTTAGAAAAATTGATTCAAAATATCATTTGGATTGTGCCTCATGTTGAATAACTACTTTTTAAAGCCTCAATGTGACCAAAATTGCCATTTTTACAGACTTTTTCTCCTACTAGAAGCTTCTATTTCGAACAATTTCAGGCATTAAAATGACTCTAAACACACTTATTTTAGTTCCAAAAGTGATAATTCACATGCAATAGTCATTTACAGTCAAAAAATAAAACATTAAAAAATTACCATTTCTGACCATCTGGAGAAATTTCGACAGGTCGCGGGTCATCGTTTTTCATCAGAAAATGGATTTTTTGGACTTTAGAAAAATTGATTCAAAATGTCATTTGGATTGTGCCTCATGTTGAATAACTACTTTTTAAAGCCTCAATGTGACCAAAATTGCCATTTTTACAGACTTTTTCTCCTACTAGAAGCTTCTATTTCGACCAATTTCAGGCATTAAAATGACTCTAAACACACTTATTTTAGTTCCAAAAGTGATAATTCACATGCGATAGTCATTTACAGTCAAAAAATTAAACATTAAAAAATTACCATTTCTGACCATCTGGAGAAATTTCGACAGGTCGCGGGTCATCGTTTTTCATAAGAAAATGGATTTTTTGGACTTTAGAAAAATTGATTAAAAATGTCATTTGGATTGTTCCTCATGTTGAATAACTACTTTTTAAAGCCTCAATGTGACCAAAATTGCCATTTTTACACACTTTTTCTCCTACTAGATGCTTCTATCTTGACCAATTTCAGGCATTAAAATGACTCTAAACACACTTCTTTTAGTTCCAAAAGTGATAATTCATATGCAATAGTCATTTACAGTCAAAAAAATTAAACATTAAAAAAATACCATTTCTGACCATCTGGAGAAAGTTCAACAGGTCACGGGTCATCGTTTTTCATCAGAAAATTGATTTTTGGACTTTAGAAAAATTGATTCAAAATGTCATTTGAATTGTGCCTCATGTTGAATAACTACTTTTTAAAGCCTCGATGTGACCAAAATTGCCATTTTTACAGACTTTTTCTCCTACTAGAAGCTTCTATTTCGACCAACTTCAGGCATTAAAATGATTCTAAACACACTTATTTTAGTTCCAAAAGTGATAATTCACATGCAATAGTCATTTACAGTCAAAAAATAAAACATTAAAAAATTACCATTTCTGACCATCTGGAGAAATTTCGACAGGTCACGGGTCATCGTTTTTCATCAGAAAATTGATTTTTTGGACTTTAGAAAAATTGATTCATAATATCATTTGGATTGTGCCTCATGTTGAATAACTACTTTTTAAAGCCTCAATGTGACCAAAATTGCCATTTTTACAGACTTTTTCTCCTACTAGAAGCTTCTATTTCGAACAATTTCAGGCATTTAAATGACTCTAAACACACTTATTTTAGTTCCAAAAGTGATAATTCACATGCGATAGTCATTTACTGTCAAAAAATTAAACATTCAAAAATTACCATTTCTGACCATCTGGAGAAATTTCGACAGGTCGCGGGTCATCGTTTTTCATCAGAAAATGGATTTTTTGGACTTTAGAAAAATTGATTAAAAATGTCATTTGGATTGTTCCTCATGTTGAATAACTACTTTTTAAAGCCTCAATGTGACCAAAATTGCCATTTTTACACACTTTTTCTCCTACTAGAAGCTTCTATCTTGACCAATTTCAGGCATTAAAATGACTCTAAACACACTTCTTTTAGTTCCAAAAGTGATAATTCATATGCAATAGTCATTTACAGTCAAAAAAATTAAACATTAAAAAAATACCATTTCTGACCATCTGGAGAAAGTTCAACAGGTCACGGGTCATCGTTTTTCATCAGAAAATTGATTTTTGGACTTTAGAAAAATTGATTCAAAATGTCATTTGAATTGTGCCTCATGTTGAATAACTACTTTTTAAAGCCTCGATGTGACCAAAATTGCCATTTTTACAGACTTTTTCTCCTACTAGAAGCTTCTATTTCGACCAACTTCAGGCATTAAAATGATTCTAAACACACTTATTTTAGTTCCAAAAGTGATAATTCACATGCAATAGTCATTTACAGTCAAAAAATAAAACATTAAAAAATTACCATTTCTGACCATCTGGAGAAATTTCGACAGGTCACGGGTCATCGTTTTTCATCAGAAAATTGATTTTTTGGACTTTAGAAAAATTGATTCATAATATCATTTGGATTGTGCCTCATGTTGAATAACTACTTTTTAAAGCCTCAATGTGACCAAAATTGCCATTTGTACAGACTTTTTCTCCTACTAGAAGCTTCTATTTCGACCAATTTCAGGCATTAAAATGACTCTAAACACACTTATTTTAGTTCCAAAAGTGATAATTCACATGCGATAGTCATTTACAGTCAAAAAATTAAACATTAAAAAATTACCATTCCTGACCATCTGGAGAAATTTCGACAGGTCGCGGGTCATCGTTTTTCATCAGAAAATGGATTTTTTGAACTTTAGAAAAATTGATTAAAAATGTCATTTGGATTGTTCCTCATGTTGAATAACTACTTTTTAAAGCCTCGATGTGACCAAAATTGCCATTTTTACAGACTTTTTCTCCTACTAGAAGCTTCTATTTCGACCAACTTCAGGCATTAAAATGATTCTAAACACACTTATTTTAGTTCCAAAAGTGATAATTCACATGCAATAGTCATTTACAGTCAAAAAATAAAACATTAAAAAATTACCATTTCTGACCATCTGGAGAAATTTCGACAGGTCACGGGTCATCGTTTTTCATCAGAAAATTGATTTTTTGGACTTTAGAAAAATTGATTCATAATATCATTTGGATTGTGCCTCATGTTGAATAACTACTTTTTAAAGCCTCAATGTGACCAAAATTGCCATTTTTACAGACTTTTTCTCCTACTAGAAGCTTCTATTTCGAACAATTTCAGGCATTTAAATGACTCTAAACACACTTATTTTAGTTCCAAAAGTGATAATTCACATGCGATAGTCATTTACTGTCAAAAAATTAAACATTCAAAAATTACCATTTCTGACCATCTGGAGAAATTTCGACAGGTCGCGGGTCATCGTTTTTCATCAGAAAATGGATTTTTTGGACTTTAGAAAAATTGATTAAAAATGTCATTTGGATTGTTCCTCATGTTGAATAACTACTTTTTAAAGCCTCAATGTGACCAAAATTGCCATTTTTACACACTTTTTCTCCTACTAGAAGCTTCTATCTTGACCAATTTCAGGCATTAAAATGACTCTAAACACACTTCTTTTAGTTCCAAAAGTGATAATTCATATGCAATAGTCATTTACAGTCAAAAAAATTAAACATTAAAAAAATACCATTTCTGACCATCTGGAGAAAGTTCAACAGGTCACGGGTCATCGTTTTTCATCAGAAAATTGATTTTTGGACTTTAGAAAAATTGATTCAAAATGTCATTTGAATTGTGCCTCATGTTGAATAACTACTTTTTAAAGCCTCGATGTGACCAAAATTGCCATTTTTACAGACTTTTTCTCCTACTAGAAGCTTCTATTTCGACCAACTTCAGGCATTAAAATGATTCTAAACACACTTATTTTAGTTCCAAAAGTGATAATTCACATGCAATAGTCATTTACAGTCAAAAAATAAAACATTAAAAAATTACCATTTCTGACCATCTGGAGAAATTTCGACAGGTCACGGGTCATCGTTTTTCATCAGAAAATTGATTTTTTGGACTTTAGAAAAATTGATTCATAATATCATTTGGATTGTGCCTCATGTTGAATAACTACTTTTTAAAGCCTCAATGTGACCAAAATTGCCATTTTTACAGACTTTTTCTCCTACTAGAAGCTTCTATTTCGAACAATTGCAGGCATTTAAATGACTCTAAACACACTTATTTTAGTTCCAAAAGTGATAATTCACATGCAATAGTCATTTACAGTCAAAAAATAAAACATTCAAAAATTACCATTTCTGACCATCTGGAGAAATTTCGACAGGTCGCGGGTCATCGTTTTTCATCAGAAAATGGATTTTTTGGTCTTTAGAAAAATTGATTCAAAATATCATTTGGATTGTGCCTCATGTTGAATAACTACTTTTTAAAGCCTCAATGTGACCAAAATTGCCATTTGTACAGACTTTTTCTCCTACTAGAAGCTTCTATTTCGAACAATTGCAGGCATTAAAATGACCCTAAACACACTTATTTTAGTTCCAAAAGTGATAATTCACATGCAATAGTCATTTACAGTCAAAAAATAAAACATTCAAAAATTACCATTTCTGACCATCTGGAGAAATTTCGACAGGTCGCGGGTCATCGTTTTTCATCAGAAAATGGATTTTTTGGACTTTAGAAAAATTGATTCAAAATGTCATTTGGATTGTGCCTCATGTTGAATAACTACTTTTTAAAGCCTCAATGTGACCAAAATTGCCATTTTTACAGACTTTTTCTCCTACTAGAAGCTTCTATTTCGACCAATTTCAGGCATTAAAATGACTCTAAACACACTTATTTTATTTCCAAAAGTGATAATTCACATGCAATAGTTATTTACAGTCAAAAAATAAAACATTAAAAAATTACCATTTCTGACCATCTGGAGAAATTTCGACAGGTCGCGGGTCATCGTTTTTCATCAGAAAATGGATTTTTTGGACTTTAGAAAAATTGATTCAAAATGTCATTTGGATTGTGCCTCATGTTGAATAACTACGTTTTAAAGCCTCAATGTGACCAAAATTGCCATTTTTACAGACTTTTTCTCCTACTAGAAGCTTCTATTTCGACCAATTTCAGGCATTAAAATGACTCTAAACACACTTATTTTAGTTCCAAAAGTGATAATTCATATGCAATAGTCATTTACAGTCAAAAAATAAAACATTAAAAAATTACCATTTCTGACCATCTGGAGAAATTTCGACAGGTCGCGAGTCATCGTTTTTCATCAGAAAATGGATTTTTTGGACTTTAGAAAAAATTGATTCAAAATGTCATTTGGATTGTGCCTCATGTTGAATAACTACTTTTTAAAACCTCAATGTGACC
This sequence comes from Triturus cristatus, assembly GCF_964204655.1. Lineage (NCBI taxonomy): Eukaryota > Metazoa > Chordata > Amphibia > Caudata > Salamandridae > Triturus > Triturus cristatus. Next base: position 92,343,108 of record NC_140588.1, read on the forward strand.
AAAATTGCCATTTTTACAGACTTTTTCTCCTACTAGAAGCTTCTATTTCGACCAATTTCAGGCATTAAAATGACTTTAAACACACTTATTTTAGTTCCAAAAGTGATAATTCACATGCGATAGTCATTTACAGTCAAAAAATTAAACATTAAAAAATTACCATTTCTGACCATCTGGAGAAATTTCGACAGGTCACGGGTCATCGTTTTTCATCAGAAAATTGATTTTTGGACTTTAGAAAAATTGATTCAAAATGTCATTTGAATTGTGCCTCATGTTGAATAACTACTTTTTAAAGCCTCGATGTGACCAAAATTGCCATTTTTACAGACTTTTTCTCCTACTAGAAGCTTCTATTTCGAACAATTTCAGGCATTTAAATGACTCTAAACACACTTATTTTAGTTCCAAAAGTGATAATTCACATGCAATAGTCATTTACAGTCAAAAAATAAAACATTCAAAAATTACCATTTCTGACCATCTGGAGAAATTTCGACAGGTCGCGGGTCATCGTTTTTCATCAGAAAATGGATTTTTTGGTCTTTAGAAAAATTGATTCAAAATATCATTTGGATTGTGCCTCATGTTGAATAACTACTTTTTAAAGCCTCAATGTGACCAAAATTGCCATTTGTACAGACTTTTTCTCCTACTAGAAGCTTCTATTTCGAATAATTGCAGGCATTAAAATGACCCTAAACACACTTATTTTAGTTCCAAAAGTGATAATTCACATGCAATAGTCATTTACAGTCAAAAAATAAAACATTAAAAAATTACCATTTCTGACCATCTGGAGAAATTTCGACAGGTCACGGGTCATCGTTTTTCATCAGAAAATTGATTTTTTGGACTTTAGAAAAATTGATTCAAAATATCATTTGGATTGTGCCTCATGTTGAATAACTACTTTTTAAAGCCTCAATGTGACCAAAATTGCTATTTTTAGAGACTTTTTCTCCTACTAGAAGCTTCTATTTCGAACAATTTCAGGCATTAAAATGACTCTAAACACACTTATTTTAGTTCCAAAAGTGATAATTCACATGCAATAGTCATTTACAGTCAAAAAATAAAACATTCAAAAATTACCATTTCTGACCATCTGGAGAAATTTCGACAGGTCGCGGGTCATCGTTTTTCATCAGAAAATTGATTTTTTGGACTTTAGAAAAATTGATTCAAAATGTCATTTGGATTGTGCCTCATGTTGAATAACTACTTTTTAAAGCCTCAATGTGACCAAAATTGCCATTTTTACAGACTTTTTCTCCTACTAGAAGCTTCTATTTCGACCAATTTCAGGCATTAAAATGACTCTAAACACACTTCTTTTAGTTCCAAAAGTGATAATTCATATGCAATAGTCATTTACAGTCAAAAAAATTAAACATTAAAAAAATACCATTTCTGACCATCTGGAGAAAGTTCAACAGGTCACGGGTCATCGTTTTTCATCAGAAAATTGATTTTTGGACTTTAGAAAAATTGATTCAAAATGTCATTTGAATTGTGCCTCATGTTGAATAACTACTTTTTAAAGCCTCGATGTGACCAAAATTGCCATTTTTACAGACTTTTTCTCCTACTAGAAGCTTCTATTTCGACCAACTTCAGGCATTAAAATGACTCTAAACACACTTATTTTAGTTCCACAAGTGATAATTCACTTGCAATAGTCATTTACAGTCAAAAAATAAAACATTAAAAAATTACCATTTCTGACCATCTGGAGAAATTTCGACAGGTCACGGGTCATCGTTTTTCATCATAAAATTGATTTTTTGGACTTTAGAAAAATTGATTCAAAATATCATTTGGATTGTGCCTCATGGTGAATAACTACTTTTTAAAGCCTCAATGTGACCAAAATTGCCATTTTTACAGACTTTTTCTCCTACTAGAAGCTTCTATTTCGAACAATTTCAGGCATTTAAATGACTCTAAACACACTTATTTTAGTTCCAAAAGTGATAATTCACATGCAATAGTCATTTACAGTCAAAAAATAAAACATTCAAAAATTACCATTTCTGACCATCTGGAGAAATTTCGACAGGTCGCGGGTCATCGTTTTTCATCAGAAAATGGATTTTTTGGTCTTTAGAAAAATTGATTCAAAATATCATTTGGATTGTGCCTCATGTTGAATAACTACTTTTTAAAGCCTCAATGTGACCAAAATTGCCATTTGTACAGACTTTTTCTCCTACTAGAAGCTTCTATTTCGAACAATTGCAGGCATTAAAATGACCCTAAACACACTTATTTTAGTTCCAAAAGTGATAATTCACATGCAATAGTCATTTACAGTCAAAAAATAAAACATTCAAAAATTACCATTTCTGACCATCTGGAGAAATTTCGACAGGTCACGGGTCATCGTTTTTCATCAGAAAATTGATTTTTTGGACTTTAGAAAAATTGATTCAAAATATCATTTGGATTGTGCCTCATGTTGAATAACTACTTTTTAAAGCCTCAATGTGACCAAAATTGCCATTTTTACAGACTTTTTCTCCTACTAGAAGCTTCTATTTCGAACAATTTCAGGCATTAAAATGACTCTAAACACACTTATTTTAGTTCCAAAAGTGATAATTCACATGCAATAGTCATTTACAGTCAAAAAATAAAACATTCAAAAATTACCATTTCTGACCATCTGGAGAAATTTCGACAGGTCGCGGGTCATCGTTTTTCATCAGAAAATGGATTTTTTGGACTTTAGAAAAATTGATTCAAAATGTCATTTGGATTGTGCCTCATGTTGAATAACTACTTTTTAAAGCCTCAATGTGACCAAAATTGCCATTTTTACAGACTTTTTCTCCTACTAGAAGCTTCTATTTCGACCAATTTCAGGCATTAAAATGACTCTAAACACACTTATTTTAGTTCCAAAAGTGATAATTCACATGCAATAGTCATTTACAGTCAAAAAATAAAACATTCAAAAATTACCATTTCTGACCATCTGGAGAAATTTCGACAGGTCGCGGGTCATCGTTTTTCATCAGAAAATGGATTTTTTGGACTTTAGAAAAATTGATTCAAAATGTCATTTGGATTGTGCCTCATGTTGAATAACTACGTTTTAAAGCCTCAATGTGACCAAAATTGCAATTTTTACAGACTTTTTCTCCTACTAGAAGCTTCTATTTCGACCAATTTCAGGCATTAAAATGACTCTAAACACACTTATTTTAGTTCCAAAAGTGATAATTCATATGCAATAGTCATTTACAGTCAAAAAATAAAACATTAAAAAATTACCATTTCTGACCATCTGGAGAAATTTCGACAGGTCGCGGGTCATCGTTTTTCATCAGAAAATGGATTTTTTGGACTTTAGAAAAAATTGATTCAAAATGTCATTTGGATTGTGCCTCATGTTGAATAACTACTTTTTAAAACCTCAATGTGACCAAAATTGCCATTTTTACAGACTTTTTCTCCTACTAGAAGCTTCTATTTCGACCAATTTCAGGCATTAAAATGACTCTAAACACACTTATTTTAGTTCCAAAAGAGATAATTCACATGCGATAGTCATTTACAGTCAAAAAATTAAACATTAAAAAATTACCATTTCTGACCATCTGGAGAAATTTCGACAGGTCACGGGTCATCGTTTTTCATCAGAAAATTGATTTTTGGACTTTAGAAAAATTGATTCAAAATGTCATTTGAATTGTGCCTCATGTTGAATAACTACTTTTTAAAGCCTCGATGTGTCCAAAATTGCCATTTTTACAGACTTTTTCTCCTACTAGAAGCTTCTATTTCGAACAATTTCAGGCATTTAAATGACTCTAAACACACTTATTTTAGTTCCAAAAGTGATAATTCACATGCAATAGTCATTTACAGTCAAAAAATAAAACATTCAAAAATTACCATTTCTGACCATCTGGAGAAATTTCGACAGGTCGCGGGTCATTGTTTTTCATCAGAAAATGGATTTTTTGGTCTTTAGAAAAATTGATTCAAAATATCATTTGGATTGTGCCTCATGTTGAATAACTACTTTTTAAAGCCTCAATGTGACCAAAATTGCCATTTGTACAGACTTTTTCTCCTACTAGAAGCTTCTATTTCGAACAATTGCAGGCATTAAAATGACCCTAAACACACTTATTTTAGTTCCAAAAGTGATAATTCACATGCAATAGTCATTTACAGTCAAAAAAAAAAACATTAAAAAATTACCATTTCTGACCATCTGGAGAAATTTCGACAGGTCACGGGTCATCGTTTTTCATCAGAAAATTGATTTTTTGGACTTTAGAAAAATTGATTCAAAATATCATTTGGATTGTGCCTCATGTTGAATAACTACTTTTTAAAGCCTCAATGTGACCAAAATTGCCATTTTTACAGACTTTTTCTCCTACTAGAAGCTTCTATTTCGACCAATTTCAGGCATTAAAATGACTCTAAACACACTTATTTTAGTTCCAAAAGTGATAATTCACATGCAATAGTCATTTACAGTCAAAAAATAAAACATTCAAAAATTACCATTTCTGACCATCTGGAGAAATTTCGACAGGTCGCGGGTCATCGTTTTTCATCAGAAAATGGATTTTTTGGACTTTAGAAAAATTGATTCAAAATGTCATTTGGATTGTGCCTCATGTTGAATAACTACTTTTTAAAGCCTCAATGTGACCAAAATTGCCATTTTTACAGACTTTTTCTCCTACTAGAAGCTTCTATTTCGACCAATTTCAGGCATTAAAATGACTCTAAACACACTTATTTTAGTTCCAAAAGTGATAATTCACATGCAATAGTCATTTACAGTCAAAAAATAAAACATTGAAAAATTACCATTTCTGACCATCTGGAGAAATTTCGACAGGTCGCGGGTCATCGTTTTTCATCAGAAAATGGATTTTTTGGACTTTAGAAAAATTGATTCAAAATGTCATTTGGATTGTGCCTCATGTTGAATAACTACTTTTTAAAGCCTCAATGTGACCAAAATTGCCATTTTTACAGACTTTTTCTCCTACTAGAAGCTTCTATTTGGACCAATTTCAGGCATTAAAATGACTCTAAACACACTTATTTTAGTTCCAAAAGTGATAATTCATATGCAATAGTCATTTACAGTCAAAAAATAAAACATTAAAAAATTACCATTTCTGACCATCCTGAGAAATTTCGACATCGTTTTTCATCAGAAAATGGAAAATTTCGGGTCAGCGTTTTTCATCAGAAAATGGATTTTTTGGACTTTAGAAAAAATTGATTCAAAATGTCATTTGGATTGTGCCTCATGTTGAATAACTACTTTTTAAAACCTCAATGTGACCAAAATTGCCATTTTTACAGACTTTTTCTCCTACTAGAAGCTTCTATTTCGACCAATTTCAGGCATTAAAATGACTCTAAACACACTTATTTTAGTTCCAAAAGTGATAATTCACATGCGATAGTCATTTACAGTCAAAAAATTAAACATTAAAAAATTACCATTTCTGACCATCTGGAGAAATTTCGACAGGTCACGGGTCATCGTTTTTCATCAGAAAATTGATTTTTGGACTTTAGAAAAATTGATTCAAAATGTCATTTGAATTGTGCCTCATGTTGAATAACTACTTTTTAAAGCCTCGATGTGACCAAAATTGCCATTTTTACAGACTTTTTCTCCTACTAGAAGCTTCTATTTCGACCAACTTCAGGCATTAAAATGACTCTAAACACACTTATTTTAGTTCCACAAGTGATAATTCACTTGCAATAGTCTTTTACAGTCAAAAAATTAAACATTAAAAAATTACCATTTCTGACCATCTGGAGAAATTTCGACAGGTCACGGGTCATCGTTTTTCATCAGAAAATTGATTTTTGGACTTTAGAAAAATTGATTCAAAATGTCATTTGAATTGTGCCTCATGTTGAATAACTACTTTTTAAAGCCTCGATGTGACCAAAATTGCCATTTTTACAGACTTTTTCTCCTACTAGAAGCTTCTATTTCGACCAACTTCAGGCATTAAAATGACTCTAAACACACTTATTTTAGTTCCACAAGTGATAATTCACTTGCAATAGTCATTTACAGTCAAAAAATTAAACATTAAAAAATTTCCATTTCTGACCATATGGAGAAATTTCGACAGGTCACGGGTTATCGTTTTTCATCAGAAAATGGATTTTTTGGACTTTAGAAAAATTGATTCAAAATATCATTTGGATTGTGCCTCATGTTGAATAACTACTTTTTAAAGCCTCAATGTGACCAAAATTGCCATTTTTACAGACTTTTTCTCCTACTAGAAGCTTCTATTTCGAACAATTTCAGGCATTTAAATGACTCTAAACACACTTATTTTAGTTCCAAAAGTGATAATTCACATGCAATAGTCATTTACAGTCAAAAAATAAAACATTCAAAAATTACCATTTCTGACCATCTGGAGAAATTTCAACAGGTCGCGGGTCATCGTTTTTCATCAGAAAATGGATTTTTTGGTCTTTAGAAAAATTGATTCAAAATATCATTTGGATTGTGCCTCATGTTGAATAACTACTTTTTAAAGCCTCAATGTGACCAAAATTGCCATTTGTACAGACTTTTTCTCCTACTAGAAGCTTCTATTTCGAACAATTGCAGGCATTAAAATGACCCTAAACACACTTATTTTAGTTCCAAAAGTGATAATTCACATGCAATAGTCATTTACAGTCAAAAAATAAAACATTCAAAAATTACCATTTCTGACCATCTGGAGAAATTTCGACAGGTCACGGGTCATCGTTTTTCATCAGAAAATTGATTTTTTGGACTTTAGAAAAATTGATTCAAAATATCATTTGGATTGTGCCTCATGTTGAATAACTACTTTTTAAAGCCTCAATGTGACCAAAATTGCCATTTTTACAGACTTTTTCTCCTACTAGAAGCTTCTATTTCGAACAATTTCAGGCATTAAAATGACTCTAAACACACTTATTTTAGTTCCAAAAGTGATAATTCACATGCAATAGTCATTTACAGTCAAAAAATAAAACATTCAAAAATTACCATTTCTGACCATCTGGAGAAATTTCGACAGGTCGCGGGTCATCGTTTTTCATCAGAAAATGGATTTTTTGGACTTTAGAAAAATTGATTCAAAATGTCATTTGGATTGTGCCTCATGTTGAATAACTACTTTTTAAAGCCTCAATGTGACCAAAATTGCCATTTTTACAGACTTTTTCTCCTACTAGAAGCTTCTATTTCGACCAATTTCAGGCATAAAAATGACTCTAAACACACTTATTTTAGTTCCAAAAGTGATAATTCACATGCAATAGTCATTTACAGTCAAAAAATAAAACATTCAAAAATTACCATTTCTGACCATCTGGAGAAATTTCGACAGGTCGCGGGTCATCGTTTTTCATCAGAAAATGGATTTTTTGGACTTTAGAAAAATTGATTCAAAATGTCATTTGGATTGTGCCTCATGTTGAATAACTACGTTTTAAAGCCTCAATGTGACCAAAATTGCAATTTTTACAGACTTTTTCTCCTACTAGAAGCTTCTATTTCGACCAATTTCAGGCATTAAAATGACTCTAAACACACTTATTTTAGTTCCAAAAGTGATAATTCATATGCAATAGTCATTTACAGTCAAAAAATAAAACATTAAAAAATTACCATTTCTGACCATCTGGAGAAATTTCGACAGGTCGCGGGTCATCGTTTTTCATCAGAAAATTGATTTTTTGGACTTTAGAAAAAATTGATTCAAAATGTCATTTGGATTGTGCCTCATGTTGAATAACTACTTTTTAAAACCTCAATGTGACCAAAATTGCCATTTTTACAGACTTTTTCTCCTACTAGAAGCTTCTATTTCGACCAATTTCAGGCATTAAAATGACTCTAAACACACTTATTTTAGTTCCAAAAGTGATAATTCACATGCGATAGTCATTTACAGTCAAAAAATTAAACATTAAAAAATTACCATTTCTGACCATCTGGAGAAATTTCGACAGGTCACGGGTCATCGTTTTTCATCAGAAAATTGATTTTTGGACTTTAGAAAAATTGATTCAAAATGTCATTTGAATTGTGCCTCATGTTGAATAACTACTTTTTAAAGCCTCGATGTGTCCAAAATTGCCATTTTTACAGACTTTTTCTCCTACTAGAAGCTTCTATTTCGAACAATTTCAGGCATTTAAATGACTCTAAACACACTTATTTTAGTTCCAAAAGTGATAATTCACATGCAATAGTCATTTACAGTCAAAAAATAAAACATTCAAAAATTACCATTTCTGACCATCTGGAGAAATTTCGACAGGTCGCGGGTCATTGTTTTTCATCAGAAAATGGATTTTTTGGTCTTTAGAAAAATTGATTCAAAATATCATTTGGATTGTGCCTCATGTTGAATAACTACTTTTTAAAGCCTCAATGTGACCAAAATTGCCATTTGTACAGACTTTTTCTCCTACTAGAAGCTTCTATTTCGAACAATTGCAGGCATTAAAATGACCCTAAACACACTTATTTTAGTTCCAAAAGTGATAATTCACATGCAATAGTCATTTACAGTCAAAAAAAAAAACATTAAAAAATTACCATTTCTGACCATCTGGAGAAATTTCGACAGGTCACGGGTCATCGTTTTTCATCAGAAAATTGATTATTTGGACTTTAGAAAAATTGATTCAAAATATCATTTGGATTGTGCCTCATGTTGAATAACTACTTTTTAAAGCCTCAATGTGACCAAAATTGCCATTTTTACAGACTTTTTCTCCTACTAGAAGCTTCTATTTCGACCAATTTCAGGCATTAAAATGACTCTAAACACACTTATTTTAGTTCCAAAAGTGATAATTCACATGCAATAGTCATTTACAGTCAAAAAATAAAACATTCAAAAATTACCATTTCTGACCATCTGGAGAAATTTCGACAGGTCGCGGGTCATCGTTTTTCATCAGAAAATGGATTTTTTGGACTTTAGAAAAATTGATTCAAAATGTCATTTGGATTGTGCCTCATGTTGAATAACTACTTTTTAAAGCCTCAATGTGACCAAAATTGCCATTTTTACAGACTTTTTCTCCTACTAGAAGCTTCTATTTCGACCAATTTCAGGCATTAAAATGACTCTAAACACACTTATTTTAGTTCCAAAAGTGATAATTCACATGCAATAGTCATTTACAGTCAAAAAATAAAACATTGAAAAATTACCATTTCTGACCATCTGGAGAAATTTCGACAGGTCGCGGGTCATCGTTTTTCATCAGAAAATGGATTTTTTGGACTTTAGAAAAATTGATTCAAAATGTCATTTGGATTGTGCCTCATGTTGAATAACTACTTTTTAAAGCCTCAATGTGACCAAAATTGCCATTTTTACAGACTTTTTCTCCTACTAGAAGCTTCTATTTGGACCAATTTCAGGCATTAAAATGACTCTAAACACACTTATTTTAGTTCCAAAAGTGATAATTCACATGCAATAGTCATTTACAGTCAAAAAATAAAACATTAAAAAATTACCATTTCTGACCATCCTGAGAAATTTCGACATCGTTTTTCATCAGAAAATGGAAAATTTCGGGTCAGCGTTTTTCATCAGAAAATGGATTTTTTGGACTTTAGAAAAAATTGATTCAAAATGTCATTTGGATTGTGCCTCATGTTGAATAACTACTTTTTAAAACCTCAATGTGACCAAAATTGCCATTTTTACAGACTTTTTCTCCTACTAGAAGCTTCTATTTCGACCAATTTCAGGCATTAAAATGACTCTAAACACACTTATTTTAGTTCCAAAAGTGATAATTCACATGCGATAGTCATTTACAGTCAAAAAATTAAACATTAAAAAATTACCATTTCTGACCATCTGGAGAAATTTCGACAGGTCACGGGTCATCGTTTTTCATCAGAAAATTGATTTTTGGACTTTAGAAAAATTGATTCAAAATGTCATTTGAATTGTGCCTCATGTTGAATAACTACTTTTTAAAGCCTCGATGTGACCAAAATTGCCATTTTTACAGACTTTTTCTCCTACTAGAAGCTTCTATTTCGACCAACTTCAGGCATTAAAATGACTCTAAACACACTTATTTTAGTTCCACAAGTGATAATTCACTTGCAATAGTCATTTACAGTCAAAAAATTAAACATTAAAAAATTTCCATTTCTGACCATATGGAGAAATTTCGACAGGTCACGGGTTATCGTTTTTCATCAGAAAATGGATTTTTTGGACTTTAGAAAAATTGATTCAAAATATCATTTGGATTGTGCCTCATGTTGAATAACTACTTTTTAAAGCCTCAATGTGACCAAAATTGCCATTTTTACAGACTTTTTCTCCTACTAGAAGCTTCTATTTCGAACAATTTCAGGCATTTAAATGACTCTAAACACACTTATTTTAGTTCCAAAAGTGATAATTCACATGCAATAGTCATTTACAGTCAAAAAATAAAACATTCAAAAATTACCATTTCTGACCATCTGGAGATATTTCGACAGGTCGCGGGTCATCGTTTTTCATCAGAAAATGGATTTTTTGGACTTTAGAAAAATTGGTTCAAAATGTCATTTGGATTGTGCCTCATGTTGAATAACTACTTTTTAAAGCCTCAATGTGACCAAAATTGCCATTTTTACAGACTTTTTCTCCTACTAGAAGCTTCTATTTTGACCAATTTCAGGCATTAAAATGACTCTAAACACACTTCTTTTAGTTCCAAAAGTGATAATTCATATGCAATAGTCATTTACAGTCAAAAAAATTAAACATTAAAAAAATACCATTTCTGACCATCTGGAGAAAGTTCAACAGGTCACGGGTCATCGTTTTTCATCAGAAAATTGATTTTTGGACTTTAGAAAAATTGATTCAAAATATCATTTGGATTGTGCCTCATGTTGAATAACTACTTTTTAAAGCCTCAATGTGACCAAAATTGCCATTTGTACAGACTTTTTCTCCTACTAGAAGCTTCTATTTCGAACAATTTCAGGCATTAAAATGACTCTAAACACACTTATTTTAGTTCCAAAAGTGATAATTCACATGCAATAGTCATTTACAGTCAAAAAATAAAACATTCAAAAATTACCATTTCTGACCATCTGGAGAAATTTCGACAGGTCGCGGGTCATCGTTTTTCATCAGAAAATGGATTTTTTGGACTTTAGAAAAATTGATTCAAAATGTCATTTGGATTGTGCCTCATGTTGAATAACTACTTTTTAAAGCCTCAATGTGACCAAAATTGCCATTTTTACAGACTTTTTCTCCTACTAGAAGCTTCTATTTCGACCAATTTCAGGCATTAAAATGACTCTAAACACACTTATTTTAGTTCCAAAAGTGATAATTCACATGCAATAGTCATTTACAGTCAAAAAATAAAACATTCAAAAATTACCATTTCTGACCATCTGGAGAAATTTCGACAGGTCGCGGGTCATCGTTTTTCATCAGAAAATGGATTTTTTGGACTTTAGAAAAATTGATTCAAAATGTCATTTGGATTGTGCCTCATGTTGAATAACTACGTTTTAAAGCCTCAATGTGACCAAAATTGCCATTTTTACAGACTTTTTCTCCTACTAGAAGCTTCTATTTCGACCAATTTCAGGCATTAAAATGACTCTAAACACACTTAATTTAGTTCCAAAAGTGATAATTCATATGCAATAGTCATTTACAGTCAAAAAATAAAACATTAAAAAATTACCATTTCTGACCATCTGGAGAAATTTCGACAGGTCGCGGGTCATCGTTTTTCATCAGAAAATGGATTTTTTGGACTTTAGAAAAAATTGATTCAAAATGTCATTTGGATTGTGCCTCATGTTGAATAACTACTTTTTAAAACCTCAATGTGACCAAAATTGCCATTTTTACAGACTTTTTCTCCTACTAGAAGCTTCTATTTCGACCAATTTCAGGCATTAAAATGACTCTAAACACACTTATTTTAGTTCCAAAAGTGATAATTCACATGCGATAGTCATTTACAGTCAAAAAATTAAACATTAAAAAATTACCATTTCTGACCATCTGGAGAAATTTCGACAGGTCACGGGTCATCGTTTTTCATCAGAAAATTGATTTTTGGACTTTAGAAAAATTGATTCAAAATGTCATTTGAATTGTGCCTCATGTTGAATAACTACTTTTTAAAGCCTCGATGTGTCCAAAATTGCCATTTTTACAGACTTTTTCTCCTACTAGAAGCTTCTATTTCGACCAATTTCAGGCATTAAAATGACTCTAAACACACTTATTTTAGTTCCAAAAGTGATAATTCACATGCGATAGTCATTTACAGTCAAAAAATTAAACATTAAAAAATTACCATTTCTGACCATCTGGAGAAATTTCGACAGGTCACGGGTCATCGTTTTTCATCAGAAAATTGATTTTTGGACTTTAGAAAAATTGATTCAAAATGTCATTTGAATTGTGCCTCATGTTGAATAACTACTTTTTAAAGCCTCGATGTGTCCAAAATTGCCATTTTTACAGACTTTTTCTCCTACTAGAAGCTTCTATTTCGAACAATTTCAGGCATTTAAATGACTCTAAACACACTTATTTTAGTTCCAAAAGTGATAATTCACATGCAATAGTCATTTACAGTCAAAAAATAAAACATTCAAAAATTACCATTTCTGACCATCTGGAGAAATTTCGACAGGTCGCGGGTCATTGTTTTTCATCAGAAAATGGATTTTTTGGTCTTTAGAAAAATTGATTCAAAATATCATTTGGATTGTGCCTCATGTTGAATAACTACTTTTTAAAGCCTCAATGTGACCAAAATTGCCATTTGTACAGACTTTTTCTCCTACTAGAAGCTTCTATTTCGAACAATTGCAGGCATTAAAATGACCCTAAACACACTTATTTTAGTTCCAAAAGTGATAATTCACATGCAATAGTCATTTACAGTCAAAAAAATAAAACATTAAAAAATTACCATTTCTGACCATCTGGAGAAATTTCGACAGGTCACGGGTCATCGTTTTTCATCAGAAAATTGATTTTTTGGACTTTAGAAAAATTGATTCAAAATATCATTTGGATTGTGCCTCATGTTGAATAACTACTTTTTAAAGCCTCAATGTGACCAAAATTGCCATTTTTACAGACTTTTTCTCCTACTAGAAGCTTCTATTTCGACCAATTTCAGGCATTAAAATGACTCTAAACACACTTATTTTAGTTCCAAAAGTGATAATTCACATGCAATAGTCATTTACAGTCAAAAAATAAAACATTCAAAAATTACCATTTCTGACCATCTGGAGAAATTTCGACAGGTCGCGGGTCATCGTTTTTCATCAGAAAATGGATTTTTTGGACTTTAGAAAAATTGATTCAAAATGTCATTTGGATTGTGCCTCATGTTGAATAACTACTTTTTAAAGCCTCAATGTGACCAAAATTGCCATTTTTACAGACTTTTTCTCCTACTAGAAGCTTCTATTTCGACCAATTTCAGGCATTAAAATGACTCTAAACACACTTATTTTAGTTCCAAAAGTGATAATTCACATGCAATAGTCATTTACAGTAAAAAAATAAAACATTGAAAAATTACCATTTCTGACCATCTGGAGAAATTTCGACAGGTCGCGGGTCATCGTTTTTCATCAGAAAATGGATTTTTTGGACTTTAGAAAAATTGATTCAAAATGTCATTTGGATTGTGCCTCATGTTGAATAACTACTTTTTAAAGCCTCAATGTGACCAAAATTGCCATTTTTACAGACTTTTTCTCCTACTAGAAGCTTCTATTTGGACCAATTTCAGGCATTAAAATGACTCTAAACACACTTATTTTAGTTCCAAAAGTGATAATTCATATGCAATAGTCATTTACAGTCAAAAAATAAAACATTAAAAAATTACCATTTCTGACCATCTGGAGAAATTTCGACATCGTTTTTCATCAGAAAATGGAAAATTTCGGGTCATCGTTTTTCATCAGAAAATGGATTTTTTGGACTTTAGAAAAAATTGATTCAAAATGTCATTTGGATTGTGCCTCATGTTGAATAACTACTTTTTAAAACCTCAATGTGACCAAAATTGCCATTTTTACAGACTTTTTCTCCTACTAGAAGCTTCTATTTCGACCAATTTCAGGCATTAAAATGACTCTAAACACACTTATTTTAGTTCCAAAAGTGATAATTCACATGCGATAGTCATTTACAGTCAAAAAATTAAACATTAAAAAATTACCATTTCTGACCATCTGGAGAAATTTCGACAGGTCACGGGTCATCGTTTTTCATCAGAAAATTGATTTTTGGACTGTAGAAAAATTGATTCAAAATGTCATTTGAATTGTGCCTCATGTTGAATAACTACTTTTTAAAGCCTCGATGTGACCAAAATTGCCATTTTTACAGACTTTTTCTCCTACTAGAAGCTTCTATTTCGACCAACTTCAGGCATTAAAATGACTCTAAACACACTTATTTTAGTTCCACAAGTGATAATTCACTTGCAATAGTCTTTTACAGTCAAAAAATTAAACATTAAAAAATTACCATTTCTGACCATCTGGAGAAATTTCGACAGGTCACGGGTCATCGTTTTTCATCAGAAAATTGATTTTTGGACTTTAGAAAAATTGATTCAAAATGTCATTTGAATTGTGCCTCATGTTGAATAACTACTTTTTAAAGCCTCGATGTGACCAAAATTGCCATTTTTACAGACTTTTTCTCCTACTAGAAACTTCTATTTCGACCAACTTCAGGCATTAAAATGACTCTAAACACACTTATTTTAGTTCCACAAGTGATAATTCACTTGCAATAGTCATTTACAGTCAAAAAATTAAACATAAAAAATTTCCATTTCTGACCATATGGAGAAATTTCGACAGGTCACGGGTTATCGTTTTTCATCAGAAAATGGATTTTTTGGACTTTAGAAAAATTGATTCAAAATATCATTTGGATTGTGCCTCATGTTGAATAACTACTTTTTAAAGCCTCAATGTGACCAAAATTGCCATTTTTACAGACTTTTTCTCCTACTAGAAGCTTCTATTTCGAACAATTTCAGGCATTTAAATGACTCTAAACACACTTATTTTAGTTCCAAAAGTGATAATTCACATGCAATAGTCATTTACAGTCAAAAAATAAAACATTCAAAAATTACCATTTCTGACCATCTGGAGATATTTCGACAGGTCGCGGGTCATCGTTTTTCATCAGAAAATGGATTTTTTGGACTTTAGAAAAATTGGTTCAAAATGTCATTTGGATTGTGCCTCATGTTGAATAACTACTTTTTAAAGCCTCAATGTGACCAAAATTGCCATTTTTACAGACTTTTTCTCCTACTAGAAGCTTCTATTTCGACCAATTTCAGGCATTAAAATGACTCTAAACACACTTCTTTTAGTTCCAAAAGTGATAATTCATATGCAATAGTCATTTACAGTCAAAAAAATTAAACATTAAAAAAATACCATTTCTGACCATCTGGAGAAAGTTCAACAGGTCACGGGTCATCGTTTTTCATCAGAAAATGGATTTTTTGGACTTTAGAAAAATTGATTCAAAATATCATTTGGATTGTGCCTCATGTTGAATAACTACTTTTTAAAGCCTCAATGTGACCAAAATTGCCATTTGTACAGACTTTTTCTCCTACTAGAAGCTTCCATTTCGAACAATTGCAGGCATTAAAATGACCCTAAACACACTTATTTTAGTTCCAAAAGTGATAATTCACATGCAATAGTCATTTACAGTCAAAAAATAAAACATTAAAAAATTACCATTTCTGACCATCTGGAGAAATTTCGACAGGTCACGGGTCATCGTTTTTCAACAGAAAATTGATTTTTTGGACTTTAGAAACATTGATTCAAAATATCATTTGGATTGTGCCTCATGTTGAATAACTACTTTTTAAAGCCTCAATGTGACCAAAATTGCCATTTTTACAGACTTTTTCTCCTACTAGAAGCTTCTATTTCGAACAATTTCAGGCATTAAAATGACTCTAAACACACTTATTTTAGTTCCAAAAGTGATAATTCACATGCAATAGTCATTTGCAGTCAAAAAATAAAACATTCAAAAATTACCATTTCTGACCATCTGGAGAAATTTCGACAGGTCGCGGGTCATCGTTTTTCATCAGAAAATGGATTTTTTGGACTTTAGAAAAATTGATTCAAAATGTCATTTGGATTGTGCCTCATGTTGAATAACTACTTTTTAAAGCCTCAATGTGACCAAAATTGCCATTTTTACAGACTTTTTCTCCTACTAGAAGCTTCTATTTCGACCAATTTCAGGCATTAAAATGACTCTAAACACACTTATTTTAGTTCCAAAAGTGATAATTCACATGCAATAGTCATTTACAGTCAAAAAATAAAACATTCAAAAATTACCATTTCTGACCATCTGGAGAAATTTCGACAGGTCGCGGGTCATCGTTTTTCATCAGAAAATGGATTTTTTGGACTTTAGAAAAAATTGATTCAAAATGTCATTTGGATTGTGCCTCATGTTGAATAACTACTTTTTAAAACCTCAATGTGACCAAAATTGCCATTTTTACAGACTTTTTCTCCTACTAGAAGCTTCTATTTCGACCAATTTCAGGCATTAAAATGACTCTAAACACACTTATTTTAGTTCCAAAAGTGATAATTCACATGCGATAGTCATTTACAGTCAAAAAATTAAACATTAAAAAATTACCATTTCTGACCATCTGGAGAAATTTCGACAGGTCACGGGTCATCGTTTTTCATCAGAAAATTGATTTTTGGACTTTAGAAAAATTGATTCAAAATGTCATTTGAATTGTGCCTCATGTTGAATAACTACTTTTTAAAGCCTCGATGTGACCAAAATTGCCATTTTTACAGACTTTTTCTCCTACTAGAAGCTTCTATTTCGAACAATTTCAGGCATTTAAATGACTCTAAACACACTTATTTTAGTTCCAAAAGTGATAATTCACATGCAATAGTCATTTACAGTCAAAAAATAAAACATTCAAAAATTACCATTTCTGACCATCTGGAGAAATTTCGACAGGGTGCGGGTCATCGTTTTTCATCAGAAAATGGATTTTTTGGTCTTTAGAAAAATTGATTCAAAATATCATTTGGATTGTGCCTCATGTTGAATAACTACTTTTTAAAGCCTCAATGTGACCAAAATTGCCATTTGTACAGACTTTTTCTCCTACTAGAAGCTTCTATTTCGAACAATTGCAGGCATTAAAATGACCCTAAACACACTTATTTTAGTTCCAAAAGTGATAATTCACATGCAATAGTCATTTACAGTCAAAAAATAAAACATTAAAAAATTACCATTTCTGACCATCTGGAGAAATTTCGACAGGTCACGGGTCATCGTTTTTCATCAGAAAATTGATTTTTTGGACTTTAGAAAAATTGATTCAAAATATCATTTGGATTGTGCCTCATGTTGAATAACTACTTTTTAAAGCCTCAATGTGACCAAAATTGCCATTTTTACAGACTTTTTCTCCTACTAGAAGCTTCTATTTCGAACAATTTCAGGCATTAAAATGACTCTAAACACACTTATTTTAGTTCCAAAAGTGATAATTCACATGCAATAGTCATTTACAGTCAAAAAATAAAACATTAAAAAATTACCATTTCTGACCATCTGGAGAAATTTCGACAGGTCGCGGGTCATCGTTTTTCATCAGAAAATGGATTTTTTGGACTTTAGAAAAATTGATTCAAAATGTCATTTGGATTGTGCCTCATGTTGAATAACTACTTTTTAAAGCCTCAATGTGACCAAAATTGCCATTTTTACAGACTTTTTCTCCTACTAGAAGCTTCTATTTCGACCAATTTCAGGCATTAAAATGACTCTAAACACACTTATTTTAGTTCCAAAAGTGATAATTCATATGCAATAGTCATTTACAGTCAAAAAATAAAACATTAAAAAATTACCATTTCTGACCATCTGGAGAAATTTCGACAGGTCGCGGGTCATCGTTTTTCATCAGAAAATGGATTTTTTGGACTTTAGAAAAAATTGATTCAAAATGTCATTTGGATTGTGCCTCATGTTGAATAACTATTTTTTAAAACCTCAATGTGACCAAACTTGCCATTTTTACAGACTTTTTCTCCTACTAGAAGCTTCTATTTCGACCAATTTCAGGCATTAAAATGACTCTAAACACACTTATTTTAGTTCCAAAAGTGATAATTCACATGCGATAGTCATTTACAGTCAAAAAATTAAACATTAAAAAATTACCATTTCTGACCATCTGGAGAAATTTCGACAGGTCACGGGTCATCGTTTTTCATCAGAAAATTGATTTTTGGACTTTAGAAAAATTGATTCAAAATGTCATTTGAATTGTGCCTCATGTTGAATAACTACTTTTTAAAGCCTCGATGTGACCAAAATTGCCATTTTTACAGACTTTTTCTCCTACTAGAAGCTTCTATTTCGACCAACTTCAGGCATTAAAATGACTCTAAACACACTTATTTTAGTTCCACAAGTGATAATTCACTTGCAATAGTCATTTACAGTCAAAAAATTAAACATTAAAAAATTTCCATTTCTGATTATATGGAGAAATTTCGACAGGTCACGGGTTATCGTTTTTCATCAGAAAATGGATTTTTTGGACTTTAGAAAAATTGATTCAAAATATCATTTGGATTGTGCCTCATGTTGAATAACTACTTTTTAAAGCCTCAATGTGACCAAAATTGCCATTTTTACAGACTTTTTCTCCTACTAGAAGCTTCTATTTCGAACAATTTCAGGCATTTAAATGACTCTAAACACACTTATTTTAGTTCCAAAAGTGATAATTCACATGCAATAGTCATTTACAGTCAAAAAATAAAACATTCAAAAATTACCATTTCTGACCATCTGGAGATATTTCGACAGGTCGCGGGTCATCGTTTTTCATCAGAAAATGGATTTTTTGGACTTTAGAAAAATTGGTTCAAAATGTCATTTGGATTGTGCCTCATGTTGAATAACTACTTTTTAAAGCCTCAATGTGACCAAAATTGCCATTTTTACAGACTTTTTCTCCTACTAGAAGCTTCTATTTTGACCAATTTCAGGCATTAAAATGACTCTAAACACACTTCTTTTAGTTCCAAAAGTGATAATTCATATGCAATAGTCATTTACAGTCACAAAAATTAAACATTAAAAAAATACCATTTCTGACCATCTGGAGAAAGTTCAACAGGTCACGGGTCATCGTTTTTCATCAGAAAATTGATTTTTGGACTTTAGAAAAATTGATTCAAAATATCATTTGGATTGTGCCTCATGTTGAATAACTACTTTTTAAAGCCTCAATGTGACCAAAATTGCCATTTGTACAGACTTTTTCTCCTACTAGAAGCTTATATTTCGAACAATTTCAGGCATTAAAATGACTCTAAACACACTT
Organism: Triturus cristatus; assembly: GCF_964204655.1. Classification (NCBI taxonomy): domain Eukaryota; kingdom Metazoa; phylum Chordata; class Amphibia; order Caudata; family Salamandridae; genus Triturus; species Triturus cristatus. The sequence goes on from NC_140588.1 coordinate 92,362,605, forward strand.
ATTTTAGTTCCAAAAGTGATAATTCACATGCAATAGTCATTTACAGTCAAAAAATAAAACATTCAAAAATTACCATTTCTGACCATCTGGAGAAATTTCGACAGGTCGCGGGTCATCGTTTTTCATCAGAAAATGGATTTTTTGGACTTTAGAAAAATTGATTCAAAATGTCATTTGGATTGTGCCTCATGTTGAATAACTACTTTTTAAAGCCTCAATGTGACCAAAATTGCCATTTTTACAGACTTTTTCTCCTACTAGAAGCTTCTATTTCGACCAATTTCAGGCATTAAAATGACTCTAAACACACTTATTTTAGTTCCAAAAGTGATAATTCACATGCAATAGTCATTTACAGTCAAAAAATAAAACATTCAAAAATTACCATTTCTGACCATCTGGAGAAATTTCGACAGGTCGCGGGTCATCGTTTTTCATCAGAAAATGGATTTTTTGGACTTTAGAAAAATTGATTCAAAATGTCATTTGGATTGTGCCTCATGTTGAATAACTACGTTTTAAAGCCTCAATGTGACCAAAATTGCCATTTTTACAGACTTTTTCTCCTACTAGAAGCTTCTATTTCGACCAATTTCAGGCATTAAAATGACTCTAAACACACTTAATTTAGTTCCAAAAGTGATAATTCATATGCAATAGTCATTTACAGTCAAAAAATAAAACATTAAAAAATTACCATTTCTGACCATCTGGAGAAATTTCGACAGGTCGCGGGTCATCGTTTTTCATCAGAAAATGGATTTTTTGGACTTTAGAAAAAATTGATTCAAAATGTCATTTGGATTGTGCCTCATGTTGAATAACTACTTTTTAAAACCTCAATGTGACCAAAATTGCCATTTTTACAGACTTTTTCTCCTACTAGAAGCTTCTATTTCGACCAATTTCAGGCATTAAAATGACTCTAAACACACTTATTTTAGTTCCAAAAGTGATAATTCACATGCGATAGTCATTTACAGTCAAAAAATTAAACATTAAAAAATTACCATTTCTGACCATCTGGAGAAATTTCGACAGGTCACGGGTCATCGTTTTTCATCAGAAAATTGATTTTTGGACTTTAGAAAAATTGATTCAAAATGTCATTTGAATTGTGCCTCATGTTGAATAACTACTTTTTAAAGCCTCGATGTGTCCAAAATTGCCATTTTTTCAGACTTTTTCTCCTACTAGAAGCTTCTATTTCGACCAATTTCAGGCATTAAAATGACTCTAAACACACTTATTTTAGTTCCAAAAGTGATAATTCACATGCGATAGTCATTTACAGTCAAAAAATTAAACATTAAAAAATTACCATTTCTGACCATCTGGAGAAATTTCGACAGGTCACGGGTCATCGTTTTTCATCAGAAAATTGATTTTTGGACTTTAGAAAAATTGATTCAAAATGTCATTTGAATTGTGCCTCATGTTGAATAACTACTTTTTAAAGCCTCGATGTGTCCAAAATTGCCATTTTTACAGACTTTTTCTCCTACTAGAAGCTTCTATTTCGAACAATTTCAGGCATTTAAATGACTCTAAACACACTTATTTTAGTTCCAAAAGTGATAATTCACATGCAATAGTCATTTACAGTCAAAAAATAAAACATTCAAAAATTACCATTTCTGACCATCTGGAGAAATTTCGACAGGTCGCGGGTCATTGTTTTTCATCAGAAAATGGATTTTTTGGTCTTTAGAAAAATTGATTCAAAATATCATTTGGATTGTGCCTCATGTTGAATAACTACTTTTTAAAGCCTCAATGTGACCAAAATTGCCATTTGTACAGACTTTTTCTCCTACTAGAAGCTTCTATTTCGAACAATTGCAGGCATTAAAATGACCCTAAACACACTTATTTTAGTTCCAAAAGTGATAATTCACATGCAATAGTCATTTACAGTCAAAAAAAAAAACATTAAAAAATTACCATTTCTGACCATCTGGAGAAATTTCGACAGGTCACGGGTCATCGTTTTTCATCAGAAAATTGATTTTTTGGACTTTAGAAAAATTGATTCAAAATATCATTTGGATTGTGCCTCATGTTGAATAACTACTTTTTAAAGCCTCAATGTGACCAAAATTGCCATTTTTACAGACTTTTTCTCCTACTAGAAGCTTCTATTTCGACCAATTTCAGGCATTAAAATGACTCTAAACACACTTATTTTAGTTCCAAAAGTGATAATTCACATGCAATAGTCATTTACAGTCAAAAAATAAAACATTGAAAAATTACCATTTCTGACCATCTGGAGAAATTTCGACAGGTCGCGGGTCATCGTTTTTCATCAGAAAATGGATTTTTTGGACTTTAGAAAAATTGATTCAAAATGTCATTTGGATTGTGCCTCATGTTGAATAACTACTTTTTAAAGCCTCAATGTGACCAAAATTGCCATTTTTACAGACTTTTTCTCCTACTAGAAGCTTCTATTTGGACCAATTTCAGGCATTAAAATGACTCTAAACACACTTATTTTAGTTCCAAAAGTGATAATTCATATGCAATAGTCATTTACAGTCAAAAAATAAAACATTAAAAAATTACCATTTCTGACCATCTGGAGAAATTTCGACATCGTTTTTCATCAGAAAATGGAAAATTTCGGGTCATCGTTTTTCATCAGAAAATGGATTTTTTGGACTTTAGAAAAAATTGATTCAAAATGTCATTTGGATTGTGCCTCATGTTGAATAACTACTTTTTAAAACCTCAATGTGACCAAAATTGCCATTTTTACAGACTTTTTCTCCTACTAGAAGCTTCTATTTCGACCAATTTCAGGCATTAAAATGACTCTAAACACACTTATTTTAGTTCCAAAAGTGATAATTCACATGCGATAGTCATTTACAGTCAAAAAATTAAACATTAAAAAATTACCATTTCTGACCATCTGGAGAAATTTCGACAGGTCACGGGTCATCGTTTTTCATCAGAAAATTGATTTTTGGACTTTAGAAAAATTGATTCAAAATGTCATTTGAATTGTGCCTCATGTTGAATAACTACTTTTTAAAGCCTCGATGTGACCAAAATTGCCATTTTTACAGACTTTTTCTCCTACTAGAAGCTTCTATTTCGACCAACTTCAGGCATTAAAATGACTCTAAACACACTTATTTTAGTTCCACAAGTGATAATTCACTTGCAATAGTCTTTTACAGTCAAAAAATTAAACATTAAAAAATTACCATTTCTGACCATCTGGAGAAATTTCGACAGGTCACGGGTCATCGTTTTTCATCAGAAAATTGATTTTTGGACTTTAGAAAAATTGATTCAAAATGTCATTTGAATTGTGCCTCATGTTGAATAACTACTTTTTAAAGCCTCGATGTGACCAAAATTGCCATTTTTACAGACTTTTTCTCCTACTAGAAGCTTCTATTTCGACCAACTTCAGGCATTAAAATGACTCTAAACACACTTATTTTAGTTCCACAAGTGATAATTCACTTGCAATAGTCATTTACAGTCAAAAAATTAAACATTAAAAAATTTCCATTTCTGACCATATGGAGAAATTTCGACAGGTCACGGGTTATCGTTTTTCATCAGAAAATGGATTTTTTGGACTTTAGAAAAATTGATTCAAAATATCATTTGGATTGTGCCTCATGTTGAATAACTACTTTTTAAAGCCTCAATGTGACCAAAATTGCCATTTTTACAGACTTTTTCTCCTACTAGAAGCTTCTATTTCGAACAATTTCAGGCATTTAAATGACTCTAAACACACTTATTTTAGTTCCAAAAGTGATAATTCACATGCAATAGTCATTTACAGTCAAAAAATAAAACATTCAAAAATTACCATTTCTGACCATCTGGAGATATTTCGACAGGTCGCGGGTCATCGTTTTTCATCAGAAAATGGATTTTTTGGACTTTAGAAAAATTGGTTCAAAATGTCATTTGGATTGTGCCTCATGTTGAATAACTACTTTTTAAAGCCTCAATGTGACCAAAATTGCCATTTTTACAGACTTTTTCTCCTACTAGAAGCTTCTATTTCGACCAATTTCAGGCAGTAAAATGACTCTAAACACACTTCTTTTAGTTCCAAAAGTGATAATTCATATGCAATAGTCATTTACAGTCAAAAAAATTAAACATTAAAAAAATACCATTTCTGACCATCTGGAGAAAGTTCAACAGGTCACGGGTCATCGTTTTTCATCAGAAAATGGATTTTTTGGACTTTAGAAAAATTGATTCAAAATATCATTTGGATTGTGCCTCATGTTGAATAACTACTTTTTAAAGCCTCAATGTGACCAAAATTGCCATTTGTACAGACTTTTTCTCCTACTAGAAGCTTCCATTTCGAACAATTGCAGGCATTAAAATGACCCTAAACACACTTATTTTAGTTCCAAAAGTGATAATTCACATGCAATAGTCATTTACAGTCAAAAAATAAAACATTAAAAAATTACCATTTCTGACCATCTGGAGAAATTTCGACAGGTCGCGGGTCATCGTTTTTCATCAGAAAATGGATTTTTTGGACTTTAGAAAAAATTGATTCAAAATGTCATTTGGATTGTGCCTCATGTTGAATAACTACTTTTTAAAACCTCAATGTGACCAAAATTGCCATTTTTACAGACTTTTTCTCCTACTAGAAGCTTCTATTTCGACCAATTTCAGGCATTAAAATGACTCTAAACACACTTATTTTAGTTCCAAAAGTGATAATTCACATGCGATAGTCATTTACAGTCAAAAAATTAAACATTAAAAAATTACCATTTCTGACCATCTGGAGAAATTTCGACAGGTCACGGGTCATCGTTTTTCATCAGAAAATTGATTTTTGGACTTTAGAAAAATTGATTCAAAATGTCATTTGAATTGTGCCTCATGTTGAATAACTACTTTTTAAAGCCTCGATGTGTCCAAAATTGCCATTTTTACAGACTTTTTCTCCTACTAGAAGCTTCTATTTCGACCAATTTCAGGCATTAAAATGACTCTAAACACACTTATTTTAGTTCCAAAAGTGATAATTCACATGCGATAGTCATTTACAGTCAAAAAATTAAACATTAAAAAATTACCATTTCTGACCATCTGGAGAAATTTCGACAGGTCACGGGTCATCGTTTTTCATCAGAAAATTGATTTTTGGACTTTAGAAAAATTGATTCAAAATGTCATTTGAATTGTGCCTCATGTTGAATAACTACTTTTTAAAGCCTCGATGTGTCCAAAATTGCCATTTTTACAGACTTTTTCTCCTACTAGAAGCTTCTATTTCGAACAATTTCAGGCATTTAAATGACTCTAAACACACTTATTTTAGTTCCAAAAGTGATAATTCACATGCAATAGTCATTTACAGTCAAAAAATAAAACATTCAAAAATTACCATTTCTGACCATCTGGAGAAATTTCGACAGGTCGCGGGTCATTGTTTTTCATCAGAAAATGGATTTTTTGGACTTTAGAAAAATTGATTCAAAATATCATTTGGATTGTGCCTCATGTTGAATAACTACTTTTTAAAGCCTCAATGTGACCAAAATTGCCATTTTTACAGACTTTTTCTCCTACTAGAAGCTTCTATTTCGAACAATTTCAGGCATTTAAATGACTCTAAACACACTTATTTTAGTTCCAAAAGTGATAATTCACATGCAATAGTCATTTACAGTCAAAAAATAAAACATTCAAAAATTACCATTTCTGACCATCTGGAGATATTTCGACAGGTCGCGGGTCATCGTTTTTCATCAGAAAATGGATTTTTTGGACTTTAGAAAAATTGGTTCAAAATGTCATTTGGATTGTGCCTCATGTTGAATAACTACTTTTTAAAGCCTCAATGTGACCAAAATTGCCATTTTTACAGACTTTTTCTCCTACTAGAAGCTTCTATTTCGACCAATTTCAGGCATTAAAATGACTCTAAACACACTTCTTTTAGTTCCAAAAGTGATAATTCATATGCAATAGTCATTTACAGTCAAAAAAATTAAACATTAAAAAAATACCATTTCTGACCATCTGGAGAAAGTTCAACAGGTCACGGGTCATCGTTTTTCATCAGAAAATGGATTTTTTGGACTTTAGAAAAATTGATTCAAAATATCATTTGGATTGTGCCTCATGTTGAATAACTACTTTTTAAAGCCTCAATGTGACCAAAATTGCCATTTGTACAGACTTTTTCTCCTACTAGAAGCTTCCATTTCGAACAATTGCAGGCATTAAAATGACCCTAAACACACTTATTTTAGTTCCAAAAGTGATAATTCACATGCAATAGTCATTTACAGTCAAAAAATAAAACATTAAAAAATTACCATTTCTGACCATCTGGAGAAATTTCGACAGGTCACGGGTCATCGTTTTTCAACAGAAAATTGATTTTTTGGACTTTAGAAACATTGATTCAAAATATCATTTGGATTGTGCCTCATGTTGAATAACTACTTTTTAAAGCCTCAATGTGACCAAAATTGCCATTTTTACAGACTTTTTCTCCTACTAGAAGCTTCTATTTCGAACAATTTCAGGCATTAAAATGACTCTAAACACACTTATTTTAGTTCCAAAAGTGATAATTCACATGCAATAGTCATTTGCAGTCAAAAAATAAAACATTCAAAAATTACCATTTCTGACCATCTGGAGAAATTTCGACAGGTCGCGGGTCATCGTTTTTCATCAGAAAATGGATTTTTTGGACTTTAGAAAAATTGATTCAAAATGTCATTTGGATTGTGCCTCATGTTGAATAACTACTTTTTAAAGCCTCAATGTGACCAAAATTGCCATTTTTACAGACTTTTTCTCCTACTAGAAGCTTCTATTTCGACCAATTTCAGGCATTAAAATGACTCTAAACACACTTATTTTAGTTCCAAAAGTGATAATTCACATGCAATAGTCATTTACAGTCAAAAAATAAAACATTCAAAAATTACCATTTCTGACCATCTGGAGAAATTTCGACAGGTCGCGGGTCATCGTTTTTCATCAGAAAATGGATTTTTTGGACTTTGAAAAAATTGATTCAAAATGTCATTTGGATTGTGCCTCATGTTGAATAACTACTTTTTAAAACCTCAATGTGACCAAAATTGCCATTTTTACAGACTTTTTCTCCTACTAGAAGCTTCTATTTCGACCAATTTCAGGCATTAAAATGACTCTAAACACACTTATTTTAGTTCCAAAAGTGATAATTCACATGCGATAGTCATTTACAGTCAAAAAATTAAACATTAAAAAATTACCATTTCTGACCATCTGGAGAAATTTCGACAGGTCACGGGTCATCGTTTTTCATCAGAAAATTGATTTTTGGACTTTAGAAAAATTGATTCAAAATGTCATTTGAATTGTGCCTCATGTTGAATAACTACTTTTTAAAGCCTCGATGTGACCAAAATTGCCATTTTTACAGACTTTTTCTCCTACTAGAAGCTTCTATTTCGAACAATTTCAGGCATTTAAATGACTCTAAACACACTTATTTTAGTTCCAAAAGTGATAATTCACATGCAATAGTCATTTACAGTCAAAAAATAAAACATTAAAAAATTACCATTTCTGACCATCTGGAGAAATTTCGACAGGGTGCGGGTCATCGTTTTTCATCAGAAAATGGATTTTTTGGTCTTTAGAAAAATTGATTCAAAATATCATTTGGATTGTGCCTCATGTTGAATAACTACTTTTTAAAGCCTCAATGTGACCAAAATCGCCATTTGTACAGACTTTTTCTCCTACTAGAAGCTTCTATTTCGAACAATTGCAGGCATTAAAATGACCCTAAACACACTTATTTTAGTTCCAAAAGTGATAATTCACATGCAATAGTCATTTACAGTCAAAAAATAAAACATTAAAAAATTACCATTTCTGACCATCTGGAGAAATTTCGACAGGTCACGGGTCATCGTTTTTCATCAGAAAATTGATTTTTTGGACTTTAGAAAAATTGATTCAAAATATCATTTGGATTGTGCCTCATGTTGAATAACTACTTTTTAAAGCCTCAATGTGACCAAAATTGCCATTTTTACAGACTTTTTCTCCTACTAGAAGCTTCTATTTCGAACAATTTCAGGCATTAAAATGACTCTAAACACACTTATTTTAGTTCCAAAAGTGATAATTCACATGCAATAGTCATTTACAGTCAAAAAATAAAACATTCAAAAATTACCATTTCTGACCATCTGGAGAAATTTCGACAGGTCGCGGGTCATCGTTTTTCATCAGAAAATGGATTTTTTGGACTTTAGAAAAATTGATTCAAAATGTCATTTGGATTGTGCCTCATGTTGAATAACTACTTTTTAAAGCCTCAATGTGACCAAAATTGCCATTTTTACAGACTTTTTCTCCTACTAGAAGCTTCTATTTCGACCAATTTCAGGCATTAAAATGACTCTAAACACACTTATTTTAGTTCCAAAAGTGATAATTCACATGCAATAGTCATTTACAGTCAAAAAATAAAACATTCAAAAATTACCATTTCTGACCATCTGGAGAAATTTCGACAGGTCGCGGGTCATCGTTTTTCATCAGAAAATGGATTTTTTGGACTTTAGAAAAATTGATTCAAAATGTCATTTGGATTGTGCCTCATGTTGAATAACTACGTTTTAAAGCCTCAATGTGACCAAAATTGCCATTTTTACAGACTTTTTCTCCTACTAGAAGCTTCTATTTCGACCAATTTCAGGCATTAAAATGACTCTAAACACACTTAATTTAGTTCCAAAAGTGATAATTCATATGCAATAGTCATTTACAGTCAAAAAATAAAACATTAAAAAATTACCATTTCTGACCATCTGGAGAAATTTCGACAGGTCGCGGGTCATCGTTTTTCATCAGAAAATGGATTTTTTGGACTTTAGAAAAAATTGATTCAAAATGTCATTTGGATTGTGCCTCATGTTGAATAACTACTTTTTAAAACCTCAATGTGACCAAAATTGCCATTTTTACAGACTTTTTCTCCTACTAGAAGCTTCTATTTCGACCAATTTCAGGCATTAAAATGACTCTAAACACACTTATTTTAGTTCCAAAAGTGATAATTCACATGCGATAGTCATTTACAGTCAAAAAATTAAACATTAAAAAATTACCATTTCTGACCATCTGGAGAAATTTCGACAGGTCACGGGTCATCGTTTTTCATCAGAAAATTGATTTTTGGACTTTAGAAAAATTGATTCAAAATGTCATTTGAATTGTGCCTCATGTTGAATAACTACTTTTTAAAGCCTCGATGTGTCCAAAATTGCCATTTTTTCAGACTTTTTCTCCTACTAGAAGCTTCTATTTCGACCAATTTCAGGCATTAAAATGACTCTAAACACACTTATTTTAGTTCCAAAAGTGATAATTCACATGCGATAGTCATTTACAGTCAAAAAATTAAACATTAAAAAATTACCATTTCTGACCATCTGGAGAAATTTCGACAGGTCACGGGTCATCGTTTTTCATCAGAAAATTGATTTTTGGACTTTAGAAAAATTGATTCAAAATGTCATTTGAATTGTGCCTCATGTTGAATAACTACTTTTTAAAGCCTCGATGTGTCCAAAATTGCCATTTTTACAGACTTTTTCTCCTACTAGAAGCTTCTATTTCGAACAATTTCAGGCATTTAAATGACTCTAAACACACTTATTTTAGTTCCAAAAGTGATAATTCACATGCAATAGTCATTTACAGTCAAAAAATAAAACATTCAAAAATTACCATTTCTGACCATCTGGAGAAATTTCGACAGGTCGCGGGTCATTGTTTTTCATCAGAAAATGGATTTTTTGGTCTTTAGAAAAATTGATTCAAAATATCATTTGGATTGTGCCTCATGTTGAATAACTCCTTTTTAAAGCCTCAATGTGACCAAAATTGCCATTTGTACAGACTTTTTCTCCTACTAGAAGCTTCTATTTCGAACAATTGCAGGCATTAAAATGACCCTAAACACACTTATTTTAGTTCCAAAAGTGATAATTCACATGCAATAGTCATTTACAGTCAAAAAAAAAAACATTAAAAAATTACCATTTCTGACCATCTGGAGAAATTTCGACAGGTCACGGGTCATCGTTTTTCATCAGAAAATTGATTTTTTGGACTTTAGAAAAATTGATTCAAAATATCATTTGGATTGTGCCTCATGTTGAATAACTACTTTTTAAAGCCTCAATGTGACCAAAATTGCCATTTTTACAGACTTTTTCTCCTACTAGAAGCTTCTATTTCGACCAATTTCAGGCATTAAAATGACTCTAAACACACTTATTTTAGTTCCAAAAGTGATAATTCACATGCAATAGTCATTTACAGTCAAAAAATAAAACATTGAAAAATTACCATTTCTGACCATCTGGAGAAATTTCGACAGGTCGCGGGTCATCGTTTTTCATCAGAAAATGGATTTTTTGGACTTTAGAAAAATTGATTCAAAATGTCATTTGGATTGTGCCTCATGTTGAATAACTACTTTTTAAAGCCTCAATGTGACCAAAATTGCCATTTTTACAGACTTTTTCTCCTACTAGAAGCTTCTATTTGGACCAATTTCAGGCATTAAAATGACTCTAAACACACTTATTTTAGTTCCAAAAGTGATAATTCATATGCAATAGTCATTTACAGTCAAAAAATAAAACATTAAAAAATTACCATTTCTGACCATCTGGAGAAATTTCGACATCGTTTTTCATCAGAAAATGGAAAATTTCGGGTCATCGTTTTTCATCAGAAAATGGATTTTTTGGACTTTAGAAAAAATTGATTCAAAATGTCATTTGGATTGTGCCTCATGTTGAATAACTACTTTTTAAAACCTCAATGTGACCAAAATTGCCATTTTTACAGACTTTTTCTCCTACTAGAAGCTTCTATTTCGACCAATTTCAGGCATTAAAATGACTCTAAACACACTTATTTTAGTTCCAAAAGTGATAATTCACATGCGATAGTCATTTACAGTCAAAAAATTAAACATTAAAAAATTACCATTTCTGACCATCTGGAGAAATTTCGACAGGTCACGGGTCATCGTTTTTCATCAGAAAATTGATTTTTGGACTTTAGAAAAATTGATTCAAAATGTCATTTGAATTGTGCCTCATGTTGAATAACTACTTTTTAAAGCCTCGATGTGACCAAAATTGCCATTTTTACAGACTTTTTCTCCTACTAGAAGCTTCTATTTCGACCAACTTCAGGCATTAAAATGACTCTAAACACACTTATTTTAGTTCCACAAGTGATAATTCACTTGCAATAGTCTTTTACAGTCAAAAAATTAAACATTAAAAAATTACCATTTCTGACCATCTGGAGAAATTTCGACAGGTCACGGGTCATCGTTTTTCATCAGAAAATTGATTTTTGGACTTTAGAAAAATTGATTCAAAATGTCATTTGAATTGTGCCTCATGTTGAATAACTACTTTTTAAAGCCTCGATGTGACCAAAATTGCCATTTTTACAGACTTTTTCTCCTACTAGAAGCTTCTATTTCGACCAACTTCAGGCATTAAAATGACTCTAAACACACTTATTTTAGTTCCACAAGTGATAATTCACTTGCAATAGTCATTTACAGTCAAAAAATTAAACATTAAAAAATTTCCATTTCTGACCATATGGAGAAATTTCGACAGGTCACGGGTTATCGTTTTTCATCAGAAAATGGATTTTTTGGACTTTAGAAAAATTGATTCAAAATATCATTTGGATTGTGCCTCATGTTGAATAACTACTTTTTAAAGCCTCAATGTGACCAAAATTGCCATTTTTACAGACTTTTTCTCCTACTAGAAGCTTCTATTTCGAACAATTTCAGGCATTTAAATGACTCTAAACACACTTATTTTAGTTCCAAAAGTGATAATTCACATGCAATAGTCATTTACAGTCAAAAAATAAAACATTCAAAAATTACCATTTCTGACCATCTGGAGATATTTCGACAGGTCGCGGGTCATCGTTTTTCATCAGAAAATGGATTTTTTGGACTTTAGAAAAATTGGTTCAAAATGTCATTTGGATTGTGCCTCATGTTGAATAACTACTTTTTAAAGCCTCAATGTGACCAAAATTGCCATTTTTACAGACTTTTTCTCCTACTAGAAGCTTCTATTTCGACCAATTTCAGGCAGTAAAATGACTCTAAACACACTTCTTTTAGTTCCAAAAGTGATAATTCATATGCAATAGTCATTTACAGTCAAAAAAATTAAACATTAAAAAAATAACATTTCTGACCATCTGGAGAAAGTTCAACAGGTCACGGGTCATCGTTTTTCATCAGAAAATGGATTTTTTGGACTTTAGAAAAATTGATTCAAAATATCATTTGGATTGTGCCTCATGTTGAATAACTACTTTTTAAAGCCTCAATGTGACCAAAATTGCCATTTGTACAGACTTTTTCTCCTAGTAGAAGCTTCCATTTCGAACAATTGCAGGCATTAAAATGACCCTAAACACACTTATTTTAGTTCCAAAAGTGATAATTCACATGCAATAGTCATTTACAGTCAAAAAATAAAACATTAAAAAATTACCATTTCTGACCATCTGGAGAAATTTCGACAGGTCGCGGGTCATCGTTTTTCATCAGAAAATGGATTTTTTGGACTTTAGAAAAAATTGATTCAAAATGTCATTTGGATTGTGCCTCATGTTGAATAACTACTTTTTAAAACCTCAATGTGACCAAAATTGCCATTTTTACAGACTTTTTCTCCTACTAGAAGCTTCTATTTCGACCAATTTCAGGCATTAAAATGACTCTAAACACACTTATTTTAGTTCCAAAAGTGATAATTCACATGCGATAGTCATTTACAGTCAAAAAATTAAACATTAAAAAATTACCATTTCTGACCATCTGGAGAAATTTCGACAGGTCACGGGTCATCGTTTTTCATCAGAAAATTGATTTTTGGACTTTAGAAAAATTGATTCAAAATGTCATTTGAATTGTGCCTCATGTTGAATAACTACTTTTTAAAGCCTCGATGTGTCCAAAATTGCCATTTTTACAGACTTTTTCTCCTACTAGAAGCTTCTATTTCGACCAATTTCAGGCATTAAAATGACTCTAAACACACTTATTTTAGTTCCAAAAGTGATAATTCACATGCGATAGTCATTTACAGTCAAAAAATTAAACATTAAAAAATTACCATTTCTGACCATCTGGAGAAATTTCGACAGGTCACGGGTCATCGTTTTTCATCAGAAAATTGATTTTTGGACTTTAGAAAAATTGATTCAAAATGTCATTTGAATTGTGCCTCATGTTGAATAACTACTTTTTAAAGCCTCGATGTGTCCAAAATTGCCATTTTTACAGACTTTTTCTCCTACTAGAAGCTTCTATTTCGAACAATTTCAGGCATTTAAATGACTCTAAACACACTTATTTTAGTTCCAAAAGTGATAATTCACATGCAATAGTCATTTACAGTCAAAAAATAAAACATTCAAAAATTACCATTTCTGACCATCTGGAGAAATTTCGACAGGTCGCGGGTCATTGTTTTTCATCAGAAAATGGATTTTTTGGACTTTAGAAAAATTGATTCAAAATATCATTTGGATTGTGCCTCATGTTGAATAACTACTTTTTAAAGCCTCAATGTGACCAAAATTGCCATTTTTACAGACTTTTTCTCCTACTAGAAGCTTCTATTTCGAACAATTTCAGGCATTTAAATGACTCTAAACACACTTATTTTAGTTCCAAAAGTGATAATTCACATGCAATAGTCATTTACAGTCAAAAAATAAAACATTCAAAAATTACCATTTCTGACCATCTGGAGATATTTCGACAGGTCGCGGGTCATCGTTTTTCATCAGAAAATGGATTTTTTGGACTTTAGAAAAATTGGTTCAAAATGTCATTTGGATTGTGCCTCATGTTGAATAACTACTTTTTAAAGCCTCAATGTGACCAAAATTGCCATTTTTACAGACTTTTTCTCCTACTAGAAGCTTCTATTTCGACCAATTTCAGGCATTAAAATGACTCTAAACACACTTCTTTTAGTTCCAAAAGTGATAATTCATATGCAATAGTCATTTACAGTCAAAAAAATTAAACATTAAAAAAATACCATTTCTGACCATCTGGAGAAAGTTCAACAGGTCACGGGTCATCGTTTTTCATCAGAAAATGGATTTTTTGGACTTTAGAAAAATTGATTCAAAATATCATTTGGATTGTGCCTCATGTTGAATAACTACTTTTTAAAGCCTCAATGTGACCAAAATTGCCATTTGTACAGACTTTTTCTCCTACTAGAAGCTTCCATTTCGAACAATTGCAGGCATTAAAATGACCCTAAACACACTTATTTTAGTTCCAAAAGTGATAATTCACATGCAATAGTCATTTACAGTCAAAAAATAAAACATTAAAAAATTACCATTTCTGACCATCTGGAGAAATTTCGACAGGTCACGGGTCATCGTTTTTCAACAGAAAATTGATTTTTTGGACTTTAGAAACATTGATTCAAAATATCATTTGGATTGTGCCTCATGTTGAATAACTACTTTTTAAAGCCTCAATGTGACCAAAATTGCCATTTTTACAGACTTTTTCTCCTACTAGAAGCTTCTATTTCGAACAATTTCAGGCATTAAAATGACTCTAAACACACTTATTTTAGTTCCAAAAGTGATAATTCACATGCAATAGTCATTTGCAGTCAAAAAATAAAACATTCAAAAATTACCATTTCTGACCATCTGGAGAAATTTCGACAGGTCGCGGGTCATCGTTTTTCATCAGAAAATGGATTTTTTGGACTTTAGAAAAATTGATTCAAAATGTCATTTGGATTGTGCCTCATGTTGAATAACTACTTTTTAAAGCCTCAATGTGACCAAAATTGCCATTTTTACAGACTTTTTCTCCTACTAGAAGCTTCTATTTCGACCAATTTCAGGCATTAAAATGACTCTAAACACACTTATTTTAGTTCCAAAAGTGATAATTCACATGCAATAGTCATTTACAGTCAAAAAATAAAACATTCAAAAATTACCATTTCTGACCATCTGGAGAAATTTCGACAGGTCGCGGGTCATCGTTTTTCATCAGAAAATGGATTTTTTGGACTTTGAAAAAATTGATTCAAAATGTCATTTGGATTGTGCCTCATGTTGAATAACTACTTTTTAAAACCTCAATGTGACCAAAATTGCCATTTTTACAGACTTTTTCTCCTACTAGAAGCTTCTATTTCGACCAATTTCAGGCATTAAAATGACTCTAAACACACTTATTTTAGTTCCAAAAGTGATAATTCACATGCGATAGTCATTTACAGTCAAAAAATTAAACATTAAAAAATTACCATTTCTGACCATCTGGAGAAATTTCGACAGGTCACGGGTCATCGTTTTTCATCAGAAAATTGATTTTTGGACTTTAGAAAAATTGATTCAAAATGTCATTTGAATTGTGCCTCATGTTGAATAACTACTTTTTAAAGCCTCGATGTGACCAAAATTGCCATTTTTACAGACTTTTTCTCCTACTAGAAGCTTCTATTTCGAACAATTTCAGGCATTTAAATGACTCTAAACACACTTATTTTAGTTCCAAAAGTGATAATTCACATGCAATAGTCATTTACAGTCAAAAAATAAAACATTAAAAAATTACCATTTCTGACCATCTGGAGAAATTTCGACAGGGTGCGGGTCATCGTTTTTCATCAGAAAATGGATTTTTTGGTCTTTAGAAAAATTGATTCAAAATATCATTTGGATTGTGCCTCATGTTGAATAACTACTTTTTAAAGCCTCAATGTGACCAAAATTGCCATTTGTACAGACTTTTTCTCCTACTAGAAGCTTCTATTTCGAACAATTGCAGGCATTAAAATGACCCTAAACACACTTATTTTAGTTCCAAAAGTGATAATTCACATGCAATAGTCATTTACAGTCAAAAAATAAAACATTAAAAAATTACCATTTCTGACCATCTGGAGAAATTTCGACAGGTCACGGGTCATCGTTTTTCATCAGAAAATTGATTTTTTGGACTTTAGAAAAATTGATTCAAAATATCATTTGGATTGTGCCTCATGTTGAATAACTACTTTTTAAAGCCTCAATGTGACCAAAATTGCCATTTTTACAGACTTTTTCTCCTACTAGAAGCTTCTATTTCGAACAATTTCAGGCATTAAAATGACTCTAAACACACTTATTTTAGTTCCAAAAGTGATAATTCACATGCAATAGTCATTTACAGTCAAAAAATAAAACATTCAAAAATTACCATTTCTGACCATCTGGAGAAATTTCGACAGGTCGCGGGTCATCGTTTTTCATCAGAAAATGGATTTTTTGGACTTTAGAAAAATTGATTCAAAATGTCATTTGGATTGTGCCTCATGTTGAATAACTACTTTTTAAAGCCTCAATGTGACCAAAATTGCCATTTTTACAGACTTTTTCTCCTACTAGAAGCTTCTATTTCGACCAATTTCAGGCATTAAAATGACTCTAAACACACTTATTTTAGTTCCAAAAGTGATAATTCACATGCAATAGTCATTTACAGTCAAAAAATAAAACATTGAAAAATTACCATTTCTGACCATCTGGAGAAATTTCGACAGGTCGCGGGTCATCGTTTTTCATCAGAAAATGGATTTTTTGGACTTTAGAAAAAATTGATTCAAAATGTCATTTGGATTGTGCCTCATGTTGAATAACTATTTTTTAAAACCTCAATGTGACCAAACTTGCCATTTTTACAGACTTTTTCTCCTACTAGAAGCTTCTATTTCGACCAATTTCAGGCATTAAAATGACTCTAAACACACTTATTTTAGTTCCAAAAGTGATAATTCACATGCAATAGTCATTTACAGTCAAAAAATAAAACATTGAAAAATTACCATTTCTGACCATCTGGAGAAATTTCGACAGGTCGCGGGTCATCGTTTTTCATCAGAAAATGGATTTTTTGGACTTTAGAAAAATTGATTCAAAATGTCATTTGGATTGTGCCTCATGTTGAATAACTACTTTTTAAAGCCTCAATGTGACCAAAATTGCCATTTTTACAGACTTTTTCTCCTACTAGAAGCTTCTATTTGGACCAATTTCAGGCATTAAAATGACTCTAAACACACTTATTTTAGTTCCAAAAGTGATAATTCATATGCAATAGTCATTTACAGTCAAAAAATAAAACATTAAAAAATTACCATTTCTGACCATCTGGAGAAATTTCGACAGGTCGCGGGTCATCGTTTTTCATCAGAAAATGGATTTTTTGGACTTTAGAAAAAATTGATTCAAAATGTCATTTGGATTGTGCCTCATGTTGAATAACTATTTTTTAAAACCTCAATGTGACCAAACTTGCCATTTTTACAGACTTTTTCTCCTACTAGAAGCTTCTATTTCGACCAATTTCAGGCATTAAAATGACTCTAAACACACTTATTTTAGTTCCAAAAGTGATAATTCACATGCGATAGTCATTTACAGTCAAAAAATTAAACATTAAAAAATTACCATTTCTGACCATCTGGAGAAATTTCGACAGGTCACGGGTCATCGTTTTTCATCAGAAAATGGATTTTTTGGACTTTAGAAAAATTGATTCAAAATGTCATTTGGATTGTGCCTCATGTTGAATAACTACTTTTTAAAGCCTCAATGTGACCAAAATTGCCATTTTTGCAGACTTTTTCTCCTACTAGAAGCTTCTATTTCGACCAATTTCAGGCATTAAAATGACTCTAAACACACTTATTTTAGTTCCAAAAGTGATAATTCACATGCAATAGTCATTTACAGTCAAAAAATAAAACATTCAAAAATTACCATTTCTGACCATCTGGAGAAATTTCGACAGGTCGCGGGTCATCGTTTTTCATCAGAAAATGGATTTTTTGGACTTTAGAAAAATTGATTCAAAATGTCATTTGGATTGTGCCTCATGTTGAATAACTACGTTTTAAAGCCTCAATGTGACCAAAATTGCCATTTTTACAGACTTTTTCTCCTACTAGAAGCTTCTATTTCGACCAATTTCAGGCATTAAAATGACTCTAAACACACTTAATTTAGTTCCAAAAGTGATAATTCATATGCAATAGTCATTTACAGTCAAAAAATAAAACATTAAAAAATTACCATTTCTGACCATCTGGAGAAATTTCGACAGGTCGCGGGTCATCGTTTTTCATCAGAAAATGGATTTTTTGGACTTTAGAAAAAATTGATTCAAAATGTCATTTGGATTGTGCCTCATGTTGAATAACTACTTTTTAAAACCTCAATGTGACCAAAATTGCCATTTTTACAGACTTTTTCTCCTACTAGAAGCTTCTATTTCGACCAATTTCAGGCATTAAAATGACTCTAAACACACTTATTTTAGTTCCAAAAGTGATAATTCACATGCGATAGTCATTTACAGTCAAAAAATTAAACATTAAAAAATTACCATTTCTGACCATCTGGAGAAATTTCGACAGGTCACGGGTCATCGTTTTTCATCAGAAAATTGATTTTTGGACTTTAGAAAAATTGATTCAAAATGTCATTTGAATTGTGCCTCATGTTGAATAACTACTTTTTAAAGCCTCGATGTGTCCAAAATTGCCATTTTTACAGACTTTTTCTCCTACTAGAAGCTTCTATTTCGACCAATTTCAGGCATTAAAATGACTCTAAACACACTTATTTTAGTTCCAAAAGTGATAATTCACATGCGATAGTCATTTACAGTCAAAAAATTAAACATTAAAAAATTACCATTTCTGACCATCTGGAGAAATTTCGACAGGTCACGGGTCATCGTTTTTCATCAGAAAATTGATTTTTGGACTTTAGAAAAATTGATTCAAAATGTCATTTGAATTGTGCCTCATGTTGAATAACTACTTTTTAAAGCCTCGATGTGTCCAAAATTGCCATTTTTACAGACTTTTTCTCCTACTAGAAGCTTCTATTTCGAACAATTTCAGGCATTTAAATAACTCTAAACACACTTATTTTAGTTCCAAAAGTGATAATTCACATGCAATAGTCATTTACAGTCAAAAAATAAAACATTCAAAAATTACCATTTCTGACCATCTGGAGAAATTTCGACAGGTCGCGGGTCATTGTTTTTCATCAGAAAATGGATTTTTTGGTCTTTAGAAAAATTGATTCAAAATATCATTTGGATTGTGCCTCATGTTGAATAACTACTTTTTAAAGCCTCAATGTGACCAAAATTGCCATTTGTACAGACTTTTTCTCCTACTAGAAGCTTCTATTTCGAACAATTGCAGGCATTAAAATGACCCTAAACACACTTATTTTAGTTCCAAAAGTGATAATTCACATGCAATAGTCATTTACAGTCAAAAAAAAAAACATTAAAAAATTACCATTTCTGACCATCTGGAGAAATTTCGACAGGTCACGGGTCATCGTTTTTCATCAGAAAATTGATTTTTTGGACTTTAGAAAAATTGATTCAAAATATCATTTGGATTGTGCCTCATGTTGAATAACTACTTTTTAAAGCCTCAATGTGACCAAAATTGCCATTTTTACAGACTTTTTCTCCTACTAGAAGCTTCTATTTCGACCAATTTCAGGCATTAAAATGACTCTAAACACACTTATTTTAGTTCCAAAAGTGATAATTCACATGCAATAGTCATTTACAGTCAAAAAATAAAACATTCAAAAATTACCATTTCTGACCTTCTGGAGAAATTTCGACAGGTCGCGGGTCATCGTTTTTCATCAGAAAATGGATTTTTTGGACTTTAGAAAAATTGATTCAAAATGTCATTTGGATTGTGCCTCATGTTGAATAACTACTTTTTAAAGCCTCAATGAGACCAAAATTGCCATTTTTACAGACTTTTTCTCCTACTAGAAGCTTCTATTTCGACCAATTTCAGGCATTAAAATGACTCTAAACACACTTATTTTAGTTCCAAAAGTGATAATTCATATGCAATAGTCATTTACAGTCAAAAAATAAAACATTAAAAAATTACCATTTCTGACCATCTGGAGAAATTTCGACATCGTTTTTCATCAGAAAATGGAAAATTTCGGGTCATCGTTTTTCATCAGAAAATGGATTTTTTGGACTTTAGAAAAAATTGATTCAAAATGTCATTTGGATTGTGCCTCATGTTGAATAACTACTTTTTAAAACCTCAATGTGACCAAAATTGCCATTTTTACAGACTTTTTCTCCTACTAGAAGCTTCTATTTCGACCAATTTCAGGCATTAAAATGACTCTAAACACACTTATTTTAGTTCCAAAAGTGATAATTCACATGCGATAGTCATTTACAGTCAAAAAATTAAACATTAAAAAATTACCATTTCTGACCATCTGGAGAAATTTCGACAGGTCACGGGTCATCGTTTTTCATCAGAAAATTGATTTTTGGACTTTAGAAAAATTGATTCAAAATGTCATTTGAATTGTGCCTCATGTTGAATAACTACTTTTTAAAGCCTCGATGTGACCAAAATTGCCATTTTTACAGACTTTTTCTCCTACTAGAAGCTTCTATTTCGACCAACTTCAGGCATTAAAATGACTCTAAACACACTTATTTTAGTTCCACAAGTGATAATTCACTTGCAATAGTCTTTTACAGTCAAAAAATTAAACATTAAAAAATTACCATTTCTGACCATCTGGAGAAATTTCGACAGGTCACGGGTCATCGTTTTTCATCAGAAAATTGATTTTTGGACTTTAGAAAAATTGATTCAAAATGTCATTTGAATTGTGCCTCATGTTGAATAACTACTTTTTAAAGCCTCGATGTGTCCAAAATTGCCATTTTTACAGACTTTTTCTCCTACTAGAAGCTTCTATTTCGAACAATTTCAGGCATTTAAATGACTCTAAACACACTTATTTTAGTTCCAAAAGTGATAATTCACATGCAATAGTCATTTACAGTCAAAAAATAAAACATTCAAAAATTACCATTTCTGACCATCTGGAGAAATTTCGACAGGTCGCGGGTCATTGTTTTTCATCAGAAAATGGATTTTTTGGACTTTAGAAAAATTGATTCAAAATATCATTTGGATTGTGCCTCATGTTGAATAACTACTTTTTAAAGCCTCAATGTGACCAAAATTGCCATTTTTACAGACTTTTTCTCCTACTAGAAGCTTCTATTTCGAACAATTTCAGGCATTTAAATGACTCTAAACACACTTATTTTAGTTCCAAAAGTGATAATTCACATGCAATAGTCATTTACAGTCAAAAAATAAAACATTCAAAAATTACCATTTCTGACCATCTGGAGATATTTCGACAGGTCGCGGGTCATCGTTTTTCATCAGAAAATGGATTTTTTGGACTTTAGAAAAAATTGATTCAAAATGTCATTTGGATTGTGCCTCATGTTGAATAACTATTTTTTAAAACCTCAATGTGACCAAACTTGCCATTTTTACAGACTTTTTCTCCTACTAGAAGCTTCTATTTCGACCAATTTCAGGCATTAAAATGACTCTAAACACACTTATTTTAGTTCCAAAAGTGATAATTCACATGCGATAGTCATTTACAGTCAAAAAATTAAACATTAAAAAATTACCATTTCTGACCATCTGGAGAAATTTCGACAGGTCACGGGTCATCGTTTTTCATCAGAAAATTGATTTTTGGACTTTAGAAAAATTGATTCAAAATGTCATTTGAATTGTGCCTCATGTTGAATAACTACTTTTTAAAGCCTCGATGTGACCAAAATTGCCATTTTTACAGACTTTTTCTCCTACTAGAAGCTTCTATTTTGAACAATTTCAGGCATTTAAATGACTCTAAACACACTTATTTTAGTTCCAAAAGTGATAATTCACATGCAATAGTCATTTACAGTCAAAAAATAAAACATTCAAAAATTACCATTTCTGACCATCTGGAGATATTTCGACAGGTCGCGGGTCATCGTTTTTCATCAGAAAATGGATTTTTTGGACTTTAGAAAAATTGGTTCAAAATGTCATTTGGATTGTGCCTCATGTTGAATAACTACTTTTTAAAGCCTCAATGTGACCAAAATTGCCATTTTTACAGACTTTTTCTCCTACTAGAAGCTTCTATTTCGACCAATTTCAGGCATTTAAATGACTCTAAACACACTTATTTTAGTTCCAAAAGTGATAATTCACATGCAATAGTCATTTACAGTCAAAAAATAAAACATTCAAAAATTACCATTTCTGACCATCTGGAGATATTTCGACAGGTCGCGGGTCATCGTTTTTCATCAGAAAATGGATTTTTTGGACTTTAGAAAAATTGGTTCAAAATGTCATTTGGATTGTGCCTCATGTTGAATAACTACTTTTTAAAGCCTCAATGTGACCAAAATTGCCATTTTTACAGACTTTTTCTCCTACTAGAAGCTTCTATTTCGACCAATTTCAGGCATTAAAATGACTCTAAACACACTTATTTTAGTTCAAAAAGTGATAATTCACATGCGATAGTCATTTACAGTCAAAAAATTAAACATTAAAAAATTACCATTTCTGACCATCTGGAGAAATTTTGACAGGTCGCGGGTCATCGTTTTTCATCAGAAAATTGATTTTTTGGACTTTAGAAAAATTGATTAAAAATGTCATTTGGATTGTTCCTCATGTTGAATAACTACTTTTTAAAGCCTCAATGTGACCAAAATTGCCATTTTTACACACTTTTTCTCCTACTAGAAGCTTCTATCTTGACCAATTTCAGGCATTAAAATGACTCTAAACACACTTCTTTTAGTTCCAAAAGTGATAATTCATATGCAATAGTCATTTACAGTCAAAAAAATTAAACATTAAAAAAATACCATTTCTGACCATCTGGAGAAAGTTCAACAGGTCACGGGTCATCGTTTTTCATCAGAAAATTGATTTTTGGACTTTAGAAAAATTGATTCAAAATATCATTTGGATTGTGCCTCATGTTGAATAACTACTTTTTAAAGCCTCAATGTGACCAAAATTGCCATTTGTACAGACTTTTTCTCCTACTAGAAGCTTCTATTTCGAACAATTTCAGGCATTAAAATGACTCTAAACACACTTATTTTAGTTCCAAAAGTGATAATTCACATGCAATAGTCATTTACAGTCAAAAAATAAAACATTAAAAAATTACCATTTCTGACCATCTGGAGAAATTTCGACAGGTCGCGGGTCATCGTTTTTCATCAGAAAATGGATTTTTTGGACTTTAGAAAAATTGATTCAAAATATCATTTGGATTGTGCCTCATGTTGAATAACTACTTTTTAAAGCCTCAATGTGACCAAAATTGCCATTTGTACAGACTTTTTCTCCTACTAGAAGCTTCCATTTCGAACAATTGCAGGCATTAAAATGACCCTAAACACACTTATTTTAGTTCCAAAAGTGATAATTCACATGCAATAGTCATTTACAGTCAAAAAATAAAACATTAAAAAATTACCATTTCTGACCATCTGGAGAAATTTCGACAGGTCACGGGTCATCGTTTTTCAACAGAAAATTGATTTTTTGGACTTTAGAAACATTGATTCAAAATATCATTTGGATTGTGCCTCATGTTGAATAACTACTTTTTAAAGCCTCAATGTGACCAAAATTGCCATTTTTACAGACTTTTTCTCCTACTAGAAGCTTCTATTTCGAACAATTTCAGGCATTAAAATGACTCTAAACACACTTATTTTAGTTCCAAAAGTGATAATTCACATGCAATAGTCATTTGCAGTCAAAAAATAAAACATTCAAAAATTACCATTTCTGACCATCTGGAGAAATTTCGACAGGTCGCGGGTCATCGTTTTTCATCAGAAAATGGATTTTTTGGACTTTAGAAAAATTGATTCAAAATGTCATTTGGATTGTGCCTCATGTTGAATAACTACTTTTTAAAGCCTCAATGTGACCAAAATTGCCATTTTTACAGACTTTTTCTCCTACTAGAAGCTTCTATTTCGACCAATTTCAGGCATTAAAATGACTCTAAACACACTTATTTTAGTTCCAAAAGTGATAATTCACATGCAATAGTCATTTACAGTCAAAAAATAAAACATTCAAAAATTACCATTTCTGACCATCTGGAGAAATTTCGACAGGTCGCGGGTCATCGTTTTTCATCAGAAAATGGATTTTTTGGACTTTAGAAAAATTGATTCAAAATGTCATTTGGATTGTGCCTCATGTTGAATAACTACTTTTTAAAGCCTCAATGTGACCAAAATTGCCATTTTTACAGACTTTTTCTCCTACTAGAAGCTTCTATTTCGACCAATTTCAGGCATTAAAATGACTCTAAACACACTTATTTTAGTTCCAAAAGTGATAATTCATATGCAATAGTCATTTACAGTCAAAAAATAAAACATTAAAAAATTACCATTTCTGACCATCTGGAGAAATTTCGACAGGTCGCGGGTCATCGTTTTTCATCAGAAAATGGATTTTTTGGACTTTAGAAAAAATTGATTCAAAATGTCATTTGGATTGTGCCTCATGTTGAATAACTACTTTTTAAAACCTCAATGTGACCAAAATTGCCATTTTTACAGACTTTTTCTCCTACTAGAAGCTTCTATTTCGACCAATTTCAGGCATTAAAATGACTCTAAACACACTTATTTTAGTTCCAAAAGTGATAATTCACATGCGATAGTCATTTACAGTCAAAAAATTAAACATTAAAAAATTACCATTTCTGACCATCTGGAGAAATTTCGACAGGTCACGGGTCATCGTTTTTCATCAGAAAATTGATTTTTGGACTTTAGAAAAATTGATTCAAAATGTCATTTGAATTGTGCCTCATGTTGAATAACTACTTTTTAAAGCCTCGATGTGACCAAAATTGCCATTTTTACAGACTTTTTCTCCTACTAGAAGCTTCTATTTCGACCAACTTCAGGCATTAAAATGACTCTAAACACACTTATTTTAGTTCCACAAGTGATAATTCACTTGCAATAGTCATTTACAGTCAAAAAATTAAACATTAAAAAATTTCCATTTCTGACCATCTGGAGAAATTTCGACAGGTCACGGGTCATCGTTTTTCATCAGAAAATGGATTTTTTGGACTTTAGAAAAACTGATTCAAAATATCATTTGGATTGTGCCTCATGTTGAATAACTACTTTTTAAAGCCTCAATGTGACCAAAATTGCCATTTTTACAGACTTTTTCTCCTACTAGAAGCTTCTATTTCGAACAATTTCAGGCATTTAAATGACTCTAAACACACTTATTTTAGTTCCAAAAGTGATAATTCACATGCAATAGTCATTTACAGTCAAAAAATAAAACATTCAAAAATTACCATTTCTGACCATCTGGAGAAATTTCGACAGGTCGCGGGTCATCGTTTTTCATCAGAAAATGGATTTTTTGGACTTTAGAAAAATTGATTCAAAATGTCATTTGGATTGTTCCTCATGTTGAATAACTACTTTTTAAAGCCTCAATGTGACCAAAATTGCCATTTTTACAGACTTTTTCTCCTACTAGAAGCTTCTATTTCAACCAACTTCAGGCATTAAAATGACTCTAAACACACTTATTTTAGTTCCACAAGTGATAATTCACTTGCAATAGTCATTTACAGTCAAAAAATTAAACATTAAAAAATTTCCATTTCTGACCATCTGGAGAAATTTCGACAGGTCACGGGTTATCGTTTTTCATCAGAAAATTGATTTTTTGGACTTTAGAAAAATTGATTCAAAATATCATTTGGATTGTGCCTCATGTTGAATAACTACTTTTTAAAGCCTCAATGTGACCAAAATTGCCATTTTTACAGACTTTTTCTCCTACTAGAAGCTTCTATTTCGACCAATTTCAGGCATTAAAATGACTCTAAACACACTTATTTTATTTCCAAAAGTGATAATTCACATGCAATAGTCATTTACAGTCAAAAAATAAAACATTAAAAAATTACCATTTCTGACCATCTGGAGAAATTTCGACAGGTCACGGGTCATCGTTTTTCATCAGAAAATTGATTTTTGGACTTTAGAAAAATTGATTAAAAATATCATTTGGATTGTTCCTCATGTTGAATAACTACTTTTTAAAGCCTCAATGTGACCAAAATTGCCATTTTTACACACTTTTTCTCCTACTAGAAGCTTCTATTTCGACCAATTTCAGGCATTAAAATGACTCTAAACACACTTCTTTTAGTTCCAAAAGTGATAATTCATATGCAATAGTCATTTACAGTCAAAAAAATTAAACATTCAAAAATTACCTTTTCTGACCATCTGGAGAAAGTTCAACAGGTCACGGGTCATCGTTTTTCATCAGAAAATTGATTTTTGGACTTTAGAAAAATTGATTCAAAATGTCATTTGAATTGTGCCTCATGTTGAATAACTACTTTTTAAAGCCTCGATGTGACCAAAATTGCCATTTTTACAGACTTTTTCTCCTACTAGAAGCTTCTATTTCGACCAACTTCAGGCATTAAAATGACTCTAAACACACTTATTTTAGTTCCACAAGTGATAATTCACTTGCAATAGTCATTTACAGTCAAAAAATTAAACATTAAAAAATTTCCATTTCTGACCATCTGGAGAAATTTCGACAGGTCACGGGTCATCGTTTTTCATCAGAAAATGGATTTTTTGGACTTTAGAAAAACTGATTCAAAATGTCATTTGGATTGTGCCTCATGTTGAATAACTACTTTTTAAAGCCTCAATGTGACCAAAATTGCCATTTTTACAGACTTTTTCTCCTACTAGAAGCTTCTATTTCGACCAATTTCAGGCATTAAAATGACTCTAAACACACTTATTTTAGTTCCAAAAGTGATAATTCACATGCGATAGTCAATTACAGTCAAAAAATTAAACATTAAAAAATTACCATTTCTGACCATCTGGAGAAAGTTCAACAGGTCACGGGTCATCGTTTTTCATCAGAAAATTGATTTTTGGACTTTAGAAAAATTGATTCAAAATATCATTTGGATTGTGCCTCATGTTGAATAACTACTTTTTAAAGCCTCAATGTGACCAAAATTGCCATTTGTACAGACTTTTTCTCCTACTAGAAGCTTCTATTTCGAACAATTTCAGGCATTAAAATGACTCTAAACACACTTATTTTAGTTCCAAAAGTGATAATTCACATGCAATAGTCATTTACATTCAAAAAACTAAAACATTAAAAAATTACCATTTCTGACCATCTGGAGAAATTTCGACAGGTCGCGGGTCATCGTTTTTCATCAGAAAATGGATTTTTTGGACTTTAGAAAAATTGATTCAAAATATCATTTGGATTGTGCCTCATGTTGAATAACTACTTTTTAAAGCCTCAATGTGACCAAAATTGCCATTTGTACAGACTTTTTCTCCTACTAGAAGCTTCCATTTCGAACAATTGCAGGCATTAAAATGACCCTAAACACACTTATTTTAGTTCCAAAAGTGATAATTCACATGCAATAGTCATTTACAGTCAAAAAATAAAATATTAAAAAATTACCATTTCTGACCATCTGGAGAAATTTCGACAGGTCACGGGTCATCGTTTTTCAACAGAAAATTGATTTTTTGGACTTTAGAAACATTGATTCAAAATATCATTTGGATTGTGCCTCATGTTGAATAACTACTTTTTAAAGCCTCAATGTGACCAAAATTGCCATTTTTACAGACTTTTTCTCCTACTAGAAGCTTCTATTTCGAACAATTTCAGGCATTAAAATGACTCTAAACACACTTATTTTAGTTCCAAAAGTGATAATTCACATGCAATAGTCATTTGCAGTCAAAAAATAAAACATTCAAAAATTACCATTTCTGACCATCTGGAGAAATTTCGACAGGTCGCGGGTCATCGTTTTTCATCAGAAAATGGATTTTTTGGACTTTAGAAAAATTGATTCAAAATGTCATTTGGATTGTGCCTCATGTTGAATAACTACTTTTTAAAGCCTCAATGTGACCAAAATTGCCATTTTTACAGACTTTTTCTCCTACTAGAAGCTTCTATTTCGACCAATTTCAGGCATTAAAATGACTCTAAACACACTTATTTTAGTTCCAAAAGTGATAATTCACATGCAATAGTCATTTACAGTCAAAAAATAAAACATTCAAAAATTACCATTTCTGACCATCTGGAGAAATTTCGACAGGTCGCGGGTCATCGTTTTTCATCAGAAAATGGCTTTTTTGGACTTTAGAAAAATTGATTCAAA
This sequence comes from Triturus cristatus, assembly GCF_964204655.1. Classification (NCBI taxonomy): domain Eukaryota; kingdom Metazoa; phylum Chordata; class Amphibia; order Caudata; family Salamandridae; genus Triturus; species Triturus cristatus. Next base: position 92,390,916 of record NC_140588.1, read on the forward strand.
ATGTCATTTGGATTGTGCCTCATGTTGAATAACTACTTTTTAAAGCCTCAATGTGACCAAAATTGCCATTTTTACAGACATTTTTCCTACTAGAAGCTTCTATTTCGACCAATTTCAGGCATTAAAATGACTCTAAACACACTTATTTTAGTTCCAAAAGTGATAATTCATATGCAATAGTCATTTACAGTCAAAAAATAAAACATTAAAAAATTACCATTTCTGACCATCTGGAGAAATTTCGACAGGTCGCGGGTCATCGTTTTTCATCAGAAAATGGATTTTTTGGACTTTAGAAAAAATTGATTCAAAATGTCATTTGGATTGTGCCTCATGTTGAATAACTACTTTTTAAAACCTCAATGTGACCAAAATTGCAATTTTTACAGACTTTTTCTCCTACTAGAAGCTTCTATTTCGACCAATTTCAGGCATTAAAATGACTGTAAACACACTTATTTTAGTTCCAAAAGTGATAATTCACATGCGATAGTCATTTACAGTCAAAAAATTAAACATTAAAAAATTACCATTTCTGACCATCTGGAGAAATTTCGACAGGTCGCGGGTCATCGTTTTTCATCAGAAAATGGATTTTTTGGACTTTAGAAAAATTGATTAAAAATGTCATTTGGATTGTTCCTCATGTTGAATAACTACTTTTTAAAGCCTCAATGTGACCAAAATTGCCATTTTTACAGACTTTTTCTCCTACTAGAAGCTTCTATTTCAACCAACTTCCGGCATTAAAATGACTCTAAACACACTTATTTTAGTTCCACAAGTGATAATTCACTTGCAATAGTCATTTACAGTCAAAAAATTAAACATTAAAAAATTTCCATTTCTGACCATCTGGAGAAATTTCGACAGGTCACGGGTTATCGTTTTTCATCAGAAAATGGATTTTTTGGACTTTAGAAAAATTGATTCAAAATGTCATTTGGGTTGTGCCTCATGTTTAATAACTACTTTTTAAAGCCTCAATGTGACCAAAATTGCCATTTTTACAGACTTTTTCTCCTACTAGAAGCTTCTATTTCGACCAATTTCAGGCATTAAAATGACTCTAAACACACTTATTTTAGTTCCAAAAGTGATAATTCACATGCAATAGTCATTTACAGTCAAAAAATAAAACATTCAAAAATTACCATTTCTGACCATCTGGAGAAATTTCGACAGGTCGCGGGTCATCGTTTTTCATCAGAAAATGGATTTTTTGGACTTTAGAAAAATTGATTCAAAATGTCATTTGGATTGTGCCTCATGTTGAATAACTACTTTTTAAAGCCTCAATGTGACCAAAATTGCCATTTTTACAGACTTTTTCTCCTACTAGAAGCTTCTATTTCGAACAATTTCAGGCATTAAAATGACTCTAAACACACTTATTTTAGTTCCAAAAGTGATAATTCACATGCAATAGTCATTTACAGTCAAAAAATAAAACATTAAAAAATTACCATTTCTGACCATCTGGAGAAATTTCGACAGGTCGCGGGTCATCGTTTTTCATCAGAAAATGGATTTTTTGGACTTTAGAAAAATTGATTCAAAATGTCATTTGGATTGTGCCTCATGTTGAATAACTACTTTTTAAAGCCTCAATGTGACCAAAATTGCCATTTTTACAGACATTTTTCCTACTAGAAGCTTCTATTTCGACCAATTTCAGGCATTAAAATGACTCTAAACACACTTATTTTAGTTCCAAAAGTGATAATTCATATGCAATAGTCATTTACAGTCAAAAAATAAAACATGAAAAAATTACCATTTCTGACCATCTGGAGAAATTTCGACAGGTCGCGGGTCATCGTTTTTCATCAGAAAATGGATTTTTTGGACTTTAGAAAAAATTGATTCAAAATGTCATTTGGATTGTGCCTCATGTTGAATAACTACTTTTTAAAACCTCAATGTGACCAAAATTGCCATTTTTACAGACTTTTTCTCCTACTAGAAGCTTCTATTTCGACCAATTTCAGGCATTAAAATGACTGTAAACACACTTATTTTAGTTCCAAAAGTGATAATTCACATGCGATAGTCATTTACAGTCAAAAAATTAAACATTAAAAAATTACCATTTCTGACCATCTGGAGAAATTTCGACAGGTCGCGGGTCATCGTTTTTCATCAGAAAATGGATTTTTTGGACTTTAGAAAAATTGATTAAAAATGTCATTTGGATTGTTCCTCATGTTGAATAACTACTTTTTAAAGCCTCAATGTGACCAAAATTGCCATTTTTACAGACTTTTTCTCCTACTAGAAGCTTCTATTTCAACCAACTTCAGGCATTAAAATGACTCTAAACACACTTATTTTAGTTCCACAAGTGATAATTCACTTGCAATAGTCATTTACAGTCAAAAAATTAAACATTAAAAAATTTCCATTTCTGACCATCTGGAGAAATTTCGACAGGTCACGGGTTATCGTTTTTCATCAGAAAATGGATTTTTTGGACTTTAGAAAAATTGATTCAAAATGTCATTTGGGTTGTGCCTCATGTTTAATAACTACTTTTTAAAGCCTCAATGTGACCAAAATTGCCATTTTTACAGACTTTTTCTCCTACTAGAAGCTTCTATTTCGACCAATTTCAGGCATTAAAATGACTCTAAACACACTTATTTTAGTTCCAAAAGTGATAATTCACATGCAATAGTCATTTACAGTCAAAAAATAAAACATTCAAAAATTACCATTTCTGACCATCTGGAGAAATTTCGACAGGTCGCGGGTCATCGTTTTTCATCAGAAAATGGATTTTTTGGACTTTAGAAAAATTGATTCAAAATGTCATTTGGATTGTGCCTCATGTTGAATAACTACTTTTTAAAGCCTCAATGTGACCAAAATTGCCATTTTTACAGACTTTTTCCCCTACTAGAAGCTTCTATTTCGACCAATTTCAGGCATTAAAATGACTGTAAACACACTTATTTTAGTTCCAAAAGTGATAATTCACATGCGATAGTCATTTACAGTCAAAAAATTAAACATTAAAAAATTACCATTTCTGACCATCTGGAGAAATTTCGACAGGTCGCGGGTCATCGTTTTTCATCAGAAAATGGATTTTTTGGACTTTAGAAAAATTGATTAAAAATGTCATTTGGATTGTTCCTCATGTTGAATAACTACTTTTTAAAGCCTCAATGTGACCAAAATTGCCATTTTTACAGACTTTTTCTCCTACTAGAAGCTTCTATTTCAACCAACTTCCGGCATTAAAATGACTCTAAACACACTTATTTTAGTTCCACAAGTGATAATTCACTTGCAATAGTCATTTACAGTCAAAAAATTAAACATTAAAAAATTTCCATTTCTGACCATCTGGAGAAATTTCGACAGGTCACGGGTTATCGTTTTTCATCAGAAAATGGATTTTTTGGACTTTAGAAAAATTGATTCAAAATGTCATTTGGGTTGTGCCTCATGTTTAATAACTACTTTTTAAAGCCTCAATGTGACCAAAATTGCCATTTTTACAGACTTTTTCTCCTACTAGAAGCTTCTATTTCGACCAATTTCAGGCATTAAAATGACTCTAAACACACTTATTTTAGTTCCAAAAGTGATAATTCACATGCAATAGTCATTTACAGTCAAAAAATAAAACATTCAAAAATTACCATTTCTGACCATCTGGAGAAATTTCGACAGGTCGCGGGTCATCGTTTTTCATCAGAAAATGGATTTTTTGGACTTTAGAAAAATTGATTCAAAATGTCATTTGGATTGTTCCTCATGTTGAATAACTACTTTTTAAAGCCTCAATGTGACCAAAATTGCCATTTTTACAGACTTTTTCTCCTACTAGAAGCTTCTATTTCAACCAACTTCAGGCATTAAAATGACTCTAAACACACTTATTTTAGTTCCACAAGTGATAATTCACTTGCAATAGTCATTTACAGTCAAAAAATTAAACATTAAAAAATTTCCATTTCTGACCATCTGGAGAAATTTCGACAGGTCACGGGTTATCGTTTTTCATCAGAAAATTGATTTTTTGGACTTTAGAAAAATTGATTCAAAATATCATTTGGATTGTGCCTCATGTTGAATACCTACTTTTTAAAGCCTCAATGTGACCAAAATTGCCATTTTTACAGACTTTTTCTCCTACTAGAAGCTTCTATTTCGACCAATTTCAGGCATTAAAATGACTCTAAACACACTTATTTTATTTCCAAAAGTGATAATTCACATGCAATAGTCATTTACAGTCAAAAAATAAAACATTAAAAAATTACCATTTCTGACCATCTGGAGAAATTTCGACAGGTCACGGGTCATCGTTTTTCATCAGAAAATTGATTTTTGGACTTTAGAAAAATTGATTAAAAATATCATTTGGATTGTTCCTCATGTTGAATAACTACTTTTTAAAGCCTCAATGTGACCAAAATTGCCATTTTTACACACTTTTTCTCCTACTAGAAGCTTCTATTTCGACCAATTTCAGGCATTAAAATGACTCTAAACACACTTCTTTTAGTTCCAAAAGTGATAATTCATATGCAATAGTCATTTACAGTCAAAAAAATTAAACATTCAAAAATTACCTTTTCTGACCATCTGGAGAAAGTTCAACAGGTCACGGGTCATCGTTTTTCATCAGAAAATTGATTTTTGGACTTTAGAAAAATTGATTCAAAATGTCATTTGAATTGTGCCTCATGTTGAATAACTACTTTTTAAAGCCTCGATGTGACCAAAATTGCCATTTTTACAGACTTTTTCTCCTACTAGAAGCTTCTATTTCGACCAACTTCAGGCATTAAAATGACTCTAAACACACTTATTTTAGTTCCACAAGTGATAATTCACTTGCAATAGTCATTTACAGTCAAAAAATTAAACATTAAAAAATTTCCATTTCTGACCATCTGGAGAAATTTCGACAGGTCACGGGTCATCGTTTTTCATCAGAAAATGGATTTTTTGGACTTTAGAAAAACTGATTCAAAATGTCATTTGGATTGTGCCTCATGTTGAATAACTACTTTTTAAAGCCTCAATGTGACCAAAATTGCCATTTTTACAGACTTTTTCTCCTACTAGAAGCTTCTATTTCGACCAATTTCAGGCATTAAAATGACTCTAAACACACTTATTTTAGTTCCAAAAGTGATAATTCACATGCAATAGTCATTTACAGTCAAAAAATAAAACATTAAAAAATTACCATTTCTGACCATCTGGAGAAATTTCGACAGGTCACGGGTCATCGTTTTTCATCAGAAAATTGATTTTTGGACTTTAGAAAAATTGATTAAAAATATCATTTGGATTGTTCCTCATGTTGAATAACTACTTTTTAAAGCCTCAATGTGACCAAAATTGCCATTTTTACACACTTTTTCTCCTACTAGAAGCTTCTATTTCGACCAATTTCAGGCATTAAAATGACTCTAAACACACTTCTTTTAGTTCCAAAAGTGATAATTCATATGCAATAGTCATTTACAGTCAAAAAAATTAAACATTCAAAAATTACCTTTTCTGACCATCTGGAGAAAGTTCAACAGGTCACGGGTCATCGTTTTTCATCAGAAAATTGATTTTTGGACTTTAGAAAAATTGATTCAAAATGTCATTTGAATTGTGCCTCATGTTGAATAACTACTTTTTAAAGCCTCGATGTGACCAAAATTGCCATTTTTACAGACTTTTTCTCCTACTAGAAGCTTCTATTTCGACCAACTTCAGACATTAAAATGACTCTAAACACACTTATTTTAGTTCCACAAGTGATAATTCACTTGCAATAGTCATTTACAGTCAAAAAATTTAACATTAAAAAATTTCCATTTCTGACCATCTGGAGAAATTTCGACAGGTCACGGGTTATCGTTTTTTATCAGAAAATGGATTTTTTGGACTTTAGAAAAATTGATTCAAAATGTCATTTGGATTGTGCCTCATGTTGAATAACTACTTTTTAAAGCCTCAATGTGACCAAAATTGCCATTTTTACAGACTTTTTCTCCTACTAGAAGCTTCTATTTCGACCAATTTCAGGCATTAAAATGACTCTAAACACACTTATTTTAGTTCCAAAAGTGATAATTCACATGCAATAGTCATTTACAGTCAAAAAATAAAACATTAAAAAATTACCATTTCTGACCATCTGGAGAAATTTCGACAGGTCGCGGGTCATCGTTTTTCATCAGAAAATGGATTTTTTGGACTTTAGAAAAAATTGATTCAAAATGTCATTTGGATTGTGCCTCATGTTGAATAACTACTTTTTAAAACCTCAATGTGACCAAAATTGCCATTTTTACAGACTTTTTCTCCTACTAGAAGCTTCTATTTCGACCAATTTCAGGCATTAAAATGACTCTAAACACACTTATTTTAGTTCCAAAAGTGATAATTCACATGCAATAGTCATTTACAGTCAAAAAATAAAACATTAAAAAATTACCATTTCTGACCATCTGGAGAAATTTCGACAGGTCACGGGTCATCGTTTTTCATCAGAAAATTGATTTTTGGACTTTAGAAAAATTGTTAAAAATATCATTTGGATTGTTCCTCATGTTGAATAACTACTTTTTAAAGCCTCAATGTGACCAAAATTGCCATTTTTACACACTTTTTCTCCTACTAGAAGCTTCTATTTCGACCAATTTCAGGCATTAAAATGACTCTAAACACACTTCTTTTAGTTCCACAAGTGATAATTCACTTGCAATAGTCATTTACAGTCAAAAAATTAAACATTAAAAAATTTCCATTTCTGACCATCTGGAGAAATTTCGACAGGTCACGGGTTATCGTTTTTCATCAGAAAATGGATTTTTTGGACTTTAGAAAAATTGATTCAAAATGTCATTTGGATTGTGCCTCATGTTGAATAACTACTTTTTAAAGCCTCAATGTGACCAAAATTGCCATTTTTACAGACTTTTTCTCCTACTAGAAGCTTCTATTTCGACCAATTTCAGGCATTAAAATGACTCTAAACACACTTATTTTAGTTCCAAAAGTGATAATTCACATGCAATAGTCATTTACAGTCAAAAAATAAAACATTAAAAAATTACCATTTCTGACCATCTGGAGAAATTTCGACAGGTCACGGGTCATCGTTTTTCATCAGAAAATTGATTTTTGGACTTTAGAAAAATTGATTAAAAATATCATTTGGATTGTTCCTCATGTTGAATAACTACTTTTTAAAGCCTCAATGTGACCAAAATTGCCATTTTTACACACTTTTTCTCCTACTAGAAGCTTCTATTTCGACCAATTTCAGGCATTAAAATGACTCTAAACACACTTCTTTTAGTTCCAAAAGTGATAATTCATATGCAATAGTCATTTACAGTCAAAAAAATTAAACATTCAAAAATTACCTTTTCTGACCATCTGGAGAAAGTTCAACAGGTCACGGGTCATCGTTTTTCATCAGAAAATTGATTTTTGGACTTTAGAAAAATTGATTCAAAATGTCATTTGAATTGTGCCTCATGTTGAATAACTACTTTTTAAAGCCTCGATGTGACCAAAATTGCCATTTTTACAGACTTTTTCTCCTACTAGAAGCTTCTATTTCGACCAACTTCAGACATTAAAATGACTCTAAACACACTTATTTTAGTTCCACAAGTGATAATTCACTTGCAATAGTCATTTACAGTCAAAAAATTTAACATTAAAAAATTTCCATTTCTGACCATCTGGAGAAATTTCGACAGGTCACGGGTTATCGTTTTTTATCAGAAAATGGATTTTTTGGACTTTAGAAAAATTGATTCAAAATGTCATTTGGATTGTGCCTCATGTTGAATAACTACTTTTTAAAGCCTCAATGTGACCAAAATTGCCATTTTTACAGACTTTTTCTCCTACTAGAAGCTTCTATTTCGACCAATTTCAGGCATTAAAATGACTCTAAACACACTTATTTTAGTTCCAAAAGTGATAATTCACATGCAATAGTCATTTACAGTCAAAAAATAAAACATTAAAAAATTACCATTTCTGACCATCTGGAGAAATTTCGACAGGTCGCGGGTCATCGTTTTTCATCAGAAAATGGATTTTTTGGACTTTAGAAAAAATTGATTCAAAATGTCATTTGGATTGTGCCTCATGTTGAATAACTACTTTTTAAAACCTCAATGTGACCAAAATTGCCATTTTTACAGACTTTTTCTCCTACTAGAAGCTTCTATTTCGACCAATTTCAGGCATTAAAATGACTCTAAACACACTTATTTTAGTTCCAAAAGTGATAATTCACATGCAATAGTCATTTACAGTCAAAAAATAAAACATTAAAAAATTACCATTTCTGACCATCTGGAGAAATTTCGACAGGTCACGGGTCATCGTTTTTCATCAGAAAATGGATTTTTTGGACTTTAGAAAAATTGATTCAAAATGTCATTTGGATTGTGCCTCATGTTGAATAACTACTTTTTAAAGCCTCAATGTGACCAAAATTGCCATTTTTACAGACTTTTTCTCCTACTAGAAGCTTCTATTTCGACCAATTTCAGGCATTAAAATGACTCTAAACACACTTATTTTAGTTCCAAAAGTGATAATTCACATGCAATAGTCATTTACAGTCAAAAAATAAAACATTAAAAAATTACCATTTCTGACCATCTGGAGAAATTTCGACAGGTCGCGGGTCATCGTTTTTCATCAGAAAATGGATTTTTTGGACTTTAGAAAAAATTGATTCAAAATGTCATTTGGATTGTGCCTCATGTTGAATAACTACTTTTTAAAACCTCAATGTGACCAAAATTGCCATTTTTACAGACTTTTTCTCCTACTAGAAGCTTCTATTTCGACCAATTTCAGGCATTAAAATGACTCTAAACACACTTATTTTAGTTCCAAAAGTGATAATTCACATGCGATAGTCATTTACAGTCAAAAAATTAAACATTAAAAAATTACCATTTCTGACCATCTGGAGAAATTTCGACAGGTCGCGGGTCATTGTTTTTCATAAGAAAATTGATTTTTTGGACTTTAGAAAAATTGATTAAAAATGACATTTGGATTGTTCCTCATGTTGAATAACTACTTTTTAAAGCCTCGATGTGACCAAAATTGCCATTTTTACAGACTTTTTCTCCTACTAGAAGCTTCTATTTCGACCAACTTCAGGCATTAAAATGACTCTAAACACACTTATTTTAGTTCCAAAAGTGATAATTCACATGCAATAGTCATTTACAGTCAAAAAATAAAACATTCAAAAATTACCATTTCTGACGATCTGGAGAAATTTCGACAGGTCACGGGTCATCGTTTTTCATCAGAAAATGGATTTTTTGGTCTTTAGAAAAATTGATTCAAAATATCATTTGGATTGTGCCTCATGTTGAATAACTACTTTTTAAAGCCTCAATGTGACCAAAATTGCCATTTGTACAGACTTTTTCTCCTACTAGAAGCTTCTATTTCGAACAATTGCAGGCATTAAAATGACCCTAAACACACTTATTTTAGTTCCAGAAGTGATAATTCACATGCAATAGTCATTTACAGTCAAAAAATAAAACATTAAAAAATTACCATTTCTGACCATCTGGAGAAATTTCGACAGGTCACGGGTCATCGTTTTTCATCAGAAAATTGATTTTTGGACTTTAGAAAAATTGATTCAAAATGTCATTTGAATTGTGCCTCATGTTGAATAACTACTTTTTAAAGCCTCGATGTGACCAAAATTGCCATTTTTACAGACTTTTTCTCCTACTAGAAGCTTCTATTTCGACCAACTTCAGGCATTAAAATGAATCTAAACACACTTATTTTAGTTCCACAAGTGATAATTCACTTGCAATAGTCATTTACAGTCAAAAAATTAAACATTAAAAAATTACCATTTCTGACCATCTGGAGAAATTTCGACAGGTCACGGGTCATCGTTTTTCATCAGAAAATTGATTTTTGGACTTTAGAAAAATTGATTCAAAATGTCATTTGAATTGTGCCTCATGTTGAATAACTACTTTTTAAAGCCTCGATGTGACCAAAATTGTCATTTTTACAGACTTTTTCTCCTACTAGAAGCTTCTATTTCGACCAACTTCAGGCATTAAAATGACTCTAAACACACTTATTTTAGTTCCACAAGTGATAATTCACTTGCAATAGTCATTTACAGTCAAAAAATTAAACATTAAAAAATTTCCATTTCTGACCATCTGGAGAAATTTCGACAGGTCGCGGGTCATCGTTTTTCATCAGAAAATGGATTTTTTGGACTTTAGAAAAATTGGTTCAAAATGTCATTTGGATTGTGCCTCATGTTGAATAACTACTTTTTAAAGCCTCAATGTGAACAAAATTGCCATTTTTACAGACTTTTTCTCCTACTAGAAGCTTCTATTTCGACCAATTTCAGGCATTAAAATGACTCTAAACACACTTATTTTAGTTCAAAAAGTGATAATTCACATGCGATAGTCATTTACAGTCAAAAAATTAAACATTAAAAAATTACCATTTCTGACCATCTGGAGAAATTTCGACAGGTCGCGGGTCATCGTTTTTCATCAGAAAATGGATTTTTTGGACTTTAGAAAAATTGATTAAAAATGTCATTTGGATTGTTCCTCATGTTGAATAACTACTTTTTAAAGCCTCAATGTGACCAAAATTGCCATTTTTACACACTTTTTCTCCTACTAGAAGCTTCTATCTTGACCAATTTCAGGCATTAAAATGACTCTAAACACACTTCTTTTAGTTCCAAAAGTGATAATTCATATGCAATAGTCATTTACAGTCAAAAAAATTAAACATTAAAAAAATACCATTTCTGACCATCTGGAGAAAGTTCAACAGGTCACGGGTCATCGTTTTTCATCAGAAAATTGATTTTTGGACTTTAGAAAAATTGATTCAAAATGTCATTTGAATTGTGCCTCATGTTGAATAACTACTTTTTAAAGCCTCGATGTGACCAAAATTGCCATTTTTACAGACTTTTTCTCCTACTAGAAGCTTCTATTTCGACCAACTTCAGGCATTAAAATGACTCTAAACACACTTATTTTAGTTCCAAAAGTGATAATTCACATGCAATAGTCATTTACAGTCAAAAAATAAAACATTAAAAAATTACCATTTCTGACCATCTGGAGAAATTTTGACAGGTCACGCACGGGTCATCGTTTTTCATCAGAAAATTGATTTTTTGGACTTTAGAAAAATTGATTCAAAATATCATTTGGATTGTGCCTCATGTTGAATAACTACTTTTTAAAGCCTCAATGTGACCAAAATTGCCATTTTTACAGACTTTTTCTCCTACTAGAAGCTTCTATTTCGAACAATTTCAGGCATTTAAATGACTCTAAACACACTTATTTTAGTTCCAAAAGTGATAATTCACATGCAATAGTCATTTACAGTCAAAAAATAAAACATTCAAAAATTACCATTTCTGACCATCTGGAGAAATTTCGACAGGTCGCGGGTCATCGTTTTTCATCAGAAAATGGATTTTTTGGACTTTAGAAAAATTGATTCAAAATATCATTTGGATTGTGCCTCATGTTGAATAACTACTTTTTAAAGCCTCAATGTGACCAAAATTGCCATTTGTACAGACTTTTTCTCCTACTAGAAGCTTCTATTTCGAACAATTTCAGGCATTAAAATGACCCTAAACACACTTATTTTAGTTCCAAAAGTGATAATTCACATGCAATAGTCATTTACAGTCAAAAAATAAAACATTAAAAAATTACCATTTCTGACCATCTGGAGAAATTTCGACAGGTCACGGGTCATCGTTTTTCATCAGAAAATTGATTTTTTGGACTTTAGAAAAATTGATTCAAAATATCATTTGGATTGTGCCTCATGTTGAATAACTACTTTTTAAAGCCTCAATGTGACCAAAATTGCCATTTTTACAGACTTTTTCTCCTACTAGAAGCTTCTATTTCGAACAATTTCAGGCATTAAAATGACTCTAAACACACTTATTTTAGTTCCAAAAGTGATAATTCACATGCAATAGTCATTTGCAGTCAAAAAATAAAACATTCAAAAATTACCATTTCTGACCATCTGGAGAAATTTCGACAGGTCGCGGGTCATCGTTTTTCATCAGAAAATGGATTTTTTGGACTTTAGAAAAATTGATTCAAAATGTCATTTGGATTGTGCCTCATGTTGAATAACTACTTTTTAAAGCCTCAATGTGACCAAAATTGCCATTTTTACAGACTTTTTCTCCTACTAGAAGCTTCTATTTCGACCAATTTCAGGCATTAAAATGACTCTAAACACACTTATTTTAGTTCCAAAAGTGATAATTCACATGCAATAGTCATTTACAGTCAAAAAATAAAACATTCAAAAATTACCATTTCTGACCATCTGGAGAAATTTCGACAGGTCGCGGGTCATCGTTTTTCATCAGAAAATGGATTTTTTGGACTTTAGAAAAATTGATTCAAAATGTCATTTGGATTGTTCCTCATGTTGAATAACTACTTTTTAAAGCCTCAATGTGACCAAAATTGCCATTTTTACAGACTTTTTCTCCTACTAGAAGCTTCTATTTCGACCAACTTCAGGCATTAAAATGACTCTAAACACACTTATTTTAGTTCCACAAGTGATAATTCACTTGCAATAGTCATTTACAGTCAAAAAATTAAACATTACAAAATTTCCATTTCTGACCATCTGGAGAAATTTCGACAGGTCACGGGTTATCGTTTTTCATCAGAAAATGGATTTTTTGGACTTTAGAAAAATTGATTCAAAATATCATTTGGATTGTGCCTCATGTTGAATAACTACTTTTTAAAGCCTCAATGTGACCAAAATTGCCATTTTTACAGACTTTTTCTCCTACTAGAAGCTTCTATTTCGACCAACTTCAGGCATTAAAATGACTCTAAACACACTTATTTTAGTTCCAAAAGTGATAATTCACATGCAATAGTCATTTACAGTCAAAAAATAAAACATTAAAAAATTACCATTTCTGACCATCTGGAGAAATTTCGACAGGTCACGCACGGGTCATCGTTTTTCATCAGAAAATTGATTTTTTGGACTTTAGAAAAATTGATTCAAAATATCATTTGGATTGTGCCTCATGTTGAATAACTACTTTTTAAAGCCTCAATGTGACCAAAATTGCCATTTTTACAGACTTTTTCTCCTACTAGAAGCTTCTATTTCGAACAATTTCAGGCATTTAAATGACTCTAAACACACTTATTTTAGTTCCAAAAGTGATAATTCACATGCAATAGTCATTTACAGTCAAAAAATAAAACATTCAAAAATTACCATTTCTGACCATCTGGAGAAATTTCGACAGGTCGCGGGTCATCGTTTTTCATCAGAAAATGGATTTTTTGGACTTTAGAAAAATTGATTCAAAATATCATTTGGATTGTGCCTCATGTTGAATAACTACTTTTTAAAGCCTCAATGTGACCAAAATTGCCATTTGTACAGACTTTTTCTCCTACTAGAAGCTTCTATTTCGAACAATTTCAGGCATTAAAATGACCCTAAACACACTTATTTTAGTTCCAAAAGTGATAATTCACATGCAATAGTCATTTACAGTCAAAAAATAAAACATTAAAAAATTACCATTTCTGACCATCTGGAGAAATTTCGACAGGTCACGGGTCATCGTTTTTCATCAGAAAATTGATTTTTTTGGACTTTAGAAAAATTGATTCAAAATATCATTTGGATTGTGCCTCATGTTGAATAACTACTTTTTAAAGCCTCAATGTAACCAAAATTGCCATTTTTACAGACTTTTTCTCCTACTAGAAGCTTCTATTTCGAACAATTTCAGGCATTAAAATGACTCTAAACACACTTATTTTAGTTCCAAAAGTGATAATTCACATGCAATAGTCATTTGCAGTCAAAAAATAAAACATTCAAAAATTACCATTTCTGACCATCTGGAGAAATTTCGACAGGTCGCGGGTCATCGTTTTTCATCAGAAAATGGATTTTTTGGACTTTAGAAAAATTGATTCAAAATGTCATTTGGATTGTGCCTCATGTTGAATAACTACTTTTTAAAGCCTCAATGTGACCAAAATTGCCATTTTTACAGACTTTTTCTCCTACTAGAAGCTTCTATTTCGACCAATTTCAGGCATTAAAATGACTCTAAACACACTTATTTTAGTTCCAAAAGTGATAATTCACATGCAATAGTCATTTACAGTCAAAAAATAAAACATTCAAAAATTACCATTTCTGACCATCTGGAGAAATTTCGACAGGTCGCGGGTCATCGTTTTTCATCAGAAAATGGATTTTTTGGACTTTAGAAAAATTGATTCAAAATGTCATTTGGATTGTTCCTCATGTTGAATAACTACTTTTTAAAGCCTCAATGTGACCAAAATTGCCATTTTTACAGACTTTTTCTCCTACTAGAAGCTTCTATTTCGACCAACTTCAGGCATTAAAATGACTCTAAACACACTTATTTTAGTTCCACAAGTGATAATTCACTTGCAATAGTCATTTACAGTCAAAAAATTAAACATTACAAAATTTCCATTTCTGACCATCTGGAGAAATTTCGACAGGTCACGGGTTATCGTTTTTCATCAGAAAATGGATTTTTTGGACTTTAGAAAAATTGATTCAAAATATCATTTGGATTGTGCCTCATGTTGAATAACTACTTTTTAAAGCCTCAATGTGACCAAAATTGCCATTTTTACAGACTTTTTCTCCTACTAGAAGCTTCTATTTCGACCAATTTCAGGCATTTAAATGACTCTAAACACACTTATTTTAGTTCCTGACCATCTGGAGAAATTTCGACAGGTCGCGGGTCATCGTTTTTCATCAGAAAATGGATTTTTTGGACTTTAGAAAAATTGATTCAAAATGTCATTTGGATTGTGCCTCATGTTGAATAACTACTTTTTAAAGCCTCAATGTGACCAAAATTGCCATTTTTACAGACTTTTTCTCCTACTAGAAGCTTCTATTTCGACCAATTTCAGGCATTAAAATGACTCTAAACACACTTTTTTTAGTTCCAAAAGTTATAATTCATATGCAATAGTCATTTACAGTCAAAAAATAAAACATTAAAAAATTACCATTTCTGACCATCTGGAGAAATTTCGACAAGTCGCGGGTCATCGTTTTTCATCAGAAAATGGATTTTTTGGACTTTAGAAAAAATTGATTCAAAATGTCATTTGGATTGTGCCTCATGTTGAATAACTACTTTTTAAAACCTCAATGTGACCAAAATTGCCATTTTTACAGACTTTTTCTCCTACTAGAAGCTTCTATTTCGACCAATTTCAGGCATTAAAATGACTCTAAACACACTTATTTTAGTTCCACAAGTGATAATTCACTTGCAATAGTCATTTACAGTCAAAAAATAAAACATTAAAAAATTACCATTTCTGACCATCTGGAGAAATTTCGACAGGTCACGGGTTATCGTTTTTCATCAGAAAATGGATTTTTTGGACTTTAGAAAAATTGATTCAAAATATCATTTGGATTGTGCCTCATGTTGAATAACTACTTTTTAAAGCCTCAATGTGACCAAAATTGCCATTTTTACAGACTTTTTCTCCTACTAGAAGCTTCTATTTCGAACAATTTCAGGCATTTAAATGACTCTAAACACACTTATTTTAGTTCCAAAAGTGATAATTCACATGCAATAGTCATTTACAGTCAAAAAATAAAACATTCAAAAATTACCATTTCTGACCATCTGGAGAAATTTCGACAGGTCGCGGGTCATCGTTTTTCATCAGAAAATGGATTTTTTGGACTTTAGAAAAATTGATTCAAAATGTCATTTGGATTGTGCCTCATGTTGAATAACTACTTTTTAAAGCCTCAATGTGACCAAAATTGCCATTTTTACAGACTTTTTCTCCTACTAGAAGCTTCTATTTCGACCAATTTCAGGCATTAAAATGACTCTAAACACACTTATTTTAGTTCCAAAAGTGATAATTCATATGCAATAGTCATTTACAGTCAAAAAATAAAACATTAAAAAATTACCATTTCTTACCATCTGGAGAAATTTCGACAGGTCGCGGGTCATCGTTTTTCATCAGAAAATGGATTTTTTGGACTTTAGAAAAAATTGATTCAAAATGTCATTTGGATTGTGCCTCATGTTGAATAACTACTTTTTAAAACCTCAATGTGACCAAAATTGCCATTTTTACAGACTTTTTCTCCTACTAGAAGCTTCTATTTCGACCAATTTCAGGCATTAAAATGACTCTAAACACACTTATTTTAGTTCCAAAAGTGATAATTCACATGCGATAGTCATTTACAGTCAAAAAATTAAACATTAAAAAATTACCATTCCTGACCATCTGGAGAAATTTCGACAGGTCGCGGGTCATCGTTTTTCATCAGAAAATGGATTTTTTGAACTTTAGAAAAATTGATTAAAAATGTCATTTGGATTGTTCCTCATGTTGAATAACTACTTTTTAAAGCCTCAATGTGACCAAAATTGCCATTTTTATAGACTTTTTCTCCTACTAGAAGCTTCTATTTCGACCAACTTCAGGCATTAAAATGACTCTAAACACACTTATTTTAGTTCCACAAGTGATAATTCACTTGCAATAGTCATTTACAGTCAAAAAATTAAACATTAAAAAATTTCCATTTCTGACCATCTGGAGAAATTTCGACAGGTCACGGGTTATCGTTTTTCATCAGAAAATGGATTTTTTGGACTTTAGAAAAATTGATTCAAAATATCATTTGGATTGTGCCTCATGTTGAATAACTACTTTTTAAAGCCTCAATGTGACCAAAATTGCCATTTTTACAGACTTTTTCTCCTACTAGAAGCTTCTATTTCGAACAATTTCAGGCATTTAAATGACTCTAAACACACTTATTTTAGTTCCAAAAGTGATAATTCACATACAATAGTCATTTACAGTCAAAATATAAAACATTCAAAAATTACCATTTCTGACCATCTGGAGAAATTTCGACAGGTCGCGGGTCATCGTTTTTCATCAGAAAATGGATTTTTTGAACTTTAGAAAAATTGATTCAAAATATCATTTGGATTGTGCCTCATGTTGAATAACTACTTTTTAAAGCCTCAATGTGACCAAAATTGCCATTTGTACAGACTTTTTCTCCTACTAGAAGCTTCTATTTCGAACAATTGCAGGCATTAAAATGACCCTAAACACACTTATTTTAGTTCCAAAAGTGATAATTCACATGCAATAGTCATTTACAGTCAAAAAATAAAACATTAAAAATTACCATTTCTGACCATCTGGAGAAATTTCGACAGGTCACGCACGGGTCATCGTTTTTCATCAGAAAATTGATTTTTTGGACTTTAGAAAAATTGATTCAAAATATAATTTGGATTGTGCCTCATGTTGAATAACTACTTTTTAAAGCCTCAATGTGACCAAAATTGCCATTTTTACAGACTTTTTCTCCTACTAGAAGCTTCTATTTCGAACAATTTCAGGCATTTAAATGACTCTAAACACACTTATTTTAGTTCCAAAAGTGATAATTCACATGCAATAGTCATTTACAGTCAAAAAATAAAACATTCAAAAATTACCATTTCTGACCATCTGGAGAAATTACTACAGGTCGCGGGTCATCGTTTTTCATCAGAAAATGGATTTTTTGGACTTTAGAAAAAATTGATTCAAAATGTCATTTGGATTGTGCCTCATGTTGAATAACTACTTTTTAAAACCTCAATGTGACCAAAATTGCCATTTTTACAGACTTTTTCTCCTACTAGAAGCTTCTATTTCGACCAATTTCAGGCATTAAAATGACTCTAAACACACTTATTTTAGTTCCAAAAGTGATAATTCACATGCAATAGTCATTTACAGTCAAAAAATAAAACATTAAAAAATTACCATTTCTGACCATCTGGAGAAATTTCGACAGGTCACGGGTCATCGTTTTTCATCAGAAAATTGATTTTTGGACTTTAGAAAAATTGTTAAAAATATCATTTGGATTGTTCCTCATGTTGAATAACTACTTTTTAAAGCCTCAATGTGACCAAAATTGCCATTTTTACACACTTTTTCTCCTACTAGAAGCTTCTATTTCGACCAATTTCAGGCATTAAAATGACTCTAAACACACTTCTTTTAGTTCCACAAGTGATAATTCACTTGCAATAGTCATTTACAGTCAAAAAATTAAACATTAAAAAATTTCCATTTCTGACCATCTGGAGAAATTTCGACAGGTCACGGGTTATCGTTTTTCATCAGAAAATGGATTTTTTGGACTTTAGAAAAATTGATTCAAAATGTCATTTGGATTGTGCCTCATGTTGAATAACTACTTTTTAAAGCCTCAATGTGACCAAAATTGCCATTTTTACAGACTTTTTCTCCTACTAGAAGCTTCTATTTCGACCAATTTCAGGCATTAAAATGACTCTAAACACACTTATTTTAGTTCCAAAAGTGATAATTCACATGCAATAGTCATTTACAGTCAAAAAATAAAACATTAAAAAATTACCATTTCTGACCATCTGGAGAAATTTCGACAGGTCGCGGGTCATCGTTTTTCATCAGAAAATGGATTTTTTGGACTTTAGAAAAAATTGATTCAAAATGTCATTTGGATTGTGCCTCATGTTGAATAACTACTTTTTAAAACCTCAATGTGACCAAAATTGCCATTTTTACAGACTTTTTCTCCTACTAGAAGCTTCTATTTCGACCAATTTCAGGCATTAAAATGACTCTAAACACACTTATTTTAGTTCCAAAAGTGATAATTCACATGCGATAGTCATTTACAGTCAAAAAATTAAACATTAAAAAATTACCATTTCTGACCATCTGGAGAAATTTCGACAGGTCGCGGGTCATCGTTTTTCATAAGAAAATTGATTTTTTGGACTTTAGAAAAATTGATTAAAAATGTCATTTGGATTGTTCCTCATGTTGAATAACTACTTTTTAAAGCCTCAATGTGACCAAAATTGCCATTTTTACACACTTTTTCTCCTACTAGAAGCTTCTATCTTGACCAATTTCAGGCATTAAAATGACTCTAAACACACTTCTTTTAGTTCCAAAAGTGATAATTCATATGCAATAGTCATTTACAGTCAAAAAAATTAAACATTAAAAAAATACCATTTCTGACCATCTGGAGAAAGTTCAACAGGTCACGGGTCATCGTTTTTCATCAGAAAATTGATTTTTGGACTTTAGAAAAATTGGTTCAAAATGTCATTTGAATTGTGCCTCATGTTGAATAACTACTTTTTAAAGCCTCGATGTGACCAAAATTGCCATTTTTACAGACTTTTTCTCCTACTAGAAGCTTCTATTTCGACCAACTTCAGGCATTAAAATGACTCTAAACACACTTATTTTAGTTCCAAAAGTGATAATTCACATGCAATAGTCATTTACAGTCAAAAAATAAAACATTCAAAAATTACCATTTCTGACGATCTGGAGAAATTTCGACAGGTCACGGGTCATCGTTTTTCATCAGAAAATGGATTTTTTGGTCTTTAGAAAAATTGATTCAAAATATCATTTGGATTGTGCCTCATGTTGAATAACTACTTTTTAAAGCCTCAATGTGACCAAAATTGCCACTTGTACAGACTTTTTCTCCTACTAGAAGCTTCTATTTCGAACAATTGCAGGCATTAAAATGACCCTAAACACACTTATTTTAGTTCCAAAAGTGATAATTCACATGCAATAGTCATTTACAGTCAAAAAATAAAACATTAAAAAATTACCATTTCTGACCATCTGGAGAAATTTCGACAGGTCACGGGTCATCGTTTTTCATCAGAAAATTGATTTTTGGACTTTAGAAAAATTGATTCAAAATGTCATTTGAATTGTGCCTCATGTTGAATAACTACTTTTTAAAGCCTCGATGTGACCAAAATTGTCATTTTTACAGACTTTTTCTCCTACTAGAAGCTTCTATTTCGACCAACTTCAGGCATTAAAATGACTCTAAACACACTTATTTTAGTTCCACAAGTGATAATTCACTTGCAATAGTCATTTACAGTCAAAAAATTTAACATTAAAAAATTTCCATTTCTGACCATCTGGAGAAATTTCGACAGGTCACGGGTTATCGTTTTTTATCAGAAAATGGATTTTTTGGACTTTAGAAAAATTGATTCAAAATGTCATTTGGATTGTGCCTCATGTTGAATAACTACTTTTTAAAGCCTCAATGTGACCAAAATTGCCATTTTTACAGACTTTTTCTCCTACTAGAAGCTTCTATTTCGACCAATTTCAGGCATTAAAATGACTCTAAACACACTTATTTTAGTTCCAAAAGTGATAATTCACATGCAATAGTCATTTACAGTCAAAAAATAAAACATTAAAAAATTACCATTTCTGACCATCTGGAGAAATTTCGACAGGTCGCGGGTCATCGTTTTTCATCAGAAAATGGATTTTTTGGACTTTAGAAAAAATTGATTCAAAATGTCATTTGGATTGTGCCTCATGTTGAATAACTACTTTTTAAAACCTCAATGTGACCAAAATTGCCATTTTTACAGACTTTTTCTCCTACTAGAAGCTTCTATTTCGACCAATTTCAGGCATTAAAATGACTCTAAACACACTTATTTTAGTTCCAAAAGTGATAATTCACATGCAATAGTCATTTACAGTCAAAAAATAAAACATTAAAAAATTACCATTTCTGACCATCTGGAGAAATTTCGACAGGTCACGGGTCATCGTTTTTCATCAGAAAATTGATTTTTGGACTTTAGAAAAATTGTTAAAAATATCATTTGGATTGTTCCTCATGTTGAATAACTACTTTTTAAAGCCTCAATGTGACCAAAATTGCCATTTTTACACACTTTTTCTCCTACTAGAAGCTTCTATTTCGACCAATTTCAGGCATTAAAATGACTCTAAACACACTTCTTTTAGTTCCACAAGTGATAATTCACTTGCAATAGTCATTTACAGTCAAAAAATTAAACATTAAAAAATTTCCATTTCTGACCATCTGGAGAAATTTCGACAGGTCACGGGTTATCGTTTTTCATCAGAAAATGGATTTTTTGGACTTTAGAAAAATTGATTCAAAATGTCATTTGGATTGTGCCTCATGTTGAATAACTACTTTTTAAAGCCTCAATGTGACCAAAATTGCCATTTTTACAGACTTTTTCTCCTACTAGAAGCTTCTATTTCGACCAATTTCAGGCATTAAAATGACTCTAAACACACTTATTTTAGTTCCAAAAGTGATAATTCACATGCGATAGTCATTTACAGTCAAAAAATTAAACATTAAAAAATTACCATTTCTGACCATCTGGAGAAATTTCGACAGGTCGCGGGTCATTGTTTTTCATAAGAAAATTGATTTTTTGGACTTTAGAAAAATTGATTAAAAATGACATTTGGATTGTTCCTCATGTTGAATAACTACTTTTTAAAGCCTCGATGTGACCAAAATTGCCATTTTTACAGACTTTTTCTCCTACTAGAAGCTTCTATTTCGACCAACTTCAGGCATTAAAATGACTCTAAACACACTTATTTTAGTTCCAAAAGTGATAATTCACATGCAATAGTCATTTACAGTCAAAAAATAAAACATTCAAAAATTACCATTTCTGACGATCTGGAGAAATTTCGACAGGTCACGGGTCATCGTTTTTCATCAGAAAATGGATTTTTTGGTCTTTAGAAAAATTGATTCAAAATATCATTTGGATTGTGCCTCATGTTGAATAACTACTTTTTAAAGCCTCAATGTGACCAAAATTGCCATTTTTACACACTTTTTCTCCTACTAGAAGCTTCTATCTTGACCAATTTCAGGCATTAAAATGACTCTAAACACACTTCTTTTAGTTCCAAAAGTGATAATTCATATGCAATAGTCATTTACAGTCAAAAAAATTAAACATTAAAAAAATACCATTTCTGACCATCTGGAGAAAGTTCAACAGGTCACGGGTCATCGTTTTTCATCAGAAAATTGATTTTTGGACTTTAGAAAAATTGGTTCAAAATGTCATTTGAATTGTGCCTCATGTTGAATAACTACTTTTTAAAGCCTCGATGTGACCAAAATTGCCATTTTTACAGACTTTTTCTCCTACTAGAAGCTTCTATTTCGACCAACTTCAGGCATTAAAATGACTCTAAACACACTTATTTTAGTTCCAAAAGTGATAATTCACATGCAATAGTCATTTACAGTCAAAAAATAAAACATTCAAAAATTACCATTTCTGACGATCTGGAGAAATTTCGACAGGTCACGGGTCATCGTTTTTCATCAGAAAATGGATTTTTTGGTCTTTAGAAAAATTGATTCAAAATATCATTTGGATTGTGCCTCATGTTGAATAACTACTTTTTAAAGCCTCAATGTGACCAAAATTGCCATTTGTACAGACTTTTTCTCCTACTAGAAGCTTCTATTTCGAACAATTGCAGGCATTAAAATGACCCTAAACACACTTATTTTAGTTCCAAAAGTGATAATTCACATGCAATAGTCATTTACAGTCAAAAAATAAAACATTAAAAAATTACCATTTCTGACCATCTGGAGAAATTTCGACAGGTCGCGGGTCATCGTTTTTCATCAGAAAATGGATTTTTTGGACTTTAGAAAAATTGATTCAAAATGTCATTTGGATTGTGCCTCATGTTGAATAACTACTTTTTAAAGCCTCAATGTGACCAAAATTGCCATTTTTACAGACTTTTTCTCCTACTAGAAGCTTCTATTTCGACCAATTTCAGGCATTAAAATGACTCTAAACACACTTCTTTTAGTTCCACAAGTGATAATTCACTTGCAATAGTCATTTACAGTCAAAAAATTAAACATTAAAAAATTTCCATTTCTGACCATCTGGAGAAATTTCGACAGGTCACGGGTTATCGTTTTTCATCAGAAAATGGATTTTTTGGACTTTAGAAAAATTGATTCAAAATGTCATTTGGATTGTGCCTCATGTTGAATAACTACTTTTTAAAGCCTCAATGTGACCAAAATTGCCATTTTTACAGACTTTTTCTCCTACTAGAAGCTTCTATTTCGACCAATTTCAGGCATTAAAATGACTCTAAACACACTTATTTTAGTTCCAAAAGTGATAATTCACATGCAATAGTCATTTACAGTCAAAAAATAAAACATTAAAAAATTACCATTTCTGACCATCTGGAGAAATTTCGACAGGTCGCGGGTCATCGTTTTTCATCAGAAAATGGATTTTTTGGACTTTAGAAAAAATTGATTCAAAATGTCATTTGGATTGTGCCTCATGTTGAATAACTACTTTTTAAAACCTCAATGTGACCAAAATTGCCATTTTTACAGACTTTTTCTCCTACTAGAAGCTTCTATTTCGACCAATTTCAGGCATTAAAATGACTCTAAACACACTTATTTTAGTTCCAAAAGTGATAATTCACATGCGATAGTCATTTACAGTCAAAAAATTAAACATTAAAAAATTACCATTTCTGACCATCTGGAGAAATTTCGACAGGTCGCGGGTCATCGTTTTTCATAAGAAAATTGATTTTTTGGACTTTAGAAAAATTGATTAAAAATGTCATTTGGATTGTTCCTCATGTTGAATAACTACTTTTTAAAGCCTCAATGTGACCAAAATTGCCATTTTTACACACTTTTTCTCCTACTAGAAGCTTCTATCTTGACCAATTTCAGGCATTAAAATGACTCTAAACACACTTCTTTTAGTTCCAAAAGTGATAATTCATATGCAATAGTCATTTACAGTCAAAAAAATTAAACATTAAAAAAATACCATTTCTGACCATCTGGAGAAAGTTCAACAGGTCACGGGTCATCGTTTTTCATCAGAAAATTGATTTTTGGACTTTAGAAAAATTGGTTCAAAATGTCATTTGAATTGTGCCTCATGTTGAATAACTACTTTTTAAAGCCTCGATGTGACCAAAATTGCCATTTTTACAGACTTTTTCTCCTACTAGAAGCTTCTATTTCGACCAACTTCAGGCATTAAAATGACTCTAAACACACTTATTTTAGTTCCAAAAGTGATAATTCACATGCAATAGTCATTTACAGTCAAAAAATAAAACATTCAAAAATTACCATTTCTGACGATCTGGAGAAATTTCGACAGGTCACGGGTCATCGTTTTTCATCAGAAAATGGATTTTTTGGTCTTTAGAAAAATTGATTCAAAATATCATTTGGATTGTGCCTCATGTTGAATAACTACTTTTTAAAGCCTCAATGAGACCAAAATTGCCACTTGTACAGACTTTTTCTCCTACTAGAAGCTTCTATTTCGAACAATTGCAGGCATTAAAATGACCCTAAACACACTTATTTTAGTTCCAAAAGTGATAATTCACATGCAATAGTCATTTACAGTCAAAAAATAAAACATTAAAAAATTACCATTTCTGACCATCTGGAGAAATTTCGACAGGTCACGGGTCATCGTTTTTCATCAGAAAATTGATTTTTGGACTTTAGAAAAATTGATTCAAAATGTCATTTGAATTGTGCCTCATGTTGAATAACTACTTTTTAAAGCCTCGATGTGACCAAAATTGTCATTTTTACAGACTTTTTCTCCTACTAGAAGCTTCTATTTCGACCAACTTCAGGCATTAAAATGACTCTAAACACACTTATTTTAGTTCCACAAGTGATAATTCACTTGCAATAGTCATTTACAGTCAAAAAATTTAACATTAAAAAATTTCCATTTCTGACCATCTGGAGAAATTTCGACAGGTCACGGGTTATCGTTTTTTATCAGAAAATGGATTTTTTGGACTTTAGAAAAATTGATTCAAAATGTCATTTGGATTGTGCCTCATGTTGAATAACTACTTTTTAAAGCCTCAATGTGACCAAAATTGCCATTTTTACAGACTTTTTCTCCTACTAGAAGCTTCTATTTTGACCAATTTCAGGCATTAAAATGACTCTAAACACACTTATTTTAGTTCCAAAAGTGATAATTCACATGCAATAGTCATTTACAGTCAAAAAATAAAACATTAAAAAATTACCATTTCTGACCATCTGGAGAAATTTCGACAGGTCGCGGGTCATCGTTTTTCATCAGAAAATGGATTTTTTGGACTTTAGAAAAAATTGATTCAAAATGTCATTTGGATTGTGCCTCATGTTGAATAACTACTTTTTAAAACCTCAATGTGACCAAAATTGCCATTTTTACAGACTTTTTCTCCTACTAGAAGCTTCTATTTCGACCAATTTCAGGCATTAAAATGACTCTAAACACACTTATTTTAGTTCCAAAAGTGATAATTCACATGCAATAGTCATTTACAGTCAAAAAATAAAACATTAAAAAATTACCATTTCTGACCATCTGGAGAAATTTCGACAGGTCACGGGTCATCGTTTTTCATCAGAAAATTGATTTTTGGACTTTAGAAAAATTGTTAAAAATATCATTTGGATTGTTCCTCATGTTGAATAACTACTTTTTAAAGCCTCAATGTGACCAAAATTGCCATTTTTACACACTTTTTCTCCTACTAGAAGCTTCTATTTCGACCAATTTCAGGCATTAAAATGACTCTAAACACACTTCTTTTAGTTCCACAAGTGATAATTCACTTGCAATAGTCATTTACAGTCAAAAAATTAAACATTAAAAAATTTCCATTTCTGACCATCTGGAGAAATTTCGACAGGTCACGGGTTATCGTTTTTCATCAGAAAATGGATTTTTTGGACTTTAGAAAAATTGATTCAAAATGTCATTTGGATTGTGCCTCATGTTGAATAACTACTTTTTAAAGCCTCAATGTGACCAAAATTGCCATTTTTACAGACTTTT
Source organism: Triturus cristatus (assembly GCF_964204655.1). Taxonomy (NCBI): domain Eukaryota; kingdom Metazoa; phylum Chordata; class Amphibia; order Caudata; family Salamandridae; genus Triturus; species Triturus cristatus. The sequence goes on from NC_140588.1 coordinate 92,416,834, forward strand.
TCTCCTACTAGAAGCTTCTATTTCGACCAATTTCAGGCATTAAAATGACTCTAAACACACTTATTTTAGTTCCAAAAGTGATAATTCACATGCGATAGTCATTTACAGTCAAAAAATTAAACATTAAAAAATTACCATTTCTGACCATCTGGAGAAATTTCGACAGGTCGCGGGTCATTGTTTTTCATAAGAAAATTGATTTTTTGGACTTTAGAAAAATTGATTAAAAATGACATTTGGATTGTTCCTCATGTTGAATAACTACTTTTTAAAGCCTCGATGTGACCAAAATTGCCATTTTTACAGACTTTTTCTCCTACTAGAAGCTTCTATTTCGACCAACTTCAGGCATTAAAATGACTCTAAACACACTTATTTTAGTTCCAAAAGTGATAATTCACATGCAATAGTCATTTACAGTCAAAAAATAAAACATTCAAAAATTACCATTTCTGACGATCTGGAGAAATTTCGACAGGTCACGGGTCATCGTTTTTCATCAGAAAATGGATTTTTTGGTCTTTAGAAAAATTGATTCAAAATATCATTTGGATTGTGCCTCATGTTGAATAACTACTTTTTAAAGCCTCAATGTGACCAAAATTGCCATTTGTACAGACTTTTTCTCCTACTAGAAGCTTCTATTTCAAACAATTGCAGGCATTAAAATGACCCTAAACACACTTATTTTAGTTCCAGAAGTGATAATTCACATGCAATAGTCATTTACAGTCAAAAAATAAAACATTAAAAAATTACCATTTCTGACCATCTGGAGAAATTTCGACAGGTCACGGGTCATCGTTTTTCATCAGAAAATTGATTTTTGGACTTTAGAAAAATTGATTCAAAATGTCATTTGAATTGTGCCTCATGTTGAATAACTACTTTTTAAAGCCTCGATGTGACCAAAATTGCCATTTTTACAGACTTTTTCTCCTACTAGAAGCTTCTATTTCGACCAACTTCAGGCATTAAAATGAATCTAAACACACTTATTTTAGTTCCACAAGTGATAATTCACTTGCAATAGTCATTTACAGTCAAAAAATTAAACATTAAAAAATTACCATTTCTGACCATCTGGAGAAATTTCGACAGGTCACGGGTCATCGTTTTTCATCAGAAAATTGATTTTTGGACTTTAGAAAAATTGATTCAAAATGTCATTTGAATTGTGCCTCATGTTGAATAACTACTTTTTAAAGCCTCGATGTGACCAAAATTGTCATTTTTACAGACTTTTTCTCCTACTAGAAGCTTCTATTTCGACCAACTTCAGGCATTAAAATGACTCTAAACACACTTATTTTAGTTCCACAAGTGATAATTCACTTGCAATAGTCATTTACAGTCAAAAAATTAAACATTAAAAAATTTCCATTTCTGACCATCTGGAGAAATTTCGACAGGTCGCGGGTCATCGTTTTTCATCAGAAAATGGATTTTTTGGACTTTAGAAAAATTGGTTCAAAATGTCATTTGGATTGTGCCTCATGTTGAATAACTACTTTTTAAAGCCTCAATGTGAACAAAATTGCCATTTTTACAGACTTTTTCTCCTACTAGAAGCTTCTATTTCGACCAATTTCAGGCATTAAAATGACTCTAAACACACTTATTTTAGTTCAAAAAGTGATAATTCACATGCGATAGTCATTTACAGTCAAAAAATTAAACATTAAAAAATTACCATTTCTGACCATCTGGAGAAATTTCGACAGGTCGCGGGTCATCGTTTTTCATCAGAAAATGGATTTTTTGGACTTTAGAAAAATTGATTAAAAATGTCATTTGGATTGTTCCTCATGTTGAATAACTACTTTTTAAAGCCTCAATGTGACCAAAATTGCCATTTTTACACACTTTTTCTCCTACTAGAAGCTTCTATCTTGACCAATTTCAGGCATTAAAATGACTCTAAACACACTTCTTTTAGTTCCAAAAGTGATAATTCATATGCAATAGTCATTTACAGTCAAAAAAATTAAACATTAAAAAAATACCATTTCTGACCATCTGGAGAAAGTTCAACAGGTCACGGGTCATCGTTTTTCATCAGAAAATTGATTTTTGGACTTTAGAAAAATTGATTCAAAATGTCATTTGAATTGTGCCTCATGTTGAATAACTACTTTTTAAAGCCTCGATGTGACCAAAATTGCCATTTTTACAGACTTTTTCTCCTACTAGAAGCTTCTATTTCGACCAACTTCAGGCATTAAAATGACTCTAAACACACTTATTTTAGTTCCAAAAGTGATAATTCACATGCAATAGTCATTTACAGTCAAAAAATAAAACATTAAAAAATTACCATTTCTGACCATCTGGAGAAATTTTGACAGGTCACGCACGGGTCATCGTTTTTCATCAGAAAATTGATTTTTTGGACTTTAGAAAAATTGATTCAAAATATCATTTGGATTGTGCCTCATGTTGAATAACTACTTTTTAAAGCCTCAATGTGACCAAAATTGCCATTTTTACAGACTTTTTCTCCTACTAGAAGCTTCTATTTCGAACAATTTCAGGCATTTAAATGACTCTAAACACACTTATTTTAGTTCCAAAAGTGATAATTCACATGCAATAGTCATTTACAGTCAAAAAATAAAACATTCAAAAATTACCATTTCTGACCATCTGGAGAAATTTCGACAGGTCGCGGGTCATCGTTTTTCATCAGAAAATGGATTTTTTGGACTTTAGAAAAATTGATTCAAAATATCATTTGGATTGTGCCTCATGTTGAATAACTACTTTTTAAAGCCTCAATGTGACCAAAATTGCCATTTGTACAGACTTTTTCTCCTACTAGAAGCTTCTATTTCGAACAATTTCAGGCATTAAAATGACCCTAAACACACTTATTTTAGTTCCAAAAGTGATAATTCACATGCAATAGTCATTTACAGTCAAAAAATAAAACATTAAAAAATTACCATTTCTGACCATCTGGAGAAATTTCGACAGGTCACGGGTCATCGTTTTTCATCAGAAAATTGATTTTTTGGACTTTAGAAAAATTGATTCAAAATATCATTTGGATTGTGCCTCATGTTGAATAACTACTTTTTAAAGCCTCAATGTGACCAAAATTGCCATTTTTACAGACTTTTTCTCCTACTAGAAGCTTCTATTTCGAACAATTTCAGGCATTAAAATGACTCTAAACACACTTATTTTAGTTCCAAAAGTGATAATTCACATGCAATAGTCATTTGCAGTCAAAAAATAAAACATTCAAAAATTACCATTTCTGACCATCTGGAGAAATTTCGACAGGTCGCGGGTCATCGTTTTTCATCAGAAAATGGATTTTTTGGACTTTAGAAAAATTGATTCAAAATGTCATTTGGATTGTGCCTCATGTTGAATAACTACTTTTTAAAGCCTCAATGTGACCAAAATTGCCATTTTTACAGACTTTTTCTCCTACTAGAAGCTTCTATTTCGACCAATTTCAGGCATTAAAATGACTCTAAACACACTTATTTTAGTTCCAAAAGTGATAATTCACATGCAATAGTCATTTACAGTCAAAAAATAAAACATTCAAAAATTACCATTTCTGACCATCTGGAGAAATTTCGACAGGTCACGGGTTATCGTTTTTCATCAGAAAATGGATTTTTTGGACTTTAGAAAAATTGATTCAAAATGTCATTTGGATTGTTCCTCATGTTGAATAACTACTTTTTAAAGCCTCAATGTGACCAAAATTGCCATTTTTACAGACTTTTTCTCCTACTAGAAGCTTCTATTTCGACCAACTTCAGGCATTAAAATGACTCTAAACACACTTATTTTAGTTCCACAAGTGATAATTCACTTGCAATAGTCATTTACAGTCAAAAAATTAAACATTACAAAATTTCCATTTCTGACCATCTGGAGAAATTTCGACAGGTCACGGGTTATCGTTTTTCATCAGAAAATGGATTTTTTGGACTTTAGAAAAATTGATTCAAAATATCATTTGGATTGTGCCTCATGTTGAATAACTACTTTTTAAAGCCTCAATGTGACCAAAATTGCCATTTTTACAGACTTTTTCTCCTACTAGAAGCTTCTATTTCGACCAACTTCAGGCATTAAAATGACTCTAAACACACTTATTTTAGTTCCAAAAGTGATAATTCACATGCAATAGTCATTTACAGTCAAAAAATAAAACATTAAAAAATTACCATTTCTGACCATCTGGAGAAATTTCGACAGGTCACGCACGGGTCATCGTTTTTCATCAGAAAATTGATTTTTTGGGCTTTAGAAAAATTGATTCAAAATATCATTTGGATTGTGCCTCATGTTGAATAACTACTTTTTAAAGCCTCAATGTGACCAAAATTGCCATTTTTACAGACTTTTTCTCCTACTAGAAGCTTCTATTTCGAACAATTTCAGGCATTTAAATGACTCTAAACACACTTATTTTAGTTCCAAAAGTGATAATTCACATGCAATAGTCATTTACAGTCAAAAAATAAAACATTCAAAAATTACCATTTCTGACCATCTGGAGAAATTTCGACAGGTCGCGGGTCATCGTTTTTCATCAGAAAATGGATTTTTTGGACTTTAGAAAAATTGATTCAAAATATCATTTGGATTGTGCCTCATGTTGAATAACTACTTTTTAAAGCCTCAATGTGACCAAAATTGCCATTTGTACAGACTTTTTCTCCTACTAGAAGCTTCTATTTCGAACAATTTCAGGCATTAAAATGACCCTAAACACACTTATTTTAGTTCCAAAAGTGATAATTCACATGCAATAGTCATTTACAGTCAAAAAATAAAACATTAAAAAATTACCATTTCTGACCATCTGGAGAAATTTCGACAGGTCACGGGTCATCGTTTTTCATCAGAAAATTGATTTTTTGGACTTTAGAAAAATTGATTCAAAATATCATTTGGATTGTGCCTCATGTTGAATAACTACTTTTTAAAGCCTCAATGTAACCAAAATTGCCATTTTTACAGACTTTTTCTCCTACTAGAAGCTTCTATTTCGAACAATTTCAGGCATTAAAATGACTCTAAACACACTTATTTTAGTTCCAAAAGTGATAATTCACATGCAATAGTCATTTGCAGTCAAAAAATAAAACATTCAAAAATTACCATTTCTGACCATCTGGAGAAATTTCGACAGGTCGCGGGTCATCGTTTTTCATCAGAAAATGGATTTTTTGGACTTTAGAAAAATTGATTCAAAATGTCATTTGGATTGTGCCTCATGTTGAATAACTACTTTTTAAAGCCTCAATGTGACCAAAATTGCCATTTTTACAGACTTTTTCTCCTACTAGAAGCTTCTATTTCGACCAATTTCAGGCATTAAAATGACTCTAAACACACTTATTTTAGTTCCAAAAGTGATAATTCACATGCAATAGTCATTTACAGTCAAAAAATAAAACATTCAAAAATTACCATTTCTGACCATCTGGAGAAATTTCGACAGGTCGCGGGTCATCGTTTTTCATCAGAAAATGGATTTTTTGGACTTTAGAAAAATTGATTCAAAATGTCATTTGGATTGTTCCTCATGTTGAATAACTACTTTTTAAAGCCTCAATGTGACCAAAATTGCCATTTTTACAGACTTTTTCTCCTACTAGAAGCTTCTATTTCGACCAACTTCAGGCATTAAAATGACTCTAAACACACTTATTTTAGTTCCACAAGTGATAATTCACTTGCAATAGTCATTTACAGTCAAAAAATTAAACATTACAAAATTTCCATTTCTGACCATCTGGAGAAATTTCGACAGGTCACGGGTTATCGTTTTTCATCAGAAAATGGATTTTTTGGACTTTAGAAAAATTGATTCAAAATATCATTTGGATTGTGCCTCATGTTGAATAACTACTTTTTAAAGCCTCAATGTGACCAAAATTGCCATTTTTACAGACTTTTTCTCCTACTAGAAGCTTCTATTTCGACCAATTTCAGGCATTTAAATGACTCTAAACACACTTATTTTAGTTCCTGACCATCTGGAGAAATTTCGACAGGTCGCGGGTCATCGTTTTTCATCAGAAAATGGATTTTTTGGACTTTAGAAAAATTGATTCAAAATGTCATTTGGATTGTGCCTCATGTTGAATAACTACTTTTTAAAGCCTCAATGTGACCAAAATTGCCATTTTTACAGACTTTTTCTCCTACTAGAAGCTTCTATTTCGACCAATTTCAGGCATTAAAATGACTCTAAACACACTTTTTTTAGTTCCAAAAGTGATAATTCATATGCAATAGTCATTTACAGTCAAAAAATAAAACATTAAAAAATTACCATTTCTGACCATCTGGAGAAATTTCGACAAGTCGCGGGTCATCGTTTTTCATCAGAAAATGGATTTTTTGGACTTTAGAAAAAATTGATTCAAAATGTCATTTGGATTGTGCCTCATGTTGAATAACTACTTTTTAAAACCTCAAAGTGACCAAAATTGCCATTTTTACAGACTTTTTCTCCTACTAGAAGCTTCTATTTCGACCAATTTCAGGCATTAAAATGACTCTAAACACACTTATTTTAGTTCCACAAGTGATAATTCACTTGCAATAGTCATTTACAGTCAAAAAATAAAACATTAAAAAATTACCATTTCTGACCATATGGAGAAATTTCGACAGGTCACGGGTTATCGTTTTTCATCAGAAAATGGATTTTTTGGACTTTAGAAAAATTGATTCAAAATATCATTTGGATTGTGCCTCATGTTGAATAACTACTTTTTAAAGCCTCAATGTGACCAAAATTGCCATTTTTACAGACTTTTTCTCCTACTAGAAGCTTCTATTTCGAACAATTTCAGGCATTTAAATGACTCTAAACACACTTATTTTAGTTCCAAAAGTGATAATTCACATGCAATAGTCATTTACAGTCAAAAAATAAAACATTCAAAAATTACCATTTCTGACCATCTGGAGAAATTTCGACAGGTCGCGGGTCATCGTTTTTCATCAGAAAATGGATTTTTTGGACTTTAGAAAAATTGATTCAAAATGTCATTTGGATTGTGCCTCATGTTGAATAACTACTTTTTAAAGCCTCAATGTGACCAAAATTGCCATTTTTACAGACTTTTTCTCCTACTAGAAGCTTCTATTTCGACCAATTTCAGGCATTAAAATGACTCTAAACACACTTATTTTAGTTCCAAAAGTGATAATTCATATGCAATAGTCATTTACAGTCAAAAAATAAAACATTAAAAAATTACCATTTCTTACCATCTGGAGAAATTTCGACAGGTCGCGGGTCATCGTTTTTCATCAGAAAATGGATTTTTTGGACTTTAGAAAAAATTGATTCAAAATGTCATTTGGATTGTGCCTCATGTTGAATAACTACTTTTTAAAACCTCAATGTGACCAAAATTGCCATTTTTACAGACTTTTTCTCCTACTAGAAGCTTCTATTTCGACCAATTTCAGGCATTAAAATGACTCTAAACACACTTATTTTAGTTCCAAAAGTGATAATTCACATGCGATAGTCATTTACAGTCAAAAAATTAAACATTAAAAAATTACCATTCCTGACCATCTGGAGAAATTTCGACAGGTCGCGGGTCATCGTTTTTCATCAGAAAATGGATTTTTTGAACTTTAGAAAAATTGATTAAAAATGTCATTTGGATTGTTCCTCATGTTGAATAACTACTTTTTAAAGCCTCAATGTGACCAAAATTGCCATTTTTATAGACTTTTTCTCCTACTAGAAGCTTCTATTTCGACCAACTTCAGGCATTAAAATGACTCTAAACACACTTATTTTAGTTCCACAAGTGATAATTCACTTGCAATAGTCATTTACAGTCAAAAAATTAAACATTAAAAAATTTCCATTTCTGACCATCTGGAGAAATTTCGACAGGTCACGGGTTATCGTTTTTCATCAGAAAATGGATTTTTTGGACTTTAGAAAAATTGATTCAAAATATCATTTGGATTGTGCCTCATGTTGAATAACTACTTTTTAAAGCCTCAATGTGACCAAAATTGCCATTTTTACAGACTTTTTCTCCTACTAGAAGCTTCTATTTCGAACAATTTCAGGCATTTAAATGACTCTAAACACACTTATTTTAGTTCCAAAAGTGATAATTCACATACAATAGTCATTTACAGTCAAAATATAAAACATTCAAAAATTACCATTTCTGACCATCTGGAGAAATTTCGACAGGTCGCGGGTCATCGTTTTTCATCAGAAAATGGATTTTTTGAACTTTAGAAAAATTGATTCAAAATATCATTTGGATTGTGCCTCATGTTGAATAACTACTTTTTAAAGCCTCAATGTGACCAAAATTGCCATTTGTACAGACTTTTTCTCCTACTAGAAGCTTCTATTTCGAACAATTGCAGGCATTAAAATGACCCTAAACACACTTATTTTAGTTCCAAAAGTGATAATTCACATGCAATAGTCATTTACAGTCAAAAAATAAAACATTAAAAATTACCATTTCTGACCATCTGGAGAAATTTCGACAGGTCACGCACGGGTCATCGTTTTTCATCAGAAAATTGATTTTTTGGACTTTAGAAAAATTGATTCAAAATATAATTTGGATTGTGCCTCATGTTGAATAACTACTTTTTAAAGCCTCAATGTGACCAAAATTGCCATTTTTACAGACTTTTTCTCCTACTAGAAGCTTCTATTTCGAACAATTTCAGGCATTTAAATGACTCTAAACACACTTATTTTAGTTCCAAAAGTGATAATTCACATGCAATAGTCATTTACAGTCAAAAAATAAAACATTCAAAAATTACCATTTCTGACCATCTGGAGAAATTACTACAGGTCGCGGGTCATCGTTTTTCATCAGAAAATGGATTTTTTGGACTTTAGAAAAAATTGATTCAAAATGTCATTTGGATTGTGCCTCATGTTGAATAACTACTTTTTAAAACCTCAATGTGACCAAAATTGCCATTTTTACAGACTTTTTCTCCTACTAGAAGCTTCTATTTCGACCAATTTCAGGCATTAAAATGACTCTAAACACACTTATTTTAGTTCCAAAAGTGATAATTCACATGCAATAGTCATTTACAGTCAAAAAATAAAACATTAAAAAATTACCATTTCTGACCATCTGGAGAAATTTCGACAGGTCACGGGTCATCGTTTTTCATCAGAAAATTGATTTTTGGACTTTAGAAAAATTGTTAAAAATATCATTTGGATTGTTCCTCATGTTGAATAACTACTTTTTAAAGCCTCAATGTGACCAAAATTGCCATTTTTACACACTTTTTCTCCTACTAGAAGCTTCTATTTCGACCAATTTCAGGCATTAAAATGACTCTAAACACACTTCTTTTAGTTCCACAAGTGATAATTCACTTGCAATAGTCATTTACAGTCAAAAAATTAAACATTAAAAAATTTCCATTTCTGACCATCTGGAGAAATTTCGACAGGTCACGGGTTATCGTTTTTCATCAGAAAATGGATTTTTTGGACTTTAGAAAAATTGATTCAAAATGTCATTTGGATTGTGCCTCATGTTGAATAACTACTTTTTAAAGCCTCAATGTGACCAAAATTGCCATTTTTACAGACTTTTTCTCCTACTAGAAGCTTCTATTTCGACCAATTTCAGGCATTAAAATGACTCTAAACACACTTATTTTAGTTCCAAAAGTGATAATTCACATGCAATAGTCATTTACAGTCAAAAAATAAAACATTAAAAAATTACCATTTCTGACCATCTGGAGAAATTTCGACAGGTCGCGGGTCATCGTTTTTCATCAGAAAATGGATTTTTTGGACTTTAGAAAAAATTGATTCAAAATGTCATTTGGATTGTGCCTCATGTTGAATAACTACTTTTTAAAACCTCAATGTGACCAAAATTGCCATTTTTACAGACTTTTTCTCCTACTAGAAGCTTCTATTTCGACCAATTTCAGGCATTAAAATGACTCTAAACACACTTATTTTAGTTCCAAAAGTGATAATTCACATGCGATAGTCATTTACAGTCAAAAAATTAAACATTAAAAAATTACCATTTCTGACCATCTGGAGAAATTTCGACAGGTCGCGGGTCATCGTTTTTCATAAGAAAATTGATTTTTTGGACTTTAGAAAAATTGATTAAAAATGTCATTTGGATTGTTCCTCATGTTGAATAACTACTTTTTAAAGCCTCAATGTGACCAAAATTGCCATTTTTACACACTTTTTCTCCTACTAGAAGCTTCTATCTTGACCAATTTCAGGCATTAAAATGACTCTAAACACACTTCTTTTAGTTCCAAAAGTGATAATTCATATGCAATAGTCATTTACAGTCAAAAAAATTAAACATTAAAAAAATACCATTTCTGACCATCTGGAGAAAGTTCAACAGGTCACGGGTCATCGTTTTTCATCAGAAAATTGATTTTTGGACTTTAGAAAAATTGGTTCAAAATGTCATTTGAATTGTGCCTCATGTTGAATAACTACTTTTTAAAGCCTCGATGTGACCAAAATTGCCATTTTTACAGACTTTTTCTCCTACTAGAAGCTTCTATTTCGACCAACTTCAGGCATTAAAATGACTCTAAACACACTTATTTTAGTTCCAAAAGTGATAATTCACATGCAATAGTCATTTACAGTCAAAAAATAAAACATTCAAAAATTACCATTTCTGACGATCTGGAGAAATTTCGACAGGTCACGGGTCATCGTTTTTCATCAGAAAATGGATTTTTTGGTCTTTAGAAAAATTGATTCAAAATATCATTTGGATTGTGCCTCATGTTGAATAACTACTTTTTAAAGCCTCAATGTGACCAAAATTGCCATTTGTACAGACTTTTTCTCCTACTAGAAGCTTCTATTTCGAACAATTGCAGGCATTAAAATGACCCTAAACACACTTATTTTAGTTCCAAAAGTGATAATTCACATGCAATAGTCATTTACAGTCAAAAAATAAAACATTACAAAATTTCCATTTCTGACCATCTGGAGAAATTTCGACAGGTCACGGGTTATCGTTTTTCATCAGAAAATGGATTTTTTGGACTTTAGAAAAATTGATTCAAAATATCATTTGGATTGTGCCTCATGTTGAATAACTACTTTTTAAAGCCTCAATGTGACCAAAATTGCCATTTTTACAGACTTTTTCTCCTACTAGAAGCTTCTATTTCGACCAATTTCAGGCATTTAAATGACTCTAAACACACTTATTTTAGTTCCTGACCATCTGGAGAAATTTCGACAGGTCGCGGGTCATCGTTTTTCATCAGAAAATGGATTTTTTGGACTTTAGAAAAATTGATTCAAAATGTCATTTGGATTGTGCCTCATGTTGAATAACTACTTTTTAAAGCCTCAATGTGACCAAAATTGCCATTTTTACAGACTTTTTCTCCTACTAGAAGCTTCTATTTCGACCAATTTCAGGCATTAAAATGACTCTAAACACACTTTTTTTAGTTCCAAAAGTGATAATTCATATGCAATAGTCATTTACAGTCAAAAAATAAAACATTAAAAAATTACCATTTCTGACCATCTGGAGAAATTTCGACAGGTCGCGGGTCATCGTTTTTCATCAGAAAATGGATTTTTTGGACTTTAGAAAAAATTGATTCAAAATGTCATTTGGATTGTGCCTCATGTTGAATAACTACTTTTTAAAACCTCAATGTGACCAAAATTGCCATTTTTACAGACTTTTTCTCCTACTAGAAGCTTCTATTTCGACCAATTTCAGGCATTAAAATGACTCTAAACACACTTATTTTAGTTCCACAAGTGATAATTCACTTGCAATAGTCATTTACAGTCAAAAAATAAAACATTAAAAAATTACCATTTCTGACCATCTGGAGAAATTTCGACAGGTCACGGGTTATCGTTTTTCATCAGAAAATGGATTTTTTGGACTTTAGAAAAATTGATTCAAAATATCATTTGGATTGTGCCTCATGTTGAATAACTACTTTTTAAAGCCTCAATGTGACCAAAATTGCCATTTTTACAGACTTTTTCTCCTACTAGAAGCTTCTATTTCGAACAATTTCAGGCATTTAAATGACTCTAAACACACTTATTTTAGTTCCAAAAGTGATAATTCACATGCAATAGTCATTTACAGTCAAAAAATAAAACATTCAAAAATTACCATTTCTGACCATCTGGAGAAATTTCGACAGGTCGCGGGTCATCGTTTTTCATCAGAAAATGGATTTTTTGGACTTTAGAAAAATTGATTCAAAATGTCATTTGGATTGTTCCTCATGTTGAATAACTACTTTTTAAAGCCTCAATGTGACCAAAATTGCCATTTTTACAGACTTTTTCTCCTACTAGAAGCTTCTATTTCGACCAACTTCAGGCATTAAAATGACTCTAAACACACTTATTTTAGTTCCACAAGTGATAATTCACTTGCAATAGTCATTTACAGTCAAAAAATTAAACATTACAAAATTTCCATTTCTGACCATCTGGAGAAATTTCGACAGGTCACGGGTTATCGTTTTTCATCAGAAAATGGATTTTTTGGACTTTAGAAAAATTGATTCAAAATATCATTTGGATTGTGCCTCATGTTGAATAACTACTTTTTAAAGCCTCAATGTGACCAAAATTGCCATTTTTACAGACTTTTTCTCCTACTAGAAGCTTCTATTTCGACCAATTTCAGGCATTTAAATGACTCTAAACACACTTATTTTAGTTCCTGACCATCTGGAGAAATTTCGACAGGTCGCGGGTCATCGTTTTTCATCAGAAAATGGATTTTTTGGACTTTAGAAAAATTGATTCAAAATGTCATTTGGATTGTGCCTCATGTTGAATAACTACTTTTTAAAGCCTCAATGTGACCAAAATTGCCATTTTTACAGACTTTTTCTCCTACTAGAAGCTTCTATTTCGACCAATTTCAGGCATTAAAATGACTCTAAACACACTTTTTTTAGTTCCAAAAGTGATAATTCATATGCAATAGTCATTTACAGTCAAAAAATAAAACATTAAAAAATTACCATTTCTGACCATCTGGAGAAATTTCGACAGGTCGCGGGTCATCGTTTTTCATCAGAAAATGGATTTTTTGGACTTTAGAAAAAATTGATTCAAAATGTCATTTGGATTGTGCCTCATGTTGAATAACTACTTTTTAAAACCTCAATGTGACCAAAATTGCCATTTTTACAGACTTTTTCTCCTACTAGAAGCTTCTATTTCGACCAATTTCAGGCATTAAAATGACTCTAAACACACTTATTTTAGTTCCACAAGTGATAATTCACTTGCAATAGTCATTTACAGTCAAAAAATAAAACATTAAAAAATTACCATTTCTGACCATCTGGAGAAATTTCGACAGGTCACGGGTTATCGTTTTTCATCAGAAAATGGATTTTTTGGACTTTAGAAAAATTGATTCAAAATATCATTTGGATTGTGCCTCATGTTGAATAACTACTTTTTAAAGCCTCAATGTGACCAAAATTGCCATTTTTACAGACTTTTTCTCCTACTAGAAGCTTCTATTTCGAACAATTTCAGGCATTAAAATGACTCTAAACACACTTATTTTAGTTCCAAAAGTGATAATTCATATGCAATAGTCATTTACAGTCAAAAAATAAAACATTAAAAAATTACCATTTCTTACCATCTGGAGAAATTTCGACAGGTCGCGGGTCATCGTTTTTCATCAGAAAATGGATTTTTTGGACTTTAGAAAAAATTGATTCAAAATGTCATTTGGATTGTGCCTCATGTTGAATAACTACTTTTTAAAACCTCAATGTGACCAAAATTGCCATTTTTACAGACTTTTTCTCCTACTAGAAGCTTCTATTTCGACCAACTTCAGGCATTAAAATGAATCTAAACACACTTATTTTAGTTCCACAAGTGATAATTCACTTGCAATAGTCATTTACAGTCAAAAAATTAAACATTAAAAAATTACCATTTCTGACCATCTGGAGAAATTTCGACAGGTCACGGGTCATCGTTTTTCATCAGAAAATTGATTTTTGGACTTTAGAAAAATTGATTCAAAATGTCATTTGAATTGTGCCTCATGTTGAATAACTACTTTTTAAAGCCTCGATGTGACCAAAATTGTCATTTTTACAGACTTTTTCTCCTACTAGAAGCTTCTATTTCGACCAACTTCAGGCATTAAAATGACTCTAAACACACTTATTTTAGTTCCACAAGTGATAATTCACTTGCAATAGTCATTTACAGTCAAAAAATTAAACATTAAAAAATTTCCATTTCTGACCATCTGGAGAAATTTCGACAGGTCGCGGGTCATCGTTTTTCATCAGAAAATGGATTTTTTGGACTTTAGAAAAATTGGTTCAAAATGTCATTTGGATTGTGCCTCATGTTGAATAACTACTTTTTAAAGCCTCAATGTGACCAAAATTGCCATTTTTACAGACTTTTTCTCCTACTAGAAGCTTCTATTTCGACCAATTTCAGGCATTAAAATGACTCTAAACACACTTATTTTAGTTCAAAAAGTGATAATTCACATGCGATAGTCATTTACAGTCAAAAAATTAAACATTAAAAAATTACCATTTCTGACCATCTGGAGAAATTTCGACAGGTCGCGGGTCATCGTTTTTCATCAGAAAATGGATTTTTTGGACTTTAGAAAAATTGATTAAAAATGTCATTTGGATTGTTCCTCATGTTGAATAACTACTTTTTAAAGCCTCAATGTGACCAAAATTGCCATTTTTACACACTTTTTCTCCTACTAGAAGCTTCTATTTCGACCAACTTCAGGCATTAAAATGACTCTAAACACACTTATTTTAGTTCCAAAAGTGATAATTCACATGCAATAGTCATTTACAGTCAAAAAATAAAACATTAAAAAATTACCATTTCTGACCATCTGGAGAAATTTCGACAGGTCACGCACGGGTCATCGTTTTTCATCAGAAAATTGATTTTTTGGACTTTAGAAAAATTGATTCAAAATATCATTTGGATTGTGCCTCATGTTGAATAACTACTTTTTAAAGCCTCAATGTGACCAAAATTGCCATTTTTACAGACTTTTTCTCCTACTAGAAGCTTCTATTTCGAACAATTTCAGGCATTTAAATGACTCTAAACACACTTATTTTAGTTCCAAAAGTGATAATTCACATGCAATAGTCATTTACAGTCAAAAAATAAAACATTCAAAAATTACCATTTCTGACCATCTGGAGAAATTTCGACAGGTCGCGGGTCATCGTTTTTCATCAGAAAATGGATTTTTTGGACTTTAGAAAAATTGATTCAAAATATCATTTGGATTGTGCCTCATGTTGAATAACTACTTTTTAAAGCCTCAATGTGACCAAAATTGCCATTTGTACAGACTTTTTCTCCTACTAGAAGCTTCTATTTCGAACAATTTCAGGCATTAAAATGACCCTAAACACACTTATTTTAGTTCCAAAAGTGATAATTCACATGCAATAGTCATTTACAGTCAAAAAATAAAACATTAAAAAATTACCATTTCTGACCATCTGGAGAAATTTCGACAGGTCACGGGTCATCGTTTTTCATCAGAAAATTGATTTTTTGGACTTTAGAAAAATTGATTCAAAATATCATTTGGATTGTGCCTCATGTTGAATAACTACTTTTTAAAGCCTCAATGTGACCAAAATTGCCATTTTTACAGACTTTTTCTCCTACTAGAAGCTTCTATTTCCATCAATTTCAGGCATTAAAATGACTCTAAACACACTTATTTTAGTTCCAAAAGTGATAATTCACATGCAATAGTCATTTGCAGTCAAAAAATAAAACATTCAAAAATTACCATTTCTGACCATCTGGAGAAATTTCGACAGGTCGCGGGTCATCGTTTTTCATCAGAAAATGGATTTTTTGGACTTTAGAAAAATTGATTCAAAATGTCATTTGGATTGTGCCTCATGTTGAATAACTACTTTTTAAAGCCTCAATGTGACCAAAATTGCCATTTTTACAGACTTTTTCTCCTACTAGAAGCTTCTATTTCGACCAATTTCAGGCATTAAAATGACTCTAAACACACTTATTTTAGTTCCAAAAGTGATAATTCACATGCAATAGTCATTTACAGTCAAAAAATAAAACATTCAAAAATTACCATTTCTGACCATCTGGAGAAATTTCGACAGGTCGCGGGTCATCGTTTTTCATCAGAAAATGGATTTTTTGGACTTTAGAAAAATTGATTCAAAATGTCATTTGGATTGTTCCTCATGTTGAATAACTACTTTTTAAAGCCTCAATGTGACCAAAATTGCCATTTTTACAGACTTTTTCTCCTACTAGAAGCTTCTATTTCGACCAACTTCAGGCATTAAAATGACTCTAAACACACTTATTTTAGTTCCACAAGTGATAATTCACTTGCAATAGTCATTTACAGTCAAAAAATTAAACATTACAAAATTTCCATTTCTGACCATCTGGAGAAATTTCGACAGGTCACGGGTTATCGTTTTTCATCAGAAAATGGATTTTTTGGACTTTAGAAAAATTGATTCAAAATATTATTTGGATTGTGCCTCATGTTGAATAACTACTTTTTAAAGCCTCAATGTGACCAAAATTGCCATTTTTACAGACTTTTTCTCCTACTAGAAGCTTCTATTTCGACCAATTTCAGGCATTTAAATGACTCTAAACACACTTATTTTAGTTCCTGACCATCTGGAGAAATTTCGACAGGTCGCGGGTCATCGTTTTTCATCAGAAAATGGATTTTTTGGACTTTAGAAAAATTGATTCAAAATGTCATTTGGATTGTGCCTCATGTTGAATAACTACTTTTTAAAGCCTCAATGTGACCAAAATTGCCATTTTTACAGACTTTTTCTCCTACTAGAAGCTTCTATTTCGACCAATTTCAGGCATTAAAATGACTCTAAACACACTTTTTTTAGTTCCAAAAGTGATAATTCATATGCAATAGTCATTTACAGTCAAAAAATAAAACATTAAAAAATTACCATTTCTGACCATCTGGAGAAATTTCGACAGGTCGCGGGTCATCGTTTTTCATCAGAAAATGGATTTTTTGGACTTTAGAAAAAATTGATTCAAAATGTCATTTGGATTGTGCCTCATGTTGAATAACTACTTTTTAAAACCTCAATGTGACCAAAATTGCCATTTTTACAGACTTTTTCTCCTACTAGAAGCTTCTATTTCGAACAATTTCAGGCATTAAAATGACCCTAAACACACTTATTTTAGTTCCAAAAGTGATAATTCAGATGCAATAGTCATTTACAGTCAAAAAATAAAACATTAAAAAATTACCATTTCTGACCATCTGGAGAAATTTCGACAGGTCGCGGGTCGTCGTTTTTCATCAGAAAATGGATTTTTTGGACTTTAGAAAAATTGATTCAAAATGTCATTTGGATTGTGCCTCATGTTGAATAACTACTTTTTAAAGCCTCAATGTGACCAAAATTGCCATTTTTACAGACTTTTTCTCCTACTAGAAGCTTCTATTTCGACCAATTTCAGGCATTAAAATGACTCTAAACACACTTATTTTAGTTCCAAAAGTGATAATTCACATGCAATAGTCATTTACAGTCAAAAAATAAAACATTCAAAAATTACCATTTCTGACCATCTGGAGAAATTTCGACAGGTCGCGGGTCATCGTTTTTCATCAGAAAATGGATTTTTTGGACTTTAGAAAAATTGATTCAAAATGTCATTTGGATTGTTCCTCATGTTGAATAACTACTTTTTAAAGCCTCAATGTGACCAAAATTGCCATTTTTACAGACTTTTTCTCCTACTAGAAGCTTCTATTTCGACCAACTTCAGGCATTAAAATGACTCTAAACACACTTATTTTAGTTCCACAAGTGATAATTCACTTGCAATAGTCATTTACAGTCAAAAAATTAAACATTACAAAATTTCCATTTCTGACCATCTGGAGAAATTTCGACAGGTCACGGGTTATCGTTTTTCATCAGAAAATGGATTTTTTGGACTTTAGAAAAATTGATTCAAAATATCATTTGGATTGTGCCTCATGTTGAATAACTACTTTTTAAAGCCTCAATGTGACCAAAATTGCCATTTTTACAGACTTTTTCTCCTACTAGAAGCTTCTATTTCGACCAATTTCAGGCATTTAAATGACTCTAAACACACTTATTTTAGTTCCTGACCATCTGGAGAAATTTCGACACGTCGCGGGTCATCGTTTTTCATCAGAAAATGGATTTTTTGGACTTTAGAAAAATTGATTCAAAATGTCATTTGGATTGTGCCTCATGTTGAATAACTACTTTTTAAAGCCTCAATGTGACCAAAATTGCCATTTTTACAGACTTTTTCTCCTACTAGAAGCTTCTATTTCGACCAATTTCAGGCATTAAAATGACTCTAAACACACTTTTTTTAGTTCCAAAAGTGATAATTCATATGCAATAGTCATTTACAGTCAAAAAATAAAACATTAAAAAATTACCATTTCTGACCATCTGGAGAAATTTCGACAGGTCGCGGGTCATCGTTTTTCATCAGAAAATGGATTTTTTGGACTTTAGAAAAAATTGATTCAAAATGTCATTTGGATTGTGCCTCATGTTGAATAACTACTTTTTAAAACCTCAATGTGACCAAAATTGCCATTTTTACAGACTTTTTCTCCTACTAGAAGCTTCTATTTCGACCAATTTCAGGCATTAAAATGACTCTAAACACACTTATTTTAGTTCCACAAGTGATAATTCACTTGCAATAGTCATTTACAGTCAAAAAATAAAACATTAAAAAATTACCATTTCTGACCATCTGGAGAAATTTCGACAGGTCACGGGTTATCGTTTTTCATCAGAAAATGGATTTTTTGGACTTTAGAAAAATTGATTCAAAATATCATTTGGATTGTGCCTCATGTTGAATAACTACTTTTTAAAGCCTCAATGTGACCAAAATTGCCATTTTTACAGACTTTTTCTCCTACTAGAAGCTTCTATTTCGAACAATTTCAGGCATTTAAATGACTCTAAACACACTTATTTTAGTTCCAAAAGTGATAATTCACATGCAATAGTCATTTACAGTCAAAAAATAAAACATTCAAAAATTACCATTTCTGACCATCTGGAGAAATTTCGACAGGTCGCGGGTCATCGTTTTTCATCAGAAAATGGATTTTTTGGACTTTAGAAAAATTGATTCAAAATGTCATTTGGATTGTGCCTCATGTTGAATAACTACTTTTTAAAGCCTCAATGTGACCAAAATTGCCATTTTTACAGACTTTTTCTCCTACTAGAAGCTTCTATTTCGACCAATTTCAGGCATTAAAATGACTCTAAACACACTTATTTTAGTTCCAAAAGTGATAATTCATATGCAATAGTCATTTACAGTCAAAAAATAAAACATTAAAAAATTACCATTTCTTACCATCTGGAGAAATTTCGACAGGTCGCGGGTCATCGTTTTTCATCAGAAAATGGATTTTTTGGACTTTAGAAAAAATTGATTCAAAATGTCATTTGGATTGTGCCTCATGTTGAATAACTACTTTTTAAAACCTCAATGTGACCAAAATTGCCATTTTTACAGACTTTTTCTCCTACTAGAAGCTTCTATTTCGACCAATTTCAGGCATTAAAATGACTCTAAACACACTTATTTTAGTTCCAAAAGTGATAATTCACATGCGATAGTCATTTACAGTCAAAAAATTAAACATTAAAAAATTACCATTCCTGACCATCTGGAGAAATTTCGACAGGTCGCGGGTCATCGTTTTTCATCAGAAAATGGATTTTTTGAACTTTAGAAAAATTGATTAAAAATGTCATTTGGATTGTTCCTCATGTTGAATAACTACTTTTTAAAGCCTCAATGTGACCAAAATTGCCGTTTTTATAGACTTTTTCTCCTACTAGAAGCTTCTATTTCGACCAACTTCAGGCATTAAAATGACTCTAAACTCACTTATTTTAGTTCCACAAGTGATAATTCACTTGCAATAGTCATTTACAGTCAAAAAATTAAACATTAAAAAATTTCCATTTCTGACCATCTGGAGAAATTTCGACAGGTCACGGGTTATCGTTTTTCATCAGAAAATGGATTTTTTGGACTTTAGAAAAATTGATTCAAAATATCATTTGGATTGTGCCTCATGTTGAATAACTACTTTTTAAAGCCTCAATGTGACCAAAATTGCCATTTTTACAGACTTTTTCTCCTACTAGAAGCTTCTATTTCGACCAACTTCAGGCATTAAAATGACTCTAAACACACTTATTTTAGTTCCACAAGTGATAATTCACTTGCAATAGTCATTTACAGTCAAAAAATTAAACATTAAAAAATTTCCATTTCTGACCATCTGGAGAAATTTCGACAGGTCACGGGTCATCGTTATTAATTTTTCATCAGAAAATGGATTTTTTGGACTTAAGAAAAATTGATTCAAAATATCATTTGGATTGTGCCTCATGTTGAATAACTACTTTTTAAAGCCTTAATGTGACCAAAATTGCCATTTGTACAGACTTTTTCTCCTACTAGAAGCTTCTATTTCGAACAATTTCAGGCATTAAAATGACTCTAAACACACTTATTTTAGTTCCAAAAGTGATAATTCACATGCAATAGTCATTTACAGTCAAAAAATAAAACATTAAAAAATTACCATTTCTGACCATCTGGAGAAATTTCGACAGGTCGCGGGTCATCGTTTTTCATCAGAAAATGGATTTTTTGGACTTTAGAAAAAATTGATTCAAAATGTCATTTGGATTGTGCCTCATGTTGAAAAACTACTTTTTAAAGCCTCAATGTGACCAAAATTGCCATTTTTACAAACTTTTTTTCCTACTAGAAGCTTCTATTTCGACCAATTTCAGGCATTAAAATGACTCTAAACACACTTATTTTAGTTCCAAAAGTGATAATTCACATGCGATAGTCATTTACAGTCAAAAAATTAAACATTAAAAAATTACCATTTCTGACCATCTGGAGAATTTTCGACAGGTCGCGGGTCATCGTTTTTCATCAGAAAATGGATTTTTTGGACTTTAAAAAAATTGATTCAAAATGTCATTTGGATTGTGCCTCATGTTGAATAACTACTTTTTAAAGCCTCAATGTGACCAAAATTGCCATTTTTACAGACTTTTTCTCCTACTAGAAGCTTCTATTTCGACCAATTTCAGGCATTAAAATGACTCTAAACACACTTATTTTAGTTCCAAAAGTGATAATTCACTTGCAATAGTCATTTACAGTCAAAAAAATTAAACATTCAAAAATTACCATTTCTGACCATCTGGAAAAAGTTCAACAGGTCACGGGTCATCGTTTTTCATCAGAAAATTGATTTTTGGACTTTAGAAAAATTGATTCAAAATGTCATTTGAATTGTGCCTCATGTTGAATAACTACTTTTTAAAGCCTCGATGTGACCAAAATTGCCATTTTTACAGACTTTTTCTCCTACTATAAGCTTCTATTTCGACCAACTTCAGGCATTAAAATGACTCTAAACACACTTATTTTAGTTCCACAAGTGATAATTCACTTGCAATAGTCATTTACAGTCAAAAAATTAAACATTAAAAAATTTCCATTTCTGACCATCTGGAGAAATTTCGACAGGTCACGGGTTATCGTTTTTCATCAGAAAATGGATTTTTTGGACTTTAGAAAAATTGATTCAAAATATCCTTTGGATTGTGCCTCATGTTGAATAACTACTTTTTAAAGCCTCAATGTGACCAAAATTGCCAATTTGTACAGACTTTTTCTCCTACTAGAAGCTTCTATTTCGAACAATTGCAGGCATTAAAATGACCCTAAACACACTTATTTTAGTTCCAAAAGTGATAATTCACATGCAATAGTCATTTACAGTCAAAAAATAAAACATTAAAAAATTACCATTTCTGACCATCTGGAGAAATTTCGACAGGTCACGGGTCATCGTTTTTCATCAGAAAATGGATTTTTTGGACTTTAGAAAAATTGATTCAAAATGTCATTTGGATTGTGCCTCATGTTGAATAACTACTTTTTAAAGCCTCAATGTGACCAAAATTGCCATTTTTACAGACTTTTTCTCCTACTAGAAGCTTCTATTTCGACCAATTTCAGGCATTTAAATGACTCTAAACACACTTATTTTAGTTCCTGACCATCTGGAGAAATTTCGACACGTCGCGGGTCATCGTTTTTCATCAGAAAATGGATTTTTTGGACTTTAGAAAAATTGATTCAAAATGTCATTTGGATTGTGCCTCATGTTGAATAACTACTTTTTAAAGCCTCAATGTGACCAAAATTGCCATTTTTACAGACTTTTTCTCCTACTAGAAGCTTCTATTTCGACCAATTTCAGGCATTAAAATGACTCTAAACACACTTTTTTTAGTTCCAAAAGTGATAATTCATATGCAATAGTCATTTACAGTCAAAAAATAAAACATTAAAAAATTACCATTTCTGACCATCTGGAGAAATTTCGACAGGTCGCGGGTCATCGTTTTTCATCAGAAAATGGATTTTTTGGACTTTAGAAAAAATTGATTCAAAATGTCATTTGGATTGTGCCTCATGTTGAATAACTACTTTTTAAAACCTCAATGTGACCAAAATTGCCATTTTTACAGACTTTTTCTCCTACTAGAAGCTTCTATTTCGACCAATTTCAGGCATTAAAATGACTCTAAACACACTTATTTTAGTTCCACAAGTGATAATTCACTTGCAATAGTCATTTACAGTCAAAAAATAAAACATTAAAAAATTACCATTTCTGACCATCTGGAGAAATTTCGACAGGTCACGGGTTATCGTTTTTCATCAGAAAATGGATTTTTTGGACTTTAGAAAAATTGATTCAAAATATCATTTGGATTGTGCCTCATGTTGAATAACTACTTTTTAAAGCCTCAATGTGACCAAAATTGCCATTTTTACAGACTTTTTCTCCTACTAGAAGCTTCTATTTCGAACAATTTCAGGCATTTAAATGACTCTAAACACACTTATTTTAGTTCCAAAAGTGATAATTCACATGCAATAGTCATTTACAGTCAAAAAATAAAACATTCAAAAATTACCATTTCTGACCATCTGGAGAAATTTCGACAGGTCGCGGGTCATCGTTTTTCATCAGAAAATGGATTTTTTGGACTTTAGAAAAATTGATTCAAAATGTCATTTGGATTGTGCCTCATGTTGAATAACTACTTTTTAAAGCCTCAATGTGACCAAAATTGCCATTTTTACAGACTTTTTCTCCTACTAGAAGCTTCTATTTCGACCAATTTCAGGCATTAAAATGACTCTAAACACACTTATTTTAGTTCCAAAAGTGATAATTCATATGCAATAGTCATTTACAGTCAAAAAATAAAACATTAAAAAATTACCATTTCTTACCATCTGGAGAAATTTCGACAGGTCGCGGGTCATCGTTTTTCATCAGAAAATGGATTTTTTGGACTTTAGAAAAAATTGATTCAAAATGTCATTTGGATTGTGCCTCATGTTGAATAACTACTTTTTAAAACCTCAATGTGACCAAAATTGCCATTTTTACAGACTTTTTCTCCTACTAGAAGCTTCTATTTCGACCAATTTCAGGCATTAAAATGACTCTAAACACACTTATTTTAGTTCCAAAAGTGATAATTCACATGCGATAGTCATTTACAGTCAAAAAATTAAACATTAAAAAATTACCATTCCTGACCATCTGGAGAAATTTCGACAGGTCGCGGGTCATCGTTTTTCATCAGAAAATGGATTTTTTGAACTTTAGAAAAATTGATTAAAAATGTCATTTGGATTGTTCCTCATGTTGAATAACTACTTTTTAAAGCCTCAATGTGACCAAAATTGCCGTTTTTATAGACTTTTTCTCCTACTAGAAGCTTCTATTTCGACCAACTTCAGGCATTAAAATGACTCTAAACTCACTTATTTTAGTTCCACAAGTGATAATTCACTTGCAATAGTCATTTACAGTCAAAAAATTAAACATTAAAAAATTTCCATTTCTGACCATCTGGAGAAATTTCGACAGGTCACGGGTTATCGTTTTTCATCAGAAAATGGATTTTTTGGACTTTAGAAAAATTGATTCAAAATATCATTTGGATTGTGCCTCATGTTGAATAACTACTTTTTAAAGCCTCAATGTGACCAAAATTGCCATTTTTACAGACTTTTTCTCCTACTAGAAGCTTCTATTTCGACCAACTTCAGGCATTAAAATGACTCTAAACACACTTATTTTAGTTCCACAAGTGATAATTCACTTGCAATAGTCATTTACAGTCAAAAAATTAAACATTAAAAAATTTCCATTTCTGACCATCTGGAGAAATTTCGACAGGTCACGGGTCATCGTTATTAATTTTTCATCAGAAAATGGATTTTTTGGACTTAAGAAAAATTGATTCAAAATATCATTTGGATTGTGCCTCATGTTGAATAACTACTTTTTAAAGCCTTAATGTGACCAAAATTGCCATTTGTACAGACTTTTTCTCCTACTAGAAGCTTCTATTTCGAACAATTTCAGGCATTAAAATGACTCTAAACACACTTATTTTAGTTCCAAAAGTGATAATTCACATGCAATAGTCATTTACAGTCAAAAAATAAAACATTAAAAAATTACCATTTCTGACCATCTGGAGAAATTTCGACAGGTCGCGGGTCATCGTTTTTCATCAGAAAATGGATTTTTTGGACTTTAGAAAAAATTGATTCAAAATGTCATTTGGATTGTGCCTCATGTTGAAAAACTACTTTTTAAAGCCTCAATGTGACCAAAATTGCCATTTTTACAAACTTTTTTTCCTACTAGAAGCTTCTATTTCGACCAATTTCAGGCATTAAAATGACTCTAAACACACTTATTTTAGTTCCAAAAGTGATAATTCACATGCGATAGTCATTTACAGTCAAAAAATTAAACATTAAAAAATTACCATTTCTGACCATCTGGAGAATTTTCGACAGGTCGCGGGTCATCGTTTTTCATCAGAAAATGGATTTTTTGGACTTTAAAAAAATTGATTCAAAATGTCATTTGGATTGTGCCTCATGTTGAATAACTACTTTTTAAAGCCTCAATGTGACCAAAATTGCCATTTTTACAGACTTTTTCTCCTACTAGAAGCTTCTATTTCGACCAATTTCAGGCATTAAAATGACTCTAAACACACTTATTTTAGTTCCAAAAGTGATAATTCACTTGCAATAGTCATTTACAGTCAAAAAAATTAAACATTCAAAAATTACCATTTCTGACCATCTGGAAAAAGTTCAACAGGTCACGGGTCATCGTTTTTCATCAGAAAATTGATTTTTGGACTTTAGAAAAATTGATTCAAAATGTCATTTGAATTGTGCCTCATGTTGAATAACTACTTTTTAAAGCCTCGATGTGACCAAAATTGCCATTTTTACAGACTTTTTCTCCTACTATAAGCTTCTATTTCGACCAACTTCAGGCATTAAAATGACTCTAAACACACTTATTTTAGTTCCACAAGTGATAATTCACTTGCAATAGTCATTTACAGTCAAAAAATTAAACATTAAAAAATTTCCATTTCTGACCATCTGGAGAAATTTCGACAGGTCACGGGTTATCGTTTTTCATCAGAAAATGGATTTTTTGGACTTTAGAAAAATTGATTCAAAATATCCTTTGGATTGTGCCTCATGTTGAATAACTACTTTTTAAAGCCTCAATGTGACCAAAATTGCCAATTTGTACAGACTTTTTCTCCTACTAGAAGCTTCTATTTCGAACAATTGCAGGCATTAAAATGACCCTAAACACACTTATTTTAGTTCCAAAAGTGATAATTCACATGCAATAGTCATTTACAGTCAAAAAATAAAACATTAAAAAATTACCATTTCTGACCATCTGGAGAAATTTCGACAGGTCACGGGTCATCGTTTTTCATCAGAAAATGGATTTTTTGGACTTTAGAAAAATTGATTCAAAATGTCATTTGGATTGTGCCTCATGTTGAATAACTACTTTTTAAAGCCTCAATGTGACCAAAATTGCCATTTTTACAGACTTTTTCTCCTACTAGAAGCTTCTATTTCGACCAATTTCAGGCATTAAAATTACTCTAAACACACTTATTTTAGTTCCAAAAGTGATAATTCACATGCGATAGTCATTTACAGTCAAAATATTAAACATTAAAAAATTACCATTTCTGACCATCTGGAGAATTTTCGACAGGTCGCGGGTCATCGTTTTTCATCAGAAAATGGATTTTTTGGACTTTAGAAAAATTGATTCAAAATGTCATTTGGATTGTGCCTCATGTTGAATAACTACTTTTTAAAGCCTCAATGTGACCAAAATTGCCATTTTTACAGACTTTTTCTCCTACTAGAAGCTTCTATTTCGACCAATTTCAGGCATTAAAATGACTCTAAACACACTTATTTTAGTTCCAAAAGTGATAATTCACATGCAATAGTCATTTACAGTCAAAAAATTAAACATTAAAAAATTACCATTTCTGACCATCTGGAGAAAGTTCAACAGGTGACGGGTCATCGTTTTTCATCAGAAAATTGATTTTTTCGGCTTTATAAAAATTGATTCAAAATGTCATTTGGATTGTGCCTCATGTTGAATAACTACTTATTAAAGCCTCAATGTGACCAAAATTGCCATTTTTACACACTTTTTCTCCTACTAGAAGCTTCTATTTCGACCAATTTCAGGCATTAAAATGACTCTAAACACACTTCTTTTAGTTCCAAAAGTGATAATTCATATGCATTAGTCATTTACAGTCAAAAAAATTAAACATTCAAAAATTACCATTTCTGACCATCTGGAGAAAGTTCAACAGGTCACGGGTCATCGTTTTTCATCAGAAAATTGATTTTTGGACTTTAGAAAAATTGATTCAAAATGTCATTTGAATTGTGCCTCATGTTGAATAACTACTTTTTAAAGCCTCGATGTGACCAAAATTGCCATTTTTACAGACTTTTTCTCCTACTAGAAGCTTCTATTTCGACCAACTTCAGGCATTAAAATGACTCTAAACACACTTATTTTAGTTCCACAAGTGATAATTCACTTGCAATAGTCATTTACAGTCAAAAAATTAAACATTAAAAAATTTCCATTTCTGACCATCTGGAGAAATTTCGACAGGTCACGGGTTATCGTTTTTCATCAGAAAATGGATTTTTGGGACTTTAGAAAAATTGATTCAAAATATCATTTGGATTGTGCCTCATGTTGAATAACTACTTTTTAAAGCCTCAATGTGACCAAAATTGCCATTTGTACAGACTTTTTCTCCTACTAGAAGCTTCTATTTCGAACAATTGCAGGCATTAAAATGACCCTAAACACACTTATTTTAGTTCCAAAAGTGATAATTCACATGCAATAGTCATTTACAGTCAAAAAATAAAACATTAAAAAATTACCATTTCTGACCATCTGGAGAAATTTCGACAGGTCACGGGTCATCGTTTTTCATCAGAAAATTGATTTTTTGGACTTTAGAAAAATTGATTCAAAATATCTTTTGGATTGTGCCTCATGTTGAATAACTACTTTTTAAAACCTCAATGTGACCAAAATTGCCATTTTTACAGACTTTTTCTCCTACTAGAAGCTTCTATTTCGAACAATTTCAGGCATTAAAATGACTCTAAACACACTTATTTTAGTTCCAAAAGTGATAATTCACATGCAATAGTCATTTACAGTCAAAAAATAAAACATTCAAAAATTACCATTTCTGACCATCTGGAGAAATTTCGACAGGTCGCGGGTCATCGTTTTTCATCAGAAAATGGATTTTTTGGACTTTAGAAAAATTGATTCAAAATGTCATTTGGATTGTGCCTCATGTTGAATAACTACTTTTTAAAGCCTCAATGTGACCAAAATTGACATTTTTACAGACTTTTTCACCTACTAGAAGCTTCTATTTCGACCAATTTCAGGCATTAAAATGACTCTAAACACACTTATTTTAGTTCCAAAAGTGATAATTCACATGCAATAGTCATTTACAGTCAAAAAATAAAACATTGAAAAATTACCATTTCTGACCATCTGGAGAAATTTCGACAGGTCGCGGGTCATCGTTTTTCATCAGAAAATGGATTTTTTGGACTTTAGAAAAATTGATTCAAAATGTCATTTGATTTGTGCCTCATGTTGAATAACTACTTTTTAAAACCTCAATGTGACCAAAATTGCCATTTTTACAGACTTTTTCTCCTACTAGAAGCTTCTATTTCGACCAACTTCAGGCATTAAAATGACTCTAAACACACTTATTTTAGTTCCACAAGTGATAATTCACTTGCAATAGTCATTTACAGTCAAAAAATTAAACATTAAAAAATTTCCATTTCTGACCATCTGGAGAAATTTCGACAGGTCACGGGTCATCGTTTTTACTTTTTCATCAGAAAATGGATTTTTTGGACTTAAGAAAAATTGATTCAAAATATCATTTGGATTGTGCCTCATGTTGAATAACTACTTTTTAAAGCCTTAATGTGACCAAAATTGCCATTTGTACAGACTTTTTCTCCTACTAGAAGCTTCTATTTCGAACAATTTCAGGCATTAAAATGACCCTAAACACACTTATTTTAGTTCCAAAAGTGATAATTCACATGCAATAGTCATTTACAGTCAAAAAATAAAACATTAAAAAATTACCATTTCTGACCATCTGGAGAAATTTCGACAGGTCACGGGTCATCGTTTTTCATCAGAAAATTGATTTTTTGGACTTTAGAAAAATTGATTCAAAATATCTTTTGGATTGTGCCTCATGTTGAATAACTACTTTTTAAAACCTCAATGTGACCAAAATTGCCATTTTTACAGACTTTTTCTCCTACTAGAAGCTTCTATTTCGAACAATTTCAGGCATTAAAATGACTCTAAACACACTTATTTTAGTTCCAAAAGTGATAATTCACATGCAATAGTCATTTACAGTCAAAAAATAAAATATTCAAAAATTACCATTTCTGACCATCTGGAGAAATTTCGACAGGTCACGGGTCATCGTTTTTCATCAGAAAATGGATTTTTTGGACTTTAGAAAAATTGATTCAAAATGTCATTTGGATTGTGCCTCATGTTGAATAACTACTTTTTAAAGCCTCAATGTGACCAAAATTGACATTTTTACAGACTTTTTCACCTACTAGAAGCTTCTATTTCGACCAATTTCAGGCATTAAAATGACTCTAAACACACTTATTTTAGTTCCAAAAGTGATAATTCACATGCAATAGTCATTTACAGTCAAAAAATAAAACATTGAAAAATTACCATTTCTGACCATCTGGAGAAATTTCGACAGGTCACGGGTCATCGTTTTTACTTTTTCATCAGAAAATGGATTTTTTGGACTTAAGAAAAATTGATTCAAAATATCATTTGGATTGTGCCTCATGTTGAATAACTACTTTTTAAAGCCTTAATGTGACCAAAATTGCCATTTGTACAGACTTTTTCTCCTACTAGAAGCTTCTATTTCGAACAATTTCAGGCATTAAAATGACTCTAAACACACTTATTTTAGTTCCAAAAGTGATAATTCACATGCAATAGTCATTTACAGTCAAAAAATAAAACATTCAAAAATTACCATTTCTGACCATCTGGAGAAATTTCGACAGGTCGCGGGTCATCGTTTTTCATCAGAAAATGGATTTTTTGGACTTTAGAAAAAATTGATTCAAAATGTCATTTGGATTGTGCCTCATGTTGAATAACTACTTTTTAAAGCCTCAATGTGACCAAAATTGCCATTTTTACAGACTTTTTTTCCTACTAGAAGCTTCTATTTCGACCAATTTCAGGCATTAAAATGACTCTAAACACACTTATTTTAGTTCCAAAAGTGATAATTCACATGCGATAGTCATTTACTGTCAAAAAATTAAACATTAAAAAATTACCATTTCTGACCATCTGGAGAATTTTCGACAGGTCGCGGGTCATCGTTTTTCATCAGAAAATGGATTTTTTGGACTTTAGAAAAATTGATTCAAAATGTCATTTGGATTGTGCCTCATGTTGAATAACTACTTTTTAAAGCCTCAATGTGACCAAAATTGCCATTTTTACAGACTTTTTCTCCTACTAGAAGCTTCTATTTCGACCAATTTCAGGCATTAAAATGACTCTAAACACACTTATTTTAGTTCCAAAAGTGACAATTCACATGCAATAGTCATTTACAGTCAAAAAATTAAACATTAAAAAATTACCATTTCTGACCATCTGGAGAAAGTTCAACAGGTGACGGGTCATCGTTTTTCATCAGAAAATTGATTTTTTCGGCTTTATAAAAATTGATTCAAAATGTCATTTGGATTGTGCCTCATGTTGAATAACTACTTATTAAAGCCTCAATGTGACCAAAATTGCCATTTTTACAGACTTTTTCTCCTTCTCAGAAGCTTCTATTATGACTTATTTCAGGCATTAAAACGACTCTAAACACACTTATGTTAGTTCCACAAGTGATAATTCACATGCGATAGTCATTTACAGTCAAAAAATTAAACATTAAAAAATTACCATTTCTGACCATCTGGAGAAATTTCGACAGGTCGCGGGTCATCGTTTTTCATCAGAAAATGGATTTTTTGGACTTTAGAAAAATTGATTAAAAATGTCATTTGGATTGTTCCTCATGTTGAGTAACTACTTTTTAAAGCCTCAATGTGACCAAAATTGCCATTTTTACACACTTTTTCTCCTACTAGAAGCTTCTATTTCGACCAATTTCAGGCATTAAAATGACTATAAACACGCTTCTTTTAGTTCCAAAAGTGATAATTCATATGCAATAGTCATTTACAGTGAAAAAAATTAAACATTAAAAAATTACCATTTCTGACCATCTGGAGAAAGTTCAACAGGTCACGGGTCATCGTTTTTCATCAGAAAATTGATTTTTGGACTTTAGAAAAATTGATTCAAAATGTCATTTGATTTGTGCCTCATGTTGAATAACTACTTTTTAAAGCCTCGATGTGACCAAAATTGCCATTTTTACAGACTTTTTCTCCTACTAGAAGCTTCTATTTCGACCAACTTCAGGCATTAAAATGACTCTAAACACACTTATTTTAGTTCCACAAGTGATAATTCACTTGCAATAGTCATTTACAGTCAAAAAATTAAACATTAAAAAATTTCCATTTCTGACCATCTGGAGAAATTTCGACAGGTCACGGGTCATCGTTTTTACTTTTTCATCAGAAAATGGATTTTTTGGACTTAAGAAAAATTGATTCAAAATATCATTTGGATTGTGCCTCATGTTGAATAACTACTTTTTAAAGCCTTAATGTGACCAAAATTGCCATTTGTACAGACTTTTTCTCCTACTAGAAGCTTCTATTTCGAACAATTTCAGGCATTAAAATGACTCTAAACACACTTATTTTAGTTCCAAAAGTGATAATTCACATGCAATAGTCATTTACAGTCAAAAAATAAAACATTAAAAAATTACCATTTCTGACCATCTGGAGAAATTTCGACAGGTCGCGGGTCATCGTTTTTCATCAGAAAATGGATTTTTTGGACTTTAGAAAAAATTGATTCAAAATGTCATTTGGATTGTGCCTCATGTTGAATAACTACTTTTTAAAGCCTCAATGTGACCAAAATTGCCATTTTTACAGACTTTTTTTCCTACTAGAAGCTTCTATTTCGACCAATTTCAGGCATTAAAATGACTCTAAACACACTTATTTTAGTTCCAAAAGTGATAATTCACATGCAATAGTCATTTACAGTCAAAAAATAAAACATTAAAAAATTACCATTTCTGACCATCTGGAGAAATTTCGACAGGTCACGGGTCATCGTTTTTCATCAGAAAATTGATTTTTTGGACTTTAGAAAAATTGATTCAAAATATCATTTGGATTGCGCCTCATGTTGAATAACTACTTTTTAAAACCTCAATGTGACCAAAATTGCCATTTTTACAGACTTTTTCTCCTACTAGAAGCTTCTATTTCGAACAATTTCAGGCATTAAAATGACTCTAAACACACTTATTTTAGTTCCAAAAGTGATAATTCACATGCAATAGTCATTTACAGTCAAAAAATAAAACATTCAAAAATTACCATTTCTGACCATCTGGAGAAATTTCGACAGGTCGCGGGTCATCGTTTTTCATCAGAAAATGGATTTTTTGGACTTTAGAAAAATTGATTCAAAATGTCATTTGGATTGTGCCTCATGTTGAATAACTACTTTTTAAAGCCTCAATGTGACCAAAATTGACATTTTTACAGACTTTTTCACCTACTAGAAGCTTCTATTTCGACCAATTTCAGGCATTAAAATGACTCTAAACACACTTATTTTAGTTCCAAAAGTGATAATTCACATGCAATAGTCATTTACAGTCAAAAAATAAAACATTGAAAAATTACCATTTCAGACCATCTGGAGAAATTTCGACAGGTCGCGGGTCATCGTTTTTCATCAGAAAATGGATTTTTTGGACTTTAGAAAAATTGATTAAAAATGTCATTTGGATTGTTCCTCATGTTGAGTAACTACTTTTTAAAGCCTCAATGTGACCAAAATTGCCATTTTTACACACTTTTTCTCCTACTAGAAGCTTCTATTTCGACCAATTTCAGGCATTAAAATGACTATAAACACGCTTCTTTTAGTTCCAAAAGTGATAATTCATATGCAATAGTCATTTACAGTGAAAAAAATTAAACATTAAAAAATTACCATTTCTGACCATCTGGAGAAAGTTCAACAGGTCACGGGTCATCGTTTTTCATCAGAAAATTGATTTTTGGACTTTAGAAAAATTGATTCAAAATGTCATTTGATTTGTGCCTCATGTTGAATAACTACTTTTTAAAGCCTCGATGTGACCAAAATTGCCATTTTTACAGACTTTTTCTCCTACTAGAAGCTTCTATTTCGACCAACTTCAGGCATTAAAATGACTCTAAACACACTTATTTTAGTTCCACAAGTGATAATTCACTTGCAATAGTCATTTACAGTCAAAAAATTAAACATTAAAAAATTTCCATTTCTGACCATCTGGAGAAATTTCGACAGGTCACGGGTCATCGTTTTTACTTTTTCATCAGAAAATGGATTTTTTGGACTTAAGAAAAATTGATTCAAAATATCATTTGGATTGTGCCTCATGTTGAATAACTACTTTTTAAAGCCTTAATGTGACCAAAATTGCCATTTGTACAGACTTTTTCTCCTACTAGAAGCTTCTATTTCGAACAATTTCAGGCATTAAAATGACTCTAAACACACTTATTTTAGTTCCAAAAGTGATAATTCACATGCAATAGTCATTTACAGTCAAAAAATAAAACATTAAAAAATTACCATTTCTGACCATCTGGAGAAATTTCGACAGGTCGCGGGTCATCGTTTTTCATCAGAAAATGGATTTTTTGGACTTTAGAAAAAATTGATTCAAAATGTCATTTGGATTGTGCCTCATGTTGAATAACTACTTTTTAAAGCCTCAATGTGACCAAAATTGCCATTTTTACAGACTTTTTTTCCTACTAGAAGCTTCTATTTCGACCAATTTCAGGCATTAAAATGACTCTAAACACACTTATTTTAGTTCCAAAAGTGATAATTCACATGCGATAGTCATTTACTGTCAAAAAATTAAACATTAAAAAATTACCATTTCTGACCATCTGGAGAATTTTCGACAGGTCGCGGGTCATCGTTTTTCATCAGAAAATGGATTTTTTGGACTTTAGAAAAATTGATTCAAAATGTCATTTGGATTGTGCCTCATGTTGAATAACTACTTATTAAAGCCTCAATGTGACCAAAATTGCCATTTGTACACACTTTTTCTCCTACTAGAAGCTTCTATTTCGACCAATTTCAGGCATTAAAATGACTCTAAACACACTTCTTTTAGTTCCAAAAGTGATAATTCATATGCAATAGTCATTTACAGTCAAAAAAATTAAACATTCAAAAATTACTATTTCTGACCATCTGGAAAAAGTTCAACAGGTCACGGGTCATCGTTTTTCATCAGAAAATTGATTTTTGGACTTTAGAAAAATTGATTCAAAATGTCATTTGAATTGTGCCTCATGTTGAATAACTACTTTTTAAAGCCTCGATGTGACCAAAATTGCCATTTTTACAGACTTTTTCTCCTACTAGAAGCTTCTATTTCGACCAACTTCAGGCATTAAAATGACTCTAAATACACTTATTTTAGTTCCACAAGTGATAATTCACTTGCAATAGTCATTTACAGTCAAAAAATTAAACATTAAAAAATTTCCATTTCTGACCATCTGGAGAAATTTCGACAGGTCACGGGTTATCGTTTTTCATCAGAAAATGGATTTTTTGGACTTTAGAAAAATTGATTCAAAATATCATTTGGATTGTGCCTCATGTTGAATAACTACTTTTTAAAGCCTCAATGTGACCAAAATTGCCAATTTGTACAGACTTTTTCTCCTACTAGAAGCTTCTATTTCGAACAATTGCAGGCATTAAAATGACCCTAAACACACTTATTTTAGTTCCAAAAGTGATAATTCACATGCAATAGTCATTTACAGTCAAAAAATAAAACATTAAAAAATTACCATTTCTGACCATCTGGAGAAATTTCGACAGGTCACGGGTCATCGTTTTTCATCAGAAAATTGATTTTTTGGACTTTAGAAAAATTGATTCAAAATATCATTTGGATTGTGCCTCATGTTGAATAACTACTTTTTAAAACCTCAATGTGACCAAAATTGCCATTTTTACAGACTTTTTCTCCTACTAGAAGCTTCTATTTCGAACAATTTCAGGCATTAAAATGACTCTAAACACACTTATTTTAGTTCCAAAAGTGATAATTCACATGCAATAGTCATTTACAGTCAAAAAATAAAACATTCAAAAATTACCATTTCTGACCATCTGGAGAAATTTCGACAGGTCGCGGGTCATCGTTTTTCATCAGAAAATGGATTTTTTGGACTTTAGAAAAATTGATTCAAAATGTCATTTGGATTGTGCCTCATGTTGAATAACTACTTTTTAAAGCCTCAATGTGACCAAAATTGACATTTTTACAGACTTTTTCACCAACTAGAAGCTTCTATTTCGACCAATTTCAGGCATTAAAATGACTCTAAACACACTTATTTTAGTTCCAAAAGTGATAATTCACATGCAATAGTCATTTACAGTCAAAAAATAAAACATTGAAAAATTACCATTTCAGACCATCTGGAGAAATTTCGACAGGTCGCGGGTCATCGTTTTTCATCAGAAAATGGATTTTTTGGACTTTAGAAAAATTGATTCAAAATGTCATTTGATTTGTGCCTCATGTTGAATAACTACTTTTTAAAACCTCAATGTGACCAAAATTGCCATTTTTACAGACTTTTTCTCCTACTAGAAGCTTCTATTTCGACCAACTTCAGGCATTAAAATGACTCTAAACACACTTATTTTAGTTCCACAAGTGATAATTCACTTGCAATAGTCATTTACAGTCAAAAAATTAAACATTAAAAAATTTCCATTTCTGACCATCTGGAGAAATTTCGACAGGTCACGGGTCATCGTTTTTACTTTTTCATCAGAAAATGGATTTTTTGGACTTAAGAAAAATTGATTCAAAATATCATTTGGATTGTGCCTCATGTTGAATAACTACTTTTTAAAGCCTTAATGTGACCAAAATTGCCATTTGTACAGACTTTTTCTCCTACTAGAAGCTTCTATTTCGAACAATTTCAGGCATTAAAATGACTCTAAACACACTTATTTTAGTTCCAAAAGTGATAATTCACATGCAATAGTCATTTACAGTCAAAAAATAAAACATTCAAAAATTACCATTTCTGACCATCTGGAGAAATTTCGACAGGTCGCGGGTCATCGTTTTTCATCAGAAAATGGATTTTTTGGACTTTAGAAAAAATTGATTCAAAATGTCATTTGGATTGTGCCTCATGTTGAATAACTACTTTTTAAAGCCTCAATGTGACCAAAATTGCCATTTTTACAGACTTTTTTTCCTACTAGAAGCTTCTATTTCGACCAATTTCAGGCATTAAAATGACTCTAAACACACTTATTTTAGTTCCAAAAGTGATAATTCACATGCGATAGTCATTTACTGTCAAAAAATTAAACATTAAAAAATTACCATTTCTGACCATCTGGAGAATTTTCGACAGGTCGCGGGTCATCGTTTTTCATCAGAAAATGGATTTTTTGGACTTTAGAAAAATTGATTCAAAATGTCATTTGGATTGTGCCTCATGTTGAATAACTACTTTTTAAAGCCTCAATGTGACCAAAATTGCCATTTTTACAGACTTTTTCTCCTACTAGAAGCTTCTATTTCGACCAATTTCAGGCATTAAAATGACTCTAAACACACTTATTTTAGTTCCAAAAATGACAATTCACATGCAATAGTCATTTACAGTCAAAAAATTAAACATTAAAAAATTACCATTTCTGACCATCTGGAGAAAGTTCAACAGGTGACGGGTCATCGTTTTTCATCAGAAAATTGATTTTTTCGGCTTTATAAAAATTGATTCAAAATGTCATTTGGATTGTGCCTCATGTTGAATAACTACTTATTAAAGCCTCAATGTGACCAAAATTGCCATTTTTACAGACTTTTTCTCCTTCTCAGAAGCTTCTATTATGACTTATTTCAGGCATTAAAACGACTCTAAACACACTTATGTTAGTTCCACAAGTGATAATTCACATGCGATAGTCATTTACAGTCAAAAAATTAAACATTAAAAAATTACCATTTCTGACCATCTGGAGAAATTTCGACAGGTCGCGGGTCATCGTTTTTCATCAGAAAATGGATTTTTTGGACTTTAGAAAAATTGATTAAAAATGTCATTTGGATTGTTCCTCATGTTGAGTAACTACTTTTTAAAGCCTCAATGTGACCAAAATTGCCATTTTTACTCACTTTTTCTCCTACTAGAAGCTTCTATTTCGACCAATTTCAGGCATTAAAATGACTATAAACACGCTTCTTTTAGTTCCAAAAGTGATAATTCATATGCAATAGTCATTTACAGTGAAAAAAATTAAACATTAAAAAATTACCATTTCTGACCATCTGGAGAAAGTTCAACAGGTCACGGGTCATCGTTTTTCATCAGAAAATTGATTTTTGGACTTTAGAAAAATTGATTCAAAATGTCATTTGATTTGTGCCTCATGTTGAATAACTACTTTTTAAAGCCTCGATGTGACCAAAATTGCCATTTTTACAGACTTTTTCTCCTACTAGAAGCTTCTATTTCGACCAACTTCAGGCATTAAAATGACTCTAAACACACTTATTTTAGTTCCACAAGTGATAATTCACTTGCAATAGTCATTTACAGTCAAAAAATTAAACATTAAAAAATTTCCATTTCTGACCATCTGGAGAAATTTCGACAGGTCACGGTTCATCGTTTTTACTTTTTCATCAGAAAATGGATTTTTTGGACTTAAGAAAAATTGATTCAAAATATCATTTGGATTGTGCCTCATGTTGAATAACTACTTTTTAAAGCCTTAATGTGACCAAAATTGCCATTTGTACAGACTTTTTCTCCTACTAGAAGCTTCTATTTCGAACAATTTCAGGCATTAAAATGACTCTAAACACACTTATTTTAGTTCCAAAAGTGATAATTCACATGCAATAGTCATTTACAGTCAAAAAATAAAACATTAAAAAATTACCATTTCTGACCATCTGGAGAAATTTCGACAGGTCGCGGGTCATCGTTTTTCATCAGAAAATGGATTTTTTGGACTTTAGAAAAAATTGATTCAAAATGTCATTTGGATTGTGCCTCATGTTGAATAACTACTTTTTAAAGCCTCAATGTGACCAAAATTGCCATTTTTACAGACTTTTTTTCCTACTAGAAGCTTCTATTTCGACCAATTTCAGGCATTAAAATGACTCTAAACACACTTATTTTAGTTCCAAAAGTGATAATTCACATGCAATAGTCATTTACAGTCAAAAAATAAAACATTAAAAAATTACCATTTCTGACCATCTGGAGAAATTTCGACAGGTCACGGGTCATCGTTTTTCATCAGAAAATTGATTTTTTGGACTTTAGAAAAATTGATTCAAAATATCATTTGGATTGCGCCTCATGTTGAATAACTACTTTTTAAAACCTCAATGTGACCAAAATTGCCATTTTTACAGACTTTTTCTCCTACTAGAAGCTTCTATTTCGAACAATTTCAGGCATTAAAATGACTCTAAACACACTTATTTTAGTTCCAAAAGTGATAATTCACAT
The DNA here is from genome assembly GCF_964204655.1 of Triturus cristatus. Taxonomy (NCBI): domain Eukaryota; kingdom Metazoa; phylum Chordata; class Amphibia; order Caudata; family Salamandridae; genus Triturus; species Triturus cristatus. The sequence continues at coordinate 92,455,295 of NC_140588.1, forward strand.
GCAATAGTCATTTACAGTCAAAAAATAAAACATTCAAAAATTACCATTTCTGACCATCTGGAGAAATTTCGACAGGTCGCGGGTCATCGTTTTTCATCAGAAAATGGATTTTTTGGACTTTAGAAAAATTGATTCAAAATGTCATTTGGATTGTGCCTCATGTTGAATAACTACTTTTTAAAGCCTCAATGTGACCAAAATTGACATTTTTACAGACTTTTTCACCTACTAGAAGCTTCTATTTCGACCAACTTCAGGCATTAAAATGACTCTAAACACACTTATTTTAGTTCCAAAAGTGATAATTCACATGCAATAGTCATTTACAGTCAAAAAATAAAACATTGAAAAATTACCATTTCAGACCATCTGGAGAAATTTCGACAGGTCGCGGGTCATCGTTTTTCATCAGAAAATGGATTTTTTGGACTTTAGAAAAATTGATTAAAAATGTCATTTGGATTGTTCCTCATGTTGAGTAACTACTTTTTAAAGCCTCAATGTGACCAAAATTGCCATTTTTACACACTTTTTCTCCTACTAGAAGCTTCTATTTCGACCAATTTCAGGCATTAAAATGACTATAAACACGCTTCTTTTAGTTCCAAAAGTGATAATTCATATGCAATAGTCATTTACAGTGAAAAAAATTAAACATTAAAAAATTACCATTTCTGACCATCTGGAGAAAGTTCAACAGGTCACGGGTCATCGTTTTTCATCAGAAAATTGATTTTTGGACTTTAGAAAAATTGATTCAAAATGTCATTTGATTTGTGCCTCATGTTGAATAACTACTTTTTAAAGCCTCGATGTGACCAAAATTGCCATTTTTACAGACTTTTTCTCCTACTAGAAGCTTCTATTTCGACCAACTTCAGGCATTAAAATGACTCTAAACACACTTATTTTAGTTCCACAAGTGATAATTCACTTGCAATAGTCATTTACAGTCAAAAAATTAAACATTAAAAAATTTCCATTTCTGACCATCTGGAGAAATTTCGACAGGTCACGGGTCATCGTTTTTACTTTTTCATCAGAAAATGGATTTTTTGGACTTAAGAAAAATTGATTCAAAATATCATTTGGATTGTGCCTCATGTTGAATAACTACTTTTTAAAGCCTTAATGTGACCAAAATTGCCATTTGTACAGACTTTTTCTCCTACTAGAAGCTTCTATTTCGAACAATTTCAGGCATTAAAATGACTCTAAACACACTTATTTTAGTTCCAAAAGTGATAATTCACATGCAATAGTCATTTACAGTCAAAAAATAAAACATTAAAAAATTACCATTTCTGACCATCTGGAGAAATTTCGACAGGTCGCGGGTCATCGTTTTTCATCAGAAAATGGATTTTTTGGACTTTAGAAAAAATTGATTCAAAATGTCATTTGGATTGTGCCTCATGTTGAATAACTACTTTTTAAAGCCTCAATGTGACCAAAATTGCCATTTTTACAGACTTTTTTTCCTACTAGAAGCTTCTATTTCGACCAATTTCAGGCATTAAAATGACTCTAAACACACTTATTTTAGTTCCAAAAGTGATAATTCACATGCGATAGTCATTTACTGTCAAAAAATTAAACATTAAAAAATTACCATTTCTGACCATCTGGAGAATTTTCGACAGGTCGCGGGTCATCGTTTTTCATCAGAAAATGGATTTTTTGGACTTTAGAAAAATTGATTCAAAATGTCATTTGGATTGTGCCTCATGTTGAATAACTACTTATTAAAGCCTCAATGTGACCAAAATTGCCATTTGTACACACTTTTTCTCCTACTAGAAGCTTCTATTTCGACCAATTTCAGGCATTAAAATGACTCTAAACACACTTCTTTTAGTTCCAAAAGTGATAATTCATATGCAATAGTCATTTACAGTCAAAAAAATTAAACATTCAAAAATTACCATTTCTGACCATCTGGAAAAAGTTCAACAGGTCACGGGTCATCGTTTTTCATCAGAAAATTGATTTTTGGACTTTAGAAAAATTGATTCAAAATGTCATTTGAATTGTGCCTCATGTTGAATAACTACTTTTTAAAGCCTCGATGTGACCAAAATTGCCATTTTTACAGACTTTTTCTCCTACTAGAAGCTTCTATTTCGACCAACTTCAGGCATTAAAATGACTCTAAATACACTTATTTTAGTTCCACAAGTGATAATTCACTTGCAATAGTCATTTACAGTCAAAAAATTAAACATTAAAAAATTTCCATTTCTGACCATCTGGAGAAATTTCGACAGGTCACGGGTTATCGTTTTTCATCAGAAAATGGATTTTTTGGACTTTAGAAAAATTGATTCAAAATATCATTTGGATTGTGCCTCATGTTGAATAACTACTTTTTAAAGCCTCAATGTGACCAAAATTGCCAATTTGTACAGACTTTTTCTCCTACTAGAAGCTTCTATTTCGAACAATTGCAGGCATTAAAATGACCCTAAACACACTTATTTTAGTTCCAAAAGTGATAATTCACATGCAATAGTCATTTACAGTCAAAAAATAAAACATTAAAAAATTACCATTTCTGACCATCTGGAGAAATTTCGACAGGTCACGGGTCATCGTTTTTCATCAGAAAATTGATTTTTTGGACTTTAGAAAAATTGATTCAAAATATCATTTGGATTGTGCCTCATGTTGAATAACTACTTTTTAAAACCTCAATGTGACCAAAATTGCCATTTTTACAGACTTTTTCTCCTACTAGAAGCTTCTATTTCGAACAATTTCAGGCATTAAAATGACTCTAAACACACTTATTTTAGTTCCAAAAGTGATAATTCACATGCAATAGTCATTTACAGTCAAAAAATAAAACATTCAAAAATTACCATTTCTGACCATCTGGAGAAATTTCGACAGGTCGCGGGTCATCGTTTTTCATCAGAAAATGGATTTTTTGGACTTTAGAAAAATTGATTCAAAATGTCATTTGGATTGTGCCTCATGTTGAATAACTACTTTTTAAAGCCTCAATGTGACCAAAATTGACATTTTTACAGACTTTTTCACCTACTAGAAGCTTCTATTTCGACCAATTTCAGGCATTAAAATGACTCTAAACACACTTATTTTAGTTCCAAAAGTGATAATTCACATGCAATAGTCATTTACAGTCAAAAAATAAAACATTGAAAAATTACCATTTCAGACCATCTGGAGAAATTTCGACAGGTCGCGGGTCATCGTTTTTCATCAGAAAATTGATTTTTTGGACTTTAGAAAAATTGATTAAAAATGTCATTTGGATTGTTCCTCATGTTGAATAACTACTTTTTAAAGCCTCAATGTGACCAAAATTGCCATTTTTACACACTTTTTCTCCTACTAGAAGCTTCTATCTTGACCAATTTCAGGCATTAAAATGACTCTAAACACACTTCTTTTAGTTCCAAAAGTGATAATTCATATGCAATAGTCATTTACAGTCAAAAAAATTAAAAATTAAAAAAATACCATTTCTGACCATCTGGAGAAAGTTCAACAGGTCACGGGTCATCGTTTTTCATCAGAAAATTGATTTTTGGACTTCAGAAAAATTGATTCAAAATGTCATTTGAATTGTGCCTCATGTTGAATAACTACTTTTTAAAGCCTCGATGTGACCAAAATTGCCATTTTTACAGACTTTTTCTCCTACTAGAAGCTTCTATTTCGACCAACTTCAGGCATTAAAATGACTCTAAACACACTTATTTTAGTTCCACAAGTGATAATTCACTTGCAATAGTCATTTACAGTCAAAAAATTAAACATTAAAAAATTTCCATTTCTGACCATCTGGAGAAATTTCGACAGGTCACGGGTCATCGTTTTTACTTTTTCATCAGAAAATGGATTTTTTGGACTTAAGAAAAATTGATTCAAAATATCATTTGGATTGTGCCTCATGTTGAATAACTACTTTTTAAAGCCTTAATGTGACCAAAATTGCCATTTGTACAGACTTTTTCTCCTACTAGAAGCTTCTATTTCGAACAATTTCAGGCATGAAAATGACTCTAAACACACTTATTTTAGTTCCAAAAGTGATAATTCACATGCAATAGTCATTTACAGTCAAAAAATAAAACATTAAAAAATTACCATTTCTGACCATCTGGAGAAATTTCGACAGGTCGCGGGTCATCGTTTTTCATCAGAAAATGGATTTTTTGGACTTTAGAAAAAATTGATTCAAAATGTCATTTGGATTGTGCCTCATGTTGAATAACTACTTTTTAAAGCCTCAATGTGACCAAAATTGCCATTTTTACAGACTTTTTTTCCTACTAGAAGCTTCTATTTCGACCAATTTCAGGCATTAAAATGACTCTAAACACACTTATTTTAGTTCCAAAAGTGATAATTCACATGCGATAGTCATTTACAGTCAAAAAATTAAACATTAAAAAATTACCATTTCTGACCATCTGGAGAATTTTCGACAGGTCGCGGGTCATCGTTTTTCATCAGAAAATGGATTTTTTGGACTTTAGAAAAATTGATTAAAAATGTCATTTGGATTGTTCCTCATGTTGAATAACTACTTTTTAAAGCCTCAATGTGAACAAAATTGCCATTTTTACACACTTTTTCTCCTACTAGAAGCTTCTATTTCGACCAATTTCAGGCATTAAAATGACTCTAAACACACTTCTTTTAGTTCCAAAAGTGATAATTCATATGCAATAGTCATTTACAGTGAAAAAAATTAAACATTAAAAAATTACCATTTCTGACCATCTGGAGAAAGTTCAACAGGTCACGGGTCATCGTTTTTCATCAGAAAATTGATTTTTGGACTTGAGAAAAATTGATTCAAAATGTCATTTGATTTGTGCCTCATGTTGAATAACTACTTTTTAAAGCCTCGATGTGACCAAAATTGCCATTTTTACAGACTTTTTCTCCTACTAGAAGCTTCTATTTCGACCAACTTCAGGCATTAAAATGACTCTAAACACACTTATTTTAGTTCCACAAGTGATAATTCACTTGCAATAGTCATTTACAGTCAAAAAATTAAACATTAAAAAATTTCCATTTCTGACCATCTGGAGAAATTTCGACAGGTCACGGGTCATCGTTTTTACTTTTTCATCAGAAAATGGATTTTTTGGACTTAAGAAAAATTGATTCAAAATATCATTTGGATTGTGCCTCATGTTGAATAACTACTTTTTAAAGCCTTAATGTGACCAAAATTGCCATTTGTACAGACTTTTTCTCCTACTAGAAGCTTCTATTTCGAACAATTTCAGGCATTAAAATGACTCTAAACACACTTATTTTAGTACCAAAAGTGATAATTCACATGCAATAGTCATTTACAGTCAAAACATAAAACATTAAAAAATGACCATTTCTGACCATCTGGAGAAATTTCGACAGGTCGCGGGTCATCGTTTTTCATCAGAAAATGGATTTTTTGGACTTTAGAAAAAATTGATTCAAAATGTCATTTGGATTGTGCCTCATGTTGAATAACTACTTTTTAAAGCCTCAATGTGACCAAAATTGCCATTTTTACAGACTTTTTTTCCTACTAGAAGCTTCTATTTCGACCAATTTCAGGCATTAAAATGACTCTAAACACACTTATTTTAGTTCCAAAAGTGATAATTCACATGCGATAGTCATTTACAGTCAAAAAATTAAACATTAAAAAATTACCATTTCTGACCATCTGGAGAATTTTCGACAGGTCGCGGGTCATCGTTTTTCATCAGAAAATGGATTTTTTGGACTTTAGAAAAATTGATTAAAAATGTCATTTGGATTGTTCCTCATGTTGAATAACTACTTTTTAAAGCCTCAATGTGAACAAAATTGCCATTTTTACACACTTTTTCTCCTACTAGAAGCTTCTATTTCGACCAATTTCAGGCATTAAAATGACTCTAAACACACTTCTTTTAGTTCCAAAAGTGATAATTCATATGCAATAGTCATTTACAGTGAAAAAAATTAAACATTAAAAAATTACCATTTCTGACCATCTGGAGAAAGTTCAACAGGTCACGGGTCATCGTTTTTCATCAGAAAATTGATTTTTGGACTTGAGAAAAATTGATTCAAAATGTCATTTGATTTGTGCCTCATGTTGAATAACTACTTTTTAAAGCCTCGATGTGACCAAAATTGCCATTTTTACAGACTTTTTCTCCTACTAGAAGCTTCTATTTCGACCAACTTCAGGCATTAAAATGACTCTAAACACACTTATTTTAGTTCCACAAGTGATAATTCACTTGCAATAGTCATTTACAGTCAAAAAATTAAACATTAAAAAATTTCCATTTCTGACCATCTGGAGAAATTTCGACAGGTCACGGGTCATCGTTTTTACTTTTTCATCAGAAAATGGATTTTTTGGACTTAAGAAAAATTGATTCAAAATATCATTTGGATTGTGCCTCATGTTGAATAACTACTTTTTAAAGCCTTAATGTGACCAAAATTGCCATTTGTACAGACTTTTTCTCCTACTAGAAGCTTCTATTTCGAACAATTTCAGGCATTAAAATGACTCTAAACACACTTATTTTAGTACCAAAAGTGATAATTCACATGCAATAGTCATTTACAGTCAAAACATAAAACATTAAAAAATGACCATTTCTGACCATCTGGAGAAATTTCGACAGGTCGCGGGTCATCGTTTTTCATCAGAAAATTGATTTTTTGGACTTTAGAAAAATTGATTCAAAATATCATTTGGATTGTGCCTCATGTTGAATAACTACTTTTTAAAACCTCAATGTGACCAAAATTGCCATTTTTACAGACTTTTTCTCCTACTAGAAGCTTCTATTTCGAACAATTTCAGGCATTAAAATGACTCTAAACACACTTATTTTAGTTCCAAAAGTGATAATTCACATGCAATAGTCATTTACAGTCAAAAAATAAAACATTCAAAAATTACCATTTCTGACCATCTGGAGAAATTTCGACAGGTCGCGGGTCATCGTTTTTCATCAGAAAATGGATTTTTTGGACTTTAGAAAAATTGATTCAAAATGTCATTTGGATTGTGCCTCATGTTGAATAACTACTTTTTAAAGCCTCAATGTGACCAAAATTGACATTTTTACAGACTTTTTCACCTACTAGAAGCTTCTATTTCGACCAATTTCAGGCATTAAAATGACTCTAAACACACTTATTTTAGTTCCAAAAGTGATAATTCACATGCAATAGTCATTTACAGTCAAAAAATAAAACATTGAAAAATTACCATTTCAGACCATCTGGAGAAATTTCGACAGGTCGCGGGTCATCGTTTTTCATCAGAAAATTGATTTTTTGGACTTTAGAAAAATTGATTAAAAATGTCATTTGGATTGTTCCTCATGTTGAATAACTACTTTTTAAAGCCTCAATGTGACCAAAATTGCCATTTTTACACACTTTTTCTCCTACTAGAAGCTTCTATCTTGACCAATTTCAGGCATTAAAATGACTCTAAACACACTTCTTTTAGTTCCAAAAGTGATAATTCATATGCAATAGTCATTTACAGTCAAAAAAATTAAAAATTAAAAAAATACCATTTCTGACCATCTGGAGAAAGTTCAACAGGTCACGGGTCATCGTTTTTCATCAGAAAATTGATTTTTGGACTTCAGAAAAATTGATTCAAAATGTCATTTGATTTGTGCCTCATGTTGAATAACTACTTTTTAAAGCCTCGATGTGACCAAAATTGCCATTTTTACAGACTTTTTCTCCTACTAGAAGCTTCTATTTCGACCAACTTCAGGCATTAAAATGACTCTAAACACACTTATTTTAGTTCCACAAGTGATAATTCACTTGCAATAGTCATTTACAGTCAAAAAATTAAACATTAAAAAATTTCCATTTCTGACCATCTGGAGAAATTTCGACAGGTCACGGGTCATCGTTTTTACTTTTTCATCAGAAAATGGATTTTTTGGACTTAAGAAAAATTGATTCAAAATATCATTTGGATTGTGCCTCATGTTGAATAACTACTTTTTAAAGCCTTAATGTGACCAAAATTGCCATTTGTACAGACTTTTTCTCCTACTAGGAGCTTCTATTTCGAACAATTTCAGGCATTAAAATGACTCTAAACACACTTATTTTAGTACCAAAAGTGATAATTCACATGCAATAGTCATTTACAGTCAAAACATAAAACATTAAAAAATGACCATTTCTGACCATCTGGAGAAATTTCGACAGGTCGCGGGTCATCGTTTTTCATCAGAAAATGGATTTTTTGGACTTTAGAAAAAATTGATTCAAAATGTCATTTGGATTGTGCCTCATGTTGAATAACTACTTTTTAAAGCCTCGATGTGACCAAAATATCCATTTTTACAGACTTTTTCTCCTACTAGAAGCTTCTATTTCGACCAACTTCAGGCATTAAAATGACTCTAAACACACTTATTTTAGTTCCACAAGTGATAATTCACTTGCAATAGTCATTTACAGTCAAAAAATTAAACATTAAAAAATTTCCATTTCTGACCATCTGGAGAAATTTCGACAGGTCACGGGTTATCGTTTTTCATCAGAAAATGGATTTTTTGGACTTTAGAAAAATTGATTCAAAATATCATTTGGATTGTGCCTCATGTTGAATAACTACTTTTTAAAGCCTCAATGTGACCAAAATTGCCAATTTGTACAGACTTTTTCTCCTACTAGAAGCTTCTATTTCGAACAATTGCAGGCATTAAAATGACCCTAAACACACTTATTTTAGTTCCAAAAGTGATAATTCACATGCAATAGTCATTTACAGTCAAAAAATAAAACATTAAAAAATTACCATTTCTGACCATCTGGAGAAATTTCGACAGGTCATGGTTCATCGTTTTTCATAAGAAAATGGATTTTTTGGACTTTAGAAAAAATTGATTCAAAATGTCATTTGGATTGTGCCTCATGTTGAATAACTACTTTTTAAAGCCTCAATGTGACCAAAATTGCCATTTTTACAGACTTTTTTTCCTACTAGAAGCTTCTATTTTGACCAATTTCAGGCATTAAAATGACTCTAAACACACTTATTTTAGTTCCAAAAGTGATAATTCACATGCGATAGTCATTTACAGTCAAAAAATTAAACATTAAAAAATTGCCATTTCTGACCATCTGGAGAATTTTCGACAGGTCGCGGGTCATCGTTTTTCATCAGAAAATGGATTTTTTGGACTTTAGAAAAAATTGATTCAAAATGTCATTTGGATTGTGCCTCATGTTGAATAACTACTTATTAAAGCCTCAATGTGACCAAAATTGCCATTTTTACAGACTTTTTCTCCTACTAGAAGCTTCTATTTCGACCAATTTCAGGCATTAAAATGACTCTAAACACACTTATTTTAGTTCCAAAAGTGACAATTCACATGCAATAGTCATTTACAGTCAAAAAATTAAACATTAAAAAATTACCATTTCTGACCATCTGGAGAAAGTTCAACAGGTGACGGGTCATCGTTTTTCATCAGAAAATTGATTTTTTCGGCTTTATAAAAATTGATTCAAAATGTCATTTGGATTGTGCCTCATGTTGAATAACTACTTATTAAAGCCTCAATGTGACCAAAATTGCCATTTTTACAGACTTTTTCTCCTTCTCAGAAGCTTCTATTATGACTAATTTCAGGCATTAAAACGACTCTAAACACACTTATGTTAGTTCCACAAGTGATAATTCACATGCGATAGTCATTTACAGTCAAAAAATTAAACATTAAAAAATTACCATTTCTGACCATCTGGAGAAATTTCGACAGGTCGCGGGTCATCGTTTTTCATCAGAAAATGGATTTTTTGGACTTTAGAAAAATTGATTAAAAATGTCATTTGGATTGTTCCTCATGTTGAATACCTACTTTTTAAAGCCTCAATGTGACCAAAATTGCCATTTTTACACACTTTTTCTCCTACTAGAAGCTTCTATTTCGACCAATTTCAGGCATTAAAATGACTATAAACACGCTTCTTTTAGTTCCAAAAGTGATAATTCATATGCAATAGTCATTTACAGTCAAAAAATTAAACATTAAAAAATTTCCATTTCTGACCATCTGGAGAAATTTCGACAGGTCACGGGTCATCGTTTTTACTTTTTCATCAGAAAATGGATTTTTTGGACTTAAGAAAAATTGATTCAAAATATCATTTGGATTGTGCCTCATGTTGAATAACTACTTTTTAAAGCCTTAATGTGACCAAAATTGCCATTTGTACAGACTTTTTCTCCTACTAGAAGCTTCTATTTCGAACAATTTCAGGCATTAAAATGACTCTAAACACACTTATTTTAGTTCCAAAAGTGATAATTCACATGCAATAGTCATTTACAGTCAAAAAATTAAACATTAAAAAATTACCATTTCTGACCATCTGGAGAAAGTTCAACAGGTGACGGGTCATCGTTTTTCATCAGAAAATTGATTTTTTCGGCTTTATAAAAATTGATTCAAAATGTCATTTGGATTGTGCCTCATGTTGAATAACTACTTATTAAAGCCTCAATGTGACCAAAATTGCCATTGTTACAGACTTTTTCTCCTTCTCAGAAGCTTCTATTATGACTAATTTCAGGCATTAAAACGACTCTAAACACACTTATTTTAGTTCCACAAGTGATAATTCACATGCGATAGTCATTTACAGTCAAAAAATTAAACATTAAAAAATTACCATTTCTGACCATCTGGAGAAATTTCGACAGGTCGCGGGTCATCGTTTTTCATCAGAAAATGGATTTTTTGGACTTTAGAAAAAATGGATTCAAAATGTCATTTGGATTGTGCCTCATGTTGAATAACTACTTTTTAAAACCTCAATGTGACCAAAATTGCCATTTTTACACACTTTTTCTCCTACTAGAAGCTTCTATCTCGACCAATTTCAGGCATTAAAATGACTCTAAACACACTTCTTTTAGTTCCAAAAGTGATAATTCATATGCAATAGTCATTTACAGTAAAAAAAATTAAACATTAAAAAAATACCATTTCTGACCATCTGGAGAAAGTTCAACAGGTCACGGGTCATCGTTTTTCATCAGAAAATTGATTTTTGGACTTTAGAAAAATTGATTCAAAATGTCATTTGAATTGTGCCTCATGTTGAATAACTACTTTTTAAAGCCTCGATGTGACCAAAATTGCCATTTTTACAGACTTTTTCTCCTACTAGAAGCTTCAATTTCGACCAACTTCAGGCATTAAAATGACTCTAAACACACTTATTTTAGTTCCACAAGTGATAATTCACTTGCAATAGTCATTTACAGTCAAAAAATTAAACATTAAAAAATTTCCATTTCTGACCATCTGGAGAAATTTCGACAGGTCACGGGTCATCGTTTTTACTTTTTCATCAGAAAATGGATTTTTTGGACTTAAGAAAAATTGATTCAAAATATCATTTGGATTATGCCTCATGTTGAATAACTACTTTTTAAAGCCTTAATGTGACCAAAATTGCCATTTGTACAGACTTTTTCTCCTACTAGAAGCTTCTATTTCGAACAATTTCAGGCATTAAAATGACTCTAAACACACTTATTTTAGTTCCAAAAGTGATAATTCACATGCAATAGTCATTTACAGTCAAAAAATAAAACATTAAAAAATTACCATTTCTGACCATCTGGAGAAATTTCGACAGGTCACGGGTCATCGTTTTTCATCAGAAAATTGATTTTTTGGACTTTAGAAAAATTGATTCAAAATATCATTTGGATTGTGCCTCATGTTGAATAACTACTTTTTAAAACCTCAATGTGACCAAAATTGCCATTTTTACAGACTTTTTCTCCTACTAGAAGCTTCTATTTCGAACAATTTCAGGCATTAAAATGACTCTAAACACACTTATTTTAGTTCCAAAAGTGATAATTCACATGCAATAGTCATTTACAGTCAAAAAATAAAACATTCAAAAATTACCATTTCTGACCATCTGGAGAAATTTCGACAGGTCGCGGGTCATCGTTTTTCATCAGAAAATTGATTTTTTGGACTTTAGAAAAATTGATTCAAAATGTCATTTGGATTGTGCCTCATGTTGAATAACTACTTTTTAAAGCCTCAATGTGACCAAAATTGCCATTTTTACAGACTTTTTCACCTATTAGAAGTTTCTATTTCGACCAATTTCAGGCATTAAAATGACTCTAAACACACTTATTTTAGTTCCAAAAGTGATAATTCACATGCAATAGTCATTTACAGTCAAAAAATAAAACATTGAAAAATTACCATTTCTGACCATCTGGAGAAATTTCGACAGGTCGCGGGTCATCGTTTTTCATCAGAAAATTGATTTTTTGGACTTTAGAAAAAATTGATTCAAAATGTCATTTGGATTGTTCCTCATGTTGAATAACTACTTTTTAAAGCCTCAATGTGACCAAAATTGCCATTTTTACACACTTTTTCTCCTACTAGAAGCTTCTATCTCGACCAATTTCAGGCATTAAAATGACTCTAAACACACTTCTTTTAGTTCCAAAAGTGATAATTCATATGCAATAGTCATTTACAGTCAAAAAAATTAAACATTAAAAAAATACCATTTCTGACCATCTGGAGAAAGTTCAACAGGTCACGGGTCATCGTTTTTCATCAGAAAATTGATTTTTGGACTTTAGAAAAATTGATTCAAAATGTCATTTGAATTGTGCCTCATGTTGAATAACTACTTTTTAAAGCCTCGATGTGACCAAAATTGCCATTTTTACAGACTTTTTCTCCTACTAGAAGCTTCTATTTCGACCAACTTCAGGCATTAAAATGACTCTAAACACACTTATTTTAGTTCCACAAGTGATAATTCACTTGCAATAGTCATTTACAGTCAAAAAATTAAACATTAATAAATTTCCATTTCTGACCATCTGGAGAAATTTCGACAGGTCACGGGTCATCGTTTTTACTTTTTCATCAGAAAATGGATTTTTTGGACTTAAAAAAAATTGATTCAAAATATCATTTGGATTGTGCCTCATGTTGAATAACTACTTTTTAAAGCCTTAATGTGACCAAAATTGCCATTTGTACAGACTTTTTCTCCTACTAGAAGCTTCTATTTCGAACAATTTCAGGCATTAAAATGACTCTAAACACACTTATTTTAGTTCCAAAAGTGATAATTCACATGCAATAGTCATTTACAGTCAAAAAATAAAACATTAAAAAATTACCATTTCTGACCATCTGGAGAAATTTCGACAGGTCGCGGGTCATCGTTTTTCATCAGAAAATGGATTTTTTGGACTTTAGAAAAAATTGATTCAAAATGTCATTTGGATTGTGCCTCATGTTGAATAACTACTTTTTAAAGCCTCAATGTGACCAAAATTGCCATTTTTACAGACTTTTTTTCCTACTAGAAGCTTCTATTTCGACCAATTTCAGGCATTAAAATGACTCTAAACACACTTATTTTAGTTCCAAAAGTGATAATTCACATGCGATAGTCATTTACAGTCAAAAAATTAAACATTAAAAAATTACCATTTCTGACCATCTGGAGAATTTTCGACAGGTCGCGGGTCATCGTTTTTCATCAGAAAATGGATTTTTTGGACTTTAGAAAAATTGATTCAAAATGTCATTTGGATTGTGCCTCATGTTGAATAACTACTTTTTAAAGCCTCAATGTGACCAAAATTGCCATTTTTACAGACTTTTTCTCCTACTAGAAGCTTCTATTTCGACCAATTTCAGGCATTAAAATGACTCTAAACACACTTATTTTAGTTCCAAAAGTGACAATTCACATGCAATAGTCATTTACAGTCAAAAAATTAAACATTAAAAAATTACCATTTCTGACCATCTGGAGAAAGTTCAACAGGTGACGGGTCATCGTTTTTCATCAGAAAATTGATTTTTTCGGCTTTATAAAAATTGATTCAAAATGTCATTTGGATTGTGCCTCATGTTGAATAACTACTTATTAAAGCCTCAATGTGACCAAAATTGCCATTTTTACAGACTTTTTCTCCTTCTCAGAAGCTTCTATTATGACTAATTTCAGGCATTAAAACGACTCTAAACACACTTATGTTAGTTCCACAAGTGATAATTCACATGCGATAGTCATTTACAGTCAAAAAATTAAACATTAAAAAATTACCATTTCTGACCATCTGGAGAAATTTCGACAGGTCGCGGGTCATCGTTTTTCATCAGAAAATGGATATTTTGGACTTTAGAAAAATTGATTAAAAATATCATTTGGATTGTTCCTCATGTTGAATAACTACTTTTTAAAGCCTCAATGTGACCAAAATTGCCATTTTTACACACTTTTTCTCCTACTAGAAGCTTCTATTTCGACCAATTTCAGGCATTAAAATGACTCTAAACACACTTCTTTTAGTTCCAAAAGTGATAATTCATATGCAATAGTCATTTACAGTCAAAAAAATTAAACATTCAAAAATTACCATTTCTGACCATCTGGAGAAAGTTCAACAGGTCACGGGTCATCGTTTTTCATCAGAAAATTGATTTTTGGACTTTAGAAAAATTGATTCAAAATGTCATTTGAATTGTGCCTCATGTTCAATAACTACTTTTTAAAGCCTCGATGTGACCAAAATTGCCATTTTAACAGACTTTTTCTCCTACTAGAAGCTTCTATTTCGACCAACTTCAGGCATTAAAATGACTCTAAACACACTTATTTTAGTTCCACAAGTGATAATTCACTTGCAATAGTCATTTACAGTCAAAAAATTAAACATTAAAAAATTTCCATTTCTGACCATCTGGAGAAATTTCGACAGGTCACGGGTTATCGTTTTTCATCAGAAAATGGATTTTTTGGACTTTAGAAAAATTGATTCAAAATATCATTTGGATTGTGCCACATGTTGAATAACTACTTTTTAAAGCCTCAATGTGACCAAAATTGCCATTTGTACAGACTTTTTCTCCTACTAGAAGCTTCTATTTCCAACAATTGCAGGCATTAAAATGACCCTAAACACACTTATTTTAGTTCCAAAAGTGATAATTCAGATGCAATAGTCATTTACAGTCAAAAAATAAAACATTAAAAAATTACCATTTCTGACCATCTGGAGAAATTTCGACAGGTCACGGGTCATCGTTTTTCATCAGAAAATTGATTTTTTGGACTTTAGAAAAATTGATTCAAAATATCATTTGGATTGTGCCTCATGTTGAATAACTACTTTTTAAAGCCTCAATGTGACCAAAATTGCCATTTTTACAGACTTTTTCTCCTACTAGAAGCTTCTATTTCGAACAATTTCAGGCATTAAAATGACTCTAAACACACTTATTTTAGTTCCAAAAGTGATAATTCACATGCAATAGTCATTTACAGTCCAAAAATAAAACATTCAAAAATTACCATTTCTGACCATCTGGAGAAATTTCGACAGGTCGCGGGTCATCGTTTTTCATCAGAAAATGGATTTTTTGGACTTTAGAAAAATTGATTCAAAATGTCATTTGGATTGTGCCTCATGTTGAATAACTACTTTTTAAAGCCTCAATGTGACCAAAATTGCCATTTTTACAGACTTTTTCTCCTACTAGAAGCTTCTATTTCGACCAATTTCAGGCATTAAAATGACTCTAAACACACTTATTTTAGTTCCAAAAGTGATAATTCACATGCAATAGTCATTTACAGTCAAAAAATAAAACATTGAAAAATTTCCATTTCTGACCATCTGGAGAAATTTCGACAGGTCACGGGTTATCGTTTTTCATCAGAAAATGGATTTTTTGGACTTTAGAAAAATTGATTCAAAATATCATTTGGATTGTGCCTCATGTTGAATAACTACTTTTTAAAGCCTTAATGTGACCAAAATTGCCATTTGTACAGACTTTTTCTCCTACTAGAAGCTTCTATTTCGAACAATTGCAGGCATTAAAATGACTCTAAACACACTTATTTTAGTTCCAAAAGTGATAATTCACATGCAATAGTCATTTACAGTCAAAAAATAAAACATTAAAAAATTACCATTTCTGACCATCTGGAGAAATTTCGACAGGTCGCGGGTCATCGTTTTTCATCAGAAAATGGATTTTTTGGACTTTAGAAAAAATTGATTCAAAATGTCATTTGGATTGTGCCTCATGTTGAATAACTACTTTTTAAAGCCTCAATGTGACCAAAATTGCCATTTTTACAGACTTTTTTTCCTACTAGAAGCTTCTATTTCGACCAATTTCAGGCATTAAAATGACTCTAAACACACTTATTTTAGTTCCAAAAGTGATAATTCACATGCGATAGTCATTTACAGTCAAAAAATTAAACATTAAAAAATTACCATTTCTGACCATCTGGAGAATTTTCGACAGGTCGCGGGTCATCGTTTTTCATCAGAAAATGGATTTTTTCGGCTTTATAAAAATTGATTCAAAATGTCATTTGGATTGTGCCTCATGTTGAATAACTACTTATTAAAGCCTCAATGTGACCAAAATTGCCATTTTTACAGACTTTTTCTCCTTCTCAGAAGCTTCTATTATGACTAATTTCAGGCATTAAAACGACTCTAAACACACTTATGTTAGTTCCACAAGTGATAATTCACATGCGATAGTCATTTACAGTCAAAAAATTAAACATTAAAAAATTACCATTTCTGACCATCTGGAGAAATTTCGACAGGTCGCGGGTCATCGTTTTTCATCAGAAAATGGATATTTTGGACTTTAGAAAAATTGATTAAAAATATCATTTGGATTGTTCCTCATGTTGAATAACTACTTTTTAAAGCCTCAATGTGACCAAAATTGCCATTTTTACACACTTTTTCTCCTACTAGAAGCTTCTATTTCGACCAATTTCAGGCATTAAAATGACTCTAAACACACTTCTTTTAGTTCCAAAAGTGATAATTCATATGCAATAGTCATTTACAGTCAAAAAAATTAAACATTCAAAAATTACCATTTCTGACCATCTGGAGAAAGTTCAACAGGTCACGGGTCATCGTTTTTCATCAGAAAATTGATTTTTGGACTTTAGAAAAATTGATTCAAAATGTCATTTGAATTGTGCCTCATGTTCAATAACTACTTTTTAAAGCCTCGATGTGACCAAAATTGCCATTTTAACAGACTTTTTCTCCTACTAGAAGCTTCTATTTCGACCAACTTCAGGCATTAAAATGACTCTAAACACACTTATTTTAGTTCCACAAGTGATAATTCACTTGCAATAGTCATTTACAGTCAAAAAATTAAACATCAAAAAAATTCCATTTCTGACCATCTGGAGAAATTTCGACAGGTCACGGGTTATCGTTTTTCATCAGAAAATGGATTTTTTGGACTTTAGAAAAATTGATTCAAAATATCATTTGGATTGTGCCTCATGTTGAATAACTACTTTTTAAAGCCTCAATGTGACCAAAATTGCCATTTGTACAGACTTTTTCTCCTACTAGAAGCTTCTATTTCCAACAATTGCAGGCATTAAAATGACCCTAAACACACTTATTTTAGTTCCAAAAGTGATAATTCAGATGCAATAGTCATTTACAGTCAAAAAATAAAACATTAAAAAATTACCATTTCTGACCATCTGGAGAAATTTCGACAGGTCACGGGTCATCGTTTTTCATCAGAAAATTGATTTTTTGGACTTTAGAAAAATTGATTCAAAATATCATTTGGATTGTGCCTCATGTTGAATAACTACTTTTTAAAGCCTCAATGTGACCAAAATTGCCATTTTTACAGACTTTTTCTCCTACTAGAAGCTTCTATTTCGAACAATTTCAGGCATTAAAATGACTCTAAACACACTTATTTTAGTTCCAAAAGTGATAATTCACATGCAATAGTCATTTACAGTCCAAAAATAAAACATTCAAAAATTACCATTTCTGACCATCTGGAGAAATTTCGACAGGTCGCGGGTCATCGTTTTTCATCAGAAAATGGATTTTTTGGACTTTAGAAAAATTGATTCAAAATGTCATTTGGATTGTGCCTCATGTTGAATAACTACTTTTTAAAGCCTCAATGTGACCAAAATTGCCATTTTTACAGACTTTTTCTCCTACTAGAAGCTTCTATTTCGACCAATTTCAGGCATTAAAATGACTCTAAACACACTTATTTTAGTTCCAAAAGTGATAATTCACATGCAATAGTCATTTACAGTCAAAAAATAAAACATTGAAAAATTTCCATTTCTGACCATCTGGAGAAATTTCGACAGGTCACGGGTTATCGTTTTTCATCAGAAAATGGATTTTTTGGACTTTAGAAAAATTGATTCAAAATATCATTTGGATTGTGCCTCATGTTGAATAACTACTTTTTAAAGCCTCAATGTGACCAAAATTGCCATTTGTACAGACTTTTTCTCCTACTAGAAGCTTCTATTTCGAACAATTGCAGGCATTAAAATGACCCTAAACACACTTATTTTAGTTCCAAAAGTGATAATTCAGATGCAATAGTCATTTACAGTCAAAAAATAAAACATTAAAAAATTACCATTTCTGACCATCTGGAGAAATTTCGACAGGTCACGGGTCATCGTTTTTCATCAGAAAATTGATTTTTTGGACTTTAGAAAAATTGATTCAAAATATCATTTGGATTGTGCCTCATGTTGAATAACTACTTTTTAAAGCCTCAATGTGACCAAAATTGCCATTTTTACAGACTTTTTCTCCTACTAGAAGCTTCTATTTCGAACAATTTCAGGCATTAAAATGACTCTAAACACACTTATTTTAGTTCCAAAAGTGATAATTCACATGCAATAGTCATTTACAGTCAAAAAATAAAACATTCAAAAATTACCATTTCTGACCATCTGGAGAAATTTCGACAGGTCGCGGGTCATCGTTTTTCATCAGAAAATGGATTTTTTGGACTTTAGAAAAATTGATTCAAAATGTCATTTGGATTGTGCCTCATGTTGAATAACTACTTTTTAAAGCCTCAATGTGACCAAAATTGCCATTTTTACAGACTTTTTCTCCTACTAGAAGCTTCTATTTCGACCAATTTCAGGCATTAAAATGACTCTAAACACACTTATTTTAGTTCCAAAAGTGATAATTCACATGCAATAGTCATTTACAGTCAAAAAATAAAACATTGAAACTTTACCATTTCTGACCATCTGGAGAAATTTCGACAGGTCGCGGGTCATCGTTTTTCATCAGAAAATGGATTTTTTGGACTTTAGAAAAAATGGATTCAAAATGTCATTTGGATTGTGCCTCATGTTGAATAACTACTTTTTAAAACCTCAATGTGACCAAAATTGCCATTTTTACACACTTTTTCTCCTACTAGAAGCTTCTATCTCGACCAATTTCAGGCATTAAAATGACTCTAAACACACTTCTTTTAGTTCCAAAAGTGATAATTCATATGCAATAGTCATTTACAGTAAAAAAAATTAAACATTAAAAAAATACCATTTCTGACCATCTGGAGAAAGTTCAACAGGTCACGGGTCATCGTTTTTCATCAGAAAATTGATTTTTGGACTTTAGAAAAATTGATTCAAAATGTCATTTGAATTGTGCCTCATGTTGAATAACTACTTTTTAAAGCCTCGATGTGACCAAAATTGCCATTTTAACAGACTTTTTCTCCTACTAGAAGCTTCTATTTCGACCAACTTCAGGCATTAAAATGACTCTAAACACACTTATTTTAGTTCCACAAGTGATAATTCACTTGCAATAGTCATTTACAGTCAAAAAATTAAACATTAAAAAATTTCCATTTCTGACCATCTGGAGAAATTTCGACAGGTCACGGGTTATCGTTTTTCATCAGAAAATGGATTTTTTGGACTTTAGAAAAATTGATTCAAAATATCATTTGGATTGTGCCTCATGTTGAATAACTACTTTTTAAAGCCTCAATGTGACCAAAATTGCCATTTGTACAGACTTTTTCTCCTACTAGAAGCTTCTATTTCCAACAATTGCAGGCATTAAAATGACCCTAAACACACTTATTTTAGTTCCAAAAGTGATAATTCAGATGCAATAGTCATTTACAGTCAAAAAATAAAACATTAAAAAATTACCATTTCTGACCATCTGGAGAAATTTCGACAGGTCACGGGTCATCGTTTTTCATCAGAAAATTGATTTTTTGGACTTTAGAAAAATTGATTCAAAATATCATTTGGATTGTGCCTCATGTTGAATAACTACTTTTTAAAGCCTCAATGTGACCAAAATTGCCATTTTTACAGACTTTTTCTCCTACTAGAAGCTTCTATTTTGAACAATTTCAGGCATTAAAATGACTCTAAACACACTTATTTTAGTTCCAAAAGTGATAATTCACATGCAATAGTCATTTACAGTCCAAAAATAAAACATTCAAAAATTACCATTTCTGACCATCTGGAGAAATTTCGACAGGTCGCGGGTCATCGTTTTTCATCAGAAAATGGATTTTTTGGACTTTAGAAAAATTGATTCAAAATGTCATTTGGATTGTGCCTCATGTTGAATAACTACTTTTTAAAGCCTCAATGTGACCAAAATTGCCATTTTTACAGACTTTTTCTCCTACTAGAAGCTTCTATTTCGACCAATTTCAGGCATTAAAATGACTCTAAACACACTTATTTTAGTTCCAAAAGTGATAATTCACATGCAATAGTCATTTACAGTCAAAAAATAAAACATTGAAAAATTTCCATTTCTGACCATCTGGAGAAATTTCGACAGGTCACGGGTTATCGTTTTTCATCAGAAAATGGATTTTTTGGACTTTAGAAAAATTGATTCAAAATATCATTTGGATTGTGCCTCATGTTGAATAACTACTTTTTAAAGCCTCAATGTGACCAAAATTGCCATTTGTACAGACTTTTTCTCCTACTAGAAGCTTCTATTTCGAACAATTGCAGGCATTAAAATGACCCTAAACACACTTATTTTAGTTCCAAAAGTGATAATTCAGATGCAATAGTCATTTACAGTCAAAAAATAAAACATTAAAAAATTACCATTTCTGACCATCTGGAGAAATTTCGACAGGTCACGGGTCATCGTTTTTCATCAGAAAATTGATTTTTTGGACTTTAGAAAAATTGATTCAAAATATCATTTGGATTGTGCCTCATGTTGAATAACTACTTTTTAAAGCCTCAATGTGACCAAAATTGCCATTTTTACAGACTTTTTCTCCTACTAGAAGCTTCTATTTCGAACAATTTCAGGCATTAAAATGACTCTAAACACACTTATTTTAGTTCCAAAAGTGATAATTCACATGCAATAGTCATTTACAGTCAAAAAATAAAACATTCAAAAATTACCATTTCTGACCATCTGGAGAAATTTCGACAGGTCGCGGGTCATCGTTTTTCATCAGAAAATGGATTTTTTGGACTTTAGAAAAATTGATTCAAAATGTCATTTGGATTGTGCCTCATGTTGAATAACTACTTTTTAAAGCCTCAATGTGACCAAAATTGCCATTTTTACAGACTTTTTCTCCTACTAGAAGCTTCTATTTCGACCAATTTCAGGCATTAAAATGACTCTAAACACACTTATTTTAGTTCCAAAAGTGATAATTCACATGCAATAGTCATTTACAGTCAAAAAATAAAACATTGAAAAATTACCATTTCTGACCATCTGGAGAAATTTCGACAGGTCGCGGGTCATCGTTTTTCATCAGAAAATGGATTTTTTGGACTTTAGAAAAAATGGATTCAAAATGTCATTTGGATTGTGCCTCATGTTGAATAACTACTTTTTAAAACCTCAATGTGACCAAAATTGCCATTTTTACACACTTTTTCTCCTACTAGAAGCTTCTATCTCGACCAATTTCAGGCATTAAAATGACTCTAAACACACTTCTTTTAGTTCCAAAAGTGATAATTCATATGCAATAGTCATTTACAGTAAAAAAAATTAAACATTAAAAAAATACCATTTCTGACCATCTGGAGAAAGTTCAACAGGTCACGGGTCATCGTTTTTCATCAGAAAATTGATTTTTGGACTTTAGAAAAATTGATTCAAAATGTCATTTGAATTGTGCCTCATGTTGAATAACTACTTTTTAAAGCCTCGATGTGACCAAAATTGCCATTTTTACAGACTTTTTCTCCTACTAGAAGCTTCAATTTCGACCAACTTCAGGCATTAAAATGACTCTAAACACACTTATTTTAGTTCCACAAGTGATAATTCACTTGCAATAGTCATTTACAGTCAAAAAATTAAACATTAAAAAATTTCCATTTCTGACCATCTGGAGAAATTTCGACAGGTCACGGGTCATCGTTTTTACTTTTTCATCAGAAAATGGATTTTTTGGACTTAAGAAAAATTGATTCAAAATATCATTTGGATTGTGCCTCATGTTGAATAACTACTTTTTAAAGCCTTAATGTGACCAAAATTGCCATTTGTACAGACTTTTTCTCCTACTAGAAGCTTCTATTTCGAACAATTTCAGGCATTAAAATGACTCTAAACACACTTATTTTAGTTCCAAAAGTGATAATTCACATGCAATAGTCATTTACAGTCAAAAAAAAAAACATTAAAAAATTACCATTTCTGACCATCTGGAGAAATTTCGACAGGTCGCGGGTCATCGTTTTTCATCAGAAAATGGATTTTTTGGACTTTAGAAAAAATTGATTCAAAATGTCATTTGGATTGTGCCTCATGTTGAATAACTACTTTTTAAAGCCTCAATGTGAACAAAATTGCCATTTTTACACACTTTTTCTCCTACTAGAAGCTTCTATTTCGACCAATTTCAGGCATTAAAATGACTCTAAACACACTTCTTTTAGTTCCAAAAGTGATAATTCATATGCAATAGTCATTTACAGTGAAAAAAATTAAACATTAAAAAATTACCATTTCTGACCATCTGGAGAAAGTTCAACAGGTCACGGGTCATCGTTTTTCATCAGAAAATTGATTTTTGGACTTGAGAAAAATTGATTCAAAATGTCATTTGATTTGTGCCTCATGTTGAATAACTACTTTTTAAAGCCTCGATGTGACCAAAATTGCCATTTTTACAGACTTTTTCTCCTACTAGAAGCTTCTATTTCGACCAACTTCAGGCATTAAAATGACTCTAAACACACTTATTTTAGTTCCACAAGTGATAATTCACTTGCAATAGTCATTTACAGTCAAAAAATTAAACATTAAAAAATTTCCATTTCTGACCATCTGGAGAAATTTCGACAGGTCACGGGTCATCGTTTTTACTTTTTCATCAGAAAATGGATTTTTTGGACTTAAGAAAAATTGATTCAAAATATCATTTGGATTGTGCCTCATGTTGAATAACTACTTTTTAAAGCCTTAATGTGACCAAAATTGCCATTTGTACAGACTTTTTCTCCTACTAGAAGCTTCTATTTCGAACAATTTCAGGCATTAAAATGACTCTAAACACACTTATTTTAGTACCAAAAGTGATAATTCACATGCAATAGTCATTTACAGTCAAAACATAAAACATTAAAAAATGACCATTTCTGACCATCTGGAGAAATTTCGACAGGTCGCGGGTCATCGTTTTTCATCAGAAAATGGATTTTTTGGACTTTAGAAAAAATTGATTCAAAATGTCATTTGGATTGTGCCTCATGTTGAATAACTACTTTTTAAAGCCTCGATGTGACCAAAATTGCCATTTTTACAGACTTTTTCTCCTACTAGAAGCTTCTATTTCGACCAACTTCAGGCATTAAAATGACTCTAAACACACTTATTTTAGTTCCACAAGTGATAATTCACTTGCAATAGTCATTTACAGTCAAAAAATTAAACATTAAAAAATTTCCATTTCTGACCATCTGGAGAAATTTCGACAGGTCACGGGTTATCGTTTTTCATCAGAAAATGGATTTTTTGGACTTTAGAAAAATTGATTCAAAATATCATTTGGATTGTGCCTCATGTTGAATAACTACTTTTTAAAGCCTCAATGTGACCAAAATTGCCATTTTTACAGACTATTTCTCCTACTAGAAGCTTCTATTTCACCAATTTCAGGCATTAAAATGACTCTAAACACACTTATTTTAGTTCCAAAAGTGATAATTCACATGCAATAGTCATTCACAGTCAAAAAATTAAACATTAAAAAATTACCATTTCTGACCATCTGGAGAAAGTTCAACAGGTGACGGGTCATCGTTTTTCATCAGAAAATTGATTTTTTCGGCTTTATAAAAATTGATTCAAAATGTCATTTGGATTGTGCCTCATGTTGAATAACTACTTATTAAAGCCTCAATGTGACCAAAATTGCCATTTTTACAGACTTTTTCTCCTACTAGAAGCTTCTATTTCGACCAACTTCAGGCATTAAAATGACTCTAAACACACTTATTTTAGTTCCACAAGTGATAATTCACTTGCAATAGTCATTTACAGTCAAAAAATTAAACATTAAAAAATTTCCATTTCTGACCATCTGGAGAAATTTCGACAGGTCACGGGTTATCGTTTTTCATCAGAAAATGGATTTTTTGGACTTTAGAAAAATTGATTCAAAATATCATTTGGATTGTGCCTCATGTTGAATAACTACTTTTTAAAGCCTCAACGTGACCAAAATTGCCAATTTGTACAGACTTTTTCTCCTACTAGAAGCTTCTATTTCGAACAATTGCAGGCATTAAAATGACCCTAAACACACTTATTTTAGTTCCAAAAGTGATAATTCACATGCAATAGTCATTTACAGTCAAAAAATAAAACATTAAAAAATTACCATTTCTGACCATCTGGAGAAATTTCGACAGGTCACGGGTCATCGTTTTTCATCAGAAAATGGATTTTTTGGACTTTAGAAAAATTGATTCAAAATGTCATTTGGATTGTGCCTCATGTTGAATAACTACTTTTTAAAGCCTCAATGTGACCAAAATTGCCATTTTTACAGACTTTTTCACCTACTAGAAGCTTCTATTTCGACCAATTTCAGGCATTAAAATGACTCTAAACACACTTATTTTAGTTCCAAAAGTGATAATTCACATGCAATAGTCATTTACAGTCAAAAAATAAAACATTGAAAAATTACCATTTCTGACCATCTGGAGAAATTTCGACAGGTCGCGGGTCATCGTTTTTCATCAGAAAATGGATTTTTTGGACTTTAGAAAAAATTGATTCAAAATGTCATTTGGATTGTGCCTCATGTTGAATAACTACTTTTTAAAACCTCAATGTGACCAAAATTGCCATTTTTACAGTCTTTTTCTCCTACTAGAAGCTTCTATTTCGACCAATTTCAGGCATTAAAATGACTCTAAAGACACTTATTTTAGTTCCAAAAGTGATAATTCACATGCGATAGTCATTTACAGTCAAAAAATTAAACATTAAAAAATTACCATTTTAGACCATCTGGAGAAATTTCGACAGGTCGCGGGTCATCGTTTTTCATCAGAAAATTGATTTTTTGGACTTTAGAAAAATTGATTAAAAATGTCATTTGGATTGTTCCTCATGTTGAATAACTACTTTTTAAAGCCTCAATGTGACCAAAATTGCCATTTTTACACACTTTTTCTCCTACTAGAAGCTTCTATCTGGACCAATTTCAGGCATTAAAATGACTCTAAACACACTTCTTTTAGTTCCAAAAGTGATAATTCATATGCAATAGTCATTTACAGTCAAAAAAATTAAACATTAAAAAAATACCATTTCTGACCATCTGGAGAAAGTTCAAAAGGTCACGGGTCATCGTTTTTCATCAGAAAATTGATTTTTGGACTTTAGAAAAAATTGATTCAAAATGTCATTTGGATTGTGCCTCATGTTGAATAACTACTTTTTAAAGCCTCAATGTGACCAAAATTGCCATTTTTACAGACTTTTTTTCCTACTAGAAGCTTCTATTTCGACCAACTTCAGGCATTAAAATGACTCTAAACACACTTATTTTAGTTCCACAAGTGATAATTCACTTGCAATAGTCATTTACAGTCAAAAAATTAAACATTAATAAATTTCCATTTCTGACCATCTGGAGAAATTTCGACAGGTCACGGGTCATCGTTTTTACTTTTTCATCAGAAAATGGATTTTTTGGACTTAAAAAAAATTGATTCAAAATATCATTTGGATTGTGCCTCATGTTGAATAACTACTTTTTAAAGCCTTAATGTGACCAAAATTGCCATTTGTACAGACTTTTTCTCCTACTAGAAGCTTCTATTTCGAACAATTTCAGGCATTAAAATGACTCTAAACACACTTATTTTAGTTCCAAAAGTGATAATTCACATGCAATAGTCATTTACAGTCAAAAAATAAAACATTAAAAAATTACCATTTCTGACCATCTGGAGAAATTTCGACAGGTCGCGGGTCATCGTTTTTCATCAGAAAATGGATTTTTTGGACTTTAGAAAAAATTGATTCAAAATGTCATTTGGATTGTGCCTCATGTTGAATAACTACTTTTTAAAGCCTCAATGTGACCAAAATTGCCATTTTTACAGACTTTTTTTCCTACTAGAAGCTTCTATTTCGACCAATTTCAGGCATTAAAATGACTCTAAACACACTTATTTTAGTTCCAAAAGTGATAATTCACATGCGATAGTCATTTACAGTCAAAAAATTAAACATTAAAAAATTACCATTTCTGACCATCTGGAGAATTTTCGACAGGTCGCGGGTCATCGTTTTTCATCAGAAAATGGATTTTTTGGACTTTAGAAAAATTGATTCAAAATGTCATTTGGATTGTGCCTCATGTTGAATAACTACTTTTTAAAGCCTCAATGTGACCAAAATTGCCATTTTTACAGACTTTTTCTCCTACTAGAAGCTTCTATTTCGACCAATTTCAGGCATTAAAATGACTCTAAACACACTTATTTCAGTTCCAAAAGTGACAATTCACATGCAATAGTCATTTACAGTCAAAAAATTAAACATTAAAAAATTACCATTTCTGACCATCTGGAGAAAGTTCAACAGGTCACGGGTCATCGTTTTTCATCAGAAAATGGATTTTTTGGACTTTAGAAAAAATTGATTCAAAATGTCATTTGGATTGTGCCTCATGTTGAATAACTACTTTTTAAAGCCTCAATGTGACCAAAATTGCCATTTTTACAGTCTTTTTCTCCTACTAGAAGCTTCTATTTCGACCAATTTCAGGCATTAAAATGACTCTAAAGACACTTATTTTAGTTCCAAAAGTGATAATTCACATGCGATAGTCATTTACAGTCAAAAAATTAAACATTAAAAAATTACCATTTTAGACCATCTGGAGAAATTTCGACAGGTCGCGGGTCATCGTTTTTCATCAGAAAATTGATTTTTTGGACTTTAGAAAAATTGATTAAAAATGTCATTTGGATTGTTCCTCATGTTGAATAACTACTTTTTAAAGCCTCAATGTGACCAAAATTGCCATTTTTACACACTTTTTCTCCTACTAGAAGCTTCTATCTGGACCAATTTCAGGCATTAAAATGACTCTAAACACACTTCTTTTAGTTCCAAAAGTGATAATTCATATGCAATAGTCATTTACAGTCAAAAAAATTAAACATTAAAAAAATACCATTTCTGACCATCTGGAGAAAGTTCAAAAGGTCACGGGTCATCGTTTTTCATCAGAAAATTGATTTTTGGACTTTAGAAAAAATTGATTCAAAATGTCATTTGGATTGTGCCTCATGTTGAATAACTACTTTTTAAAGCCTCAATGTGACCAAAATTGCCATTTTTACAGACTTTTTTTCCTACTAGAAGCTTCTATTTCGACCAACTTCAGGCATTAAAATGACTCTAAACACACTTATTTTAGTTCCACAAGTGATAATTCACTTGCAATAGTCATTTACAGTCAAAAAATTAAACATTAATAAATTTCCATTTCTGACCATCTGGAGAAATTTCGACAGGTCACGGGTCATCGTTTTTACTTTTTCATCAGAAAATGGATTTTTTGGACTTAAAAAAAATTGATTCAAAATATCATTTGGATTGTGCCTCATGTTGAATAACTACTTTTTAAAGCCTTAATGTGACCAAAATTGCCATTTGTACAGACTTTTTCTCCTACTAGAAGCTTCTATTTCGAACAATTTCAGGCATTAAAATGACTCTAAACACACTTATTTTAGTTCCAAAAGTGATAATTCACATGCAATAGTCATTTACAGTCAAAAAATAAAACATTAAAAAATTACCATTTCTGACCATCTGGAGAAATTTCGACAGGTCGCGGGTCATCGTTTTTCATCAGAAAATGGATTTTTTGGACTTTAGAAAAAATTGATTCAAAATGTCATTTGGATTGTGCCTCATGTTGAATAACTACTTTTTAAAGCCTCAATGTGACCAAAATTGCCATTTTTACAGACTTTTTTTCCTACTAGAAGCTTCTATTTCGACCAATTTCAGGCATTAAAATGACTCTAAACACACTTATTTTAGTTCCAAAAGTGATAATTCACATGCGATAGTCATTTACAGTCAAAAAATTAAACATTAAAAAATTACCATTTCTGACCATCTGGAGAATTTTCGACAGGTCGCGGGTCATCGTTTTTCATCAGAAAATGGATTTTTTGGACTTTAGAAAAATTGATTCAAAATGTCATTTGGATTGTGCCTCATGTTGAATAACTACTTTTTAAAGCCTCAATGTGACCAAAATTGCCATTTTTACAGACTTTTTCTCCTACTAGAAGCTTCTATTTCGACCAATTTCAGGCATTAAAATGACTCTAAACACACTTATTTCAGTTCCAAAAGTGACAATTCACATGCAATAGTCATTTACAGTCAAAAAATTAAACATTAAAAAATTACCATTTCTGACCATCTGGAGAAAGTTCAACAGGTGACGGGTCATCGTTTTTCATCAGAAAATTGATTTTTTCGGCTTTATAAAAATTGATTCAAAATGTCATTTGGATTGTGCCTCATGTTGAATAACTACTTATTAAAGCCTCAATGTGACCAAAATTGCCATTTTTACAGACTTTTTCTCCTTCTCAGAAGCTTCTATTATGA
Organism: Triturus cristatus; assembly: GCF_964204655.1. Lineage (NCBI taxonomy): Eukaryota > Metazoa > Chordata > Amphibia > Caudata > Salamandridae > Triturus > Triturus cristatus. The sequence continues at coordinate 92,484,357 of NC_140588.1, forward strand.
CTAATTTCAGGCATTAAAACGACTCTAAACACACTTATGTTAGTTCCACAAGTGATAATTCACATGCGATAGTCATTTACAGTCAAAAAATTAAACATTAAAAAATTACCATTTTTGACCATCTGGAGAAATTTCGACAGGTCGCGGGTCATCGTTTTTCATCAGAAAATGGATATTTTGGACTTTAGAAAAATTGATTAAAAATATCATTTGGATTGTTCCTCATGTTGAATAACTACTTTTTAAAGCCTCAATGTGACCAAAATTGCCATTTTTACACACTTTTTCTCCTACTAGAAGCTTCTATTTTGACCAATTTCAGGCATTAAAATGACTCTAAACACACTTCTTTTAGTTCCAAAAGTGATAATTCATATGCAATAGTCATTTACAGTCAAAAAAATTAAACATTCAAAAATTACCATTTCTGACCATCTGGAGAAAGTTCAACAGGTCACGGGTCATCGTTTTTCATCAGAAAATTGATTTTTGGACTTTAGAAAAATTGATTCAAAATGTCATTTGAATTGTGCCTCATGTTGAATAACTACTTTTTAAAGCCTCGATGTGACCAAAATTGCCATTTTTACAGACTTTTTCTCCTACTAGAAGCTTCAATTTCGACCAACTTCAGGCATTAAAATGACTCTAAACACACTTATTTTAGTTCCACAAGTGATAATTCACTTGCAATAGTCATTTACAGTCAAAAAATTAAACATTAAAAAATTTCCATTTCTGACCATCTGGAGAAATTTCGACAGGTCACGGGTCATCGTTTTTACTTTTTCATCAGAAAATGGATTTTTTGGACTTAAGAAAAATTGATTCAAAATATCATTTGGATTGTGCCTCATGTTGAATAACTACTTTTTAAAGCCTTAATGTGACCAAAATTGCCATTTGTACAGACTTTTTCTCCTACTAGAAGCTTCTATTTCGAACAATTTCAGGCATTAAAATGACTCTAAACACACTTATTTTAGTTCCAAAAGTGATAATTCACATGCAATAGTCATTTACAGTCAAAAAAAAAAACATTAAAAAATTACCATTTCTGACCATCTGGAGAAATTTCGACAGGTCGCGGGTCATCGTTTTTCATCAGAAAATGGATTTTTTGGACTTTAGAAAAAATTGATTCAAAATGTCATTTGGATTGTGCCTCATGTTGAATAACTACTTTTTAAAGCCTCAATGTGACCAAAATTGCCATTTTTACAGACTTCTTTTCCTACTAGAAGCTTCTATTTCGACAAATTTCAGGCATTAAAATGACTCTAAACACACTTATTTTAGTTCCAAAAGTGATAATTCACATGCGATAGTCATTTACAGTCAAAAAATTAAACATTAAAAAATTACCATTTCTGACCATCTGGAGAATTTTCGACAGGTCGCGGGTCATCGTTTTTCATCAGAAAATGGATTTTTTGGACTTTAGAAAAATTGATTCAAAATGTCATTTGGATTGTGCCTCATGTTGAATAACTACTTTTTAAAGCCTCAATGTGACCAAAATTGCCATTTTTACAGACTTTTTCTCCTACTAGAAGCTTCTATTTCGACCAATTTCAGGCATTAAAATGACTCTAAACACACTTATTTTAGTTCCAAAAGTGATAATTCACATGCAATAGTCATTTACAGTCAAAAAATTAAACATTAAAAAATTACCATTTCTGACCATCTGGAGAAAGTTCAACAGGTGACGGGTCATCGTTTTTCATCAGAAAATTGATTTTTTCGGCTTTATAAAAATTGATTCAAAATGTCATTTGGATTGTGCCTCATGTTGAATAACTACTTATTAAAGCCTCAATGTGACCAAAATTGCCATTGTTACAGACTTTTTCTCCTTCTCAGAAGCTTCTATTATGACTAATTTCAGGCATTAAAACGACTCTAAACACACTTATTTTAGTTCCACAAGTGATAATTCACATGCGATAGTCATTTACAGTCAAAAAATTAAACATTAAAAAAATACCATTTCTGACCATCTGGATAAATTTCGACAGGTCGCGGGTCATCGTTTTTCATCAGAAAATGGATATTTTGGACTTTAGAAAAATTGATTAAAAATATCATTTGGATTGTTCCTCATGTTGAATAACTACTTTTTAAAGCCTCAATGTGACCAAAATTGCCATTTTTACACACTTTTTCTCCTACTAGAAGCTTCTATTTCGACCAATTTCAGGCATTAAAATGACTCTAAACACACTTCTTTTAGTTCCAAAAGTGATAATTCATATGCAATAGTCATTTACAGTCAAAAAAATTAAACATTCAAAAATTACCATTTCTGACCATCTGGAGAAAGTTCAACAGGTCACGGGTCATCGTTTTTCATCAGAAAATTGATTTTTGGACTTTAGAAAAATTGATTCAAAATGTCATTTGAATTGTGCCTCATGTTGAATAACTACTTTTTAAAGCCTCAATGTGACCAAAATTGCCATTTTTACACACTTTTTCTCCTACTAGAAGCTTCTATTTCGACCAACTTCAGGCATTAAAATGACCCTAAACACACTTATTTTAGTTCCAAAAGTGATAATTCACATGCAATAGTCATTTACAGTCAAAAAATAAAACATTAAAAAATTACCATTTCTGACCATCTGGAGAAATTTCGACAGGTCACGGGTCATCGTTTTTCATCAGAAAATTGATTTTTTGGACTTTAGAAAAATTGATTCAAAATATCATTTGGATTGTGGCTCATGTTGAATAACTACTTTTTAAAGCCTCAATGTGACCAAAATTGCCATTTTTACAGACTTTTTCTCCTACTAGAAGCTTCTATTTCGAACAATTTCAGGCATTAAAATGACTCTAAACACACTTATTTTAGTTCCAAAAGTGATAATTCACATGCAATAGTCATTTACAGTCAAAAAATAAAACATTCAAAAATTACCATTTCTGACCATCTGGAGAAATTTCGACAGGTCGCGGGTCATCGTTTTTCATCAGAAAATGGATTTTTTGGACTTTAGAAAAATTGATTCAAAATATCATTTGGATTGTGCCTCATGTTGAATAACTACTTTTTAAAGCCTCAATGTGACCAAAATTGCCATTTGTACAGACTTTTTCTCCTACTAGAAGCTTCTATTTTGAACAATTGTAGGCATTAAAATGACCCTAAACACACTTATTTTAGTTCCAAAAGTGATAATTCACATGCAATAGTCATTTACAGTCAAAAAATTAAAAAATTACCATTTCTGACCATCTGGAGAAATTTCGACAGGTCACGGGTCATCGTTTTTCATCAGAAAATTGATTTTTTAGACTTTAGAAAAATTGATTCAAAATATCATTTGGATTGTGCCTCATGTTGAATAACTACTTTTTAAAGCCTCAATGTGACCAAAATTGCCATTTTTACAGACTTTTTCTCCTACTAGAAGCTTCTATTTCGAACAATTGCAGGCATTAAAATGACCCTAAACACACTTATTTTAGTTCCAAAAGTGATAATTCACATGCAATAGTCATTTACAGTCAAAAAATAAAACATTAAAAAATTACCATTTCTGACCATCTGGAGAAATTTCGACAGGTCACGGGTCATCGTTTTTCATCAGAAAATGGATTTTTTGGACTTTAGAAAAATTGATTCAAAATATCATTTGGATTGTGCCTCATGTTGAATAACTACTTTTTAAAACCTCAATGTGACCAAAATTGCCATTTTTACAGACTTTTTCTCCTACTAGAAGCTTCTATTTCGAACAATTTCAGGCATTAAAATGACTCTAAACACACTTATTTTAGTTCCAAAAGTGATAATTCACATGCAATAGTCATTTACAGTCAAAAAATAAAACATTCAAAAATTACCATTTCTGACCATCTGGAGAAATTTCGACAGGTCGCGGGTCATCGTTTTTCATCAGAAAATGGATTTTTTGGACTTTAGAAAAATTGATTCAAAATGTCATTTGGATTGTGCCTCATGTTGAATAACTACTTTTTAAAGCCTCAATGTGACCAAAATTGACATTTTTACAGACTTTTTCACCTACTAGAAGCTTCTATTTCGACCAATTTCAGGAATTAAAATGACTCTAAACACACTTATTTTAGTTCCAAAAGTGATAATTCACATGCAATAGTCATTTACAGTCAAAAAATAAAACATTGAAAAATTACCATTTCTGACCATCTGGAGAAATTTCGACAGGTCGTGGGTCATCGTTTTTCATCAGAAAATGGATTTTTTGGACTTTAGAAAAAATTGATTCAAAATGTCATTTGGATTGTGCCTCATGTTGAATAACTACTTTTTAAAACCTCAATGTGACCAAAATTGCCATTTTTACAGACTTTTTCTCCTACTAGAAGCTTCTATTTCGAACAATTTCAGGCATTAAAATGACTCTAAACACACTTATTTTAGTTCCAAAAGTGATAATTCACATGCGATAGTCATTTACAGTCAAAAAATTAAACATTAAAAAATTACCATTTCAGACCATCTGGAGAAATTTCGACAGGTCGCGGGTCATCGTTTTTCATCAGAAAATTTATTTTTTGGACTTTAGAAAAATTGATTAAAAATGTCATTTGGATTGTTCCTCATGTTGAATAACTACTTTTTAAAGCCTCAATGTGACCAAAATTGCCATTTTTACACACTTTTTCTCCTACTAAAGCTTCTATCTCGACCAATTTCAGGCATTAAAATGACTCTAAACACACTTCTTTTAGTTCCAAAAGTGATAATTCATATGCAATAGTCATTTACAGTCAAAAAAATTAAACATTAAAAAAATACCATTTCTGACCATCTGGAGAAAGTTCAACAGGTCACGGGTCATCGTTTTTCATCAGAAAATTGATTTTTGGACTTTAGAAAAATTGATTCAAAATGTCATTTGAATTGTGCCTCATGTTGAATAACTACTTTTTAAAGCCTCGATGTGACCAAAATTGCCATTTTTACAGACTTTTTCTCCTACTAGAAGCTTCTATTTCGACCAACTTCAGGCATTAAAATGACTCTAAACACACTTATTTTAGTTCCACAAGTGATAATTCACTTGCAATAGTCATTTACAGTCAAAAAATTAAACATTAAAAAATTTCCATTTCTGACCATCTGGAGAAATTTCGACAGGTCACGGGTCATCGTTTTTACTTTTTCATCAGAAAATGGATTTTTTGGACTTAAGAAAAATTGATTCAAAATATCATTTGGATTGTGCCTCATGTTGAATAACTACTTTTTAAAGCCTTAACGTGACCAAAATTGCCATTTGTACAGACTTTTTCTCCTACTAGAAGCTTCTATTTCGAACAATTTCAGGCATTAAAATGACTCTAAACACACTTATTTTAGTTCCAAAAGTGATAATTCACATGCAATAGTCATTTACAGTCAAAAAATAAAACATCAAAAAATTTCCATTTCTGACCATCTGGAGAAATTTCGACAGGTCACGGGTTATCGTTTTTCATCAGAAAATGGATTTTTTGGACTTTAGAAAAATTGATTCAAAATATCATTTGGATTGTGCCTCATGTTGAATAACTACTTTTTAAAGCCTCAATGTGACCAAAATTTCCATTTGTACAGACTTTTTCTCCTACTAGAAGCTTCTATTTCGAACAATTGCAGGCATTAAAATGACCCTAAACACACTTATTTTAGTTCCAAAAGTGGTAATTCAGATGCAATAGTCATTTACAGTCAAAAAATAAAACATTAAAAAATTACCATTTCTGACCATCTGGAGAAATTTCGACAGGTCACGGGTCATCGTTTTTCATCAGAAAATTGATTTTTTGGACTTTAGAAAAATTGATTCAAAATATCATTTGGATTGTGCCTCATGTTGAATATCTACTTTTTAAAGCCTCAATGTGACCAAAATTGCCATTTTTACAGACTTTTTCTCCTACTAGAAGCTTCTATTTTGAACAATTGTAGGCATTAAAATGACCCTAAACACACTTATTTTAGTTCCAAAAGTGATAATTCACATGCAATAGTCATTTACAGTCAAAAAATAAAACATTAAAAAATTACCATTTCTGACCATCTGGAGAAATTTCGACAGGTCACGGGTCATCGTTTTTCATCAGAAAATTGATTTTTTAGACTTTAGAAAAATTGATTCAAAATATCATTTGGATTGTGCCTCATGTTGAATAACTACTTTTTAAAGCCTCAATGTGACCAAAATTGCCATTTTTACAGACTTTTTCTCCTACTAGAAGCTTCTATTTCGAACAATTGCAGGCATTAAAATGACCCTAAACACACTTATTTTAGTTCCAAAAGTGATAATTCACATGCAATAGTCATTTACAGTCAAAAAATAAAACATTAAAAAATTACCATTTCTGACCATCTGGAGAAATTTCGACAGGTCACGGGTCATCGTTTTTCATCAGAAAATGGATTTTTTGGACTTTAGAAAAATTGATTCAAAATATCATTTGGATTGTGCCTCATGTTGAATAACTACTTTTTAAAACCTCAATGTGACCAAAATTGCCATTTTTACAGACTTTTTCTCCTACTAGAAGCTTCTATTTCGAACAATTTCAGGCATTAAAATGACTCTAAACACACTTATTTTAGTTCCAAAAGTGATAATTCACATGCAATAGTCATTTACAGTCAAAAAATAAAACATTCAAAAATTACCATTTCTGACCATCTGGAGAAATTTCGACAGGTCGCGGGTCATCGTTTTTCATCAGAAAATGGATTTTTTGGACTTTAGAAAAATTGATTCAAAATGTCATTTGGATTGTGCCTCATGTTGAATAACTACTTTTTAAAGCCTCAATGTGACCAAAATTGACATTTTTACAGACTTTTTCACCTACTAGAAGCTTTTATTTCGACCAATTTCAGGAATTAAAATGACTCTAAACACACTTATTTTAGTTCCAAAAGTGATAATTCACATGCAATAGTCATTTACAGTCAAAAAATAAAACATTGAAAAATTACCATTTCTGACCATCTGGAGAAATTTCGACAGGTCGCGGGTCATCGTTTTTCATCAGAAAATGGATTTTTTGGACTTTAGAAAAAATTGATTCAAAATGTCATTTGGATTGTGCCTCATGTTGAATAACTACTTTTTAAAACCTCAATGTGACCAAAATTGCCATTTTTACAGACTTTTTCTCCTACTAGAAGCTTCTATTTCGAACAATTTCAGGCATTAAAATGACTCTAAACACACTTATTTTAGTTCCAAAAGTGATAATTCACATGCGATAGTCATTTACAGTCAAAAAATTAAACATTAAAAAATTACCATTTCAGACCATCTGGAGAAATTTCGACAGGTCGCGGGTCATCGTTTTTCATCAGAAAATTTATTTTTTGGACTTTAGAAAAATTGATTAAAAATGTCATTTGGATTGTTCCTCATGTTGAATAACTACTTTTTAAAGCCTCAATGTGACCAAAATTGCCATTTTTACACACTTTTTCTCCTACTAAAGCTTCTATCTCGACCAATTTCAGGCATTAAAATGACTCTAAACACACTTCTTTTAGTTCCAAAAGTGATAATTCATATGCAATAGTCATTTACAGTCAAAAAAATTAAACATTAAAAAAATACCATTTCTGACCATCTGGAGAAAGTTCAACAGGTCACGGGTCATCGTTTTTCATCAGAAAATTGATTTTTGGACTTTAGAAAAATTGATTCAAAATGTCATTTGAATTGTGCCTCATGTTGAATAACTACTTTTTAAAGCCTCGATGTGACCAAAATTGCCATTTTTACAGACTTTTTCTCCTACTAGAAGCTTCTATTTCGACCAACTTCAGGCATTAAAATGACTCTAAACACACCTATTTTAGTTCCACAAGTGATAATTCACTTGCAATAGTCATTTACAGTCAAAAAATTAAACATTAAAAAATTTCCATTTCTGACCATCTGGAGAAATTTCGACAGGTCACGGGTCATCGTTTTTACTTTTTCATCAGAAAATGGATTTTTTGGACTTAAGAAAAATTGATTCAAAATATCATTTGGATTGTGCCTCATGTTGAATAACTACTTTTTAAAGCCTTAACGTGACCAAAATTGCCATTTGTACAGACTTTTTCTCCTACTAGAAGCTTCTATTTCGAACAATTTCAGGCATTAAAATGACTCTAAACACACTTATTTTAGTTCCAAAAGTGATAATTCACATGCAATAGTCATTTACAGTCAAAAAATAAAACATCAAAAAATTTCCATTTCTGACCATCTGGAGAAATTTCGACAGGTCACGGGTTATCGTTTTTCATCAGAAAATGGATTTTTTGGACTTTAGAAAAATTGATTCAAAATATCATTTGGATTGTGCCTCATGTTGAATAACTACTTTTTAAAGCCTCAATGTGACCAAAATTTCCATTTGTACAGACTTTTTCTCCTACTAGAAGCTTCTATTTCGAACAATTGCAGGCATTAAAATGACACTAAACACACTTATTTTAGTTCCAAAAGTGATAATTCAGATGCAATAGTCATTTACAGTCAAAAAATAAAACATTAAAAAATTACCATTTCTGACCATCTGGAGAAATTTCGACAGGTCACGGGTCATCGTTTTTCATCAGAAAATTGATTTTTTGGACTTTAGAAAAATTGATTCAAAATATCATTTGGATTGTGCCTCATGTTGAATATCTACTTTTTAAAGCCTCAATGTGACCAAAATTGCCATTTTTACAGACTTTTTCTCCTACTAGAAGCTTCTATTTCGAACAATTTCAGGCATTAAAATGACTCTAAACACACTTATTTTAGTTCCAAAAGTGATAATTCACATGCGATAGTCATTTACAGTCAAAAAATTAAACATTAAAAAATTACCATTTCAGACCATCTGGAGAAATTTCGACAGGTCGCGGGTCATCGTTTTTCATCAGAAAATTGATTTTTTGGACTTTAGAAAAATTGATTAAAAATGTCATTTGGATTGTTCCTCATGTTGAATAACTACTTTTTAAAGCCTCAATGTGACCAAAATTGCCATTTTTACACACTTTTTCTCCTACTAGAAGCTTCTATCTCGACCAATTTCAGGCATTAAAATGACTCTAAACACACTTCTTTTAGTTCCAAAAGTGATAATTCATATGCAATAGTCATTTACAGTCAAAAAAATTAAACATTAAAAAAATACCATTTCTGACCATCTGGAGAAAGTTCGACAGGTCACGGGTCATCGTTTTTACTTTTTCATCAGAAAATTGATTTTTTGGACTTAAGAAAAATTGATTCAAAATATCATTTGGATTGTGCCTCATGTTGAATAACTACTTTTTAAAGCCTTAATGTGACCAAAATTGCCATTTGTACAGACTTTTTCTCCTACTAGAAGCTTCTATTTCGAACAATTTCAGGCATTAAAATGACTCTAAACACACTTATTTTAGTTCCAAAAGTGATAATTCACATGCAATAGTCATTTACAGTCAAAAAATAAAACATCAAAAAATTTCCATTTCTGACCATCTGGAGAAATTTCGACAGGTCACGGGTCATCGTTTTTCATCAGAAAATTGATTTTTTGGACTTTAGAAAAATTGATTCAAAATATCATTTGGATTGTGCCTCATGTTGAATATCTACTTTTTAAAGCCTCAATGTGACCAAAATTGCCATTTTTACAGACTTTTTCTCCTACTAGAAGCTTCTATTTCGAACAATTTCAGGCATTAAAATGACTCTAAACACACTTATTTTAGTTCCAAAAGTGATAATTCACATGCAATAGTCATTTACAGTCAAAAAATAAAACATTCAAAAATTACCATTTCTGACCATCTGGAGAAATTTTGACAGGTCGCGGGTCATCGTTTTTCATCAGAAAATGGATTTTTTGGACTTTAGAAAAATTGATTCAAAATGTCATTTGGATTGTGCCTCATGTTGAATAACTACTTTTTAAAGCCTCAATGTGACCAAAATTGCCATTTTTACAGACTTTTTCTCCTACTAGAAGCTTCTATTTCGACCAATTTCAGGCATTAAAATGACTCTAAACACACTTATTTTAGTTCCAAAAGTGATAATTCACATGCAATAGTCATTTACAGTCAAAAAATAAAACATTAAAACATTACCATTTCTGACCATCTGGAGAAATTTCGACAGGTCGCGGGTCATCGTTTTTCATCAGAAAATGGATTTTTTTGACTTTAGAAAAATTGATTCAAAATATCATTTGGATTGTGCCTCATGTTGAATAACTACTTTTTAAAGCCTCAATGTGACCAAAATTGCCATTTGTACAGACTTTTTCTCCTACTAGAAGCTTCTATTTCGAACAATTGCAGGCATTAAAATGACCCTAAACACACTTATTTTAGTTCCAAAAGTGATAATTCAGATGCAATAGTCATTTACAGTCAAAAAATAAAACATTAAAAAATTACCATTTCTGACCATCTGGAGAAATTTCGACAGGTCGCGGGTCATCGTTTTTCATCAGAAAATGGATTTTTTGGACTTTAGAAAAATTGATTCAAAATGTCATTTGGATTGTGCCTCATGTTGAATAACTACTTTTTAAAGCCTCAATGTGACCAAAATTGCCATTTTTACAGACTTTTTCTCCTACTAGAAGCTTCTATTTCGACCAATTTCAGGCATTAAAATGACTCTAAACATGCAATAGTCATTTACAGTCAAAAAATAAAACATTGAAAAATTACCATTTCTGACCATCTGGAGAAATTTCGACAGGTCGCGGGTCATCGTTTTTCATCAGAAAATGGATTTTTTGGACTTTAGAAAAATTGATTCAAAATATCATTTGGATTGTGCCTCATGTTGAATAACTACTTTTTAAAGCCTCAATGTGACCAAAATTGCCATTTGTACAGACTTTTTCTCCTACTAGAAGCTTCTATTTCGAACAATTGCAGGCATTAAAATGACCCTAAACACACTTATTTTAGTTCCAAAAGTGATAATTCACATGCAATAGTCATTTACAGTCAAAAAATAAAACATTAAAAAATTACCATTTCTGACCATCTGGAGAAATTTCGACAGGTCACGGGTCATCGTTTTTCATCAGAAAATTGATTTTTTGGACTTTAGAAAAATTGATTCAAAATATCATTTGGATTGTGCCTCATGTTGAATAACTACTTTTTAAAACCTCAATGTGACCAAAATTGCCATTTTTACAGACTTTTTCTCCTACTAGAAGCTTCTATTTCGAACAATTTCAGGCATTAAAATGACTCTAAACACACTTATTTTAGTTCCAAAAGTGATAATTCACATGCAATAGTCATTTACAGTCAAAAAATAAACCATTCAAAAATTACCATTTCTGACCATCTGGAGAAATTTCGACAGGTCACGGGTCATCGTTTTTCATCAGAAAATGGATTTTTTGGACTTTAGAAAAAATTGATTCAAAATGTCATTTGGATTGTGCCTCATGTTGAATAACTACTTTTTAAAACCTCAATGTGACCAAAATTGCCATTTTTACAGACTTTTTCTCCTACTAGAAGCTTCTATTTCGAACAATTTCAGGCATTAAAATGACTCTAAACACACTTATTTTAGTTCCAAAAGTGATAATTCACATGCGATAGTCATTTACAGTCAAAAAATTAAACATTAAAAAATTACCATTTCAGACCATCTGGAGAAATTTCGACAGGTCGCGGGTCATCGTTTTTCATCAGAAAATGGATTTTTTGGACTTTAGAAAAATTGATTCAAAATATCATTTGGATTGTGCCTCATGTTGAATAACTACTTTTTAAAGCCTCGATGTGACCAAAATTGCCATTTTTACAGACTTTTTCTCCTACTAGAAGCTTCTATTTCGACCAACTTCAGGCATTAAAATGACTCTAAAAACACTTATTTTAGTTCCACAAGTGATAATTCACTTGCAATAGTCATTTACAGTAAAAAAATTAAACATTAAAAAATTTCCATTTCTGACCATCTGGAGAAATTTCGACAGGTCACGGGTCATCGTTTTTCATCAGAAAATTGATTTTTTGGACTTTAGAAAAATTGATTCAAAATATCATTTGGATTGTGCCTCATGTTGAATAACTACTTTTTAAAACCTCAATGTGACCAAAATTGCCATTTTTACAGACTTTTTCTCCTACTAGAAGCTTCTATTTCGAACAATTTCAGGCATTAAAATGACTCTAAACACACTTATTTTAGTTCCAAAAGTGATAATTCACATGCAATAGTCATTTACAGTCAAAAAATAAACCATTCAAAAATTACCATTTCTGACCATCTGGAGAAATTTCGACAGGTCACGGGTTATCGTTTTTCATCAGAAAATGGATTTTTTAAACTTTAGAAAAATTGATTCAAAATATCATTTGGATTGTGCCTCATGTTGAATAACTACTTTTTAAAGCCTCAATGTGACCAAAATTGCCATTTGTACAGACTTTTTCTCCTACTAGAAGCTTCTATTTCGAACAATTGCAGGCATTAAAATGACCCTAAACACACTTATTTTAGTTCCAAAAGTGATAATTCAGATGCAATAGTCATTTACAGTCAAAAAATAAAACATTAAAAAATTACCAATTCTGACCATCTGGAGAAATTTCGACAGGTCGCGGGTCATCGTTTTTCATCAGAAAATGGATTTTTTGGACTTTAGAAAAATTGATTCAAAATGTCATTTGGATTGTGCCTCATGTTGAATAACTACTTTTTAAAGCCTCAATGTGACCAAAATTGCCATTTTTACAGACTTTTTCTCCTACTAGAAGCTTCTATTTCGACCAATTTCAGGCATTAAAATGACTCTAAACACACTTATTTTAGTTCCAAAAGTGATAATTCACATGCAATAGTCATTTACAGTCAAAAAATAAAACATTGAAAAATTACCATTTCTGACCATCTGGAGAAATTTCGACAGGTCGCGGGTCATCGTTTTTCATCAGAAAATGGATTTTTTGGACTTTAGAAAAATTGATTCAAAATATCATTTGGATTGTGCCTCATGTTGAATAACTACTTTTTAAAGCCTCAATGTGACCAAAATTGCCATTTGTACAGACTTTTTCTCCTACTAGAAGCTTCTATTTCGAACAATTGCAGGCATTAAAATGACCCTAAACACACTTATTTTAGTTCCAAAAGTGATAATTCACATGCAATAGTCATTTACAGTCAAAAAATAAAACATTAAAAAATTACCATTTCTGACCATCTGGAGAAATTTCGACAGGTCACGGGTCATCGTTTTTCATCAGAAAATTGATTTTTTGGACTTTAGAAAAATTGATTCAAAATATCATTTGGATTGTGCCTCATGTTGAATAACTACTTTTTAAAGCCTCAATGTGACCAAAATTGCCATTTTTACAGACTTTTTCTCCTACTAGAAGCTTCTATTTCGAACAATTGCAGGCATTAAAATGACCCTAAACACACTTATTTTAGTTCCAAAAGTGATAATTCACATGCAATAGTCATTTACAGTCAAAAAATAAAACATTAAAAAATTACCATTTCTGACCATCTGGAGAAATTTCGACAGGTCACGGGTCATCGTTTTTCATCAGAAAATTGATTTTTTGGACTTTAGAAAAATTGATTCAAAATATCATTTGGATTGTGCCTCATGTTGAATAACTACTTTTTAAAACCTCAATGTGACCAAAATTGCCATTTTTACAGACTTTTTCTCCTACTAGAAGCTTCTATTTCGAACAATTTCAGGCATTAAAATGACTCTAAACACACTTATTTTAGTTCCAAAAGTGATAATTCACATGCAATAGTCATTTACAGTCAAAAAATAAACCATTCAAAAATTACCATTTCTGACCATCTGGAGAAATTTCGACAGGTCACGGGTCATCGTTTTTCATCAGAAAATGGATTTTTTGGACTTTAGAAAAAATTGATTCAAAATGTCATTTGGATTGTGCCTCATGTTGAATAACTACTTTTTAAAACCTCAATGTGACCAAAATTGCCATTTTTACAGACTTTTTCTCCTACTAGAAGCTTCTATTTCGAACAATTTCAGGCATTAAAATGACTTTAAACACACTTATTTTAGTTCCAAAAGTGATAATTCACATGCGATAGTCATTTTCAGTCAAAAAATTAAACATTAAAAAATTACCATTTCTGACCATCTGGAGAAATTTCGACAGGTCACGGGTCATCGTTTTTCATCAGAAAATGGATTTTTTGGACTTTAGAAAAATTGATTCAAAATATCATTTGGATTGTGCCTCATGTTGAATAACTACTTTTTAAAACCTCAATGTGACCAAAATTGCCATTTTTACAGACTTTTTCTCCTACTAGAAGCTTCTATTTCGAACAATTTCAGGCATTAAAATGACTCTAAACACACTTATTTTAGTTCCAAAAGTGATAATTCACATGCAATAGTCATTTACAGTCAAAAAATAAAACATTCAAAAATTACCATTTCTGACCATCTGGAGAAATTTCGACAGGTCGCGGGTCATCGTTTTTCATCAGAAAATGGATTTTTTGGACTTTAGAAAAATTGATTCAAAATGTCATTTGGATTGTGCCTCATGTTGAATAACTACTTTTTAAAGCCTCAATGTGACCAAAATTGACATTTTTACAGACTTTTTCACCTACTAGAAGCTTCTATTTCGACCAATTTCAGGAATTAAAATGACTCTAAACACACTTATTTTAGTTCCAAAAGTGATAATTCACATGCAATAGTCATTTACAGTAAAAAAATAAAACATTGAAAAATTACCATTTCTGACCATCTGGAGAAATTTCGACAGGTCGCGGGTCATCGTTTTTCATCAGAAAATGGATTTTTTGGACTTTAGAAAAAATTGATTCAAAATGTCATTTGGATTGTGCCTCATGTTGAATAACTACTTTTTAAAACCTCAATGTGACCAAAATTGCCATTTTTACAGACTTTTTCTCCTACTAGAAGCTTCTATTTCGAACAATTTCAGGCATTAAAATGACTCTAAACACACTTATTTTAGTTCCAAAAGTGATAATTCACATGCGATAGTCATTTACAGTCAAAAAATTAAACATTAAAAAATTACCATTTCAGACCATCTGGAGAAATTTCGACAGGTCGCGGGTCATCGTTTTTCATCAGAAAATTTATTTTTTGGACTTTAGAAAAATTGATTAAAAATGTCATTTGGATTGTTCCTCATGTTGAATAACTACTTTTTAAAGCCTCAATGTGACCAAAATTGCCATTTTTACACACTTTTTCTCCTACTAAAGCTTCTATCTCGACCAATTTCAGGCATTAAAATGACTCTAAACACACTTCTTTTAGTTCCAAAAGTGATAATTCATATGCAATAGTCATTTACAGTCAAAAAAATTAAACATTAAAAAAATACCATTTCTGACCATCTGGAGAAAGTTCAACAGGTCACGGGTCATCGTTTTTCATCAGAAAATTGATTTTTGGACTTTAGAAAAATTGATTCAAAATGTCATTTGAATTGTGCCTCATGTTGAATAATTACTTTTTAAAGCCTCGATGTGACCAAAATTGCCATTTTTACAGACTTTTTCTCCTACTAGAAGCTTCTATTTCGACCAACTTCAGGCATTAAAATGACTCTAAACACACTTATTTTAGTTCCACAAGTGATAATTCACTTGCAATAGTCATTTACAGTCAAAAAATTAAACATTAAAAAATTTCCATTTCTGACCATCTGGAGAAATTTCGACAGGTCACGGGTCATCGTTTTTACTTTTTCATCAGAAAATGGATTTTTTGGACTTAAGAAAAATTGATTCAAAATATCATTTGGATTGTGCCTCATGTTGAATAACTACTTTTTAAAGCCTTAATGTGACCAAAATTGCCATTTGTACAGACTTTTTCTCCTACTAGAAGCTTCTATTTCGAACAATTTCAGGCATTAAAATGACTCTAAACACACTTATTTTAGTTCCAAAAGTGATAATTCACATGCAATAGTCATTTACAGTCAAAAAATAAAACATCAAAAAATTTCCATTTCTGACCATCTGGAGAAATTTCGACAGGTCACGGGTTATCGTTTTTCATCAGAAAATGGATTTTTTGGACTTTAGAAAAATTGATTCAAAATATCATTTGGATTGTGCCTCATGTTGAATAACTACTTTTTAAAGCCTCAATGTGACCAAAATTTCCATTTGTACAGACTTTTTCTCCTACTAGAAGCTTCTATTTCGAACAATTGCAGGCATTAAAATGACCCTAAACACACTTATTTTAGTTCCAAAAGTGATTATTCAGATGCAATAGTCATTTACAGTCAAAAAATAAAACATTAAAAAATTACCATTTCTGACCATCTGGAGAAATTTCGACAGGTCACGGGTCATCGTTTTTCATCAGAAAATTGATTTTTTGGACTTTAGAAAAATTGATTCAAAATATCATTTGGATTGTGCCTCATGTTGAATATC
Organism: Triturus cristatus; assembly: GCF_964204655.1. Lineage (NCBI taxonomy): Eukaryota > Metazoa > Chordata > Amphibia > Caudata > Salamandridae > Triturus > Triturus cristatus. Next base: position 92,500,817 of record NC_140588.1, read on the forward strand.
TACTTTTTAAAGCCTCAATGTGACCAAAATTGCCATTTTTACAGACTTTTTCTCCTACTAGAAGCTTCTATTTCGAACAATTTCAGGCATTAAAATGACTCTAAACACACTTATTTTAGTTCCAAAAGTGATAATTCACATGCGATAGTCATTTACAGTCAAAAAATTAAACATTAAAAAATTACCATTTCAGACCATCTGGAGAAATTTCGACAGGTCGCGGGTCATCGTTTTTCATCAGAAAATTGATTTTTTGGACTTTAGAAAAATTGATTAAAAATGTCATTTGGATTGTTCCTCATGTTGAATAACTACTTTTTAAAGCCTCAATGTGACCAAAATTGCCATTTTTACACACTTTTTCTCCTACTAGAAGCTTCTATCTCGACCAATTTCAGGCATTAAAATGACTCTAAACACACTTCTTTTAGTTCCAAAAGTGATAATTCATATGCAATAGTCATTTACAGTCAAAAAAATTAAACATTAAAAAAATACCATTTCTGACCATCTGGAGAAAGTTCGACAGGTCACGGGTCATCGTTTTTACTTTTTCATCAGAAAATTGATTTTTTGGACTTAAGAAAAATTGATTCAAAATATCATTTGGATTGTGCCTCATGTTGAATAACTACTTTTTAAAGCCTCAATGTGACCAAAATTGCCATTTGTACAGACTTTTTCTCCTACTAGAAGCTTCTATTTCGAACAATTGCAGGCATTAAAATGACCCTAAACACACTTATTTTAGTTCCAAAAGTGATAATTCACATGCAATAGTCATTTACAGTCAAAAAATAAAACATTAAAAAATTACCATTTCTGACCATCTGGAGAAATTTCGACAGGTCACGGGTCATCGTTTTTCATCAGAAAATTGATTTTTTGGACTTTAAAAAAATTGATTCAAAATATCATTTGGATTGTGCCTCATGTTGAATAACTACTTTTTAAAGCCTCAATGTGACCAAAATTGCCATTATTACAGACTTTTTCTCCTACTAGAAGCTTCTATTTCGAACAATTGCAGGCATTAAAATGACCCTAAAAACACTTATTTTAATTCCAAAAGTGATAATTCACATGCAATAGTCATTTACAGTCAAAAAATAAAACATTAAAAAATTACCATTTCTGACCATCTGGAGAAATTTCGACAGGTCACGGGTCATCGTTTTTCATCAGAAAATTGATTTTTTGGACTTTAGAAAAATTGATTCAAACATCATTTGGATTGTGCCTCATGTTGAATAACTACTTTTTAACACCTCAATGTGACCAAAATTGCCATTTTTACAGACTTTTTCTCCTACTAGAAGCTTCTATTTCGAACAATTTCAGGCATTAAAATGACTCTAAACACACTTATTTTAGTTCCAAAAGTGATAATTCACATGCAATAGTCATTTACAGTCAAAAAATAAACCATTCAAAAATTACCATTTCTGACCATCTGGAGAAATTTCGACAGGTCACGGGTCATCGTTTTTCATCAGAAAATGGATTTTTTGGACTTTAGAAAAAATTGATTCAAAATGTCATTTGGATTGTGCCTCATGTTGAATAACTACTTTTTAAAACCTCAATGTGACCAAAATTGCCATTTTTACAGACTTTTTCTCCTACTAGAAGCTTCTATTTCGAACAATTTCAGGCATTAAAATGACTCTAAACACACTTATTTTAGTTCCAAAAGTGATAATTCACATGCGATAGTCATTTACAGTCAAAAAATTAAACATTAAAAAATTACCATTTCAGACCATCTGGAGAAATTTCGACAGGTCGCGGGTCATCGTTTTTCATCAGAAAATGGATTTTTTGGACTTTAGAAAAATTGATTCAAAATATCATTTGGATTGTGCCTCATGTTGAATAACTACTTTTTAAAGCCTCGATGTGACCAAAATTGCCATTTTTACAGACTTTTTCTCCTACTAGAAGCTTCTATTTCGACCAACTTCAGGCATTAAAATGACTCTAAAAACACTTATTTTAGTTCCACAAGTGATAATTCACTTGCAATAGTCATTTACAGTAAAAAAATTAAACATTAAAAAATTTCCATTTCTGACCATCTGGAGAAATTTCGACAGGTCACGGGTCATCGTTTTTACTTTTTCATCAGAAAATGGATTTTTTGGACTTAAGAAAAACTGATTCAAAATATCATTTGGATAGTGCCTCATGTTGAATAACTACTTTTTAAAGCCTTAATGTGACCAAAATTGCCATTTGTACAGACTTTTTCTCCTACTAGAAGCTTCTATTTCGAACAATTTCAGGCATTAAAATGACTCTAAACACACTTATTTTAGTTCCAAAAGTGATAATTCACATGCAATAGTCATTTACAGTCAAAAAATAAAACATTAAAAAATTTCCATTTCTGACCATCTGGAGAAATTTCGACAGGTCACGGGTTATCGTTTTTCATCAGAAAATGGATTTTTTGGACTTTAGAAAAATTGATTCAAAATATCATTTGGATTGTGCCTCATGTTGAATAACTACTTTTTAAAGCCTCAATGTGACCAAAATTGCCATTTGTACAGACTTTTTCTCCTACTAGAAGCTTCTATTTCGAACAATTGCAGGCATTAAAATGACCCTAAACACACTTATTTTAGTTCCAAAAGTGATAATTCAGATGCAATAGTCATTTACAGTCAAAAAATAAAACATTAAAAAATTACCATTTCTGACCATCTGGAGAAATTTCGACAGGTCGCGGGTCATCGTTTTTCATCAGAAAATGGATTTTTTGGACTTTAGAAAAATTGATTCAAAATGTCATTTGGATTGTGCCTCATGTTGAATAACTACTTTTTAAAGCCTCTATGTGACCAAAATTGCCATTTTTACAGACTTTTTCTCCTACTAGAAGCTTCTATTTCGACCAATTTCAGGCATTAAAATGACTCTAAACACACTTATTTTAGTTCCAAAAGTGATAATTCACATGCAATAGTCATTTACAGTCAAAAAATAAAACATTGAAAAATTACCATTTCTGACCATCTGGAGAAATTTCGACAGGTCGCGGGTCATCGTTTTTCATCAGAAAATGGATTTTTTGGACTTTAGAAAAATTGATTCAAAATATCATTTGGATTGTGCCTCATGTTGAATAACTACTTTTTAAAGCCTCAATGTGACCAAAATTGCCATTTGTACAGACTTTTTCTCCTACTAGAAGCTTCTATTTCGAACAATTGCAGGCATTAAAATGACCCTAAACACACTTATTTTAGTTCCAAAAGTGATAATTCACATGCAATAGTCATTTACAGTCAAAAAATAAAACATTAAAAAATTACCATTTCTGACCATCTGGAGAAACTTCGACAGGTCACGGGTCATCGTTTTTCATCAGAAAATTGATTTTTTGGACTTTAGAAAAATTGATTCAAAATATCATTTGGATTGTGCCTCATGTTGAATAACTACTTTTTAAAGCCTCAATGTGACCAAAATTGCCATTTTTACAGACTTTTTCTCCTACTAGAAGCTTCTATTTCGAACAATTGCAGGCATTAAAATGACCCTAAACACACTTATTTTAGTTCCAAAAGTGATAATTCACATGCAATAGTCATTTACAGTCAAAAAATAAAACATTAAAAAATGACCATTTCTGACCATCTGGAGAAATTTCGACAGGTCACGGGTCATCGTTTTTCATCAGAAAATTGATTTTTTGGACTTTAGAAAAATTGATTCAAAATATCATTTGGATTGTGCCTCATGTTGAATAACTACTTTTTAAAACCTCAATGTGACCAAAATTGCCATTTTTACAGACTTTTTCTCCTACTAGAAGCTTCTATTTCGAACAATTTCAGGCATTAAAATGACTCTAAACACACTTATTTTAGTTCCAAAAGTGATAATTCACATGCAATAGTCATTTACAGTCAAAAAATAAACCATTCAAAAATTACCATTTCTGACCATCTGGAGAAATTTCGACAGGTCACGGGTCATCGTTTTTCATCAGAAAATGGATTTTTTGGACTTTAGAAAAAATTGATTCAAAATGTCATTTGGATTGTGCCTCATGTTGAATAACTACTTTTTAAAACCTCAATGTGACCAAAATTGCCATTTTTACAGACTTTTTCTCCTACTAGAAGCTTCTATTTCGAACAATTTCACTCATTAAAATGACTTTAAACACACTTATTTTAGTTCCAAAAGTGATAATTCACATGCGATAGTCATTTTCAGTCAAAAAATTAAACATTAAAAAATTACCATTTCAGACCATCTGGAGAAATTTCGACAGGTCGCGGGTCATCGTTTTTCATCAGAAAATTGATTTTTTGGACTTTAGAAAAATTGATTAAAAATGTCATTTGGATTGTTCCTCATGTTGAATAACTACTTTTTAAAGCCTCAATGTGACCAAAATTGCCATTTTTACACACTTTTTCTCCTACTAGAAGCTTCTATCTCGACCAATTTCAGGCATTAAAATGACTCTAAACACACTTATTTTAGTTCCACAAGTGATAATTCACTTGCAATAGTCATTTACAGTCAAAAAATTAAACATTAAAAAATTTCCATTTCTGACCATCTGGAGAAATTTCGACAGGTCACGGGTCATCGTTTTTACTTTTTCATCAGAAAATGGATTTTTTGGACTTAAGAAAAATTGATTCAAAATATCATTTGGATTGTGCCTCATGTTGAATAACTACTTTTTAAAGCCTTAATGTGACCAAAATTGCCATTTGTACAGACTTTTTCTCCTACTAGAAGCTTCTATTTCGAACAATTTCAGGCATTAAAATGACTCTAAACACACTTATTTTAGTTCCAAAAGTGATAATTCACATGCAATAGTCATTTACAGTCAAAAAATAAAACATTCAAAAATTACCATTTCTGACCATCTGGAGAAATTTCGACAGGTCGCGGGTCATCGTTTTTCATCAGAAAATGGATTTTTTGGACTTTAGAAAAATTGATTCAAAATGTCATTTGGATTGTGCCTCATGTTGAATAACTACTTTTTAAAGCCTCAATGTGACCAAAATTGCCATTTTTACAGACTTTTTCTCCTACTAGAAGCTTCTATTTCGACCAATTTCAGGCATTAAAATGACTCTAAACACACTTATTTTAGTTCCAAAAGTGATAATTCACATGCAATAGTCATTTACAGTCAAAAAATAAAACATTGAAAAATTACCATTTCTGACCATCTGGAGAAATTTCGACAGGTCGCGGGTCATCGTTTTTCATCAGAAAATGGATTTTTTGGACTTTAGAAAAAATTGATTCAAAATGTCATTTGGATTGTGCCTCATGTTGAATAACTACTTTTTAAAACCTCAATGTGACCAAAATTGCCATTTTTACAGACTTTTTCTCCTACTAGAAGCTTCTATTTCGACCAATTTCAGGCATTAAAATGACTCTAAACACACTTATTTTAGTTCCAAAAGTTATAATTCACATGCGATAGTCATTTACAGTCAAAAAATTTAACATTAAAAAATTACCATTTCAGACCATCTGGAGAAATTTCGACAGGTCGCGGGTCATCGTTTTTCATCAGAAAATTGATTTTTTGGACTTTAGAAAAATTGATTCAAAATGTCATTTGAATTGTGCCTCATGTTGAATAACTACTTTTTAAAGCCTCGATGTGACCAAAATTGCCATTTTTACAGACTTTTTCTCCTACTAGAAGCTTCTATTTCGACCAACTTCAGGCATTAAAATGACTCTAAACACACTTATTTTAGTTCCACAAGTGATAATTCACTTGCAATAGTCATTTACAGTCAAAAAATTAAACATTAAAAAATTTCCATTTCTGACCATCTGGAGAAATTTCGACAGGTCACGGGTCATCGTTTTTCATCAGAAAATTAATTTTTTGGACTTTAGAAAAATTGATTCAAAATATCATTTGGATTGTGCCTCATGTTGAATAACTACTTTTTAAAACCTCAATGTGACCAAAATTGCCATTTTTACAGACTTTTTCTCCTACTAGAAGCTTCTATTTCGACCAATTGCAGGCATTAAAATGACCCTAAACACACTTATTTTAGTTCCAAAAGTGATAATTCAGATGCAATAGTCATTTACAGTCAAAAAATAAAACATTAAAAAATTACCATTTCTGACCATCTGGAGAAATTTCGACAGGTCGCGGGTCATCGTTTTTCATCAGAAAATGGATTTTTTGGACTTTAGAAAAATTGATTCAAAATGTCATTTGGATTGTGCCTCATGTTGAATAACTACTTTTTAAAGCCTCAATGTGACCAAAATTGCCATTTTTACAGACTTTTTCTCCTACTAGAAGCTTCTATTTCGACCAATTTCAGGCATTAAAATGACTCTAAACATGCAATAGTCATTTACAGTCAAAAAATAAAACATTGAAAAATTACCATTTCTGACCATCTGGAGAAATTTCGACAGGTCGCGGGTCATCGTTTTTCATCAGGAAATGGATTTTTTGGACTTTAGAAAAATTGATTCAAAATATCATTTGGATTGTGCCTCATGTTGAATAACTACTTTTTAAAGCCTCAATGTGACCAAAATTGCCATTTGTACAGACTTTTTCTCCTACTAGAAGCTTCTATTTCGAACAATTGCAGGCATTAAAATGACCCTAAACACACTTATTTTAGTTCCAAAAGTGATAATTCACATGCAATAGTCATTTACAGTCAAAAAATAAAACATTAAAAAATTACCATTTCTGACCATCTGGAGAAATTTCGACAGGTCACGGGTCATCGTTTTTCATCAGAAAATTGATTTTTTGGACTTTAGAAAAATTGATTCAAAATATCATTTGGATTGTGCCTCATGTTGAATAACTACTTTTTAAAGCCTCAATGTGACCAAAATTGCCATTTTTACAGACTTTTTCTCCTACTAGAAGCTTCTATTTCGAACAATTGCAGGCATTAAAATGACCCTAAAAACACTTATTTTAGTTCCAAAAGTGATAATTCACATGCAATAGTCATTTACAGTCAAAAAATAAAACATTAAAAAATTACCATTTCTGACCATCTGGAGAAATTTCGACAGGTCACGGGTCATCGTTTTTCATCAGAAAATTGATTTTTTGGACTTTAGAAAAATTGATTCAAAATATCATTTGGATTGTGCCTCATGTTGAATAACTACTTTTTAAAACCTCAATGTGACCAAAATTGCCATTTTTACAGACTTTTTCTCCTACTAGAAGCTTCTATTTCGAACAATTTCAGGCATTAAAATGACTCTAAACACACTTATTTTAGTTCCAAAAGTGATAATTCACATGCAATAGTCATTTACAGTCAAAAAATAAACCATTCAAAAATTACCATTTCTGACCATCTGGAGAAATTTCGACAGGTCACGGGTCATCGTTTTTCATCAGAAAATGGATTTTTTGGACTTTAGAAAAAATTGATTCAAAATGTCATTTGGATTGTGCCTCATGTTGAATAACTACTTTTTAAAACCTCACTGTGACCAAAATTGCCATTTTTACAGACTTTTTCTCCTACTAGAAGCTTCTATTTCGAACAATTTCAGGCATTAAAATGACTCTAAACACACTTATTTTAGTTCCAAAAGTGATAATTCACATGCGATAGTCATTTACAGTCAAAAAATTAAACATTAAAAAATTACCATTTCAGACCATCTGGAGAAATTTCGACAGGTCGCGGGTCATCGTTTTTCATCAGAAAATGGATTTTTTGGACTTTAGAAAAATTGATTCAAAATATCATTTGGATTGTGCCTCATGTTGAATAACTACTTTTTAAAGCCTCGATGTGACCAAAATTGCCATTTTTACATACTTTTTCTCCTACTAGAAGCTTCTATTTCGACCAACTTCAGGCATTAAAATGACTCTAAAAACACTTATTTTAGTTCCACAAGTGATAATTCACTTGCAATAGTCATTTACAGTAAAAAAATTAAACATTAAAAAATTTCCATTTCTGACCATCTGGAGAAATTTCGACAGGTCACGGGTCATCGTTTTTACTTTTTCATCAGAAAATGGATTTTTTGGACTTAAGAAAAACTGATTCAAAATATCATTTGGATTGTGCCTCATGTTGAATAACTACTTTTTAAAGCCTTAATGTGACCAAAATTGCCATTTGTACAGACTTTTTCTCCTACTAGAAGCTTCTATTTCGAACAATTGCAGGCATTAAAATGACCCTAAACACACTTATTTTAGTTCCAAAAGTGATAATTCAGATGCAATAGTCATTTACAGTCAAAAAATAAAACATTAAAAAATTACCATTTCTGACCATCTGGAGAAATTTCGACAGGTCGCGGGTCATCGTTTTTCATCAGAAAATGGATTTTTTGGACTTTAGAAAAATTGATTCAAAATGTCATTTGGATTGTGCCTCATGTTGAATAACTACTTTTTAAAGCCTCAATGTGACCAAAATTGCCATTTTTACAGACTTTTTCTCCTACTAGAAGCTTCTATTTCGACCAATTTCAGGCATTAAAATGACTCTAAACACACTTATTTTAGTTCCAAAAGTGATAATTCACATGCAATAGTCATTTACAGTCAAAAAATAAAACATTGAAAAATTACCATTTCTGACCATCTGGAGAAATTTCGACAGGTCGCGGGTCATCGTTTTTCATCAGAAAATGGATTTTTTGGACTTTAGAAAAATTGATTCAAAATATCATTTGGATTGTGCCTCATGTTGAATAACTACTTTTTAAAGCCTCAATGTGACCAAAATTGCCATTTGTACAGACTTTTTCTCCTACTAGAAGCTTCTATTTCGAACAATTGCAGGCATTAAAATGACCCTAAACACACTTATTTTAGTTCCAAAAGTGATAATTCACATGCAATAGTCATTTACAGTCAAAAAATAAAACATTAAAAAATTACCATTTCTGACCATCTGGAGAAATTTCGACAGGTCACGGGTCATCGTTTTTCATCAGAAAATTGATTTTTTGGACTTTAGAAAAATTGATTCAAAATATCATTTGGATTGTGCCTCATGTTGAATAACTACTTTTTAAAGCCTCAATGTGACCAAAATTGCCATTTTTACAGACTTTTTCTCCTACTAGAAGCTTCTATTTCGAACAATTGCAGGCATTAAAATGACCCTAAACACACTTATTTTAGTTCCAAAAGTGATAATTCACATGCAATAGTCATTTACAGTCAAAAAATAAAACATTAAAAAATGACCATTTCTGACCATCTGGAGAAATTTCGACAGGTCACGGGTCATCGTTTTTCATCAGAAAATTGATTTTTTGGACTTTAGAAAAAATTGATTCAAAATGTCATTTGGATTGTGCCTCATGTTGAATAACTACTTTTTAAAACCTCAATGTGACCAAAATTGCCATTTTTACAGACTTTTTCTCCTACTAGAAGCTTCTATTTCGAACAATTTCAGGCATTAAAATGACTTTAAACACACTTATTTTAGTTCCAAAAGTGATAATTCACATGCGATAGTCATTTTCAGTCAAAAAATTAAACATTAAAAAATTACCATTTCAGACCATCTGGAGAAATTTCGACAGGTCGCGGGTCATCGTTTTTCATCAGAAAATTGATTTTTTGGACTTTAGAAAAATTGATTAAAAATGTCATTTGGATTGTTCCTCATGTTGAATAACTACTTTTTAAAGCCTCAATGTGACCAAAATTGCCATTTTTACACACTTTTTCTCCTACTAGAAGCTTCTATCTCGACCAATTTCAGGCATTAAAATGACTCTAAACACACTTCTTTTAGATCCAAAAGTGATAATTCATATGCAATAGTCATTTACAGTCAAAAAAATTAAACATTAAAAAAATACCATTTCTGACCATCTGGAGAAAGTTCAACAGGTCACGGGTCATCGTTTTTCATCAGAAAATTGATTTTTGGACTTTAGAAAAATTGATTCAAAATGTCATTTGAATTGTGCCTCATGTTGAATAACTACTTTTTAAAGCCTCGATGTGACCAAAATTGCCATTTTTACAGACTTTTTCTCCTACTAGAAGCTTCTATTTCGACCAACTTCAGGCATTAAAATGACTCTAAACACACTTATTTTAGTTCCACAAGTGATAATTCACTTGCAATAGTCATTTACAGCCAAAAAATTAAACATTAAAAAATTTCCATTTCTGACCATCTGGAGAAATTTCGACAGGTCACGGGTCATCGTTTTTACTTTTTCATCAGAAAATGGATTTTTTGGACATAAGAAAAATTGATTCAAAATATCATTTGGATTGTGCCTCATGTTGAATAACTACTTTTTAAAGCCTTAATGTGACCAAAATTGCCATTTGTACAGACTTTTTCTCCTACTAGAAGCTTCTATTTCGAACAATTTCAGGCATTAAAATGACTCTAAACACACTTATTTTAGTTCCAAAAGTGATAATTCACATGCAATAGTCATTTACAGTCAAAAAATAAAACATTCAAAAATTACCATTTCTGACCATCTGGAGAAATTTCGACAGGTCGCGGGTCATCGTTTTTCATCAGAAAATGGATTTTTTGGACTTTAGAAAAATTGATTCAAAATGTCATTTGGATTGTGCCTCATGTTGAATAACTACTTTTTAAAGCCTCAATGTGACCAAAATTGCCATTTTTACAGACTTTTTCTCCTACTAGAAGCTTCTATTTCGACCAATTTCAGGCATTAAAATGACTCTAAACACACTTATTTTAGTTCCAAAAGTGATAATTCACATGCAATAGTCATTTACAGTCAAAAAATAAAACATTGAAAAATTACCATTTCTGACCATCTGGAGAAATTTCGACAGGTCGCGGGTCATCGTTTTTCATCAGAAAATGGATTTTTTGGACTTTAGAAAAAATTGATTCAAAATGTCATTTGGATTGTGCCTCATGTTGAATAACTACTTTTTAAAACCTCAATGTGACCAAAATTGCCATTTTTACAGACTTTTTCTCCTACTAGAAGCTTCTATTTCGACCAATTTCAGGCATTAAAATGACTCTAAACACACTTATTTTAGTTCCAAAAGTTATAATTCACATGCGATAGTCATTTACAGTCAAAAAATTTAACATTAAAAAATTACCATTTCAGACCATCTGGAGAAATTTCGACAGGTCGCTGGTCATCGTTTTTCATCAGAAAATTGATTTTTTGGACTTTAGAAAAATTGATTCAAAATGTCATTTGAATTGTGCCTCATGTTGAATAACTACTTTTTAAAGCCTCGATGTGACCAAAATTGCCATTTTTACAGACTTTTTCTCCTACTAGAAGCTTCTATTTCGACCAACTTCAGGCATTAAAATGACTCTAAACACACTTATTTTAGTTCCACAAGTGATAATTCACTTGCAATAGTCATTTACAGTCAAAAAATTAAACATTAAAAAATTTCCATTTCTGACCATCTGGAGAAATTTCGACAGGTCACGGGTCATCGTTTTTACTTTTTCATCAGAAAATGGATTTTTTGGACTTAAGAAAAATTGATTCAAAATATCATTTGGATTGTGCCTCATGTTGAATAACTACTTTTTAAAGCCTCAATGTGACCAAAATTGCCATTTGTACAGACTTTTTCTCCTACTAGAAGCTTCTATTTCGAACAATTGCAGGCATTAAAATGACCCTAAACACACTTATTTTAGTTCCAAAAGTGATAATTCACATGCAATAGTCATTTACAGTCAAAAAATAAAACATTAAAAAATTACCATTTCTGACCATCTGGAGAAATTTCGACAGGTCACGGGTCATCGTTTTTCATCAGAAAATTAATTTTTTGGACTTTAGAAAAATTGATTCAAAATATCATTTGGATTGTGCCTCATGTTGAATAACTACTTTTTAAAACCTCAATGTGACCAAAATTGCCATTTTTACAGACTTTTTCTCCTACTAGAAGCTTCTATTTCGAACAATTTCAGGCATTAAAATGACTCTAAACACACTTATTTTAGTTCCAAAAGTGATAATTCACATGCAATAGTCATTTACAGTCAAAAAATAAAACATTCAAAAATTACCATTTCTGACCATCTGGAGAAATTTCGACAGGTCGCGGGTCATCGTTTTTCATCAGAAAATGGATTTTTTGGACTTTAGAAAAATTGATTCAAAATGTCATTTGGATTGTGCCTCATGTTGAATAACTACTTTTTAAAGCCTCAATGTGACCAAAATTGACATTTTTACAGACTTTTTCACCTACTAGAAGCTTCTATTTCGACCAATTTCAGGCATTAAAATGACTCTAAACACACTTATTTTAGTTCCAAAAGTGATAATTCACATGCAATAGTCATTTACAGTCAAAAAATAAAACATTGAAAAATTACCATTTCTGACCATCTGGAGAAATTTCGACAGGTCGCGGGTCATCGTTTTTCATCAGAAAATGGATTTTTTGGACTTTAGAAAAAATTGATTCAAAATGTAATTTGGATTGTGCCTCATGTTGAATAACTACTTTTTAAAACCTCAATGTGACCAAAATTGCCATTTTTACAGACTTTTTCTCCTACTAGAAGCTTCTATTTCGAACAATTTCAGGCATTAAAATGACTCTAAACACACTTATTTTAGTTCCAAAAGTGATAATTCACATGCGATAGTCATTTACAGTCAAAAAATTAAACATTAAAAAATTACCATTTCAGACCATCTGGAGAAATTTCGACAGGTCGCGGGTCATCGTTTTTCATCAGAAAATTGATTTTTTGGACTTTAGAAAAATTGATTAAAAATGTCATTTGGATTGTTCCTCATGTTGAATAACTACTTTTTAAAGCCTCAATGTGACCAAAATTGCCATTTTTACACTTTTTTTCTCCTACTAGAAGCTTCTATCTCGACCAATTTCAGGCATTAAAATGACTCTAAACACACTTCTTTTAGTTCCAAAAGTGATAATTCATATGCAATAGTCATTTACAGTCAAAAAAATTAAACATTAAAAAAATACCATTTCTGACCATCTGGAGAAAGTTCAACAGGTCACGGGTCATCGTTTTTCATCAGAAAATTGATTTTTGGACTTTAGAAAAATTGATTCAAAATGTCATTTGAATTGTGCCTCATGTTGAATAACTACTTTTTAAAGCCTCGATGTGACCAAAATTGCCATTTTTACAGACTTTTTCTCCTACTAGAAGCTTCTATTTCGACCAACTTCAGGCATTAAAATGACTCTAAACACACTTATTTTAGTTCCACAAGTGATAATTCACTTGCAATAGTCATTTACAGTCAAAAAATTAAACATTAAAAAATTTCCATTTCTGACCATCTGGAGAAATTTCGACAGGTCACGGGTCATCGTTTTTACTTTTTCATCAGAAAATGGATTTTTTGGACTTAAGAAAAATTGTCTCAAAATATCATTTGGATTGTGCCTCATGTTGAATAACTACTTTTGAAAGCCTTAATGTGACCAAAATTGTCATTTGTACAGACTTTTTCTCCTTCTAGAAGCTTCTATTTCGAACAATTTCAGGCATGAAAATGACTCTAAACACACTTATTTTAGTTCCAAAAGTGATAATTCACATGCAATAGTCATTTACAGTCAAAAAATAAAACATTAAAAAATTTCCATTTCTGACCATCTGGAGAAATTTCGACAGGTCACGGGTTATCGTTTTTCATCAGAAAATGGATTTTTTGGACTTTAGAAAAATTGATTCAAAATATCATTTGGATTGTGCCTCATGTTGAATAACTACTTTTTAAAGCCTCAATGTGACCAAAATTGCCATTTGTACAGACTTTTTCTCCTACTAGAAGCTTCTATTTCGAACAATTGCAGGCATTAAAATGACCCTAAACACACTTATTTTAGTTCCAAAAGTGATAATTCACATGCAATAGTCATTTACAGTCAAAAAATAAAACATTAAAAAATTACCATTTCTGACCATCTGGAGAAATTTCGACAGGTCACGGGTCATCGTTTTTCATCAGAAAATTTATTTTTTGGACTTTAGAAAAATTGATTCAAAATATCATTTGGATTGTGCCTCATGTTGAATCACTACTTTTTAAAACCTCAATGTGACCAAAATTGCCATTTTTACAGACTTTTTCTCCTACTAGAAGCTTCTATTTCGAACAATTTCAGGCATTAAAATGACTCTAAACACACTTATTTTAGTTCCAAAAGTGATAATTCACATGCAATAGTCATTTACAGTCAAAAAATAAAACATTCAAAAATTACCATTTCTGACCATCTGGAGAAATTTCGACAGGTCGCGGGTCATCGTTTTTCATCAGAAAATGGATTTTTTGGACTTTAGAAAAAATTGATTCAAAATGTAATTTGGATTGTGCCTCATGTTGAATAACTACTTTTTAAAACCTCAATGTGACCAAAATTGCCATTTTTACAGACTTTTTCTCCTACTAGAAGCTTCTATTTCGAACAATTTCAGGCATTAAAATGACTCTAAACACACTTATTTTAGTTCCAAAAGTGATAATTCACATGCGATAGTCATTTACAGTCAAAAAATTAAACATTAAAAAATTACCATTTCAGACCATCTGGAGAAATTTCGACAGGTCGCGGGTCATCGTTTTTCATCAGAAAATAGATTTTTTGGACTTTAGAAAAATTGATTAAAAATGTCATTTGGATTGTTCCTCATGTTGAATAACTACTTTTTAAAGCCTCAATGTGACCACAATTGCCATTTTTACACACTTTTTCTCCTACTAGAAGCTTCTATCTCGACCAATTTCAGGCATTAAAATGACTCTAAACACACTTCTTTTAGTTCCAAAAGTGATAATTCATATGCAATAGTCATTTACAGTCAAAAAAATTAAACATTAAAAAAATACCATTTCTGACCATCTGGAGAAAGTTCAACAGGTCACGGGTCATCGTTTTTCATCAGAAAATTGATTTTTGGACTTTAGAAAAATTGATTCAAAATGTCATTTGAATTGTGCCTCATGTTGAATAACTACTTTTTAAAGCCTCGATGTGACCAAAATTGCCATTTTTACAGACTTTTTCTCCTACTAGAAGCTTCTATTTCGACCAACTTCAGGCATTAAAATGACTCTAAACACACTTATTTTAGTTCCACAAGTGATAATTCACTTGCAATAGTCATTTACAGTCAAAAAATTAAACATTAAAAAATTTCCATTTCTGACCATCTGTAGAAATTTCGACAGGTCACGGGTCATCGTTTTTACTTTTTCATCAGAAAATGGATTTTTTGGACTTAAGAAAAATTGATTCAAAATATCATTTGGATTGTGCCTCATGTTGAATAATTACTTTTTAAAGCCTTAATGTGACCAAAATTGCCATTTGTACAGACTTTTTCTCCTACTAGAAGCTTCTATTTCGAACAATTTCAGGCATTAAAATGACTCTAAAAACACTTATTTTAGTTCCAAAAGTGATAATTCACATGCAATAGTCATTTACAGTCAAAAAATAAAACATTAAAAAATTTCCATTTCTGACCATCTGGAGAAATTTCGACAGGTCACGGGTTATCGTTTTTCATCAGAAAATAGATTTTTTGGACATTAGAAAAATTGATTCAAAATATCATTTGGATTGTGCCTCATGTTGAATAACTACTTTTTAAAGCCTCAATGTGACCAAAATTGCCATTTGTACAGACTTTTTCTCCTACTAGACGCTTCTATTTCGAACAATTGCAGGCATTAAAATGACCCTAAACACACTTATTTTAGTTCCAAAAGTGATAATTCAGATGCAATAGTCATTTACAGTCAAAAAATAAAACATTAAAAAATTACCATTTCTGACCATCTGGAGAAATTTCGACAGGTCGCGGGTCATCGTTTTTCATCAGAAAATGGATTTTTTGGACTTTAGAAAAATTGATTCAAAATGTCATTTGGATTGTGCCTCATGTTGAATAACTACTTTTTAAAGCCTCAATGTGACCAAAATTGCCATTTTTACAGACTTTTTCTCCTACTAGAAGCTTCTATTTCGACCAATTTCAGGCATTAAAATGACTCTAAACACACTTATTTTAGTTCCAAAAGTGATAATTCACATGCAATAGTCATTTACAGTCAAAAAATAAAACATTGAAAAATTACCATTTCTGACCATCTGGAGAAATTTCGACAGGTCGCGGGTCATCGTTTTTCATCAGAAAATGGATTTTTTGGACTTTAGAAAAATTGATTCAAAATATCATTTGGATTGTGCCTCATGTTGAATAACTACTTTTTAAAGCCTCAATGTGACCAAAATTGCCATTTGTACAGACTTTTTCTCCTACTAGAAGCTTCTATTTCGAACAATTGCAGGCATTAAAATGACCCTAAACACACTTATTTTAGTTCCAAAAGTGATAATTCACATGCAATAGTCATTTACAGTCAAAAAATAAAACATTAAAAAATTACCATTTCTGACCATCTGGAGAAATTTCGACAGGTCACGGGTCATCGTTTTTCATCAGAAAATTTATTTTTTGGACTTTAGAAAAATTGATTCAAAATATCATTTGGATTGTGCCTCATGTTGAATAACTACTTTTTAAAACCTCAATGTGACCAAAATTGCCATTTTTACAGACTTTTTCTCCTACTAGAAGCTTCTATTTCGAACAATTTCAGGCATTAAAATGACTCTAAACACACTTATTTTAGTTCCAAAAGTGATAATTCACATGCAATAGTCATTTACAGTCAAAAAATAAAACATTCAAAAATTACCATTTCTGACCATCTGGAGAAATTTCGACAGGTCGCGGGTCATCGTTTTTCATCAGAAAATGGATTTTTTGGACTTTAGAAAAAATTGATTCAAAATGTAATTTGGATTGTGCCTCATGTTGAATAACTACTTTTTAAAACCTCAATGTGACCAAAATTGCCATTTTTACAGACTTTTTCTCCTACTAGAAGCTTCTATTTCGAACAATTTCAGGCATTAAAATGACTCTAAACACACTTATTTTAGTTCCAAAAGTGATAATTCACATGCGATAGTCATTTACAGTCAAAAAATTAAACATTAAAAAATTACCATTTCAGACCATCTGGAGAAATTTCGACAGGTCGCGGGTCATCGTTTTTCATCAGAAAATTGATTTTTTGGACTTTAGAAAAATTGATTAAAAATGTCATTTGGATTGTTCCTCATGTTGAATAACTACTTTTTAAAGCCTCAATGTGACCACAATTGCCATTTTTACACACTTTTTCTCCTACTAGAAGCTTCTATCTCGACCAATTTCAGGCATTAAAATGACTCTAAACACACTTCTTTTAGTTCCAAAAGTGATAATTCATATGCAATAGTCATTTACAGTCAAAAAAATTAAACATTAAAAAAATACCATTTCTGACCATCTGGAGAAAGTTCAACAGGTCACGGGTCATCGTTTTTCATCAGAAAATTGATTTTTGGACTTTAGAAAAATTGATTCAAAATGTCATTTGAATTGTGCCTCATGTTGAATAACTACTTTTTAAAGCCTCGATGTGACCAAAATTGCCATTTTTACAGACTTTTTCTCCTACTAGAAGCTTCTATTTCGACCAACTTCAGGCATTAAAATGACTCTAAACACACTTATTTTAGTTCCACAAGTGATAATTCACTTGCAATAGTCATTTACAGTCAAAAAATTAAACATTAAAAAATTTCCATTTCTGACCATCTGGAGAAATTTTGACAGGTCACGGGTCATCGTTTTTACTTTTTCATCAGAAAATGGATTTTTTGGACTTAAGAAAAATTGATTCAAAATATCATTTGGATTGTGCCTCATGTTGAATAATTACTTTTTAAAGCCTTAATGTGACCAAAATTGCCATTTGTACAGACTTTTTCTCCTACTAGAAGCTTCTATTTCGAACAATTTCAGGCATTAAAATGACTCTAAACACACTTATTTTAGTTCCAAAAGTGATAATTCACATGCAATAGTCATTTACAGTCAAAATATAAAACATTAAAAAATTTCCATTTCTGACCATCTGGAGAAATTTCGACAGGTCACGGGTTATCGTTTTTCATCAGAAAATAGATTTTTTGGACTTTAGAAAAATTGATTCAAAATATCATTTGGATTGTGCCTCATGTTGAATAACTACTTTTTAAAGCCTCAATGTGACCAAAATTGCCATTTTTACAGACTTTTTCTCCTACTAGAAGCTTCTATTTCGACCAATTTCAGGCATTAAAATGACTCTAAACACACTTATTTTAGTTCCAAAAGTGATAATTCACATGCAATAGTCATTTACAGTCAAAAAATAAAACATTGAAAAATTACCATTTCTGACCATCTGGAGAAATTTCGACAGGTCGCGGGTCATCGTTTTTCATCAGAAAATGGATTTTTTGGACTTTAGAAAAATTGATTCAAAATATCATTTGGATTGTGCCTCATGTTGAATAACTACTTTTTAAAGCCTCAATGTGACCAAAATTGCCATTTGTACAGACTTTTTCTCCTACTAGAAGCTTCTATTTCGAACAATTGCAGGCATTAAAATGACCCTAAACACACTTATTTTAGTTCCAAAAGTGATAATTCACATGCAATAGTCATTTACAGTCAAAAAATAAAACATTAAAAAATTACCATTTCTGACCATCTGGAGAAATTTCGACAGGTCACGGGTCATCGTTTTTCATCAGAAAATTGATTTTTTGGACTTTAGAAAAATTGATTCAAAATATCATTTGGATTGTGCCTCATGTTGAATAACTACTTTTTAAAGCCTCAATGTGACCAAAATTGCCATTTGTACAGACTTTTTCTCCTACTAGACGCTTCTATTTCGAACAATTGCAGGCATTAAAATGACCCTAAACACACTTATTTTAGTTCCAAAAGTGATAATTCAGATGCAATAGTCATTTACAGTCAAAAAATAAAACATTAAAAAATTACCATTTCTGACCATCTGGAGAAATTTCGACAGGTCGCGGGTCATCGTTTTTCATCAGAAAATGGATTTTTTGGACTTTAGAAAAATTGATTCAAAATGTCATTTGGATTGTGCCTCATGTTGAATAACTACTTTTTAAAGCCTCAATGTGACCAAAATTGCCATTTTTACAGACTTTTTCTCCTACTAGAAGCTTCTATTTCGACCAATTTCAGGCATTAAAATGACTCTAAACACACTTATTTTAGTTCCAAAAGTGATAATTCACATGCAATAGTCATTTACAGTCAAAAAATAAAACATTGAAAAATTACCATTTCTGACCATCTGGAGAAATTTCGACAGGTCGCGGGTCATCGTTTTTCATCAGAAAATGGATTTTTTGGACTTTAGAAAAATTGATTCAAAATATCATTTGGATTGTGCCTCATGTTGAATAACTACTTTTTAAAGCCTCAATGTGACCAAAATTGCCATTTGTACAGACTTTTTCTCCTACTAGAAGCTTCTATTTCGAACAATTGCAGGCATTAAAATGACCCTAAACACACTTATTTTAGTTCCAAAAGTGATAATTCACATGCAATAGTCATTTACAGTCAAAAAATAAAACATTAAAAAATTACCATTTCTGACCATCTGCAGAAATTTCGACAGGTCACGGGTCATCGTTTTTCATCAGAAAATTGATTTTTTGGACTTTAGAAAAATTGATTCAAAATATCATTTGGATTGTGCCTCATGTTGAATAACTACTTTTTAAAGCCTCAATGTGACCAAAATTGCCATTTTTACAGACTTTTTCTCCTACTAGAAGCTTCTATTTCGAACAATTGCAGGCATTAAAATGACCCTAAACACACTTATATTAGTTCCAAAAGTGATAATTCACATGCAATAGTCATTTACAGTCAAAAAATAAAACATTAAAAAATTACCATTTCTGACCATCTGGAGAAATTTCGACAGGTCACGGGTCATCGTTTTTCATCAGAAAATTGATTTTTTGGACTTTAGAAAAATTGATTCAAAATATCATTTGGATTGTGCCTCATGTTGAATAACTACTTTTTAAAACCTCAATGTGACCAAAATTGCCATTTTTACAGACTTTTTCTCCTACTAGAAGCTTCTATTTCGAACAATTTCAGGCATTAAAATGACTCTAAACACACTTATTTTAGTTCCAAAAGTGATAATTCACATGCGATAGTCATTTACAGTCAAAAAATTAAACATTAAAAAATTACCATTTCAGACCATCTGGAGAAATTTCGACAGGTCGCGGGTCATCGTTGTTCATCAGAAAATTGATTTTTTGGACTGTAGAAAAATTGATTAAAAATGTCATTTGGATTGTTCCTCATGTTGAATAACTACTTTTTAAAGCCTCAATGTGACCAAAATTGCCATTTTTACACACTTTTTCTCCTACTAGAAGCTTCTATCTCGACCAATTTCAGGCATTAAAATGACTCTAAACACACTTCTTTTAGTTCCAAAAGTGATAATTCATATGCAATAGTCATTTACAGTCAAAAAAATTAAACATTAAAAAAATACCATTTCTGACCATCTGGAGAAAGTTCAACAGGTCACGGGTCATCGTTTTTCATCAGAAAATTGATTTTTGGACTTTAGAAAAATTGATTCAAAATGTCATTTGAATTGTGCCTCATGTTGAATAACTACTTTTTAAAGCCTCGATGTGACCAAAATTGCCATTTTTACAGACTTTTTCTCCTACTAGAAGCTTCTATTTCGACCAACTTCAGGCATTAAAATGACTCTAAACACACTTATTTTAGTTCCACAAGTGATAATTCACTTGCAATAGTCATTTACAGTCAAAAAATTAAACATTAAAAAATTTCCATTTCTGACCATCTGGAGAAATTTCGACAGGTCACGGGTCATCGTTTTTACTTTTTCATCAGAAAATGGATTTTTTGGACTTAAGAAAAATTGATTCAAAATATCATTTGGATTGTGCCTCATGTTGAATAATTACTTTTTAAAGCCTTAATGTGACCAAAATTGCCATTTGTACAGACTTTTTCTCCTACTAGAAGCTTCTATTTCGAACAATTTCAGGCATTAAAATGACTCTAAAAACACTTATTTTAGTTCCAAAAGTGATAATTCACATGCAATAGTCATTTACAGTCAAAAAATAAAACATTAAAAAATTTCCATTTCTGACCATCTGGAGAAATTTCGACAGGTCACGGGTTATCGTTTTTCATCAGAAAATAGATTTTTTGGACATTAGAAAAATTGATTCAAAATATCATTTGGATTGTGCCTCATGTTGAATAACTACTTTTTAAAGCCTCAATGTGACCAAAATTGCCATTTGTACAGACTTTTTCTCCTACTAGAAGCTTCTATTTCGACCAATTTCAGGCATTAAAATGACTCTAAACACACTTATTTTAGTTCCAAAAGTGATAATTCACATGCAATAGTCATTTACAGTCAAAAAATAAAACATTGAAAAATTACCATTTCTGACCATCTGGAGAAATTTCGACAGGTCGCGGGTCATCGTTTTTCATCAGAAAATGGATTTTTTGGACTTTAGAAAAATTGATTCAAAATATCATTTGGATTGTGCCTCATGTTGAATAACTACTTTTTAAAGCCTCAATGTGACCAAAATTGCCATTTGTACAGACTTTTTCTCCTACTAGAAGCTTCTATTTCGAACAATTGCAGGCATTAAAATGACCCTAAACACACTTATTTTAGTTCCAAAAGTGATAATTCACATGCAATAGTCATTTACAGTCAAAAAATAAAACATTAAAAAATTACCATTTCTGACCATCTGGAGAAATTTCGACAGGTCACGGGTCATCGTTTTTCATCAGAAAATTTATTTTTTGGACTTTAGAAAAATTGATTCAAAATATCATTTGGATTGTGCCTCATGTTGAATAACTACTTTTTAAAACCTCAATGTGACCAAAATTGCCATTTTTACAGACTTTTTCTCCTACTAGAAGCTTCTATTTCGAACAATTTCAGGCATTAAAATGACTCTAAACACACTTATTTTAGTTCCAAAAGTGATAATTCACATGCGATAGTCATTTACAGTCAAAAAATTAAACATTAAAAAATTACCATTTCAGACCATCTGGAGAAATTTCGACAGGTCGCGGGTCATCGTTTTTCATCAGAAAATTGATTTTTTGGACTTTAGAAAAATTGATTAAAAATGTCATTTGGATTGTTCCTCATGTTGAATAACTACTTTTTAAAGCCTCAATGTGACCACAATTGCCATTTTTACACACTTTTTCTCCTACTAGAAGCTTCTATCTCGACCAATTTCAGGCATTAAAATGACTCTAAACACACTTCTTTTAGTTCAAAAAGTGATAATTCATATGCAATAGTCATTTACAGTCAA
The DNA here is from genome assembly GCF_964204655.1 of Triturus cristatus. Lineage (NCBI taxonomy): Eukaryota > Metazoa > Chordata > Amphibia > Caudata > Salamandridae > Triturus > Triturus cristatus. Next base: position 92,523,177 of record NC_140588.1, read on the forward strand.
AAAATAAAACATTAAAAAATTACCATTTCTGACCATCTGGAGAAATTTCGACAGGTCACGGGTCATCGTTTTTCATCAGAAAATTTATTTTTTGGACTTTAGAAAAATTGATTCAAAATATCATTTGGATTGTGCCTCATGTTGAATAACTACTTTTTAAAACCTCAATGTGACCAAAATTGCCATTTTTACAGACTTTTTCTCCTACTAGAAGCTTCTATTTCGAACAATTTCAGGCATTAAAATGACTCTAAACACACTTATTTTAGTTCCAAAAGTGATAATTCACATGCAATAGTCATTTACAGTCAAAAAATAAAACATTCAAAAATTACAATTTCTGACCATCTGGAGAAATTTCGACAGGTCGCGGGTCATCGTTTTTCATCAGAAAATGGATTTTTTGGACTTTAGAAAAAATTGATTCAAAATGTCATTTGGATTGTGCCTCATGTTGAATAACTACTTTTTAAAACCTCAATGTTAACAAAAAGTGCCATTTTTACAGACTTTTTCTCCTACTAGAAGCTTCTATTTCAACCAATTTCAGGCATTAAAATGACTCTAAACACACTTATTTTAGTTCCAAAAGTTATAATTCACATGCGATAGTCATTTACAGTCAAAAAATTTAACATTAAAAAATTACCATTTCAGACCATCTGGAGAAATTTCGACAGGTCGCGGGTCATCGTTTTTCATCAGAAAATTGATTTTTTGGACTTTAGAAAAATTGATTCAAAATGTCATTTGAATTGTGCCTCATGTTGAATAACTACTTTTTAAAGCCTCGATGTGACCAAAATTGCCATTTTTACAGACTTTTTCTCCTACTAGAAGCTTCTATTTCGACCAACTTCAGGCATTAAAATGACTCTAAACACACTTATTTTAGTTCCACAAGTGATAATTCACTTGCAATAGTCATTTACAGTCAAAAAATTAAACATTAAAAAATTTCCATTTCTGACCATCTGGAGAAATTTCGACAGGTCACGGGTCATCGTTTTTACTTTTTCATCAGAAAATGGATTTTTTGGACTTAAGAAAAATTGATTCAAAATATCATTTGGATTGTGCCTCATGTTGAATAACTACTTTTTAAAGCCTCAATGTGACCAAAATTGCCATTTTTACAGACTTTTTCTCCTACTAGAAGCTTCTATTTCGAACAATTGCAGGCATTAAAATGACCCTAAACACACTTATTTTAGTTCCAAAAGTGATAATTCACATGCAATAGTCATTTACAGTCAAAAAATAAAACATTAAAAAATTACCATTTCTGACCATCTGGAGAAATTTCGACAGGTCACGGGTCATCGTTTTTCATCAGAAAATTGATTTTTTGGACTTTAGAAAAATTGATTCAAAATATCATTTGGATTGTGCCTCATGTTGAATAACTACTTTTGAAAGCCTCAATGTGACCAAAATTGCCATTTGTACAGACTTTTTCTCCTACTAGACGCTTCTATTTCGAACAGTTGCAGGCATTAAAATGACCCTAAACACACTTATTTTAGTTCCAAAAGTGATAATTCAGATGCAATAGTCATTTACAGTCAAAAAATAAAACATTAAAAAATTACCATTTCTGACCATCTGGAGAAATTTCGACAGGTCGCGGGTCATCGTTTTTCATCAGAAAATGGATTTTTTGGACTTTAGAAAAATTGATTCAAAATGTCATTTGGATTGTGCCTCATGTTGAATAACTACTTTTTAAAGCCTCAATGTGACCAAAATTGCCATTTTTACAGACTTTTTCTCCTACTAGAAGCTTCTATTTCGACCAATTTCAGGCATTAAAATGACTCTAAACACACTTATTTTAGTTCCAAAAGTGATAATTCACATGCAATAGTCATTTACAGTCAAAAAATAAAACATTGAAAAATTACCATTTCTGACCATCTGGAGAAATTTCGACAGGTCGCGGGTCATCGTTTTTCATCAGAAAATGGATTTTTTAGACTTTAGAAAAATTGATTCAAAATATCATTTGGATTGTGCCTCATGTTGAATAACTACTTTTTAAAGCCTCAATGTGACCAAAATTGCCATTTGTACAGACTTTTTCTCCTACTAGAAGCTTCTATTTCGAACAATTGCAGGCATTAAAATGACCCTAAACACACTTATTTTAGTTCCAAAAGTGATAATTCACATGCAATAGTCATTTACAGTCAAAAAATAAAACATTAAAAAATTACCATTTCTGACCATCTGCAGAAATTTCGACAGGTCACGGGTCATCGTTTTTCATCAGAAAATTGATTTTTTGGACTTTAGAAAAATTGATTCAAAATATCATTTGGATTGTGCCTCATGTTGAATAACTACTTTTTAAAGCCTCAATGTGACCAAAATTGCCATTTTTACAGACTTTTTCTCCTACTAGAAGCTTCTATTTCGAACAATTGCAGGCATTAAAATGACCCTAAACACACTTATATTAGTTCCAAAAGTGATAATTCACATGCAATAGTCATTTACAGTCAAAAAATAAAACATTAAAAAATTACCATTTCTGACCATCTGGAGAAATTTCGACAGGTCACGGGTCATCGTTTTTCATCAGAAAATTGATTTTTTGGACTTTAGAAAAATTGATTCAAAATATCATTTGGATTGTGCCTCATGTTGAATAACTACTTTTTAAAACCTCAATGTGACCAAAATTGCCATTTTTACAGACTTTTTCTCCTACTAGAAGCTTCTATTTCGAACAATTTCAGGCATTAAAATGACTCTAAACACACTTATTTTAGTTCCAAAAGTGATAATTCACATGCGATAGTCATTTACAGTCAAAAAATTAAACATTAAAAAATTACCATTTCAGACCATCTGGAGAAATTTCGACAGGTCGCGGGTCATCGTTGTTCATCAGAAAATTGATTTTTTGGACTGTAGAAAAATTGATTAAAAATGTCATTTGGATTGTTCCTCATGTTGAATAACTACTTTTTAAAGCCTCAATGTGACCAAAATTGCCATTTTTACACACTTTTTCTCCTACTAGAAGCTTCTATCTCGACCAATTTCAGGCATTAAAATGACTCTAAACACACTTCTTTTAGTTCCAAAAGTGATAATTCATATGCAATAGTCATTTACAGTCAAAAAATTAAACATTAAAAAATTTCCATTTCTGACCATCTGGAGAAATTTCGACAGGTCACGGGTCATCGTTTTTACTTTTTCATCAGAAAATGGATTTTTTGGACTTAAGAAAAATTGATTCAAAATATCATTTGGATTGTGCCTCATGTTGAATAATTACTTTTTAAAGCCTTAATGTGACCAAAATTGCCATTTGTACAGACTTTTTCTCCTACTAGAAGCTTCTATTTCGAACAATTTCAGGCATTAAAATGACTCTAAACACACTTATTTTAGTTCCAAAAGTGATAATTCACATGCAATAGTCATTTACAGTCAAAAAATAAAACATTAAAAAATTTCCATTTCTGACCATCTGGAGAAATTTCGACAGGTCACGGGTTATCGTTTTTCATCAGAAAATAGATTTTTTGGACTTTAGAAAAATTGATTCAAAATATCATTTGGATTGTGCCTCATGTTGAATAACTACTTTTTAAAGCCTCAATGTGACCAAAATTGCCATTTGTACAGACTTTTTCTCCTACTAGACGCTTCTATTGCGAACAATTGCAGGCATTAAAATGACCCTAAACACACTTATTTTAGTTCCAAAAGTGATAATTCAGATGCAATAGTCATTTACAGTCAAAAAATAAAACATTAAAAAATTACCATTTCTGACCATCTGGAGAAATTTCGACAGGTCGCGGGTCATCGTTTTTCATCAGAAAATGGATTTTTTGGACTTTAGAAAAATTGATTCAAAATGTCATTTGGATTGTGCCTCATGTTGAATAACTACTTTTTAAAGCCTCAATGTGACCAAAATTGCCATTTTTACAGACTTTTTCTCCTACTAGAAGCTTCTATTTCGACCAATTTCAGGCATTAAAATGACTCTAAACACACTTATTTTAGTTCCAAAAGTGATAATTCACATGCAATAGTCATTTACAGTCAAAAAATAAAACATTGAAAAATTACCATTTCTGACCATCTGGAGAAATTTCGACAGGTCGCGGGTCATCGTTTTTCATCAGAAAATGGATTTTTTGGACTTTAGAAAAATTGATTCAAAATATCATTTGGATTGTGCCTCATGTTGAATAACTACTTTTTAAAGCCTCAATGTGACCAAAATTGCCATTTGTACAGACTTTTTCTCCTACTAGAAGCTTCTATTTCGAACAATTTGCAGGCATTAAAATGACCCTAAACACACTTATTTTAGTTCCAAAAGTGATAATTCACATGCAATAGTCATTTACAGTCAAAAAATAAAACATTAAAAAATTACCATTTCTGACCATCTGGAGAAATTTCGACAGGTCACGGGTCATCGTTTTTCATCAGAAAATTGATTTTTTGGACTTTAGAAAAATTGATTCAAAATATCATTTGGATTGTGCCTCATGTTGAATAACTACTTTTTAAAGCCTCAATGTGACCAAAATTGCCATTTGTACAGACTTTTTCTCCTACTAGACGCTTCTATTTCGAACAATTGCAGGCATTAAAATGACCCTAAACACACTTATTTTAGTTCCAAAAGTGATAATTCAGATGCAATAGTCATTTACAGTCAAAAAATAAAACATTAAAAAATTACCATTTCTAACCATCTGGAGAAATTTCGACAGGTCGCGGGTCATCGTTTTTCATCAGAAAATGGATTTTTTGGACTTTAGAAAAATTGATTCAAAATGTCATTTGGATTGTGCCTCATGTTGAATAACTACTTTTTAAAGCCTCAATGTGACCAAAATTGCCATTTTTACAGACTTTTTCTCCTACTAGAAGCTTCTATTTCGACCAATTTCAGGCATTAAAATGACTCTAAACACACTTATTTTAGTTCCAAAAGTGATAATTCACATGCAATAGTCATTTACAGTCAAAAAATAAAACATTGAAAAATTACCATTTCTGACCATCTGGAGAAATTTCGACAGGTCGCGGGTCATCGTTTTTCATCAGAAAATGGATTTTTTGGACTTTAGAAAAATTGATTCAAAATATCATTTGGATTGTGCCTCATGTTGAATAACTACTTTTTAAAGCCTTAATGTGACCAAAATTGCCATTTGTACAGACTTTTTCTCCTACTAGAAGCTTCTATTTCGAACAATTTCAGGCATTAAAATGACCCTAAACACACTTATTTTAGTTCCAAAAGTGATAATTCACATGCAATAGTCATTTACAGTCAAAAAATAAAACATTAAAAAATTTCCATTTCTGACCATCTGGAGAAATTTCGACAGGTCACGGGTCATCGTTTTTCATCAGAAAATTGATTTTTTGGACTTTAGAAAAATTGATTCAAAATATCATTTGGATTGTGCCTCATGTTGAATAACTACTTTTTAAAACCTCAATGTGACCAAAATTGCCATTTTTACAGACTTTTTCTCCTACTAGAAGCTTCTATTTCGAACAATTTCAGGCATTAAAATGACTCTAAACACACTTATTTTAGTTCCAAAAGTGATAATTCACATGCGATAGTCATTTACAGTCAAAAAATTAAACATTAAAAAATTACCATTTCAGACCATCTGGAGAAATTTCGACAGGTCGCGGGTCATCGTTGTTCATCAGAAAATTGATTTTTTGGACTTTAGAAAAATTGATTAAAAATGTCATTTGGATTGTTCCTCATGTTGAATAACTACTTTTTAAAGCCTCAATGTGACCAAAATTGCCATTTTTACACACTTTTTCTCCTACTAGAAGCTTCTATCTCGACCAATTTCAGGCATTAAAATGACTCTAAACACACTTCTTTTAGTTCCAAAAGTGATAATTCATATGCAATAGTCATTTACAGTCAAAAAAATTAAACATTAAAAAAATACCATTTCTGACCATCTGGAGAAAGTTCAACAGGTCACGGGTCATCGTTTTTCATCCGAAAATTGATTTTTGGACTTTAGAAAAATTGATTCAAAATGTCATTTGAATTGTGCCTCATGTTGAATAACTACTTTTTAAAGCCTCGATGTGACCAAAATTGCCATTTTTACAGACTTTTTCTCCTACTAGAAGCTTCTATTTCGACCAACTTCAGGCATTAAAATGACTCTAAACACACTTATTTTAGTTCCACAAGTGATAATTCACTTGCAATAGTCATTTACAGTCAAAAAATTAAACATTAAAAAATTTCCATTTCTGACCATCTGGAGAAATTTCGACAGGTCACGGGTCATCGTTTTTACTTTTTCATCAGAAAATGGATTTTTTGGACTTAAGAAAAATTGATTCAAAATATCATTTGGATTGTGCCTCATGTTGAATAACTACTTTTTAAAGCCTTAATGTGACCAAAATTGCCATTTGTACAGACTTTTTCTCCTACTAGAAGCTTCTATTTCGAACAATTTCAGGCATTAAAATGACTCTAAACACACTTATTTTAGTTCCAAAAGTGATAATTCACATGCAATAGTCATTTACAGTCAAAAAATAAAACATTAAAAAATTTCCATTTCTGACCATCTGGAGAAATTTCGACAGGTCACGGGTTATCGTTTTTCATCAGAAAATGGATTTTTTGGACTTTAGAAAAATTGATTCAAAATATCATTTGGATTGTGCCTCATGTTGAATAACTACTTTTTAAAGCCTCAATGTGACCAAAATTGCCATTTGTACAGACTTTTTCTCCTACTAGAAGCTTCTATTTCGAACAATTGCAGGCATTAAAATGACCCTAAACACACTTATTTTAGTTCCAAAAGTGATAATTCAGATGCAATAGTCATTTACAGTCAAAAAATAAAACATTAAAAAATTACCATTTCTGACCATCTGGAGAAATTTCGACAGGTCGCGGGTCATCGTTTTTCATCAGAAAATGGATTTTTTGGACTTTAGAAAAATTGATTCAAAATGTCATTTGGATTGTACCTCATGTTGAATAACTACTTTTTAAAGCCTCAATGTGACCAAAATTGCCATTTTTACAGACTTTTTCTCCTACTAGAAGCTTCTATTTCGACCAATTTCAGGCATTAAAATGACTCTAAACACACTTATTTTAGTTCCAAAAGTGATAATTCACATGCAATAGTCATTTACAGTCAAAAAATAAAACATTGAAAAATTACCATTTCTGACCATCTGGAGAAATTTCGACAGGTCGCGGGTCATCGTTTTTCATCAGAAAATGGATTTTTTGGACTTTAGAAAAATTGATTCAAAATATCATTTGGATTGTGCCTCATGTTGAATAACTACTTTTTAAAGCCTCAATGTGACCAAAATTGCCATTTGTACAGACTTTTTCTCCTACTAGAAGCTTCTATTTCGAACAATTGCAGGCATTAAAATGACCCTAAACACACTTATTTTAGTTCCAAAAGTGATAATTCACATGCAATAGTCATTTACAGTCAAAAAATAAAACATTAAAAAATTACCATTTCTGACCATCTGGAGAAATTTCGACAGGTCACGGGTCATCGTTTTTCATCAGAAAATTGATTTTTTGGACTTTAGAAAAATTGATTCAAAATATCATTTGGATTGTGCCTCATGTTGAATAACTACTTTTTAAAGCCTCAATGTGACCAAAATTGCCATTTTTACAGACTTTTTCTCCTACTAGAAGCTTCTATTTCGAACAATTGCAGGCATTAAAATGACCCTAAACACACTTATTTTAGTTCCAAAAGTGATAATTCACATGCAATAGTCATTTACAGTCAAAAAATAAAACATTAAAAAATTACCATTTCTGACCATCTGGAGAAATTTCGACAGGTCACGGGTCATCGTTTTTCATCAGAAAATTGATTTTTTGGACTTTAGAAAAATTGATTCAAAATATCATTTGGATTGTGCCTCATGTTGAATAACTACTTTTTAAAACCTCAATGTGACCAAAATTGCCATTTTTACAGACTTTTTCTCCTACTAGAAGCTTCTATTTCGAACAATTTCAGGCATTAAAATGACTCTAAACACACTTATTTTAGTTCCAAAAGTGATAATTCACATGCGATAGTCATTTACAGTCAAAAAATTAAACATTAAAAAATTACCATTTCAGACCATCTGGAGAAATTTCGACAGGTCGCGGGTCATCGTTGTTCATCAGAAAATTGATTTTTTGGACTTTAGAAAAATTGATTAAAAATGTCATTTGGATTGTTCCTCATGTTGAATAACTACTTTTTAAAGCCTCAATGTGACCAAAATTGCCATTTTTACACACTTTTTCTCCTACTAGAAGCTTCTATCTCGACCAATTTCAGGCATTAAAATGACTCTAAACACACTTCTTTTAGTTCCAAAAGTGATAATTCATATGCAATAGTCATTTACAGTCAAAAAAATTAAACATTAAAAAAATACCATTTCTGACCATCTGGAGAAAGTTCAACAGGTCACGGGTCATCGTTTTTCATCAGAAAATTGATTTTTGGACTTTAGAAAAATTGATTCAAAATGTCATTTGAATTGTGCCTCATGTTGAATAACTACTTTTTAAAGCCTCGATGTGACCAAAATTGCCATTTTTACAGACTTTTTCTCCTACTAGAAGCTTCTATTTCGACCAACTTCAGGCATTAAAATGACTCTAAACACACTTATTTTAGTTCCACAAGTGATAATTCACTTGCAATAGTCATTTACAGTCAAAAAATTAAACATTAAAAAATTTCCATTTCTGACCATCTGGAGAAATTTCGACAGGTCACGGGTCATCGTTTTTACTTTTTCATCAGAAAATGGATTTTTTGGACTTAAGAAAAATTGATTCAAAATATCATTTGGATTGTGCCTCATGTTGAATAACTACTTTTTAAAGCCTTAATGTGACCAAAATTGCCATTTGTACAGACTTTTTCTCCTACTAGAAGCTTCTATTTCGAACAATTTCAGGCATTAAAATGACTCTAAACACACTTATTTTAGTTCCAAAAGTGATAATTCACATGCAATAGTCATTTACAGTCAAAAAATAAAACATTCAAAAATTACAATTTCTGACCATCTGGAGAAATTTCGACAGGTCGCGGGTCATCGTTTTTCATCAGAAAATGGATTTTTTGGACTTTAGAAAAAATTGATTCAAAATGTCATTTGGATTGTGCCTCATGTTGAATAACTACTTTTTAAAACCTCAATGTGACCAAAATTGCCATTTTTACAGACTTTTTCTCCTACTAGAAGCTTCTATTTCAACCAATTTCAGGCATTAAAATGACTCTAAACACACTTATTTTAGTTCCAAAAGTTATAATTCACATGCGATAGTCATTTACAGTCAAAAAATTTAACATTAAAAAATTACCATTTCAGACCATCTGGAGAAATTTCGACAGGTCGCGGGTCATCGTTTTTCATCAGAAAATTGATTTTTTGGACTTTAGAAAAATTGATTCAAAATGTCATTTGAATTGTGCCTCATGTTGAATAACTACTTTTTAAAGCCTCGATGTGACCAAAATTGCCATTTTTACAGACTTTTTCTCCTACTAGAAGCTTCTATTTCGACCAACTTCAGGCATTAAAATGACTCTAAACACACTTATTTTAGTTCCACAAGTGATAATTCACTTGCAATAGTCATTTACAGTCAAAAAATTAAACATTAAAAAATTTCCATTTCTGACCATCTGGAGAAATTTCGACAGGTCACGGGTCATCGTTTTTACTTTTTCATCAGAAAATGGATTTTTTGGACTTAAGAAAAATTGATTCAAAATATCATTTGGATTGTGCCTCATGTTGAATAACTACTTTTTAAAGCCTCAATGTGACCAAAATTGCCATTTGTACAGACTTTTTCTCCTACTAGAAGCTTCTATTTCGAACAATTGCAGGCATTAAAATGACCCTAAACACACTTATTTTAGTTCCAAAAGTGATAATTCACATGCAATAGTCATTTACAGTCAAAAAATAAAACATTAAAAAATTACCATTTCTGACCATCTGGAGAAATTTCGACAGGTCACGGGTCATCGTTTTTCATCAGAAAATTTATTTTTTGGACTTTAGAAAAATTGATTCAAAATATCATTTGGATTGTGCCTCATGTTGAATAACTACTTTTTAAAACCTCAATGTGACCAAAATTGCCATTTTTACAGACTTTTTCTCCTACTAGAAGCTTCTATTTCGAACAATTTCAGACATTAAAATGACTCTAAACACACTTATTTTAGTTCCAAAAGTGATAATTCACATGCAATAGTCATTTACAGTCAAAAAATAAAACATTCAAAAATTACCATTTCTGACCATCTGGAGAAATTTCGACAGGTCGCGGGTCATCGTTTTTCATCAGAAAATGGATTTTTTGGACTTTAGAAAAATTGATTCAAAATGTCATTTGGATTGTGCCTCATGTTGAATAACTACTTTTTAAAGCCTCAATGTGACCAAAATTGACATTTTTACAGACTTTTTCACCTACTAGAAGCTTCTATTTCGACCAATTTCAGGCATTAAAATGACTCTAAACACACTTATTTTAGTTCCAAAAGTGATAATTCACATGCAATAGTCATTTACAGTCAAAAAATAAAACATTGAAAAATTACCATTTCTGACCATCTGGAGAAATTTCGACAGGTCGCGGGTCATCGTTTTTCATCAGAAAATGGATTTTTTGGACTTTAGAAAAAATTGATTCAAAATGTAATTTGGATTGTGCCTCATGTTGAATAACTACTTTTTAAAACCTCAATGTGACCAAAATTGCCATTTTTACAGACTTTTTCTCCTACTAGAAGCTTCTATTTCGAACAATTTCAGGCATTAAAATGACTCTAAACACACTTATTTTAGTTCCAAAAGTGATAATTCACATGCGATAGTCATTTACAGTCAAAAAATTAAACATTAAAAAATTACCATTTCAGACCATCTGGAGAAATTTCGACAGGTCGCGGGTCATCGTTTTTCATCAGAAAATTGATTTTTTGGACTTTAGAAAAATTGATTAAAAATGTCATTTGGATTGTTCCTCATGTTGAATAACTACTTTTTAAAGCCTCGATGTGACCAAAATTGCCATTTTTACAGACTTTTTCTCCTACTAGAAGCTTCTATTTCGACCAACTTCAGGCATTAAAATGACTCTAAACACACTTATTTTAGTTCCACAAGTGATAATTCACTTGCAATAGTCATTTACAGTCAAAAAATTAAACATTAAAAAATTTCCATTTCTGACCATCTGGAGAAATTTCGACAGGTCACGGGTCATCGTTTTTACTTTTTCATCAGAAAATGGATTTTTTGGACTTAAGAAAAATTGATTCAAAATATCATTTGGATTGTGCCTCATGTTGAATAACTACTTTTTAAAGCCTTAATGTGACCAAAATTGCCATTTGTACAGACTTTTTCTCCTACTAGAAGCTTCTATTTCGAACAATTTCAGGCATTAAAATGACTCTAAACACACTTATTTTAGTTCCAAAAGTGATAATTCACATGCAATAATCATTTACAGTCAAAAAATAAAACATTCAAAAATTACCATTTCTGACCATCTGGAGAAATTTCGACAGGTCGCGGGTCATCGTTTTTCATCAGAAAATGGATTTTTTGGACTTTAGAAAAATTGATTCAAAATGTCATTTGGATTGTGCCTCATGTTGAATAACTACTTTTTAAAACCTCAATGTGACCAAAATTGCCATTTTTACAGACTTTTTCTCCTACTAGAAGCTTCTATTTCGACCAATTTCAGGCATTAAAATGACTCTAAACACACTTATTTTAGTTCCAAAAGTGATAATTCACATGCAATAGTCATTTACAGTCAAAAAATAAAACATTGAAAAATTACCATTTCTGACCATCTGGAGAAATTTCGACAGGTCGCGGGTCATCGTTTTTCATCAGAAAATGGATTTTTTGGACTTTAGAAAAAATTGATTCAAAATGTCATTTGGATTGTGCCTCATGTTGAATAACTACTTTTTAAAACCTCAATGTGACCAAAATTGCCATTTTTACAGACTTTTTCTCCTACTAGAAGCTTCTATTTCGACCAATTTCAGGCATTAAAATGACTCTAAACACACTTATTTTAGTTCCAAAAGTTATAATTCACATGCGATAGTCATTTACAGTCAAAAAATTTAACATTAAAAAATTACCATTTCAGACCATCTGGAGAAATTTCGACAGGTCGCGGGTCATCGTTTTTCATCAGAAAATTGATTTTTTGGACTTTAGAAAAATTGATTCAAAATGTCATTTGAATTGTGCCTCATGTTGAATAACTACTTTTTAAAGCCTCGATGTGACCAAAATTGCCATTTTTACAGACTTTTTCTCCTACTAGAAGCTTCTATTTCGACCAACTTCAGGCATTAAAATGACTCTAAACACACTTATTTTAGTTCCACAAGTGATAAATCACTTGCAATAGTCATTTACAGTCAAAAAATTAAACATTAAAAAATTTCCATTTCTGACCATCTGGAGAAATTTCGACAGGTCACGGGTCATCGTTTTTACTTTTTCATCAGAAAATTGATTTTTGGGACTTAAGAAAAATTGATTCAAAATATCATTTGGATTGTGCCTCATGTTGAATAACTACTTTTTAAAGCCTTAATGTGACCAAAATTGCCATTTGTACAGACTTTTTCTCCTACTAGAAGCTTCTATTTCGAACAATTTCAGGCATTAAAATGACTCTAAACACACTTATTTTAGTTCCAAAAGTGATAATTCACATGCAATAGTCATTTACAGTCAAAAAATAAAACATTAAAAAATTACCATTTCTGACCATCTGGAGAAATTTCGACAGGTCACGGGTTATCGTTTTTCATCAGAAAATGGATTTTTTGGACTTTAGAAAAATTGATTCAAAATATCATTTGGATTGTGCCTCATGTTGAATAACTACTTTTTAAAGCCTCAATGTGACCAAAATTGCCATTTGTACAGACTTTTTCTCCTACTAGAAGCTTCTATTTCGAACAATTGCAGGCATTAAAATGACCCTAAACACACTTATTTTAGTTCCAAAAGTGATAATTCAGATGCAATAGTCATTTACAGTCAAAAAATAAAACATTAAAAAATTACCATTTCTGACCATCTGGAGAAATTTCGACAGGTCGCGGGTCATCGTTTTTCATCAGAAAATGGATTTTTTGGACTTTAGAAAAATTGATTCAAAATGTCATTTGGATTGTGCCTCATGTTGAATAACTACTTTTTAAAGCCTCAATGTGACCAAAATTGCCATTTTTACAGACTTTTTCTCCTACTAGAAGCTTCTATTTCGACCAATTTCAGGCATTAAAATGACTCTAAACACACTTATTTTAGTTCCAAAAGTGATAATTCACATGCAATAGTCATTTACAGTCAAAAAATAAAACATTGAAAAATTACCATTTCTGACCATCTGGAGAAATTTCGACAGGTCGCGGGTCATCGTTTTTCATCAGAAAATGGATTTTTTAGACTTTAGAAAAATTGATTCAAAATATCATTTGGATTGTGCCTCATGTTGAATAACTACTTTTTAAAGCCTCAATGTGACCAAAATTGCCATTTGTACAGACTTTTTCTCCTACTAGAAGCTTCTATTTCGAACAATTGCAGGCATTAAAATGACTCTAAACACACTTATTTTAGTTCCAAAAGTGATAATTCACATGCGATAGTCATTTACAGTCAAAAAATTAAACATTAAAAAATTACCATTTCAGACCATCTGGAGAAATTTCGACAGGTCGCGGGTCATCGTTGTTCATCAGAAAATTGATTTTTTGGACTTTAGAAAAATTGATTCAAAATGTCATTTGGATTGTTCCTCATGTTGAATAACTACTTTTTAAAGCCTCAATGTGACCAAAATTGCCATTTTTACACACTTTTTCTCCTACTAGAAGCTTCTATCTCGACCAATTTCAGGCATTAAAATGACTCTAAACACACTTCTTTTAGTTCCAAAAGTGATAATTCATATGCAATAGTCATTTACAGTCAAAAAAATTAAACATTAAAAAAATACCATTTCTGACCATCTGGAGAAAGTTCAACAGGTCACGGGTCATCGTTTTTCATCAGAAAATTGATTTTTGGACTTTAGAAAAATTGATTCAAAATGTCATTTGAATTGTGCCTCATGTTGAATAACTACTTTTTAAAGCCTCGATGTGACCAAAATTGCCATTTTTACAGACTTTTTCTCCTACTAGAAGCTTCTATTTCGACCAACTTCAGGCATTAAAATGACTCTAAACACACTTATTTTAGTTCCACAAGTGATAATTCACTTGCAATAGTCATTTACAGTCAAAAAATTAAACATTAAAAAATTTCCATTTCTGACCATCTGGAGAAATTTCGACAGGTCACGGGTCATCGTTTTTACTTTTTCATCAGAAAATGGATTTTTTGGACTTAAGAAAAATTGATTCAAAATATCATTTGGATTGTGCCTCATGTTGAATAACTACTTTTTAAAGCCTTAATGTGACCAAAATTGCCATTTGTACAGACTTTTTCTCCTACTAGAAGCTTCTATTTCGAACAATTTCAGGCATTAAAATGACTCTAAACACACTTATTTTAGTTCCAAAAGTGATAATTCACATGCAATAGTCATTTACAGTCAAAAAATAAAACATTCAAAAATTACAATTTCTGACCATCTGGAGAAATTTCGACAGGTCGCGGGTCATCGTTTTTCATCAGAAAATGGATTTTTTGGACTTTAGAATAAATTGATTCAAAATGTCATTTGGATTGTGCCTCATGTTGAATAACTACTTTTTAAAACCTCAATGTTAACAAAAAGTGCCATTTTTACAGACTTTTTCTCCTACTAGAAGCTTCTATTTCAACCAATTTCAGGCATTAAAATGACTCTAAACACACTTATTTTAGTTCCAAAAGTTATAATTCACATGCGATAGTCATTTACAGTCAAAAAATTTAACATTAAAAAATTACCATTTCAGACCATCTGGAGAAATTTCGACAGGTCGCGGGTCATCGTTTTTCATCAGAAAATTGATTTTTTGGACTTTAGAAAAATTGATTCAAAATGTCATTTGAATTGTGCCTCATGTTGAATAACTACTTTTTAAAGCCTCGATGTGACCAAAATTGCCATTTTTACAGACTTTTTCTCCTACTAGAAGCTTCTATTTCGACCAACTTCAGGCATTAAAATGACTCTAAACACACTTATTTTAGTTCCACAAGTGATAATTCACTTGCAATAGTCATTTACAGTCAAAAAATTAAACATTAAAAAATTTCCATTTCTGACCATCTGGAGAAATTTCGACAGGTCACGGGTCATCGTTTTTACTTTTTCATCAGAAAATTGATTTTTTGGACTTAAGAAAAATTGATTCAAAATATCATTTGGATTGTGCCTCATGTTGAATAACTACTTTTTAAAGCCTCAATGTGACCAAAATTGCCATTTGTACAGACTTTTTCTCCTACTAGAAGCTTCTATTTCGAACAATTGCAGGCATTAAAATGACCCTAAACACACTTATTTTAGTTCCAAAAGTGATAATTCACATGCAATAGTCATTTACAGTCAAAAAATAAAACATTAAAAAATTACCATTTCTGACCATCTGGAGAAATTTCGACAGGTCACGGGTCATCGTTTTTCATCAGAAAATTTATTTTTTGGACTTTAGAAAAATTGATTCAAAATATCATTTGGATTGTGCCTCATGTTGAATAACTACTTTTTAAAACCTCAATGTGACCAAAATTGCCATTTTTACAGACTTTTTCTCCTACTAGAAGCTTCTATTTCGAACAATTTCAGGCATTAAAATGACTCTAAACACACTTATTTTAGTTCCAAAAGTGATAATTCACATGCAATAGTCATTTACAGTCAAAAAATAAAACATTCAAAAATTACCATTTCTGACCATCTGGAGAAATTTCGACAGGTCGCGGGTCATCGTTTTTCATCAGAAAATGGATTTTTTGGACTTTAGAAAAATTGATTCAAAATGTCATTTGGATTGTGCCTCATGTTGAATAACTACTTTTTAAAGCCTCAATGTGACCAAAATTGACATTTTTACAGACTTTTTCACCTACTAGAAGCTTCTATTTCGACCAATTTCAGGCATTAAAATGACTCTAAACACACTTATTTTAGTTCCAAAAGTGATAATTCACATGCAATAGTCATTTACAGTCAAAAAATAAAACATTGAAAAATTACC